>NC_092502.1:108384787-109584787 GCF_047511675.1 Marmota flaviventris | reverse complement strand
CAGGGGGCTGCTTAGAAAAAAAAAAGCTCAGACTTCACAGCAGCATGGGGGTGGTGGGGAGCTAGGGGATGGGTCAGTGGAAAGATCAGACAAAACAACGATACAGACCCTCCAAACAGGAGCAAATGTTTTGTATGCAATACAGTTCTGATTATCAAGATTTTTTTTTTTCCTACATGACTTGTGAAAAGACTTCAGTTGGATTTTTCTGGCACCACACATCTAAAAACTAGAGTCCGGTCATGTATGTTATTCTTGCAGAAATATTGTATTTAATGGCCAATTCTTTAAATGTACATTGTGCTTCTAAAACACAGCTTATAAAGATTGCATGTCACTGGTAGAAATGACAAAAGATTTAGAAACACGGAACCTAGGCTCTAATGTCGGTTCTTTTATTATATTACCTTGGCAATTAAACATTCTGAAGCTTAGTTTCTGCATCTGCAAGATAGGCACTACCTGCAGCTTATGGTGCTGTAAAATTGAATAAGTATTTTTAAATTGATGCATATTATTATACAGAGTAATGGATTTCATTGTGGCATATTCATATATACATTTAATATATCTCTCTGTGTCTTATACACGCACACACACACACACACACACACATTATCCTCCATCCCCTTCTTTAATAGTCTCCCTCTACTTTCATATCATTTCATCCCCCCTAGATTCCACATGAGAGAAAACACATGACGCTTGTCTTTCTGCATCTAGCTTATTTTGCTTATTGTGATGATCACCATTTCCACCCATTTTCCTGTAAATTACATGATCTCCTTCCTCTTTATAGCTGAATAACACTCCCTTGCATACATATACGATAATTTTTTAATCCATTCATCTACTGCTGAGCACCTAGGCTGTTTTCATAACGTGCATGGCTACTGTGAACTGTGCCACTCTAAACCTGAGTGTGTAGGTTTCCCATTAGTGTGCTGAACTTAATTCCTTTGGAAACACATGGAGGAGTGGTTTAGCTGGATCATCTGGTAGATCTATTTTTAGTTTCTTGAGGAACTTCCATACTAATTTCTGTAATGGTTGTACTAATTTGTATATACCCACCATCAGTTCTTCAGGGTTCCTTTCTCCCAGCATCCTTGCCAGTTTTGTTTTTAAATTCTAGATAGCCGTTCTGACTGGGGTGAGACAGACTCTCAAAGTAGTTTTGATCTGCATTTTCCTGATGGCTAAAGATGTTGAATATTTCTTTCCATACAATTTGGTCTTCTTTTGAGGAGTGCTTGTTCAATTCATTTGCCCCTTTACCAACTGATAATATTGTGTTTTTGTTTTGTGTGTGTGTGTGTTATTTTTTGAGTTCTTTATATATTCTGGATTACTAATCTTCTGTCAGAATAGTAACTCAAAGATTTTTTTCCCATTCTGTAGGCTCTCTTTTCACTCTTGTGTCTTTTGCAGTGCAGAAGCTTTTTAATTTGATGCCATCTGTTTGTCAATTCTTGCTATTATTTCCTGAGCTACTGGAGTCCTATTCAGGAAGTCATTGCTTGAAGTGTTTCCTCTATGTTTTCTTCTAGCAGTTCCAGAGTTTTAGGTCTTACACTTAGGCTTTTGATCCATTTTGAATTAGTTTCTATACAGAGTGAGAAAGAAGGATCTAGCATGTCTTCTACATCCAGATATCCAGTTGTCCAGCACCACTTTAAAGAGGCTATCTTTTCCCCAATATATGTTTTTGGCACGTTGGTCATTAATCAGGGCTGGAGTTGTAGCTCAGTGGTAGAGTGTCTTCTCAGCACGTGGGAAGCACTGGGTTCAATCCTCAGCACCACATAAAAATAAAAAAAATAAAAGTATCATGTCCATCTATAACTAAAAATATTTTAAAAAATAACAGATGATGATAACAGTATGGGTTTATTTCTGTGTCTTCTACTGTATTCCATTGATCAATATACCCACTTTTGTAGATTTACTTTTTTTTGGGGGGGTGGGGTCATTCTACAGATTGAACTCAGGACCTTATGCATGTCAGGCAAGCACTCTGTGACTGAGTCACAGTAACATGTATTTTTATGTGAGTACCATGCTGTTTTTGTTCCTGTGGCTCTGTACTATATTTTGAAATTGGGTATTTTGATACTTCCAGCATTGCTCTTTTTGCTCAGGATTGCTTTGGCTCATCAAGTTTCTTTGTGCTTCCATGTAAATTTTAGGATGGTTTTTTCCTAGTTCTGCAAAGAATGTCATTGCTATTTTGATGGGAACTGTATTGAATCAGTAGACTGTTTTTAGTATGGCAATTAAATGAGTATTTAAGGCATGATGCCTGGTATATGTTAGGTCTCTAATATCAATTATCATTAGGATTAGGCCAGTCTGTGGTCTGTGATTATCTCAAGCTCCAAAGAAAAAAAGAAAACCTACAGTGATGACATTATAGAAAAAGGATTATGAGCAAGTAGGGAAAAGAACACAATATGAGACTACAGAAATACAACTTATACATTCTATAAAATGAAATAAATAAAAAGAGGCACAAAGGAGCTCATAGACACTGGCAATGTTCTACCTCTTGAGCTAGGTGAGAAGTGATCTTATGGCTAATATTACTCAATTCATACATATATTGTCTATACTTTCGTAGGCATGATTTATTTCACACACAAAATCTAAAAAATAAAAAAGTAACATTTACACCAAAATGTTGTACATGAAATTTATTTTCTTAATTATATATTTATATATTTTCTAAGCTTTCTATAATGAGGAAGAAAAAAATTGAGTTTTGACAATGCTATTCTGACAAGTCCTTAGCCCACAGTGTAGACATGGGAAGAATGTTTTCCATTTCTTGGGCCACTACCTCCACCAATGGGCTGATTAATGCTGCCTCTGCCTTCACTTTCGATTACTTAGGAAATGTCCACACTCAGGAAATGGTGGCATACAACAGGAGGAAGTGAAACAAGTGCTTCTAAGTTTGGGGGGGAAAAAAGGAAACTGACTTTTTTTAAAAAATTTTTTAGTTGTCAATGGACCTTTATTTTATTTATTTATATGCGGTGCTGAGAATCAAACCCAGTGCCTCACACATGCCAGGCAAGTGTGCTACCACTGAGCCACAATCCCAGCTTCTGACATTTGGATTCTTAATGTGAGCTTACCTTCCCATTAACAATTCTAAGAGGTAGCTCTTCTTATTCCCATTTAACAGGTAACTTAGGAAGGTTAAGCACTGCACCATTGAGTTAGGTTAGACAATAATTTTTTTTTTTTTTTTTAACAGCTCAGAACCTTTCATCAAATGCTGGTGGGCATATATATGTGTATGATACCAGGCTTTAAAAACAGCACAGACAATGCTCCAGTGTTGAAATTAAAAAGAGCTCAGGGAATTTTATTTTCTGCAATACATCTCAGGCCTCAAGCAGGAAGATAAAAGAATGCCTACTCCTCAGGAGTTGTTTTATTTTGGAATGGGGAAAAGGAGATCCAGATAAGGAGCAACAATACTTTTAGTATAGTTTAAAAATAAATCTGCTCAGAAGTCAAGATATAAAACTTCTGATTCAAACATAGAGGGTGGAATTAGAGCCCCAGTGCTTGAGTTCCCAAAGAAACTCTCCTCAGCATGCATAACAAAAAGCACCTGAATTCATGACAGCAGATATGTGTTGATATTAGTACATGAGTTGGATCTTGAGAACTGGAAAGAAGAGATGGCTTCTTATTAAAGACAACATGACTGGGTTATCTGCACTGGTGGCAAATTAGAGTCTAAATTGCTATCAGGTGGTCAGAATTAAAATCTCTGATGTCATAATTATGGAAGCTGATCATATCACCCTGGTCCACTTTTCTCTAAGTGAGTTGTTAATGCACCTGAACAGCAAAGCCAAGAGTTTGTTCCAAAGCCTCTCCTTTCTATTTCTACTCTCCTTTGCTCCTCCTCTTGGTTCCAGTTTCTCATCCCATGTCATGGTGGTTCTCCTCTTTGGGGTACTAGAGAACAAGCAGCAACCAGTGCAAACTTCAGATATAAACCAATATTCTGTCCTCCACTGACTCTGGGGTAAAGGCCTACAATGCCATGCCCGGATCCTATGGGCTTGAAGGAAATACACCAGGTAAGCTCAATTAACAGCTAAGTTCTAAGAGTAGGAGTATGTCAAACCCAACATAAATTATATCTACAGTGCCACTTACTGAATGTTTGCCAGGCTTAGGGACTGTGTACAAATTTTCACTTAATCCCAACTCCCTGCTTTTCACCAAAGGTATCTGAGGTTGGTAACAAGAAAGACTTGGTTTTCATCTCTGCCACAAATGGGAAACACAATCTTAGGCAAATTCTTAAACCTCAGTTTCCTTATCTGTTAAAAGGATATAAGGCCATCTGTCACACCCACAGAATGTGGATGTATTCAATGAAGAGATATGAAAATACTGAAAAGTTAAGCATTATATAGATACGTGGCCCAAGCAATCCTTAGCAAGAAAAGCGAAGGAGGCATCACAATACCAGACCTTAAACTATACTACAGAGCAATGGTAACAAAAATGGCATGGTATTGGCACCAAAATAGACACATAGACCAAAGGTACAGAATAGAAGACACAGAGACAAATCTATAGAAATACAATTATCTCATAATAAACACAGGTGCCAAAAACATTGACAGGAGAAAAAATAGCCTATTCAACAAATGGTGCTGGGGAAAATGGAAAGCCACATGGAACAAAATGATATTAAATTTCTATCACTCACCCTACACAAAACTCAAAATGGATCAAAGGCTTAGACACTAAACAGAGATCCTATGCCTACTAGAAGAAAAAGTAGGCCCAAATCTTCACCATGTAAGCCTAGGATCTGACTTCCTTAACAAGACGCCTAAAGCACAAGAAGTAAAATCAAGAATCAATAAATGGGATGGATTCAAACTAAAAAGCTTCTTCTCTGCAAAAGAAACAATCAATAATGTACAGAGAGAGCCTACAATTGGGAGAGAATCTTTACCACATACACCTGAGATAATGCATTAATCTCTAAGACACACTGAGAACTCGAACTGAACAGACACTTCACAGAAGAAGAAATACAATCGATCAACAAATATATGGAAAAATGTTCAACATCCCTAGAAATTAGAGAAATGCAAATCAAAACTACTCTAAGATTTCATCTCACTCCAGTCAGAATGGCAATTATCAAGAATACAGGCAACAATAAATGTTGCAAGGTTGTGGGGGAAAAGGTACATTCTTACATTGCTAGTGGGTCTGCAAACTGGTGCAACCACTATGCAAAGTAGTATGGAAATTCCTCAGAAAACTCGGAATGGAACCACCATTTGACCCAGCTATCCCACTCCTCAGTTTATACCCCAAATGACTTAAATCAGCATACTATAGTGATGTAGCCACATCAATATTTATAGCAAGTTTGTAGCACGTCAATGTTTATGATTTACAATAGCTAAACTATGGAACCAACCCAGGTGATGAATGGATAAAGAAAATGTGACATATATATATATATATTTGATGGAATATTACTCAGCTTTAAAGAAGAATAAAATTATGGCATTTGCTGGTAAATGGATGGAGTTGGAGAATATCATGCTTAGAGAAATAAGCCAACCCCCAAAACCAAAGGCTGAATGTTTTCTCTGATATACGGATGCTAATGCACAATAAGGGAGGGAGCGCTAGGGAAAAATAGTTACTTTAGGTAGAGTAAAGGGAGGGGAGAGGATATGGGGACAGGAAGGATAGTAGAATGAAACAAACATTACTACTTTATGTACATATATGACTGCATAACCTATGTGATTCTACAACATGTACAATTAGAAAAATGAGAAAATTATACCCCATTTATGTATGATATATCAAAGTTCATAAATGATTCTACTGTCATGTATAACTAGTTAAAATAAATTTTAAATTTAAAAAAATAATGGAAATTATAACCATGCACTCGACAAACAATTGGCCCAAGAGAATGCTGAATCATATCTTTGTCCTAAATTCTAACATGTCTGTCAAGCAGAACCAGAATGAGTATGGTGGGGGCTGCACAGGCTCCTTGGTCTCACTATGTGGGAGAGAAAGGAGATTTCATTTTTCTTTACTCAGAGTTCCAAAGTATAAGGTGCCCCAAGATTTAACAATGCCTTGCTACATTTGGTCACTCAGCCTGATACTTAGGATATGATGAGTATGTGAGTTATAAAATATTCCCGAGTCTAATCACCAAAACTCCTACCTACAGCCACTGGAAGTACCATATGTGGTGGTCAGCACACCTGTGAACATCAGGAAAAATGTTCCCCATTTATCAGGGCTACTTGATCCCTGTCAATCATCCTTTCTTGTCTACTCAATTACACATGTACTTCCAAATCCTTCAATTGTTTTGCATTTCAGTCTAATCCTCAAATAGCATGTTGGCTTTCCAAAATTCCCATAAAATTCTTAGCATTGTATAACAACATTTTCCTAAAAGAGACCTGACTAAGCAGAACTCTGAGCTAGTATAAGGAGGGGGAGCCCAGCAGAGAACACCAAGTGCCACACTTCTCATTGGAGAATGCCAGTTAAAAACAACCCAAAAAATGGCCTTTTTTCAATCTAGAGATCAAGTGAAAGGTTAAAGCTCAACAATGATTCTGAGTGAAACAAAGCAATGTTTATTTTCACTGCAACGAGTACTTATTATGAAGACTGTGCAAATAATAAAAGAAGTCCTACATTTTAGCAAAGAATTTAAAAATCACCTTTGAAGTGATATTTTAATTAACTCTTTCTTACAAATTAGGTCTTGAGCTCCTGACTAGCTTCCCTGGCTGGAAGATCTCAGACCATAAGGTTTTTCCAGGGATAGAGCCATCACTCAATAAGCTCCAAATCTCAGAAGGCAGAGAGCAGATACTGGCCACTGAGAGTTAATACTAAGTAAGTACAGTGTAGCTTAATCTTGCTTTCCACTCAGTGTTATTATAAGCAAATATTTCTCTCAACTATTCTCAGCTATTTTTTAAAATACTGTCTTTGCCTGTACTGGGAACACCATTTGTAGCAAACAGCCCACTTTCACTTGATTTCCCCATGATGTTCACATCTTCCTATAGTCCCCTCCTCTTGAGTGAAAGTGGGACCTGTGACTAACCTCTAAACAACATTACATGGCAAAAGTGACAGAATGCCAGCTCCGGGACTTTGTCTCCCTAGTGTCTTGTTCTTGCATTTCTCGTTCTCCCCTCTTGCTGGCTTTGAAAAGCAAGTGACTGTGAATCCTGCAACCTCAGGAAAATGAACACTGCCAACCACCACTTGACCAGGGATGAAGAGGCTTTCCTGATGAAATCTCCTAATGAGAACCCAGCCCCGGGCAGCACTTTCATGGAAGCCAGGAGAGGCCTTAAGGAGAAGAACCATTAAGCTGTGCCCAGATTTCTGATCCACAGAAACCATTAAAGATAAATGTGTAAGCTGCTAAGTACTGGTAACAGAAAGCTAATACACCATTACAACAGTCCTCTGTAAAGTGAGCAAACCATCTCTCCCAAATCGTGGTTTTCAAGTTTGGTTCTCTTAGAGGAAATGCTATGCCTCTCCTGAGGGCACTCCCTCATGAGAAGAGCCAGCTGCTTACTGAGCCACTCTGTGCTCAGCGCTTCACACACGCCAACCTCAACGCTGCCTCACCATGGGCTCATGAGGACAGGAGATGATTATCATACCCATTTCTTAGATGGGAAATCTGCAGGTCCCAGAGTTTAAATAACCTGCCCATTCCCCCACAGTCCCAGCCATGATTCTAACCCAGAACCATCTGACTTGCCCCTTCTACCATTCCACACTGCTTCCAATTATTTCTCTGCTTCAGGAACCTGTAAAATAGCATACGCTAATACTAAGGACATTTTATCAAATGAGTTTTCCTTTTTTTACTCACTGGGAAAGAACCTTTAAAAAAAAGATTAAATTAATAAATTACCAATAGGTAATTTATTAAGAAACTAAGATTTATGCTTCTATATATAAGATTTGCATGGTTTAATAATTTTTCCTGATTATGGGAAGAATTCTGATCTACTATATAAACTCAAGAAATTACAAAAAGTATCAAGAAGTATTAACTGGGTATGGTGGCACATGCTGATTAATCCCAGTGACTGAGGTGGCTGAAGCAGGATTGAAAGTTCGAGGCCAGCCTGGGAAACTTAGTGAGACCCTATCTCAAAATTAACAAAAAAAGAAAAAGAAAAAAACACAGGTTATAGTTCAGTGGTAAAAAGCATCTCTGGGTTCAATTCCCAAGACCAAACAATATGGGGCTGGGGTTGTAGCTCAGTAGTAGAACACTTGCCTGGCATATGTGAGGTACTGAGGGAGTTTGAACTTCAGTACCACATAAAAATGAATAAACAAAATAAAGGCATTGTGTCCAACTACAATTTAGAAAAAAAAAAAACCTACAAATGTTTTATCCAACAACAAATATAATTGATAAAATGTATAAATTTCTATGAATTTATACAACATATACTTTAGGTATTACTTTGTTAGTTACACAATATTTATAAACTTAATTTTAATGGCAAAATAAGCCATCATTGTTTATATAATTTAACCAATCTGTCATTTATTCCCAGACATGCAGGTTGCTTGTCATTTCTCATTTCTGTAAATAATGTGGCAATAAACAACCTTGTAGAAGAATTTGCTGAGCCATAAAGAAACATACATTGTGAAATCATCCTCCCCAAAGCTGTTCTGTCCCACTCCCACATGAAAGGTTTGCATGTTTCTTTCCTTAATCTTAACAATGTCGATCATGCTTTAATCCTTGCCAGTGTGATAGGTAAATGGGATGTGTCTTATCATTTTCATTTCCTTGAGATAGTGAGCGTGCACATGTTTCAGATGTTTACTGTTTACTAAAAATATAATCTATTATTGGAGAATAGAGTAACCAATCTGTTATTACAGGCAGTGGCACATCCCTGTAATCACAGGTAGTCAGGAGGCTGATGCAGGCAGGAGGGTCAAAAATTTGAGCTTCAGCAACAAAGCCAGACTCTGTTTCAAACTTTTAAAAAAATGGGGCTGAGGCTGTATCTCAGTGGTAGAGCACCCTTGGCTTCAATCCCCAGTACCACAAAACAAACAAAGTAGCAGAAAGCGCCACAAGTCTCTTTCCTTCTTTAAAAGAGGCTCTTTATGTATTAAAGAGATTAATCTTTGCCTTACACATTATTATTTCCCCACTCTATCTTCTTTCTCTCATAATCGATGCTCAAAAACTTTAAAAAATATCAAAAACACCCCCAAAATATTAAGTTGCAGAACTTAATTCTAAAGTTAGGACTTCCCAGATCCTAAAAACCACGGTTAGGTCACAAAACTTACGGGAAACTTGGCATGTGTCAGTGTAGGTGCTGAAGAAAACAGAGATACTATCGCTGACATACAAAATGTCTGGGTATACTTTTGTTGATATTTTAAGGCAAGCTTTGATTTAATAAGTTGTAATAAAACTTTAAAATTCTTTCTCCAAGTAGATGCTAAAAGGAACCACAGAGGAAACTCTTCAATGACAATTATTCCCTATGTCAAACGCTGAAGCTGGTAAGTTAAGCCTCACCAGGAAGGTGAAATCTTAGGATGCCCATCTTACTCTCAGGAGGCACCATCACAGAGAATCCTCTGAGAAGTGGCCCCAAGACACTCCTTAAGCACAGGCAACTGTGTGTGAATCCTAGTGGCAACCCCCTACGCATACGTATGGCTGACATGGTAGCAGACGCAGGGCAGCCTGTCTTAGGGGCCAGAGGTCTGTCCACTGGCAGCTTCATTTAACTCTGCTCAAACCAGGATGGCAGAAGTTACTTGTCCACCAGAACTTTGAAATTTAAATGGGGGGAAAGGATTGGTGAGTTAGAAAGGAGAACCCAAATAAAAAGCATCCCAAGGAGATCAAAGGGAACTGCATAAATGGCAGAGGCCTACCGTCAAGACTGCAGAACTTCCTGCTTCTCGGGGAGATTAACTTATGCTGGACATTTCAATTGCCTTTTCCTTTCCCAAATTCTGCTCCTGTCAGCTAGTCCTTGGGAGCCTGGCAAACCTTCACTTGGTCTTCTAGGACCTGAGAGAGTCTGAGCAATTCCGTCTCTTTAACCAAAAATGGCATAATAGGTTAAAATTGATGGTAAACTTGTCTTCAATCTAACCCTCTTTCTCTGGAGTACAGCTCCTGATAAAAAATCAAAATGACCCCCTTTCTGTCCCCGCCACATATACACAAAAGCACAAAAACATCCAGAGCAGACCTTTTATGCTCTAGACTGATGTCTCTGACTACAGTTTCTCAACCATGTTTTCGTTACTGTCCCCCACCCCAAGAGTATTATTAGACTTTTTTCTTAATTGCCCACCCATGAAATTTTTATGCCATAGATATACTGTATATCAATTTATGTACTATATGCACTATTTGTGCATAATACATAAAAAGTTGTATGGTTTTTCTCTTAAGAACCAATGTTTTCTCCTTTAAAAAAGATATTAACTCCAGTGAAAAACATGTTATGCAATTTTTAAAAAGCATAAAAACAGCTCTCAGAAAACACCCGCATGTTCTACATGGAACTTTGTAATGGAAATTGAGAGACTCAACTCACTTTTAGAATGTCTTAGAATACAGGAGTCTAACTACACAAAAACTACCCAAAGGTCTGCCAGTCTCCAAGGTCTCTTATGTATTTTCTTCAACAGCTTTTGTCAATGGAAAGAGGGTAGGGGGCATGGGAGTGAGAGACTATGAATCTGTCAATGTGTGTGTGTGCACAGGAGAAAAATTGGCTAGGTGACAACACATCCCTTCAAAAAAAAAAAAAAAAAAGAAAGAAAGAAAACAAACAATAAACAAAAACAACCAAAAATCTCTTATCCTTTCTCCATCTTATATTCTATTATGTGATTGGTATTTAGTCTTGGGCGGGGGGTGTTTAGTTCCAGAATGCTAGGGGGCATATATGATTGTGGGGCTAGTTGAAATATTCCGAGATACTAATGACAGAACTAGTCACTGTTCTTAGGCACAATTGGAATGTACCCAGAGAATGTAAGCCAGAGAGGCAAAGGATCTTATTCTCTTGTTACAAGACTTATATTTCCTTCAGCCTTGCAGATTACAAATCCTTTATAATGTGATTTAACCCTTTTGCCAAGTAAATTTCTTTTATTTGAAAAACTGCCTTCAAATTTTCTTCTCAAATTTTCAAATTTTCTTTTCAAATTATCATACACATCATATATATTTTCTAAAACTTGTTGTAAAAGTCTAACAAGGAGATAGGTAATTTGAAGAAAAATAAAAATCAGGTTAAAAATATATATATATATATATATATATATATATAATTTAGATTGTGGTAGGATCAACTGTTATTCCTCAAAACCAAGATCAGGTCTGGGGATATAGCTCAGTTGGTAGAGTGCTTGCCTCCCATGCACAAGTCCCTGGGGTCAATCCCTAGCACCACAAACAACAACAACAACAACAACAAACTACTCTGTAGAATGGGAGGATGATAAACAGACCTTATTAATAATAGCAGATAAATCACAATTCATTCAACCATCATTACTGAACTTTTTGTGTCAGGTACTGTTCTAGGCATTGGTGATATATCAGTGAACAAAATGGACCAAGATTCCTGCCTTTAAGAGCTTACATGGGGGAAGGGAGCAGTGTGAAAGGATGTGACAGGAAACAATAATAATCAATGATGTATCATGTCAGAGGGTAATTATTACCATGGAAAACAAAAGATGGGACAGGGTCAGAAGGACTGGGAGGGCTGGGTGGAAGACAGATTGTAATTTTAAACAGGATGATAGAGCGACATGTGAACAGACTTCAAAGAGGTAAGAAATTAGACATGGAGACATGCAAGGGGTTAAGAAGGGGGCTCTGGGGCGGGGCTGGTGGTCAGCAAGGGGTGTGAGGAGCACCAAGGAGGCTATGTGCCCAGAGTAGCTGAACACAGAGGAAGAGGCCAAGAGCAGAGCGGAGAGGCAACATGGGGTGGAAGGGGGGTAAGTACCCTGCAACCACCTTGAGAACTGTGGCTTTTGTGTGTGTGTGTGTGTGTGTGTGTATGTGTGTGTGTGTGTGTGTGTGTGAGGGAGCCACATCGGATTTGGGGATGAGAGGCAATGCATTCTGACTCATGATTTAAAAGGCTCACCCTGGCTGCCCTGTGAGAAGATATGGTGGGGGAAAGGGAGGAGCCAGGGAGCCCAGTTAAAAGGAACTGCCGCTAACACCAGCAGGAAGACTCCAGGCCTAGCTACCACAGCAGCACACAGAGGGTATTATGCATTTTGTTGTGAACAAAGCCCAGATCTGCAATCTGTGATCTGAGCATCCTGCAAGCTTGCTTTTCTGCTCAGATCAGTTAACTAATACTGTATCACCACCTGTGGATTTTCCTTCAGCTTGCCATTTTTTTCACTATTATGTGAAAACTGAGGTGGTTTTGTTTACATGCCCTTTTCTTGTTAAGAGGCCCCACTTTATGTACCTGTGTGTCCCCACTGCCTGGCACAGGGACTCAATTTTGTTAAATGAGTGAAGAGTGGACTCCTGTCTTGTAGGGTAAGATGCCTTCTTTCCCATCCGTTTCTCAGCTCAGTCTTCTTCTCCTCTAATCACTAGATCCCTCTTGCTTCCATTTCTTCAAAGCTGTAAACCCATCAAATAGTCTTTTGCATGTCAGAAAAATACCCAAATGTCTGCCTGGCAGTCAAGGCTCTCTGATTTCACTCGTTTCTCAGTCCTGCTCTGCCTTCCCTCCCACGAGGTCCAGAACAGGAAATCTCAGCTCCAACCTTTTGCCCAAATACCTTGTCCAGCCTCAATACTAATCTTTTCCTTGTGCTCCCCACTTCCTCTCCCCCTCACCACAGTTTATAGAAATCCTATTCATCCCAGGTAGTGTCCCAGGGCCACCCTTTCACTCAGTCTCTTAAGTCCTACCACCAAGATGTTTGCTCCCACCCCACCCTGTAGGGTAGGAGGACAGTAACTTCTATTCCCATACCTCACACTCAAGTGAGTCCTAAATACCATCCACAAGTTGATGTTGACTCTGACTTACTTTCCAGTCCTTCTGCTTACTAGCACGACAACCTTCCTCAGACATTACTCCCTAATCCAAGTGACAAATATCAAAATTCTCAGAATCCCTTTCAAAGCCTAGAGAAATTCAGTATGTACCAACAATTTGCTCTTATGAGGTCATTGCTTAATTAATGAACAGACTCTGCTATTATGGGAGTTAGATCATGGGAGTGCAGAAAGATGTCAGGTGAGCCAATCAGCCATGACTGCTCAGGACAGTAAGTGATAAGAAGGTAGGTTGGGAGCATTGAGTTCTCTTAGGAGTAAAAAGAGGCAGCAAATCAGTAACCCTATGTGTGCCAAGATGTGGGAGGTAGGGAATGAGCACCAAGGAGAACTTCTGGAAGCGAAGGCACAGCTCAAATGTCTTCAAGGACATGTCAGAGTTAGTCATGCAAGGAAGAGGAAAGGCGTTTGAGGAAGGGGGACAGCATGTTCCTAGACATACAAATTATGGAGAGAACCACAAGGAGTTCTCATCCTAGAGGATGGAGGCACGTGGGAGAGGAGGAAGAGAGAATGGGAGCCAAACATATGCGGATGACTGTCAAAGGCTAAAGCACATGTCAGAAAGCAAGAGCAAAGTTTTGGAAAGATGAGAAACATTATAAGGATCTTGCATATATTTCCAGTAGATGAAAAGTGCTACAGAACTATAATGCTGTTACCAATTCTGTTAGCACAACTCACAGATATACCTATTAAATCATATTCTTCATTTTTTGTAAAATATGAGGGGAAAAAGGGAATCCTCCTAGCATTTCATCTACTGAGACTTTCAAAATCTAACAGAGAATTAAGACACACAGTTAGTGCTGACCATTCAGAGAAGTTGCCACAATGATACGAATAGTTTTATCATGTCCATACAACCATGATATACAACACAGTAAGAACAACACTCAAAAGGCAAAGCCATCTTCCAGGAATACAGGAAATGAGGCCATTTTAAAGCACACACTATTATACCACACTCATTATTATGTAAATATGCAATGATGCCATTGAAAGTTTCCAACTGATAAGCCCAAGATCATAAAAAAGAGAGAAAACTCTCAAGTGCTACATATTCTAAATGTCATCTTCATTTTACAGAGATCTTTTTTTCTCTGGGTGCTAAGGAATATACTTTTAAACTTGAATATTGAAAGAACAATGCCCAAGGGTATTCAGCATTTTGGTCCTAGAACCTTAATGTAAATCGTTCATCTTAAATATATTCTGCCACACAGATGCCGGTATTTTTATGATGTAACGGTCATGCTTGAAAGTCAGAATGGGAATAAAGTGTGTTCAGTTGAAAAACTGTAAAAGGACCAATAACATATGCAGTGCCTTGTTGGCTGTTATAACAGTAACAATAAAATAACTCCTTTCTTCTATCCACTTTTCTGCTTTAGGCCCCATTTTTGGCCAGGCTGCCCTGCTTGAGTGGTGCTTGCAGGTTTTATGCAATCATTATTCAATCCTCCATTCCTTCATGTTCACCTCAGGGCTCACAAGTCCTAATGCTCTCTCAAAGCACTCCACATACAAGGCATTAATTTTATTTTTAGATTTAAATCATTATTGGATAAATGCCTAAGGTAGTTCATAGATGGTAAAGGGAACAATTCAAAGGGAAATAGGCATTCCAGGGTGATGGTAGCTTATTCATTTAGGAATTAAAATTCAAATACAGTTATCTTTGGTCCCCCAAATTACTAGCAATCTCCCACTGTTAAAATTCCTGAGACTATTTTACACAGTTGTTGGAATATGCACGTTTTCTCTAGTAGACCAGATTTGCTGAAGTGAATCATCCTGAATCCTGTTACACACTGAAAAAAGCGATATGGGGAAAAATTTCTCTAAAGTCTGTCTTCCTCTTAGGGAGTCCACAAGAATCAGAGCCTGGATAAGGTGATTTACATTTCAATGAAAAATACTGCTTAGAGAGAATTGTTATTTCCCAGCAGCATACGCCAGTTTGAGGCATCCCTCTGATACCCTGAAATACTAGGGTGGGAGGCCAGCAGAGCTCTCCTCACACACTATGTCAGGAGTAGAGAAATTTCCCTGCAACCAGATTAACAAATCCTATTCAAAGTGACTCATCTTGAAAGTGGGTGGGGAAGTGCGTAGTATGTGTGTGTGGTATGTATGTGGAGCACGTGGTGAAGCAGTGAGAGTGATAGGGAGAACTGGGAATGAGAATTAATCCCCATGAAAACAATAGCTTAATTCAAATTTTGTCAAGATAGACTATCTTTGTCAAAAGCATTCTGGAAGAGGCTGAGGGAAAGGTGAAAAGATTTATCCCCCCAGGAGCAGGGATTGAATCCAGAGCCAGCATACTACTACTGCATTATATTCCAGCCCTTTTTTATTTTATTTTGAGACAGGGTCTTGCTAAATTGCCCAGATGGGCCTCACACTTGCAATTATCCTGCCTCAGCCTGGGATTACAGGTATGCATCACCAAGCCCAGCCGTGAAAGGACATCTTAACTGGCAAGATGTTTTCCTACAAAAAGTTACTTCTAGGCCTGAGATGTGATGGAAAACAAAGGAGTCAAATCTAGAAGACAAGACTATATAGTTTAAAAATCGGGAAAGACATGGCATCAGGAGCCAGTTACTGCAAGGACTGTGTCTGGTATCTGGGTGGAAGGGGCTGTTCTGATCCCTACCCAGCACGGAGTCTCCAGAATGGCTCTTCAAGATAAAAGTGCTTAGAGATGGATTCTTTGCACCTCTCTATTAAGGGACATAGAAGAAGCATGGAATGGAAATTCCACTTCCCATTCTCCAACCCCACTGGAAAAACTCTATGGGGCTCAAGCTTGTAAGGAGTTTAGAACGCACTGAAAGAACAAAAAGGTGAGAGCCTGGCCTCATGTCTGGGGGGTCACCCTTTTCCAATCCTGTGACCTTAATGATTACTAAGCCTCTTATGCTTGGTTTTCTACCTGAAGGGAATTACAACACCTAAGTCACAGGAGTGGTAGGGAGACTAGAGATAATGGATGAAAAAATCTAGCTGAGTGGTTAGCTTTCAAAGTATGATATTTATTAGCTCCTACCTGTCTTGCCCAAATCTTCACATCAAGAGAATCTGAAAGCAGACTCTTTTGCCTCTGTTTTGGAAGGTAACAGCTGTCTAATCTTACTGATTCACACTGATGAATGTGTCTGGGACTCACAGGATGAGAGCAAACCTGCAACCTCTGCAGCAATGTGCAGGTTGTGCATGCACACCTTCCTTTCAGAGGCACAACCTCATCTGACTGTCCAAAGAGGTGACATATAAACAAGATTGATCCCAGAAGGACAAAGGATTAAATCTCAATCCCTCTGCCCTTTCCCCAAATCAGAATCTTTTTCAGTCCAGAGAGTAGAATTCTAGAAAGCTGATCTTATAGTGTATTGTTACTTAAAAAAAAAAAAAAAAAAAAAGAGTTTCCCATAGGGCAATTATTAAGTTACACCCTACACTACTACTCTATGTCAATTTGAAAACATGGGCATTCATTATTGACTGATAACCTCAGGAGGATGGTATCAATAATTCTTTATAATCTAAAAGAAGAACAGCCCAACCCCAGCCATAACTAATAGACAACAGAGACAAATGTTATAGATGGTTTGATGCTAAAAAGTAAGCTACAGTAAGCTAATTACTCACAAGAACTTCTTCTTTCTTCTCACATTTACAATAATTTAAATGAGTACTAGAAATTGAAAACCGTGGGGCTGGGTTGTGGCTCAGTGGTAGAGTGCTCGTCTAGCATGTGCGAGGCCCTGGGTTCGATCCTCAGCACCACATAAAAATAAATAAATAAAATAAAGGTATTGTGTCCAACTAAAACTAAAAATATTAAAAAAAAAGAAATTGACAACGATTAGATACCAAGTCTCTGAGAAAACCATGTGCAAATAAAAACTTTCAGCAATAAATATTATCCATTGTTTATCTAGTAATTATTCACTATTACATTTAGCAAAATTAAATAACTATCCATTATTTATCAAAATAACTATTCATTATAGTTCTCACAGCAGTACTACGACTCTAAGAAAACCAAGGGTGGGGAGCTCAGTAATCAAAGTCACATGAATGGAAAGGCCTTGCTCCCAGATCTGAGGCCTGATTTGCGCCACCTTGAAACTCCATGAAGTCCTCAACTCCTCTACAGCTTGGGTCTGATACAGCTTCCTCTCCATTCAAAGTTAAGGTTTTCCAATATAGTTCCGTCTTTTCAAATTTTGAAGACTGGACATATTCCACTTGTTTGACTATTCAAACATGATTTTCTAAACCAGTATTTTAGTACAAACTTGGGCTTTCTGTTCTTGGGGAGCTGTGCCCAACAGATTCGTCATCAGGACAAAGTGGAGGTCAAACAGACACAGTGTCTAGCTCTCTACCCCATGAGATCATATCCAAAGCTGGAGAAGGAAGAAATTCCACTTCCATTCTCCAACCCCACTGCTCAAGTGCACTCGAGCCCGGCGGGCTAAAGCCGTGCTTGGAAGTGAAAGAAGGGGAGCCACTAGAAGGGCCAGACTTCAAAAGCCTCTTCACAACAACCTCATACTCAGATTTAAATACTAATGTATAAAAAATACCAACACCAAGTAATAAAGGATACTAACATGCTCAATTTTGTCTTAGAGTTATCCTATCTGTTCCCCTCATTCAAACTCACAATACTAAATATCAATAAACACACATAACATCAATCACAGTAAGTACGAATAGCACTATTGAATGTATGGTGCTTAAAACAGTGTTTGACAGGGAACACTCAGTTATGACAAGTTTTGACAACGAAAAATAAAATAATTAAATATCTTAAACTCTAGACAGTCTTTGGATTGATCATTAACCTAACAAGTAAGACAATGGGTTAGGATGCTATCAAAAGGAAGAACAGAAAACAGCTCACAGGTCACCAAGCTTTTAAAGTGACTACAGTGGCAAAATAACTCTGAAGCAAGTTTAAATTTGCCATCTTCTTTATGATATTCAGATATAGAATTGGCTTCTTTTAAATGGGTATTCTCACTTCTGAGGGTGTGATAACATTCATTCTTTTAAGGGAGAACTTGTTTTTTGTTTTTGTTTTTGAATCCCTGAACTGCAATACTCTTCTGCACTGCCAAGACCAGTGATACATCAAAATTTTCATAATTGGCAAAATAAATTATATTTGTGTAAGAAACTTCCACCTAGTCGGCCAAAAAGCCTTTAGTAAGAATTCAAGTCAAAAATATTTTGCTGATGATTGTGCCACAGGGTCTGAAATTGATAAATGTATGTTTCAAGAAAGAAAATGAATTCATTTCAACATAAAGCAGTATATTAATATAATCCTGAAATGTAACTCTAAGCTAATCTATGGGTAAAATCATATGAGAATAAAGGGATATCAACTAGGCAGAATTTTAAATGTCTTGTAGACCCAAGCAAAATCTAAGCTAATACTATTTACATAACCAAATGAGAATTATTTTATGGAAAGGATGGCTAAAAATTCCCATGATAAGTTATGCAAGCTACAAACCTTTTGTATTTTTAGTCCTTGGCAACGTTTTTCCTGACAATTCAGTTGAATATCTTTATACTAAAGTTAATTCTGCCTCTACATTTTTTAAATAAAATGTTCAAACATATTTGCATTAGGACACATTCTCAATTTTATGAAAATTGCCATAGCAACTCTTGCTAATTAGGCCTTGGCTGAGTTTTTAAGGGGAGAAAAGGTGAATCTAAACATGAAGGACTAAGTTTTCACAAAAAATTAAAACTAGAACAAGTGTTTATGCTAGAGGAGTCATTTACAACCTTCCTCTTAGGCTGTGAGAAACTCCAATGAAGACTCAAAATTAAGCCAGACACAGTGACGCACACCTGTGATCCCAGCGGCTCAGGAGGCTGAGGCAAGGAGGATCATGAGTTTTTAGCCAGTCTCAGCAACTTAATGAGGCCCTAAGCAACTTAGTGAGACCCCGACTCTAAATAAAATATAAAAAAGGGCTGGGGGTGCTGAGGCTGTAGCTCAGTGGTAAAGCACTTGCCTAGCACATATAAGACACATAAAAATACATAAATAAAATAAAGGTATTATGTCCATCTACAACTAAAAAAAGGAGAGTTGGTGCTAGGGATGTGGCTTAATGGTTTTATCCCTGGGTTTAATCTTCAATACCAAAAAAAAAGTTAAAATGTATTTTATATCAAAGACCTAAAATACAATTGAAAAAGATCACTCCTGCCCCCATTCAGAAGCCACAGACAATAGGACCATCTGACAATGCATACCTATCTCATTCCATCTATACCTGGGGACTATGCAAGTAAGCAACTGGCCAGGGAGGACATGTAAGGATCTGCACACAGCCCTGGTGGCAACTCTGACACCTGACTCTGGCTATTTTTTCTATGACCATATGTACCCTCCATCATCTGATCATCCATGTGGACATCATACTACACAGGAGTTGATTGTTATACAAACTCCAAACACTAGGATCCACTTAAGGGCTCCAAGAACTAACACATGCAAATGCAAACACCAGGTGGTATTCACTAAAAGGGAAAGATGTATTTACTAAGATTTATTCACTCCTTGTTAAATTAAAATGTAGCAAAATAGAACCTACGACTAAAGCAAAAGCATGTTAAAGCTATTTCAGATAGTGTTTTGTTCTGTGTATGTGTTTAATAAATCTTTGTCTATCAAAAGGGATCAAAATAGTTCACAAAAAAGATATTTATACCCAAGAAGCATCATCACTCAGATAACTAGGGTGTGGCCTGGGCTCTGAAACTTGCCTCAACTCCCTGTCTCTTTACCTAGCAGTCTCTTACCTTAGGGCACTGAAGGGAAAGTAGAAAGGAAAATGACTTTGAAAAATGAAAAGTGCTTCCTTATAAGCCTGTTGGATTTAGTGTCTGCTTTAGAAGGTGAAGAAGAGAACTCCCACCACATTCCAGTGCCTGAATATGATTTTTTTTTTTTAATCAGGGATTCAACTCAGGGGGACTTGACCACTGAGCCACATTCCCAGCCTTATTACTTAGAGACAGGGTCTCACTGAGTTGCTTAGTGCCTTGCTTTGGCTGAGGCAGGCTTTGAACTCTCAATCCTCCTGCCTCTGCCTCCCAGCTGCTGGAATTATAGGCATGTGCCACCTTGCCCCACTGCAGTGCCTGAATATGAGACCAGGAGGGAAGGTGGAAGGATGCCCCTGAAAGGAGAATGAATACATGATGCCCAGAATTGGGAAGAAGGGCATCAAGCAGATAGAAATCAGTGAGCCCTCAGACCCCACTCCCCACTGGAGGGGCTTTCCAGAACTGCCTGTCACAACCAGAGCCTCACCCAGACCTGTAAAGGCAGGAAGACTAGATTATTCCTGTAAACCTGACAAGGTATTTGCACCTGAGTGAAGCAACCCTCATAAGCATGTGACATTACATGCTCTATTTTGGTTCTTTGAAGTTTTTGTTTCCTCTTGCTTTGGGGCTTAGCTTGGTTTTGGGTTTGAAAGCAAGACCAGTCAAATGACATATCTGGAGCTCATACTAGAAGTCGTCCTAACCACCACACCTTGCTGAGAATGTGCTAAAAACCAGAGATCCTGAAAAATGACAGGACAAACAAACTACCATCAGTGAGACAGTCTATACCTTCAAAAAACTTGCAGCTCTAACCCTCAAAGTCAGGCAGGCTTCCCCCGCTCTATCCACACTGCAGCTCTGAGTTACTTTAATAGCCCTAACACCTGAATCTGGAAGGTTTCTCAGAAAAGGAAAAGCTATAATTATAGCTTGTTTTGTTATACCCTGATTCTTGTTCATCTTTTGGCTCCTCCTGGCAAGTTTCTGAAGGTCTAAGGAGCTAAAGACATGGAGCCCTCTCCCCATCCTCTCAATTTTCCTTGGCTGGTATGGGGTGGCGGTGTAGAATAGAGACATCGAGACTAGTACAAGAGGACAAACTTTAAGACTTGAGGCTGGGCAAGAACAGGAATACACACACAGCCCAACCTCTGAGGGAGTCGGGGAGCAGGCCTGAAATGTGCTTGATTTCACAGTTCACACAGAGTGCTATCCTGTCCCAGAGCTCCGGATAGCCGGGAGAAAACCTATAGTCTTTTATGAATCTGACTTGAGGAAGTCCAGTTTACCTGCTGCCCAAGTCACTTATAAGAGCTGGTGACTAAATTACAGCCCTGCCCAAGGTGGAAGGTCAAAGAGTAAACACCTTTTAACCACCTTATGCTCCTTCCTGAAGGAGATAACAACCCTTCCAATAAGAATTGTATTTAGGAGTTGAATGTGCTAACATCAGTCCAAGTATTTCTATGAGCAATGCTTTACCTCAAAAAGGTGAAAACAACCACATGCATATATTTTGTTTTAAAAAGTGATTTCCTTTTCTTCTGATGGTATAAGAGGCTTGTGTCTAGCATTGAAAGCACTATTTACAGAAGGAAGATTCCCATTCTAAGATGTTCAACATTCTCAATTCTTCTCTGATAAACCTACTCCACCTCTATTTGTGCTAGACAAGAAGTGAACGTGCAAACAATATCAATAAAAAGCAGCTGAAGGCACACATTCTTCGGCTCTAATTAGGTTGGGCTGCGTGAGTCACAGCTGTTCCTGCTACTGAAAATGTTTTTGTAATAAACAATGGAATTTAAGAGGTGTTTTGTTCCACACTTTACAATTTATACCAACATAGTACTGGATTCTCAGCCTGCTTTTCCATATCATAATGTTACAATGTAGATGTAAACAGACTTCCTGGACCCATCTCACCAATACACAAACTGAGGCATTGAGATAGTGCCCAAGGTCACTCAGCTACTAACAGAGCCAGGGCTAGGAAACAGAAATCAATAATGACTTGTACATTGTTCCAGAAGAACAAAATCAGCATGTTACCTGCACACCTTTTGGCCAAAGCCAAACCAAACCAAGCCTGATCATTTTCTTTATATAATGCTGCCCTGATAACCAGGAGGAGGCTGTATTTTCTTTGTTTCAGCAGCTGAACACAATGAATAACTGAGGCTTGATCTTCTTGTGAATAAAATTGAAAAAAAATGTTTGCCTAAGTAGAAAGAGAGCATTCTTTCTGGACTTTATAACAGTAGGGAATTTGTTTCTAATCCCAGGTATTAAAAAGGCAATATCAGGCCACCTTTCTTCTGTAGATTTATTCTACTCTTTTCTTTCCCCCCTCTATCACTACCATTATAAAATTAAATAGTGTGGACATATCTTAACTTCGCTGAGTCTAAAAATAGATGGTCAATTTTGTCAGTCTATAATTAAGTCAAAAGCAAGATACCTGTTGACCAAGAAGGGATTCCTGATTACTTTCTTAACAGAGTCACCTTGGAAGCAATTACTGAGCTGTCACCAGATACCAAACCTGCCAGTACCTTGATCTTGGGATTCCAATCTCCAGAACTATGAGAAATAAATTTCTGTTCTTTATAAGCCACTCAGTCTCAGGTATTTTGTTATAGAAGTGTTACAGATAAGTTAGTTGTGCACACAGGGATTTACAAGAAATTCTCTGACATAATTAAGGTAGACCATGGCTTCATTTACAGGGTAACTCCTTTCCCCAAGCAAAATATTCGAGGCACATAAGGGATCGGATAAGGCTTGATACAATGAGTTTGTGTTTGTGAAGATAGTACACAGAAGTTAACAACAGAAACACTGAAGCTGCCTATGTATAGAAGATAGAGGAAAGCTGAAGTTCCTCTATCCACTGTTTTATACATGACATTGGAGTTAAATGGACAATAAGTGCTACAGGCATTTAGAGGAGGAAACCACTACCATTTGAGTGGCTAAGGAAAGCTGCAGAAAAAGAGTCAGTTCTAAATTTATCTTTGATGATCAGGTAGATGTTCAAAGGGGAAAAAATGATTAGGGGAGAAGAGGAAAGACAAAACCACCTAGGGAAAGAAGATTAGCAAAATCATGACTATGAGAAAGGAAGGAGAGAAAAGAACCAACCTCTCCACCTTGAATTTGGCCAGTTCTATGTAAATTATCACCCAAGAGACACTTTCGTGCTTCTCCCTGAGCAGACTGACATCACTCTCCTCTTCCGAAACACACGCCACTGAGTGAGGTTCTGGGGTGGAGGAGCAATTCTCCCTGCCCAGCTCCTCATCTATACAAAAAGTACACTCTGTCAAAACTGAAAATGGCGAATGTTCCTTCCCTTCTCCTCCTGCACACCTAAGCCATGTCGCTCCTCCCCTCTCCCTGAGCCTGAGCACTTCTCCTTTGTTTCTGATCATAACCAGAGCGGGAGGCTCATCAGGAACAAGGAAACAATACTCCATCTGCTCATTTTGTCTATCAGTAAAAGCCAAAGGTTGACACCACATAGGTGAATTTGTTGTTCAACTTAGCTGTTGGACTTCCAAGCATCCCCAGTTATCATTTAAGTTTGATGAACCTTTGTTGAGTCATCCTTCAATCTGTCTTTTTGGTATGTTTTAAGTTGTTGGTGGTTCCAAGTCACAAAGAGTCTATTTAAATCTACTTGTGCACACACTGGTTGGGGATGTGGAGGAACTATCTGCACAGAGGTGCTTTAGAATCCCTATTTTATAATATCATGCACACAGAGCAGTCACTAGACCACCTGCTCCTTTGAATTGGAAAGGTGAGAAATATCCAGTTCTATGGGCACAGTATCCAATCTATGGCACACTGCTATGGTTTGAATGTGTTTCCCAAAGTTCATGCATTAAAATGCAACAGAGTTGAAAGGTAGAATTTTTTTTGAAAGGTAGACTTGGGCCTTGATTAAAAGATTAATGATGCTTGTCATGGGAGTGTGTTCTTGATAAAAGGATAATTTTGTTCCCCTTCCTCTCTTCTCTTCTTTTTTTTTCTCAGTGCCGAGGATCAAACTCAGGGCTTGGTACATCCTAAGCAAGTACTGCACCAGTGAGCTACACCTACACACCTACACAGCTGTACCTTACAAGCCCCCTTCTCTTTTACATACACACCCTGTAGCTATGATATGACTTCTCTCATGATGTAGCAAGAAGGCCCTCAGCAGATGTGGCCCCTCAAGAGTAGACTTCCCAGCCTCTAAAACTGTAATCCAAATAACTCTGTAAAAATTACTGCATCTCAGGTATTCTGTTGTGACAGCACAAAACAAACTTAGACATGCTCCACTGAATGTCCACCAGGTGACAGAGTACATGTGAGAATAGGAATGCAAAAACTCTGAGACCAATTCCACAAAAATATCCTTGCTTCCCAAGTACAGTTAGCTGGTCTCTGTTCCTCAAAGGGACCGATCCAGTTCAGAAGTGAAAATCATCAATGATCATCAAGAGCTGGTCAGAGGGCCAAAAGCACACTCTGTCAAAACTGAAAATGGCAAATGTCCCTTCCCTTCTCCTGCACACCTAAGCCATGTCGCTCCTCCCCTCTCCCTGAGCCTGAGCACAAGGAGAACTGGCATTTCTCACAGGTCTCTCTATGCCAAATCACGCTAGACAAGAAATCTAAGCCAGGCCTTGTGAGGTCCCTGCACTGTTCTCTCAGGCAGGCCACTGTAGCAGCCACTCTGCACCAGTCTCCATGTGAGCCACTGGGGTACCAAAATGTCTTCCTTGAGGAGCTCCCTGACTGTCAGGAGAGGACAACATACAACAAAGGGTGCCACAAGTGCAATCAATAATTGTATTGGAAGCAGGACAAGGCTGTAAGGAAAAAACCAAAGACAGGATGATTACAGGGAGGGGTGATGCACTAAAAAGGGCAAGATGAGTGTGGGATAGTGCACCAGGCTAGGGGCCATATGATGATCCTGCAGGTAGAGTGGAGGCATTGAAGGTTTTGGGCAAAGATCTGATCAACCATGACTTCCTGGTTTCTCCCTGATCATGTGATAAACTCTAAGCATGGCATAAATGCAGAAAATTAATACTTCTCATTAAAGAGATGACCAGAAAACAGTATCTAGTACTACAGGCTCAAGATAGTATAAAGCACACTGTTTCAATTGCAGGTTGTACCCCTTCAATGGGTCATGAAATCAGTATAATGGATCACAACATTTTCTCAGAGAATGAAAACAGGCTATCATATAAAAGAGTGTGTAGAATATGGTAAAGATGAAGTGTGGTTTTGTAAATCTTTGTTCTCTTTTGTCAGACACACACACACATTTACACAATGGGTATCTTGGGTCATGATATAAAATGGTTTAACTCCAGGTCACAAGGCTTTAAAGTCACTTGCTGAATGTAAAGGTCCTAGTGAATGAATTAGTGAAAACTGATAATGAAAGATGTCTAATGGGCCCCTATCACAATAAAATAAATCTAAACTTGTTTTGGCAATGGTTTCAGCCTTTGACTTAAGGTGGACAAAAGTGTTGACCTACAATTCTCTTTCAGATACACTCATCTGTATTAGTCCTACAAACCGGTCCTCCTCCTACCTACTCCAATTCCACCATTCCTGCCCATGTGCTTCTGTAACTGCTGATCTGGAGTAAAAATATAATATTTTTCACTTTTGTTTCAACTTTCTCTGCCTACTTGTCTTATTGGATCTGGCTTCCTTCACAATACCATTTCTTATCAACCCACTCCAGAGGTGGTGGTTCCCCAAATTTCCAAAAAAGGGAAGGTCTTCACTTTCCTTGCTGAACTTCTTTCCTAGACCACACCTTGTTCTGTTACCTCTATTCTAGCAGCTCCCTGGTATCTCTCACTCCCCAACACTCTGACCTCCAGGACATTCCTTTCTTGCCATAATCACTGTGCTCCACAGGTACCTGCTTCTGGTGGTTTCTCACAGGTGGATGACCTTGGTAACACCCAAAGGCACAGCTCAGAGGACTTCCTCCTCTATCAAAAGTTTTCACCTCCTTTACATTCCAACCAAGCACAAGCCCCACCACACCTTGGACTTTATCACTACCAGGAAAAACTCCACCTTTGAGATCTAGGCTTCCAAATCTCGAGCTATAGCTTTGTATTTATCCACTTCTCTACTTCCTTATTCTTAGATCCTGCCCTCATCTTCATCCTTGACTTTGCCTTGCAGCATCTTACCCATTGTGGCTTTATTAGCCTCAGTAGTCTGATGGGATCTCAAGGCCACCAGCTGAGGTAGTATCAGCCTTAGATGCTAGTCTCTTCCCTCTTGAGAGCATAATTCTCAAGCTTTGGTATACATCATAGTTTTCCTGTGGACTGGGGTTGTGGCTCAGTGTGGAGTGCTTGCTTAGCTTGTGTGAGGCACTGGGTTTGATCCTCAGCATCACATACAAAAAAGGTTTAAAAAAAATAAATCTTAAAAAAAGTTTTCGTGAGTAATTTGTTAAAATTCAGACCCCCTGGCCCCCCTCCCTAGATACAGAGTTATAGGGTCTGAAGTGATCCCCAAACTCCTGCATTTGCACAAACACCTCTGAAACCCCAGTGCAGGTCATAGTGAATTTGGGGAATCACTACAGTCTAAGTCATTCAGTTGGAAATGACATAGCTTCCTCATGTTTCACCCTGTGAAATACCAGAGGCAGGAAAAGCTGTGCCTTACAAGTTATGTGATGGTAAGACGGCAGGAACAAACTCCAAGGAAATTTAAGCTAAACAAGACTGAAAGAGGAATACAGAGATGACTAGCGATGTCATTCCTGAAGTCCTGTTCTAACACTTCAATGGGTTCAAGTTTCTCAGCAAAAATGAAAATCAGAGAACAGAAATGTATGCATAGGTAACTCCCCCATGTAAGATTTTGAGCATTTAACTAAAAGCAAACTTAAACAGAGTCTATCAAACCAAATAAGTTTAATATACATTTTTATTTATTTTCACTGTTGAGCTTTGTACCTATGACTTTTCCTAATCAGCACAACCTGGAGAGACTCATGGGATGAAAGAATATTGTCAACCCAGACCTTTGCCCTAAATCCAAATCTGCCACAAACTGCATCATGGATAAGGAAGTTGATGAGCTCCTCCAAGCCCCACATATGAAATGGGGATTTGACTCTGTTAGAGGAAAATGAAGGTGTTCAGACTGAGACAGCAGTGAAAGACCATTCTACACTCTACAACCACTCTGAAACATGAAAGAGATCAGCCAGCCTCAGTCATGCACTGTCTGTAATCCCAGCAAGTCAGAGGCTGGGGAAGGAGGACTGCAAGTTTAAGGCCAGCCTCAGTAACTTAGTGAGACCCTGTCTCAAAATTAAAAATAAAGGGCTGGGGATGTAGTTTAGTGATACAATGCCCCTGGGTTCAATTCCCAGTGACACAAAAATAAATATAATAAATAAATATATAAAGTGGAAGACATGAAGAAATCTATCTGTGAATACTTCCTACAAATGTTCTCCCCCACCAACTTCCTTCGGTCTCTCTATGCATTGAATAATGATATTGCTTTATGAGATATAAGCATCGCAGCATGAGGCAGCATCTGGTGGGGAAGTTCATACAGGAAGGAAGAGACCTCAGTGGTGTTTGCTATTCAGACCTTTTGATGTTTCAACAGAAAGCCAAGCAATCTTTGAAACCAGTCTTAATAGTAACATAACCAAAAAGACGATTGATGAATTAAAAGCAGAATCCAGACATAACCAGAAGTAAAGATGAACCCAAATTATCTTGGATGAGGAGAATCAAACCTATATAACAGAAAACTGCCAATTCCTAATAAAACTTGCACCACATACAAAAACAAAGATGTTGTGTCTGCCGATAACTAAAAAATAAATATTAAAATTCTCTCTCTCTCTCTCTCCCACTCTCTCTTTAAAAAAAAAAAATGAACAAACAACATAAAAGGAAAAAAAGAAAAAGAAAGGGAAAAACAAATACAGTCGATGGCTACATTGTGCTAATTCCACCAAAACTCAAGAAGGAAGAATTGATCAAGAGCTGGAATAGAGATAACCCACAAAGAACCTAAAAACCAAGACCACATTTTGAATTTACAAGGAATATGTAGTCAAAATGCATGACAAATAAAGTAGTGGGACAGTGTGTCCATTTTTAAGTACCTAGCCTTTGAAGTCATACAGATTTAGGTTGTAAGACTATTTCTCTTGCCTGTTGGCTCTGACACTGGCCAAATTACTTAAGTTTTTCCAGGAACTGATTTCTCCATCTATAAAACAAGGATACCCCTTGTCCCCCAGGGTGGTTATGAGAATTGAGATCATATGCATTGAGTGCTCAGGGCACCATGCCTGGTGAATAGACACTCACGTGATCACCCTTATTAGTAAAGTACATTTGAGACCATGGAAAATTCCAAACCTCTCCTAGGCTTCCAACTTCGAAGCGCCTGAGAAGCAAATATAAACTTTGAGATTAAATATCAGTTGCTCAACTTGTCTTTGGCTGGAAGATTAATACCAATTGTTTGTCTTTAAAACTACCAGCACTTTGAGAAATTACATCTTCATGTGTCAGAACATACCTAATTGGCACTTGTCCAATATATATCTAAAACTAGAACACATAATATATGCAAATAAAAAACAAAAAGCCTCCCAGAGATGTGACCCAAGTCTATATTCAGCTAAGAGAAACCACAAAATGAGTTCATTTGGGTTAAAAAAGCCCCAAAGCATCCAACCCCCCAGATGGTTCTGCAATCCAAATCCAGTCCCCTGCCAAATCCTGTGACTTCTTCCCTCACATCCTTAATAAATGTCCCTTCTACTGAAGATCATAGCACAATCCCTGGACCTCAGCACCAACACCTCCCCTGAGGATCCAGCTGTAAGTATGAGAAGCTGGCAGGCAGGGCTGGTTGGTATCACATCTCTTCTTATGCCATGAAGACACCCCATTAAGATCACATCTCATCCACTTGCAAGCTACCCCCAGATAAGTCCTTTCTCCTCATAGACTACTCTTTTCCTACTACAGGGATGTGCCAAACCCTGGCTTGTCTAAAAGGTAGAAGCCTCACTAGCATATAGTTTCGGAAGCAAGCTGGTTGGAAAGCAACCCCAAGCAGGCTGGTCCTCAGAGGCAGGCCTTTCCCTCACCCAGGAATCAGACCTGAGAGGGTCTGCTCTCAACTCATTGCACCCCTGCCCCACCAGCCACCACATGGAGCAAACCCACTCTTCTACTTATCCCCCTTGGACAGCAGAGATGAGGTCAGAGCCAGTGAAGGAACAAGGGAGTAGGAGGGAATGCAGTTACCATGGAAACATTAAAGCTGTTTGTTTTGAAAATACAATTAAGAGAGTCCTTAAAATTTCATACAGAGCAACAACAGGTCTCAATAGATTGTTCACCAGGAAAGGTATTTTGGTCAAAATTCCAAGTTTTTATTAACATTACTGATGAGCACATCCATGGAGAGTGTTCTTAGAAAGAGAGACAGTGAGGTCCAAGCATGAAGACGAAATCCAACAAAATCCATAAAGCATTCCCAGGCATAAGATTTCTTTCTTTCTTTTTTTTTTTTTTTAAGAAATCATGATTAATTGTTAAGTAAAACTATCATTCACGCTTAACCTGCTTAAACATTTGAGTACTTTTTATTCCAAACCTGATTGTCTAACTTGCTGTTAGGTTGGGCCTGAGCTTGAGACTTGATCAAATCAGAGGTGTCCTTTTGGTATCTGAGTTGTAAACACAGACACAAAAGCAATCACACTGTGTTTTGTTTTCTTTCCAGGGCACATACAAAACTGTCCCAGACTTACCCATACAGAGAACAGTTTGACTCACATAAAGAGTTCTTTAAAGATAATATTTCTAAACAAGCCCATCACCAAGGGAAGGCTTTTCCGCTTTGTTTATTTTCAAAGTTAGGACAGAAAAAGTAAGCACAGCAGAAAATTTGTATGCATTTTCTCTTTCCTTAAAAAAGGATTATAATATTACAGGAAATTTCCTTGGGAGACACAATAGTGGCCCCATTCATAACTACTTGCTTGACTGTAATTTGCAAACTCCCTCTCCACTTCTTGCCAAGATTTCCTCTCCTGTTCTCTGACCTTCATAATAGCTCCAATTGGATTTCATTCCTCAACCCAGAGTTTTCCCAAAGAGACCTATCTTAAATTTTTTTGCAGTTATCTCCCAAAAGTAAAATTTTTAAAGGATTCATTTTTATTATTGAAATATATTTAACACAGATCAGTAAGAAATCTGCTCAGCAGTACCAATTCTTTAAATTAAAAGAGTAACTTTTTCTAAACTAAGATTTCTGGTATCAGAGAACCTTTTATTTAAAGTCCATGAGTCACATGCTTGTCTGCAGAGTTCCATTTCAGCAACATTCCCGTAGTAAAGAAGCTTTAGGTGATATCCAAAAAGAAAAATAAAAAATTCACTTACTATTATTATTTTAAACGATACAGAAATGAAAAACTTTCTTTCAAACAGCTCAGGACTGAATGTAGATGGTAGAGTTTGCCTATTATGTCCAAAGCCCCAAGTTCAATCCCTAGCACTAAAAAACAACAACAACAACAAAAAAACCACTCCTTTGCGGGGGGGGGGGGGGGGGGGGACCAAACTCACAATTAAAAAAAAAAAATCAAGGCAGTAATAACCTTAGTATTATAACTATTCAGATCAAGACATCTAATTCCTGGTTGGGTTTCTGATAATAAAAAGGATTTACCCCTGTCAATGGCAGCTTAAGGTACTCACTGTGACCATAACCAGAATCCTCACATGAAGACATTCAACTGTGGTTCTGCCATACATCAGTTTATTGCTTTCAATATCCCAAGCCTGTTCCTCTATCTTTTCCATCAATTCTGGCGCTACCTATACCCTTCTAATCCATTCTTTTTATGCTTATGGTAACCAGAACTGGCAACCAAGAATCCTGCCCAGTACAATACCCTTGCCTAAAAAGTTTTAAGAGAAGGTATCATGATATATTTCATCAAGTAATTATAGCTTAAAGGGGATTGTTTTGACATGTTATAAAACCTGTAATCTTAGGACATAATGATTTGTGTACATTCATGTCAATCTTTGCCAAACCAAAGAGAAATAAAATTTTCTGCTCTTATGGGCTGAATTGTACGCCCCCATTCACATGTTGAACCCTAACATTTGGAACTTCAGCACATGACTAAACTTAGTAATAGGGTCTTTAAAAAGGTAATTAAGTGGGGTTATTTAGGTGGCCATAATCCAACACAACTGGGGTCCTTTCAAGAAGAGGATATAAGGATAACCCCCTGAGGACACAGTGAGAAGGTGGATATCTGCAAGCCAAAAAGAGGCCTCAGCAGAAACCAAACCTATCAACACCTTGACCATGGACTTCTAGCCTCCAGAATTGTGAAAAAATACATTTTTTTTTAAAGTACCCTGTGAATTCCAAAAGGATATGGATACACGGTATGGGCAGCTTCTAAGGTGGATCTCATTGATTTGTTCTGTTTTGAATTCGTACCCTTGTGTACTCTGACTTCCAGCTGGCCCTCTCACTTGGTCACTCGGATAGTGGCTGGCTTCAATACCTGACATATGTCACCTGACATATGGTTGCCATGCTGGGAGCTGCCCTACGGAAAGGTTCAAGTGGCAAGCAACCAAGGGAAAACTTGACCCAATGGCAGCAAGGAACTAAGATCCTCAGTCCAAAAGCCTGTCAGGTGTTGAATCCTGCCAAGTTCACTGAGTGAACTTGAAGTAGATGTACCCCATGTGAATCCTGAAATGACTGCAGCCTTGTGAGAGATCTAGAACCAAAGGACCCAGTGAGAATATGCCCAGACTCCTGCTCTCCTAACATTCTGAGATAAACATTTGTCATTTGAAGCTACTAAGTCTGTTATACAGTCCTGGTTAAATAGTAATACCTATCATAGACATCCTTCGCCTCCCAAAACAATTATAATTAGGTCTCTTTGACATCATCTGAACCCTTCAACCTGTAAGGTAAAGAGCCACAAGCAATGTCCTGGGTGGAGGGAAAACAGGTCCATGTGGCCAGAGCAAAGAACAACAGGGAACAGAGCACACTGTGGGGCTGGAGAGGCTGCAAGGACTGGACTGTGCAGGGCCCATTTAGCCCAAAGGACTTCCATCTTTATCCCAGGAGTATTTAGGAACAATCGGAAGACATTAAACAGAAGATTGGTCACAGTAAATCTGAGTTTTTAAATGATTCACCTGACTATAATTCAGATAAAGGATTGAAAAGGGCCAGAGAGGAGTTCAGAAACCAATTAAAGTCCACTGTAGCAGTCTAGCAAGAGATGTTCAAAAACTTCAGTAGGCTTGTATTGGTAGAATAGCCTTGAACATATGAGAAATATTTAGGAAGATGATATGGGAAGATATACACATACCGAAATTAAAAGAGCAGATGAGCACTGTCATGCACACCTGTAATCCCAGCAACTTGGGAGGCTGAAGCAGGAGGATTGCAAGTTCCAGACCAGTCTCTACAACTTAGTGAAACCCTTTCTCAAAATAAAAATTAAAAGGGGGCTGAAAGGTATAGATCAGTGGCTAAGCACCCCTGAGTTCAATCCCTAGTACCAAAATTAATAAATAAAATAAAAAAATAACTAAAAGGAAAGAATTTTAAACTTTTGAGTAAAAACTTCAACCTGAAAACCTGAATGGTGAGCCTTTCTGAGCACAGAATTTAGTTGTTGGACCTCTATCTCCAAGAGCAACCCCATTGCACTTGTTTAAATCTACTGGATGCCCAATAAGTATCTACAAAATGAATACAGTACCTAGGTACTTCACATATCTCAGGAGTACCATATGTATGTGATACATCTGCTAAAATCCAATTAATCTTATTTATCAGCTTCACTAAGGACCTCTCCAAGCTTTCCAAGCCAGTCTAAATAAAGGAATTTTTCTCTAGGTAACAGTTTTATTAAGGTAATTTATATATACCAAATAATTCTTCCTTATAAAAGTATACAATTCAGTGGTATTTAGAGTTGTGCAACCACAACCACAAGCAATTTCAGAACATTTTTATCAGTCCAAAAAGAAACCCCACACCCATTCACAGTCACCTACCATTCATCCCCCCATCAGGCCTCACTAATGTACTTCATCACTATTTCATCTGGACATTTCATAGAATTTGTTACCTTCTGTGTCTGGCTTCTTTCACTTAGCAAAATCTTTTCAATGTTCCACCATGTTGTAGTATGTATTCCATTTTTTTATAGTGGAATAATATTTCATTGAGTGGAGATACTACATTTTGTTTATCCTCATTGCTTCAGTGGATGGATGTTTAGGTTGTTTCCATTTCCTGCTAACATGAATAATGCTTCTTTGAATATTTGTGTACAAGTTTATGTGCAGGTAAAGGCTTTCAATATACCTGGGAGTGGCATTGTTGGATCATATGGAAACTCTATGTTCAAGTTTTTAAAGAGCTGCCAGAACATTTTCTAAAGAAGCTATGCCATTTTACAATCTAACTAGTAGTATATGAGAGTCCCAATTTCTCTACACCATTAGCAACATTTGTTGTAATTCAAGTTATGGATTGAAGCGATCCTAATGGATGTGAAGTGATGTCTCCTGGTGGTTTTGCTTTGTGGTTCCCCAACGAGGAGTGATGATGAGTTATCTTGCCATGTGTTTATTGGTCATTTGTTTATCTTATTTCTCAAACTTCCAGAATTCTTGTCTATTTTTAAATTAGCCTATTTTAAAATTAGGCTATTACCTTTTTACACTAAGTGATAAGAATTCTTTACATATTTTGGACGCAAGTCCTTTATCAGATATGATTCATTTTTCTGGTATCTTTTGAATATAAAAAAACTTTAATTTTTATGATGTTATATTTATATATTTTACCTTTGTCATTTTTGGTTTTGGTGCCAAATCTTGGCAGCTACTACCTGAACCAAGGCCCCCAAAATTTACTCCCATGTTTTCTTCTAATAGAATTATAGTTGTGGGCTGGGAATGTGGCTCAAGCAGTAGCGCGCTCGCCTGGCATGCATGCAGACCGGGTTTGATCCTCGGCACCACATACAAACTAAGATGTTGTATCCACCGAAAACGAAAAAATAAATATTAAAAAAATTCTCTTAAAAAATAAATAAATAAATAAATAAAGTTGTTCATTAGACAGTTATTTTAAAAAAGTTTAAAAAAAAAGAATTATAGTTGTGACTCTCACATTTCGGTTAATAATCCATTTTACAATAATTTTTGTATATGGAGGGAAGTGTGGTTCAATTTTATTTTAATACATGTGTGAATCTTCAATTGCCCCAGTGTTCTTTGTTGAAAACTATTTCTCTCCCATTGAATTGCCTTGATTCCCCTGGCAAAAATGAATGGACCGTAAGTATCAGAGGCTTTTTTAGATCCTCAACTGCACTCCATTCATCTATAATGTATATCCTCATGTTGATACCACACTGTTTTGATTTTGTAAGTTTTAAAATTAGGAAATATGAGTCCTTCAGCTTTTTTCCTCCTTTTCAAGACTGTTTTGACTATGACTATTCTACATTCCTTGCACTTCCATATGAATTTTTAGGATCAATTTGTCAATTCTGCATTGAGAAAAGAAAAAGGCAGTTGCAACTTTCTAGAAATGTCATTAAGTCTATAAATCAATTTCAGAAACACAGTTTCAAGATTGACTGCCAATCCATAAACATAGGATGTCTTTCCATTTATTTAGATATTTTTTTAAATTTTTGACAGTATTTTCTAGTTTTAAGTTTCAAGTCTTGCACATATTTTGCTAATTTTATTCTGAAGTATTTTATTCTTTTTGATGCTATTGTTTGAATTGCTTTCTTAAATTCATTTTAACTATTTTTTCTTCGTGTGTTTGCATTTTGTTTCCCATGCATTATAATTGTACATAATGATATATTTTTTTAAATTGTCGATGGACCTTTATTTTGTTTATTAATTTATTCATATGTGGTGCTGAGAATCGAACCCAGTGCCTCACACATGCTAGGCAAGCACTCTACCACTGAGCCACAGCCACAGCCCCCCATAATGATGATATTTGTTGTTACATATTCAGACATGTACATGATATAACAATATAATTTGGCCTATATCATTTCTCCCACCCCATCCCCATCCCCTGGTCTCCCTTTGATTTTCATGAGATCCCTGACTCCCACCTTTATTTTTCTTCTTCTTCCTCTCTAGCTTGCACATGAGAGAAAACATACAATCCTTGTCCTTCTGATTAACTTCATCTTTAGATTTCTCATTGCTAGTGTAGAGAAACAAAAATTTTACACATTCTTTTAGTATCACCCTACAATCATGACAAATTAATGGTTCTGTTTTTTTAGTAGATTCCTATAAAGTTTGTGTAAACCAGCTATGTCACTTTGAAATAGTTTCACTTTTTTTTTTCATTTTAATCTGGATACCTTATTTTTTTTCTCCTTATCTATTTGCCCTTGGTAGAACCTCCTGTACAACGTTTAATTTAATTGTTGAGAACAGACATCCTATTCCTGATCTTCTGGGAGAAAACATCCAGTATTTCACCATTAAGTTCGATATAAATTGTGAATTTTTCACAGATGCCCTGTATCAGGTGAAATTCTCATCCATTCCTAGTTTGTTAAATGTTTTTAAATCAAGAAAAGATGGATTTTTATCAAATGCTTCTCACGCATTTTAATGAGATGATCATGTGACTTCTGCACTTTATTCCACAAATGTGGCCCATTATATTGATTTTCAGGCATTGTATTCCTTGGTTAAACCTACTAGATAGTGAATACTTGTTTTCATATGTTGTTGGATTCTATTTGCTAAGATTTTGTTGAGGATTTTTGCAATTTTACTCATAAGAGATATTGGTCTTCAGTTTCCTTGAGATATCTTTGTTTAGCTTTGATATTAGGGTAACACATGCCTCCAAGAATGAGTTGGAAAGTGTTTCCTTCTTTCATTTTTTTGGAAAAGTTTGTGAATGACTTGTGTTAATTCTTCTTTGTTAATTTTCTTAAATTTATTGTTTAAATAGTAAAAACCATGAAATATAAAACTTACCATGTTAATTCTCCTTTATATACTTAGCAGAATTCTACCATGAAGTCATCTGGATATGTTGGAAATTTTTGACTACTAACTTCACATGTCTTTCTTTCTTTAATTATTTATTTGTTTGTTTGTTTATTTATTTATTTATTTTGCAGTTGTTGATGTACAGAATGTCTTTATTTTATTTGTTTATTTTTATGTGGTACTGAGGATCGAACCCAGTGCTTCATGCATGCTAAGCAAGTGCTCTGCCACTGAGCTAGAGCCGCAGCTCTCACATGTGTTGTATTTACTCAGATTTTTTTTTTCTTTCTGCAACAGAGATTGAATTGGAGGGGCACTTAACTACTGAGCCATATCCCCAGCCCTTTTTATTCTTTATTTTGACACAGGGTCTCCCTAAGTTGCTTATGGTCTTGCTATAAGTTGCTGAGGCTGGCTCCCAGCCTGTGATCTTCCTGCTTCCACCTCTGGAGCTGCTGGGATTACAGGCATATGCCACCGTGCCCAGCCTATTTGGATTTTTTTCTCTTTTAATTCAGTTTTGGTAGTTTGGTGTCTTTCTAGGAATCTGTTCATTATCTAATTTGGGACATAAAATTGTTCATATTATTTCCTTAGAGTCCTTTTTATTACTGCAATGTTGTTAGAGGGGTTCCCTTTGAATAAAGGATTTTTTAATTGTTTTTTAAAGTTACACATGACATAGAATCCACTTTGACATAATTATAAAAGCATGGAATATATCTTGTTCAGACCCCATTACCTCTCCTTTCCCTTCCTTCTCCCCTCCCCTTTTCCTTCTCTCTATTGATCTTTCTGAGAATAAAGGAACTTTCAAATGACTTAATATTATAAAATCTTGAAACTAATAAAACCAAAAGTAAACAATTTTAAATTTTTGAAAATTCTAAGTTACAGGACATACAAACTAGATACCTTCCAAATGCAGAACCAATATATTTCTAATTAAAATGCATCATATTCATCTAAAACTGAAAAAAGAAACAAGAAAAAGTTTCAGCCTGAACAAACACATTACACCATTTGGTAAAAACTCAACATTCTAAGCAACTACACTCACATGAAGACACATATACACATTGTAAATACAATATGACAAATTCCTAAGGTGCTAGTGCTATAAAAGAATCATTTATTTTCTCAAATTCTCTCAAATAAATAATCTTTAGAACAGAGAAAAACTCACTTCTTAATACATTTCTTAAATTCAGGATCATGAAATTTCTGTATACTATGCTTTCTTAAATCATAGCCTTCTATGTATCTAGTAGTAGTCACATAGTTTTTATATGATTGGTAAACAAAATTCAGTTTCTTTGAAAGAGTTTATATCTTCATGATTCATAAATACATATTATATCTCATCTTTTATAATAAAAAATTATGAAAATCTGTCTTAGAGGAAAATTTTAATTTTTGCAGCCTATTCTTTGAAAGAAACTATTCCAAAGGAATAGTTTCAAACTATTTCAAGGAACCTGGGGTCATTGTTATGTGAATTTCTTTTAAAAATTCAACTACCAAATTTCAAAAATACTAGAAAAAATGACAAGCTTTCAAGCTTTATTTACATGACCTTGATATACTGTAGAGAAAATTGAGCTTATATTATCACCATACACCTGGCTGGTATTATAGCTTGCAGAATACTTTAATCTTCTTTAGTTAATTTTTTTTTGGAAAAAAGCCCACTAAGTAGGTAAGGCAGGTGGTAGTACTATGTTTATCATGCCATTTATATAGAAAGAAAACTGTGCTTCCCCATGGGCCAAGAGGCCTGTCCAAGGTCATGCAGCTTATAAATGGTGGAGCTGGGACAAGCAAATCAGGTCTACCAACTCCCAATCACATACCTTTTCCCACTTACCAAAAAAAAAAAAAACAATAGCAGGAGGCAAAAGCACAGACTATGATGTATATGCATGTGAAGAATGCTTCCTTTAACTAAAACTTTTTCACTGAAATCTCATTTCTTTTGAATGTTTATGAATCATTCTTCTTATCTAATTATTTTTTGGAAACCACTTGACTGAAAGCATGTTTTTCATAATCATTAGACCAGTAGAGAATCTTTAGCATCCTGCAATCTAACTGTAGATTTCACAGACATGTTAAATAAACCTTAAAACTTAACCATTAGAACTTAAAGGAAGTTACATGATACTGTTAAAATATTAAACAACACTGAGAAATCCCCCTGTGGAGCAATTCTGATGCCAAATTAGGGTATGTGTCACTGAGTGGTGTTCTACAAAATACAGATTAAAATTCTCATCATTCTAGCTCTGTAGACAGCTATATACCAGTGATCAGAGATAAGCAGCACCAATGACATTTAAGTGTTTATTTTCTATAGGGATAACACATCGTGTACAGGGAATAATACAGTTCCTCCAGTATTGGTGCACTCTGTCACACAAGCATTAAATCAAACTCTAACTCATGGTATACAAACAATGTAGTATTCACCCAGGAAAGGACAAAGTTCCTTGATTCCTCTGATACAAAAAGTATTTGCACTTAGGACACTTTATCTTCACTTTCTCCTTGGAGAACCCAACACATTTTCTTAACCTAAAGACTCTAACAAAGTTGATGTGATTTTAGAGACAACATATCCTAAGTGGTCACACACCCACAGGTTAAAGAGAAGATTGCTGTCATAAACCTACACTGCCCTGAATGACCAATAGACTTCAGTCCAATATGCTATTGTCCTACTAAGCTTTTATCATTAGGGAGGGGTAAGTGGAAGCCTGAGGACACTTTTGAGGAGAAAGGACTTGATTCCAGTCACTGCTTCTCCTCACGTCCAAACCAGTTTGATGAAGAATTTGAAATCATCTGCAATTTTCTCAATAGGACCTCTAAAGCACAGGAAATAATGCCAGAAGTTAGTAAATGAAATGACATCAAATTAAAGTGCTTCTGCACAGCAAATGAAATGATTAAGGATGTGAAGAGAGACCCTACAGAATGAGAGAAAATCTTTGCTAGCGACTCTTCTGACAGAGGATTAATATCTGGAATAAATAAAGCACTCAAAAAAACTTAACTCCAAAAAACCAAATAACCCAATTAATAAATAAGCAAATGAACTAAATAGATACATCTCAAAAGAAGAGATAAAAATGGCCAACAAGTATGTGGGGAAAAAATGTTGAATATCATTAGCAATCAGGGAAACACAAATCAAAACCACACTGAGATTTCATCTCACTCCAGTCAGAATGGCAGCCATCAAGAATAGGAACAATAGCAGGGTGTGGTTGCACATACCTATAACCCCAGTGACTCAGGAGACTAAGACATGAGGGTCATGAGCTCAAAGCCACCCCTGTCTCAAAATTAAAAAAGGGCAGGGAAAGTGGGATCAATCTCTGGTACCAATAAACAAACAAACAAATAAATAATAATAAATGCTGGAGAAGATGTGGCGGGGAAGAACACTTTCACACTTGTTGGTGGGATTATAATTAGTACAACCACCATGGAAATCAGTATGGCTCCTCAAAGGACTAGGCATGAAGCTACCATATGAACCAGCTATTCTACTCCTCAGTTTTTATCCTGAAGAATTAAGGTCATCATACTATAGTGATACATGTATGCCCATGTTTATAGCAGCACAATTCACAATAGCCCAACTCTGGAACCAGTCTAGGTGTCTATCAATGGATGAATGGATAAAGAAAATGTGGTATATACACAATGGAGTTTTATTCAGACATAAAGAAAAACAAAATTATGTCATTTTCAGGAAAACAGATGGAACTTGAGATCATTATGTTAGGCAAAATAAGCCAAACCCACATATGCTTTCTCTTATATGTGGAAGCTAGAGAGAAAAAAGGGAAGAAAAAAAAAGGTGTTGGGAAAGGGATCTCATGAAAATTGAAGAAAGTTCAGTAGAATAGAGGAAAGAGTCCAGGGGAAGGGAAGAAGGGTGGAAAAGGGAAATAATGGGGAACAATATTGGCAAATCAATTTATTACTGAGTGCATGTACAAAATACATAATTACAAATCCTACCATTATATACAACTATATGCACCAACAAAAATATGGAAAAAAATTGCTTTCAATATAATGCACTAATAAAAGCATAATAAAAAAAGAAAGGAAAATCTGCAATTTGTTCAGTGATTTCTTAGGAGACTCTGGAGAAGGAAAAGGGAGCAGATGTCTCCCTAGTCCCTGGACCTTGGCTTAGTAACAACTTTTTCTTAATCCTGTTTGATCATTTGAAAAAATAGGTTTTTCATCTCCCATTAGCCTGCCACCAACAAGACTGCAAATGAGTTATTAAAAGTATAGCAGCATACACACAGGTGAGCGTGGTGCCCATCTAGCCATGACTGAGAACTGGAGTTTGGGGGGACACCCCTGGCCCATTGAGTTGGCACGGGGAGTTTGGCCAGTTCTAAATCATGGATTACAGACAAGATTCTCTCCCTGGCTATCCTTAACTTTTGACAACGCTTCAGAGCTGCTGGCCCATTCAGGTACCTTCTGGTCATTAAATCCCACACCCTTACCACAGAGCTTATCTCCAAAAGAAGGTGCACCAATAGCCTAGGCCTGGCTCTTACCTCTTGGCTTCCTCCAGATGGCACAAATATTCATAAGCAATGTTCTGCCGCCTCCTCTCATCCATCTCCTCTGCAGAAAGCCTTTCATCATCCACGATAGCTGGAAACAAAGGAAAACAACACATTATTACAAGGGCAGCCTTTATTGAATAAATATCTGAGACCACTTAGAAAAAACTCAGGCTGAAGGTGTAGCTCAGGGGCGCAGTACACATTTGGCATGCAGAAAGCACTGGTTTGATGCGGCAGCGGGGGGGGGGGGGGGGGGGGGGGGGGGGGGGGGGACACGACAAGGGGAAAGAAAAGGAAGAAAGGGAGGAAGGAAGAATGGATGGATGTTAGTTCACCAAACCTTCAGAAATGGGGTATTATAACACCACACCTAGAAAAAGATTTGCATTTGAATTTACATTACATCAAAAAACAACAACAAGACAGAAGAAGGATTAAAAGTACTATAGAGTCAGAACAGTGATCATGTTTTATGGAGTCAATGCCTTAGGATTTGAACAGCCTCAAGTCAATCAGAGCCTGGATTATCAGGAACAACTGTCCTTAAGAAGGCTAAAGAATTTTGTCCAGTGGCTACACTTGGAGGCACTGCCCTACACAGCATCCCAGAAACTCTGGGACTGAACAAAGAATATACATGTACTTGTGTGTTCCCAGCCAATCCTTGAAGAAATTAATGCCTTTAATCTGACCCCCAAACCGATTGATCCCACTGTAGGAATGCCCAAGCCTCAGTTCCGCCTCACTCATTTACAAGGCCAACCTTTCTACTTGGCATGTATCCAAAAGACAAAATCAAGACAGGAAGTTATTTTAGATTTTTCAAGTCCACACTCTTTGTTCCAATACAAGCCTAGTTCATAAACTTCAATACTTCAGCCTTGCTTTTCTGTGGAGACTACAGCCTCACCATTTCCTGCAGCCTCCACAGCATCCAACTGTCAATCAACTCTGCTGCCTATTTACATGACAATGTTCCCATAAAAAGGACTCCTTTCCCTTTTTCTCTCCTGAACTTTAAGTCTGACAGCCATAAAAGTAATTCTAGTTTGTTAGATCACTTCATATAATAAAGGTTGTGTATGTGTGTGTAGCAGGGGAGAAATTCAGTGTTTGCTTTTTTGTTCCAAAAAAACAAATAATCAGTCAGCCATTTTCATAAAGGGGGCCTGTGGTCACAAGAAAAGATAAAGATATGAAGGTCACCCATATCAGTCTCTAAGAAAACCATGCAAATCCCACATCCTGTTAACAACATCACTTTGGAAAACAAAAAGAATTAAAGTCATGTTTCGAACTCTTAAGGGGATAAGTACCATGCTTAAGATCTAAAACTAATGCTAAAGCCTCAGACTATTTGAAAGAGAGTACTCTTGTTCTACAAATAAAAAGGCAGAATACCATAAGCATAGAAATACATACTAGATTCTTATTTATTGAGCTCTGTCTTTGTTTCAAATTTTGTCATTTTTCAGGAGCAAAGTTTTTTTCTATGCATTTCCCATGCAGGTGTCATGACACTATGATAAGGAATTTGCTTCACTTTACAGTTAGGCACACAGGCTGAGTGGTCATTTGCCCAAGTGAAGAGCAGAAACACTGGAGCTAGAAATATTTGGACAGAATGGAATAGTGTGGAAGAACTGAATGTCTCTGTAGATGATGAAGAAAGGGAATCAGCAGGAGAGGGGAGAGAGGCAACACAGAGCAGCACCTGCAGATGGTCAGAACAAAGGCAGGAGCGTCGGACTCTAGCCTGTCCCCATCTCCCTTCCCGCCATTCCCAATTTTCCACTGTCCCTCCACTCCTTCAACAGCTTCCTCATCCTGAACAAATAAAGCCAGAAGAGAACAACGGGGTTTATATTTGTCAAAACCATGTTCTTTTTCTTTATTAAACTGAATCTGAGCTGAGCCTTAAAAGAGCTCTCTCATTTCAGAAAAGTACAAAAGTTCTCAATGGTCTTCCTCTGCACCTCCACTGGGGGAGCCCAGACTTTCTGCATCTCTCCCCCATCTGAGCAGCAGATTTTGATGCTCAGCCCACTTCTCTACCCATTCACAACCCAGCAGAAGCTTCATTCTAACACATGGTCCTATTAATGTCATTCCCTCTCATGAAACCTTGAGATGGCTCCCCATTTTCTCCAGCACAAAGTTCTAGAACTCTTTGCCTCTCCTCCCCTCCATGGAGCTACACTTCAGCCAGCCTTCCATAAAGTGCTGTATCCCAGAGCTGCACAGCACAGCTCGCTTTTATGTTGAGGTCTTCTGCTCTCCACCTTCTCACTGCCTGGAAAGCCATTCTTCTGCTCTGTGTATGACATCTCCAGGAGACCTCATGATTTCTAATTTCCTATTTTAATATCAGTTTAAAGACTGTTTCCCATTTCTGACAGGATATTTCCATTTTATAGTACCTTCAGACAAACTTTAAAGCTTGATCTCAAAATAAAATTGGGGGAGCCTACATATATCTCCCATCCCCAATTTTTAAGAACATAAATACTGGAAGTACTCTCCTTTCAGCTTGACCATTCAATCTAGGAAAAAGCAGAAGCCTCCAGCTTTTGCCCCAACTGCGTCCACAAATCATGCAAGATTCTATCAGCCCAAGAGAGTTGCTGAGGGGCTCACAGACTCTGCTATTATTCAAGTTAAAATTTTTTAAAAAGTCAATATGTAAATTAATACATACAGTTTATTTATTTATTTATTTATTTAAGTCTTCCCCAATTGTCCCTGCTCAAAATGTCCTCATTTCCTGGTCCTCTTTTACTGTGTCTTAACTCCTAGAAGACACTTGTGCCAGGCACAGTGGCACACACCTGTAATCCCAGCGGGTCGGGAAGCCAAAGTAGGAGGATTGCGAGTTCAAAGCCAGCCTCAGCAACAGTGATGCACTAAGCAATTCAGTGAGACCCTGTCTCTAAATAAAATATGAAAAAAGACTGGGGGTGTGGTTCAATGGCTGAGTGCCTGGGGATTCTTATCCCGCCACCCCTTCCCCCCAAAAAAGACACACTGTGTCTTCAGGGCATCTCGCATACTTCTATGCAAAGGCCACAAACCCACCAAAAATCTTTGGTAAACATAATCTCTTATCAGAAAAAAAAAAAAAAAAAAGGCCAGTAAAGGAGCCCAAAAATATCTATGTGGAGTAATTTTATTTTCCTATTTCCCTGAATAAAATAAGGGTATGATCACCAATGGGTTCACTCAACTAGTGTTTAATTCATTGGTTCCATGTACCAGACTTAAAGCACCAGGGACAGGGCAGTGAACTAACCATGTGCCCCCACAGGGGCTTCCTTATACACATCTCCCCCTTCCCTCTGACCTTCCACATACCTGGCCCCCTGCTCTTCCCTCCATGCTTCTGCCTCACCCTCTTTTCTTCAGTGGTAGAGAACACTATGACATACCATCAAAGTGTAAGCCAAAGCTATGAGATTGAAAAGGTCTTAACAGCAAAGACAGACACTTTGGACCCCAGGATGCCTGCAGAGGTTTCTGCATTACTCATCATTTACTTAGTAGCAACTTCTGATAAGAGCCGCAGGCATGGATAACAGCCCTACCATTTAAAGAGCCATCATGGAGCTAATAATTCATTTGAGACATGACTTTACTGCCTGTAAAGCTCTTTTCCATGTTGTTGTGTGGTTCTCATAATCTCCCTGAAAGATAGGCATAATCTCTTTCTTACAAATGAGGGAACCGAGGTCAAGTGAGGGAAAGGACAGCCCATGGCTACTCCTGGGTCAGCGGCAAAGCCGGAGCTGGATCCCAGGCCTTCCAGCCCCACAGCCTGCTGCTGCACTGCTCCAGACCAGCTCACCAACATACCAAGCACAGGTCATTTGAGTGGCTTCAGAATTACTACTTTTAAAAAAGAACTTTATTAACTATGATTTCCTCTAAAGTTCATCTTTATTTTCTGCCTTGAACCCTAAGACATATGAGGAAGAATGTTTCTTAGATATAAACATTGGCTCTCCTGAAGTATTAGCAATTCACAGAATGCCATTTATAAAATCAGCTGACAATGGCTAAAAGACATTATTTTAAAGCAGTTACATTCTATAGAAATCACATGATAGGGCTTATTCAGAGCTTTAAGGAGCAGAATCAAAGTGAGTTGGTAGAGAAGGTTTGGAAATAGAAGTGAGATGAAAGGAAACTCAAGAGTTTCCTCTATCCAAAGAACATCCACAAAGTTCAATGTAAAAAGAGCAAAGATCTACCTCCTTTCATAAAGGATTGACATGGTCACTGCTTAATCTCCCCTACTCTCTACCTGCTCCCATCACTACTCTCTACCTGCTTCCTTCACACAGGGACATGAACGCTGCCACCACATCCTTTGTATTAAAATTCATTCATTTGTTCAAATATTTGAGTGGCTGCTTAGTGCCAGTTTGAACTAGGGGCTAAATACAGTACGTGGCCAGTATGACTCACAGGTCTCTCATGTTTTTTAAATATTTTTTTGTTGGTGGACCATTATTTTATTCATTTATTTATATGCAGTGCTGAGAATCGAACCCAGTGCCTCACACATGCTAGGCAAGTGCTCTACTGCTGAGCCACAACCCCAGCTCCTCATGGTTTTTTTATTATAGTTAATTCAAAGTTTGGAATAATTATAAATGATTAGATTTGGGGGATATACTAGAGGGACAGTTGGAAAGAATCAGCAAAAACCGTGCTGGGGATCCAGTTTTAAGTACACGCTGTTATTCTGTGTGATGCAAAATTTCTACAAAGAATCCTACATATCTTTGGGTATGTAATTCGCTACAGTTGTGGACCGAACCATTTTCTATGAGTTTGGAACTGCTTTACCTGGAAGGAAATAGGTAAATGGATACATTCTCAGTCTCTGAGCTTAAAGAATAATCACTGGAGATGGCATTTATACCCCCAAGGAACGCACAAGAAGCAAGAAAATTGATTCTAAAACTAAAACTGGGGGTGAGGTAGGAGAATGGGATACAAAGTTGAGAACCAAAAGTTCAAGATTTTAAGAAAGCTGATACACTCAAGTAAACTTGACCCATGTTATATTCTGGCTTCCTGAAGTATTTCACAGCTACTTGAACTTAAAGGGCCCCATATCCAACTTCCCTAAATTGAATTAAAAAAAAAAAAAAATAGGCAAACCCGAAGTTGCTAGCAACCTGATATATGTTCATAGGCACTCTAAAGAATATGGAATGATGATGACAGTGTTAACCCATTTGTTAAAAACATAGGCTTCCTGGGCTGGGATTGTGGCTTAGTGGCAGAGCGCTTGCCTCGCATATATGAGGCACTGGGGTCAATCCTCAGCACCACATAAAAATAAATAAATAAATTAAGGTATTTTGTGTGTGATATATATATATACATAGGTTTCCTCAAGTCACTGAGAAACTGAGTGCATGGCCTCAAGTCTCATCCATTTCTGTATCCTCAAGGGACAAGGAAATAGTAGGTGCTCATTAAAGGCACATAACAGTGTGCTCAACCTTTGGCTTGAAGATAGAGATACTAGTCATTTGAAGTCTGATCCTACCAAGCCCACTACCCTGATGGAATACAGCCTTCTTCTCTGGTACTAAGGGAAGGTGAATTTTATTTAAAGGTAGCCCTCTACACCATTCCTGGAATATCTATCTCCCCATCACACATGGCTAAGAAATTTCCAAAGTTGTAAAGCAACATACAACCCCAGGGACTGTTCAGGTTAGACAAGGCTGTAAGGACTATGGTTACCCACTTGAATAAGAAAAGACCTAAAACTTCAAGTTTAGCAGGAGGAGGAAAAATTTTCCAGCTGAGGAAATAAGGACAGCCAACACTGAAGCTACATGTTTACCAATAAGGGTTAGATCCCATATTGGCCAACAGTCCCCTCCCTGTTCCAATGAGGCCCAAAAGAGTTAAGAAGCTCCTTTGTACAACTATTCAGGAATATGGGGAAATAGCCTTACAGAAATAACTGATCCTTTCCTACAAATGTGCTTTCAAGGAAAGTGGCATTGAGTGCTACACGGGAAATAGAGTTCTTGGATCCCACTTTCATATAAGAAACCCAAAATTTTTCCCCTAAGAATGTGGACATCACACTTGAGCGCTTGGGTGCTGTTTGTACCAAGCCTCAATGGCAAAACCCAGGACACCTTTTAAGAACAGGACTTCATTTCTAATTCTCACAAACAAAAGGAAAATTCACTTTGCCTACTGTGCTCATTTGAACAAGAATGTCTAGCTTTATTTTTCATAATCTAGAAACCCAAAGCAGACCACAGTGATGTTAAGGTCCATATAAAGAGATCAGCCAGCTGTAGACTGAGATGGGAGTAAAAAGGTCTGTCTAGAACTTTGTTCCATTTGGGAGAAGAATTAAAGGCAGTGATTCCTAGATTGGGAATTTCTTAGACAATTATAATTTCAAGAAACATTCTGGGAACCAAACCACCTCTTGCTACCAAGAAAGCACAGGGAAAATTCCACTTGCCCACTGCCTGCTCCCACACAGACACTCTGTCATCTCCACCCCACACAGTCTCCGTAAGGAAGAATGGAGTGTCAAATTTCCATGGCCAATTTTAAAGTTTTAACTTCAACAACCGAAGGTAATTTAAAATCTTCAGTATCTATAAGCTGCTACTATTTTTTTAGTTTTTTAATTTATTTTAATTAGTTACACATGACAGTGTAATGCATTTATGCACGTTGATGTATCATACATAGATAGGATATAATTTCTCATTTTTCTGAGTATGTGGGGGAAAATGTACACTCATACATTGCTGGTGGGACTGCAAATTGGTACAACCACTATGGAAAGCATTATGGAGATTCTTCAGAAAACTTGCAATGGAACCACCATTTGACCCAGCTATCCCACTCCTCGGTTCATACCCAAAGGACTTAAAATCAGCATTCTACCGTAATGCAGCCACATCAATGTTTATAGTAGCTCAACTCACAATAGCTGAACTATGGAACCAACCTAGATGTCCTTCAATAGATGAATGGATAAGCTGCTATTATTTTTAAAAGAAGGGAAAGGAACTCAGACCATCTCTACTGGAGTATGAACTTATTTATGCTTAAGATGGTCAGTGAAAAATGCCCCAAATTATCTAGAACCAGTCTTAAAATGATTCTCACTGTTCTCTATAAATAATGAATACTTTAAAGACCAGATGTTTAGTCGGGCATGGTAGCACAGGCCTGTAATCCCAGTGGCTCGGGAGGCTGAGACGGGAGGATCATAAGTCCAAAGCCAGTCTCAGCAAAAAAGTAAGGTGCTAAGCACCTCAGTGAGACTCTGTCTATAAATAAAATACAAAATAGGGGTGGGGATGTGGCTCAGCGGTCGAGTGCCCCTGAGTTCAATCCCCGAGTACCCCTCCTCAGAAAAAAAGACCCAGGTGTTTACCTATATTTTAATACCCCATAGGAATAATGATATTTTATAACCATTAAACAGACTTAGTAAGTTAAATAACCACAGTCCTCTGGGTTGTTCCCAAGGAGTAGCAAGTGGGCTGGAAGTGTCGCTCGGTGGTAAAGTGCTTGCCTAGCATGTGTGCAACCCTGGGTTCCATCCCCAGTCTTACAAAAACAAAAACTGTCTCCAAGGAGTATTAAGTCACTGGTAACATCTTGTCCTTCTCTTAACAACTACCCACAAATGGTAAACTATCAGAAGATATTCCTACAAAGCTGGAAGCTTTAGAAGACAATAGAATAATCTTAGATGATTTTTCCTTGTCCATTAGAAGAAAAGAAAAAATAAATCACCAATAGCTCAAATGAAGGTACAAAATAACTTCATGGTAAAGACTAGTATTTTTTTTCCTGTATATGTTTCATAGTCCACATGTCTTATTTTTCTAATCAATATAAGCTCTTCATAATGGGTACATAAAAAACAGCAAACACAGCTAGGTGGTATAAGCCTGTAATCCCAGCTTCCTGGGAGGCTGAGACAGGAATTCCAAGTTTGAGACCATTCTGAGTAACTTAGTGATGTATATAAAAAAATGGCTGTGTGTATTGCTTAGCAGTAGAGCACTTGCCTAGCATGAGTAAGGCCCTGAGCCCTGAATTCAATTCCTAGTCTCTCTCTCTCTCTCTCTCTCTCTCTCTCTCACACACACACACACACACACACACACACACACACACACACAATAGCAGACAGGAAGGATTAACAGTGAGCTCTTTGTAAATACCATTATTTTTTATATCTCTTAGTCCATGCATCCCTCTTTAAGATAGGAATTGCATTCTCCATTTTCCTGATAACAAGAGATAAAAGAGGTCAAGTAATGTAGGCTTAGGTCACTCTAAGATCATAAAGACAGTTAAATGGCAGAATTTGGATTTGAAACCATTCTGATTCTCAAGTTCATGATTTTTCCACAAAACTTTCCTAAATACTCTATATCACTGATATATATCCTTTTTAGATACCTATTATGAGAAATAACAAAAGCTGGACATGGTAGTACATGTCTGTAATCTCAGCCACTCAGGAGGATGAGCTAGGAAAATCACAAGTTCAAATCTAGTCTGGGGAACAAGGTGAGATCCCCACATCTCGGTGGGGGAGGGGGGATAACGTATAATGACAGAGAAGTCTTAATGCCAAGTCCAGCAAAAAGGATGACTTTTATGCATCTAATTGATCTATTTGAACTGCTAGAAAAGAATTACAGTCACTCAAAATGTCCAATGAACCTTTAGTCGGCTTTGTACAAAAAAAAAAAAAAAAAGTTCAAAGGCAGCAGAGAGGACATGATCAGAAGATGACTAACGCTATGATGCTTTACTAGAAAGCCCAACTGCCCGAACAGACAGCTCAGGTATGAAAAGCTAAAGAAAGAACAGGTATCGGAATGAATGAAATGGAGTGAATGGAATGGACCTACTGGGGAGTGAAGAGAAGGCAGCAATAAGCCTATATGACATGAAATGTTAACATGTCAAAATCAGAGAGCGGAAGAAAAACACGGTGATGTTTTGCCTGGGCAGGATTTGGCAATAGAAGGAACAGGATGAAGAGATGGTACGGGGGAAGAAAGAGGAAGCCAAGTAGCAGCCAACTCATTTTGTGACTTCAGAGAGTGGAGGTGGAAACTGCACATGGCTTAGCTCCAGAAAGTCACCCAATATGCCAATTTACATAAAGACGAGTTTGCACCATGAAGGGGAAGGGAGGAAATATGCATGCACCCCACTGTCCTAGCAATATACTAAGGAGCTAAGCTGAAACTTATATCTGGTAGAGAATTTTAATATAATAGACTCAATTATGAGGCCATGATGTAGAACAGAAGGGTACTATTAATGCAAGCATATGCTGTTTGTTAGTGAGTGTGGATTAACACAATTCAGGACAGTCAATTTTTAAAATATTGCCAAAAACTCAGCTCGGAAATGGGTCACACTATTCCAATAGGGACATGTTGACAATACTGTCATGGATCAAGAATACATTTCAACATAATTATATTCTAGACCAAAGTAGATCAGGCTAGATCTCATGAGTAAGAAGCATCTCTGGTTTTAAGAATATCATGAAAATCAGCACCAATCAACACATTTACGGTTTGTAGAAGGCTGGATTTGTGAGAAGTCATAAAACACTGAATATGATGCCAACATCAAGCAACAATACTTGAACCAAACATGCTGAGTTATTTAGTTTCGTAGAAGTCATATATATGTACAAAGTGCTATGCCACAAATGATCTCATATGACTACGCCATCATGGGATGGATGGAAAATATTATTGCCTCTACTTGCCCTAGATGAAAATGGACTAAGTGCATTGTTCAGTGTCTCAGGGCTAGTAGATGGCAGAGCTGGTTTGTATTTAAAACTTCTCTTGGCTTTTGTTTACTTTCCACTGGCCTTTGTGTTTTGGAGGTCCCCTATTATGTTACAGCAAACACATTGTTATTCTTCTCAATCATCAGCATGGGAAGCAGAATGAAATGGAATGGCTGATGTGGGAAGGGAGTGGAATTGGCAGGAGTAGGTGAGGCTCACATTGAGTTTGCAGCTGAAGAGAATGTATACAACCCAGGACTTTGTAAACTACTTGGAAAATATACAAAACACACTGAGAACACTCTCTCATGGGAAAGAATTTACCTCATTTGGGCAAAAAAGCTGCAAACAGTTTGGTTTTGGCCCATGTGCTTCTTGTCCTAACATGCAATGCCTACTGCCCTCAGAAAGCAGATGGTCCCAAGTTTGGGAAAACTATTAGATATTCTTATGAACACAAGACAGTCATAAAGGTTTTCAGATACTCTAATGGTACCTGGGATAGCAACCATATTAAGTATAATTCACACTGTTGTGGTCCAGACTTATAGTCTAAAGATTTAGCTGATCTCCTTCAGGCAATTCTTCTTGGCTGGAGACCGGACCTTGGTACTGTATGTAAGTCCCCTAGCACCACATGTCTACAGCAGAGAGGGGGAGAGGGCCAAGTTTTCTCCTTTATCAGCCACTAGTTTCTTAGAGGATTTGAACACAAATTCAGAATTAAGTCATTGTTTCTACTCCAGACATGAGAGCCCTGCCAGCATTTGTATAGCTAAAGTATTCACAATTATGGAGCCAAGCAAGAATAGAAATTTCTTCCTATTATTGATGATCCACTAGGTGCAAAATGCTGGCAGAGAATTACGGAGATGCAGAATCCTAAAATGCATTCCAAGTGTCTTATAATTAATATCAATAAACACAACAACAGAATGTGTTCTTTTTGGTTTGTGGCAAAGTCTCTAAGCTAAGTTATTACAGAACACTTCAGGAATAGAGAGAAGGAATGGGGTGGGAGGACTCTATGGCCCACTGGTTTACACACTAGGAGAAGAAAGCACATTTAACATTGGAGAAAAGTTATAAAGCCCCTTTGGAAAAAGTACAAATTAGAATAGAAAAAGCAGATGTGTGTGGGGGTGGTGATTGTTCAATGATGAGAGTAAAAATAATAAATAAATGGTACACATACTTCAAGATGCACTTTTGTTCCTTGTACTTGGTTCTATTCCTCAGCTTTCAAAATCTGTTTTGTGAAAATACCTAAGGTAGGCCATTCCTCCCCAGCCCCTCCCCCAAATCTCTAAGTTTCCTGAGGACAGGAGCAGGGAGACCACTTAGGATGTTTTGCACCTGTTTCCATCAGTGCAGGTGAGAGGAGTGCAGGTATTCGAGGACAGTGAGAACACCAGGTGGCAGCTCAAAATCAGGGAGCTGGGCAGAGAGTTAGTCTATTTGCAAAGGATCCTTACTCAGCATTTTGTTACTGTGACAAACACCTGAGCCTCAGAAAATAACTTAGGAGGAAAGGTTTCTTTGGGCTCATGGTTTCAGAGGATTCAGTCCATGATAAGATGATTATTGCTTTAGGCCTGACATGAGGCAAAACATCACAGTGGAAGGGTGTGGTGGAGGAAAGCTACTCAATAGCTGGGAAGGGAGGAGGAAAAGAGATAGGTAGAGGGGTTCGGAAGGGGTCAAGAATAAGGGCATGCCCGAGTGACCAATGACCTACTTCTTCCAACTAGGACCGTCTACCCAATAATCCATTCAAATTATTAATCCATCAAATGAATTAATCCACTGATAAGGTTAGAGCCCTCATGCTCCAATCAATCATTTTCTAAAAGCTTCATCTCTGGACATTGCTGCACCAGGGGCCAATCAGATCAAAACCACAGTTTTTTCAACACAGTTAACTTGGCATATCTAATAACAAAATTCATTGCATCAGAAAGATTGTATTCATTGGATATAAACTGTTAAGTCACTGGCATAAGTCACTATAGTCACTGTTCATTCAAATACTCAAAGGAACGTCTCCACAGCCTGTTTGCCAATATTCAAAGTCCACATGGATCTGCTTTCCCTGGCAACATGCTTAGAGTTGTATCCACAGAAAGGTGGCTGGAGGCTAAAGAAAATGGCCCTAGATCTGCACTTCAAATACTCGGTGATTCTTATTCTCTCTCCTAATGCTCCATCCACTGCCACCCTCATTGCCTACCCCTGTAGACAGCCTCCAGCAGCACACAAGACACTTTTCTGTCCTCTAAGCTAGATTCCTCAGCAGTGGTCTTGGGCCACTCCAGACTTTCCCCCAACCTGAGCTGTGATATTGAACAATACACTAGGGGTTTCCACCCACAAACCCTTCCCTCTTATATCAGGTCAAGAAGTAGAGGTACTTTGGGAACGATGGAGGGCAGAGAGGTGGGATCCAGCAAGCAAAGAAAAATTTGTAGAAACCTTGTTATATGAATGAGTAAAGAGAGGAACCAGTGGAGGTGCTAATAAGAAATAATGGGTGAAGCTTTCACTTAACATCCACACTTCCACAGCCACAGCCAGCACCAGTCCTTCTCGATGCACAGTTGGTTCTGGTTCAGTATTATCACATTTAACTCACAGTATCAATATACCCCCATTTTATATATGTAGGAAGAGTCTTAAGAAAGCTCAATCATTTGTCCAAAATCACCACTGACATGAGCCACATGGCTTGGAGCACTCTCATTCTTAACTGCCATCCTGCCTTCAGGAGACGCAAACCTAAAGGTAGTTTTGGGGACCCTCTCATGACATCCACACCCCCACCCAGCTTTCCAAACTGCATTCATGAGCTTTCCACAGAAACCTCTGCTATGAACATGGCTGATTAAATATCCACTGGAGCCCTTGCTTTCAATTCTTTTGGGGTCTATACCCAGAAGTAGAGTTGTTGGATCATGTGGTAGAAATAATATTCAATGTTATTATGTATGTGTATCTGTTTGTCCATCCACATGCTTTGATGTTGCTTCCTCCTTTAAGCTATTATAATATAGCTGCTACAAACAGCAGGAGTCAAACAGGAAAAGAACTGGGGGGTGAAGAGGAGTATCTGTGGGCACAGCTCAAAGAACAATTAGCATAAATATCTCACATCAGTGTCACCCTTAAAAATACTATCCATTTTTACTTCACAGCTGCTCAACGTTTCACTATTTAATACACTAGGGGTTTCCACCCACAAACCCAATAAAACTGGCATTCCAAGATGATGTTCCATGTACCTGTGGGCTACATGGATGGGCCTGCATGCCACCAGCACCTGGCTTAACAGCACAGGTGAACAGCTTCATCTTTGAACAACTGAGCTCTGACCTGGCTGGGCTTGCACAGTTCTGCACATGTGGAAGCAGTTTAGTGAACCCAGTTGAGAGACAACATTTCTGAGAAGACTTCATTCCTGTCATCTGACCCACAGCCTCCGTCCACAGGGCTCTCCAGAAACTTCTCAGTGACCCTTTTCATGCACCAACCCTCAGGTTGGTGTTCACAGAGTGGGTCAAAGAAGATCTTTCTCATTCCATTTGTCTTTTGTAGGGCTGGGCTCATCTCATGATAGAAACTGTTTACTTATTTCAAGTTTTACAATATACTTGGAGGGTAGGATTATTCCAATTTGCTAGGAAAAAAAAAAACTGAGCAAACCCATTCTTCACATACTTTAGCACAGAAACTCAAAGTTCTTCAGTGTAAATAATTTTTTTTTCTTTTTTTGGTACTGGGGATTGAACCAGGGAAACTATACCACTGAGATAAATACCCAGCACTTTGTATTTTTTATTTTGAGATGGGGTCTAAGTTGCTGAGACTGGCTTTGAACTTGTGATCCTTAATTTTCCAAGTCACTGGGATTACAGCCATGAGCCACCATGCCTAGATATAAGTAAAATTTTTTGTGACAAATGTATTACATGTGACTTGCCTTCATGCTGGGAGCCATTAGCCAAGTAGGTATGACAATTTCCTTGCCAGCATACCCCATGTTGCAGTAACATTGAATGTAGGTGACCTTGTTCAAGGACCAAGGCGGATTAGGGCATTCCCGGTTTAGGTTCCAGGTTTAAGGTTTAAGATTATTCCTGCTGGGAATAGGGCGTATCCTGCTGCCTGAGTTCCCCTTCAGTTCTCACGGGATTCAGACAGTATATTTTGGAGATAGAAGCCCAGTGGAGGTGGGTTTGGGCAGAGAACGTGGATTTCCCCAGAACGTGTTGGTAGACGGCTGGTGTGAGTTCGGGAATAAAGAGTTGCTGTTTGAATCTACAAGCTGTGTGGTGGCTCGTGATTGTGTGCCCAGCCAGACTGCGGCATTTGTGCCCAGCCAGACTGTGGCACCTTCATCCTTAAAAGCAGAGAGCAGTGGGCATGGTGGAAGGAGTCAGTTAGTTCAGGGAGAGGTTAAGTGAACCATAGAATAAGGCTTTTGGTACAAGATGTGCTGGTAAACATCAATTAACCAGTTAACTAGAGGATTTCCCAGATCTTTTCTACTCAAAATGTCTTACTTTGCCCTCTTTCTTTAAAAAGATATGGCTGGAGTTGTAGTTCAGTGGTAGAGCACTTGCGTGAGGCTCTGGGTTTGATCCTCAATACCACATCAAAATAAATAAATAAATAAAAATAAAAAGATTGTGTTCATCTACAGCTAAAAAATATTTAAAAATAAAAAAGATTAAAGTAACAATCTAGAAGATATTGAATATTATTTCTACATGTAAAATCAATTACATTAAAAAAATAATAATAAGTAACAAGCGTTAGTGACAATGGGGAGAAAATGGAACCCTGTGCATTTCTGGTAGAACTGAAAAATGGCACAATCACTGTGGACCATATGGCAACTCTTTAAAAAGTTAAACACAAAATTATCACATGATGCAACAACTCTACTTCTGGGTATAGACCCCAAAAGAATTGAAAGCAGGGGCTCCAATGAATATTTGTGCAGCCATGTTCATAGCTGCATTATTCATAATAGCCAAAAGGAGGAAGCAACACAAAAGCCTTTGGATAAACACAAAATGATACACAAAATGAGGCATGCACACACAACACAACATCATTTAGGCTTAAGAAGGAATTTTTGAAACATGCTACATCCTAGATGAACCTTGAGGACATTATTCTATATGAAATAAGCCAACCATAAAAAAACAAATACTATGATTTCACTGACACAAGAAGTAGTTAAATGCATAGAAAGGCCAGGTGCAGTGGTGTATGCCTGTAATTCCAATGGCTCAGGAGGATGAGGCAGGAGGATCACAAGTTCAAAGTCAGCCTCAGTAACTTAGTGAGACCCTAAGCAACTTAGCAAGACTCTGTCTTAAAATAAAAAATTAAAAAGGGCTGGAGATGTGGCTAGTGGTTAAGCACCCCTGGGTTCAATCTTTTGTACCAAAACAAAACAGAAAGTATAATGGAGATAGTTGGGGGCAGGAGATAAGGGAGACTGGGGAATCAGTGTTGGTTCCACAAAAAATGTGATGGTACTTAATGCCACAGAGCTACATATTAAAAATAGCTAGAGTAGTAATTTTTTTTTGTTATGTATATTTTACCATAATTTAAAAATTCCTATATAGTACTTTGTCAATGTTCTAACTTCTCTGCACATATTAATTCACTTGATTTTCTCAACAGCCCTATGAGGTAGTTCTATTGTTAGTATCATCTTCTTCACTAGGACCTTGTCCAATGTCTCACAGCTGGTGAGTGGCAGAGCCAAGATGTAAACACTGGAATTCAGGTTCCATCATCTCATCCTTAACCAGCTTGCTCTCATCATTTCACACAGAAACAGAACAGATCCCGTTGCTCCCATACCATTGGGAAATTGCTCAAACCTCATGTGATGTATTCAGCAATATCCAAAGGGCCCACCACACAGAGACATCTTGCATCAAATTGAGCCTCTTTAACCAATTTCACAGGACCAGAGAGCTTCAAAGTAGAAATGATATCTCTCTGGACTGGGGATGTGGCTCAAGCGGTAGCGTGCTCGCCTGGCATGTGTGCGGCCTAGGTTCGATCCTCAGCACCACATACAAACAAAGATGTTGTGTCCGCCGAAAACTGAAAAATAAATATTAAAAAATTCTCTCTCTCTCTCTCTCTCTCTCTCTCTCTCTCTCTCTCTTTAAAAAAAAATTAAAAAAAAAAAAAAGAAATGATCTCTCTGGTCTAATTCTCTTTTCAAGACAGAACTATACTACCCCAAGAAGATATAAGTTTGCCTTCCTAAATCTTGTATATTTTTATCTTGTTATATTTCCAAAATCACACAGAAGCCATGGTCTCTGAAAGAACCCAGTCCCAGGAGGCCAAAGAATGTAGGTTCTACATCTGGCAGGAACCACTTTGACCAAGAGGGTTATCCTCTCTGGGTCTTCTTCATTGCCAAGTGGATATAATTTTAAATCATCTTCTTTTAACTAGTATTCACGGTCTAAGATTACCTTAGCATATGTAGAAATATTTTCAAATTTTTAAAATGCTGTTCTCATTGAGAACTGAGAAGTTTAAAAATAATCTAAATAAAATGCTTAACTGACAGTTCAATAATGATCACATGTATGTACACCTCAAACCTTGCTCCTTGAAGTCTAATCAGTCCCTCACACATTGTTACACATCTATCCAAAAGACAACAATGAGAGAGTCGACAAATACCTAGGATTTCACTTCTGCTCAAATAAAATGCCTTTCCTTCATTGTCAACATTCTGCACACTTCTCCCAAGCTCACGGATGCTAGGACAAGAATAAAGAAGATCAGATAAGCAAGGCCATTGTCACAAATATAAGCCCCCTCTACACGGGGACTGCAATTTCTCTGCCTTGCTTTCAGTATATTTTATTTTATAGTATTTCTTAAGAAAAAGGAATTCTATTACATAATATTGTACTATTACTCAAACCAGGAAATTTGATACCATACTACTACCTAGTCCATTGTCCCAGTAATGTCCTTTATAGTTTCTTTATAGTTATTTTGTTTTGCTTTGTTTTTGTCTCTTTAACTGTCATGTGTCTCTAGCCTCCATTAGTAAGGAACTGTTGTCAGAATTTCTCTCTCTCTCTTTTTTTTGTTTGTACAAGGGATTGAACTCAGGGACACTTAACCTCTAAGCCACATCCCCAGCCATTTTTTGGTATTTTATTTAGAGACAGAGTCTCACTGAGTTGCTTAGGGCCTCGTTAAGTTGCTGAGGCTGGCTTTGAATTCATGATCTTCCTGCCTTGGCCTCCCAAATTGCTGGGATTACAGTTATGTGACACTACACCCGGCAGCCTCTTTCTTAATCTTATGTTTTTAAGGATTTCCCAGGCAGTGATTTTGTCATAGAATGTCTATCAATTTAGATTTGTCTGAAGTTTTCTCATAAGGATGCACCAAAGGTTTTCTTTTAATTGAAAGGATAGGAAAAGATTTCAAACTTTTTAAAAAATATAATATATATTAAGAAACAGAGTAGATATGTTATCAATGAAGGCTTTGTAGCCCAATCTTTCTCTTTATATCTCCCTTAACCTTCTCCATGGGCTTAGACAACTCCTGTGAATGTCTCACCTGGAGGTTGGGTGGACAGGGAGGGCAGTCACACAGAAAAGAATTCCACTCCTTCACGTGTGAGCAAATCAGGCTTTGGGTTCTAGTTCCTCGCCAGGTCCTTTCCTACTTTCAGCAGCTATTCCCTAGCCAGTAGATAGTTTTGTTTTTGTTTTCCTCTCTACCCCACTTTTTGCAGGCAGAAGGGCTCTTCCTGGTTCCTGGCATTACAGCAGGGAGAGCTCAGAGACATTTCCCACTCCTTGTAGCCTACACTTCATCCCACATGTGCCATGTTCTGCTGTGGCTCCTACTCATGCCTGGGCTTTGAATGCCCTCTTTATTGATGGCATATAAGGCTTCTTCATTCTTGCTTTCTTCAGCGAGGCAGTTTCTTTAGTGTTGATATCTTCAACACATCTGGCGCAAGAGCAATGCTTGTCCACAACAGTTCAGCCAACCAAGTTAAACATAGGTAGGGAAGAAAAAGGTACAGACGACACTTTGCAAGCTGAAGACAGAGACATGAAAGGTAGAACAAGAATGGCAAGGGGTACCAGACTCACAGAATCCTAAACGTTGGATCCGTAGGAAGCAGCATTATTAGGCTTCTATCTTCTCTCACTTCTATCTTCTTCTCACTTTCCCACCAGGTATCTAATCCCTTCTTCTCTTTTGATTCTTTTTCTCACATTCCATGGCAAAGGCAACCTCTCAAAGAACATATAATTTAGGAGAAAAATATCTATACTTTAGGGAGCTAATTTCTGTATTTTTTCTAGGAAAGGAAAGAGTTCACTAAAATGTGCTAGACAAGACCTACGGAGGAAAGCCTAGAGGGAGGGGTGTCCCAGATTACGAAAATTAGGAAAAAAATTAAAATCACATGCCAACCACTACCAAGTGCTTAGAGTGGTGCTAGACACTCTTCTGAGCCTTTATACAACTAATTTAATCCTCCTGAAACTGTGTGGAGTTTGGCTCCTGGACCCACATCTTAACCATCAGCCTATGTCACCTTGAGCTCTTATGGTCTCGAACACTGTCATTCTAGCTAGCCTGGAAGTTCCTCTGCAGGTCAAGGAAATGAATACCCTGTCAGGATGCACTGACATGAGACTCAGGTAACATGAGTAAATTTTGGTATTTAGGAATCAAGAGATCACATGCAGAAATAAATACTTTGTCTTTCAAAGTATCCCTGTTCCATTTCTGTACAGATCACATGTTTGGATTCCTCTTTTGGAATACCTTCAACCCTCCACCCTCCCCGTGTTGGGGGGCGGGGTGATCATTGATACTGGGAATGGAACGCAGGGGCACTCTGCTACTGAGCTACATCCTCAGTCCTTTAAAATTTATTTTGAGATAAGAGTCTCAAAAAGTTGTCCAGGCTGACCTTGAACTCGCAATCTTCCTGCCTCAGTCTCCAGAGTTGGTGGGATTCCAGGTATGGGCCACAGTACTCAGCTTATGTATTTCTTTTAAATACCCTCAAAGATGAATCAGGCATTTGCAACCAACCAGTAGTCAGTTTGAACCAAACCTAGAAAATAAGGTAGCAAACTAAAGGGTTGATTACTTTTGTTACATTATTTTGTCCTTCCTAGCTTATAAAATGATTCTGATGGCAATTCCAAAAGAAAGTAACAAAATATCCGAACTACAAGAATTGATGGGAAAGGCACTGTTCACATAAATGTTTATAGCTGGTTTGTTTTTACCCTCACAACTTCACATTTCTATCCAAAAGTTAAGAAACTGTTCCCTCAGTTGTCTCCTCAATTTGAAAATGACTGAGAATTCATTGAATGTGTCAGGCAAATACTAAAGCATTGAGGTTAAAAAGCAGGCTTTGACATAAAATACCTGGAGCCAGACACAGTGGCGTGTGCCTACTTGAGAGGCTGAGGCAGGAGGATTGCAAGTTCAAAGCCAGCCTCAGCAACTTAGCAATTCCCTGTCTCAAAAAATAAAAAGGGAATGTCGCTCAGTGTTTTAAGCACCTCTGTGTTCAATCCCCGGTAGAGAAAAACAAAAAACAAAACAAAACAAAAAACCCACAACCTGGAGTCTTATCCCAGTTCTGATGTCCACCAAACTCTAAGCCTCAACTTCTTGACTTGTAAAATGGGATATTATCTAAAGAGGCAAGATCCAGGCAGGAAAGAAATGGTACTCCAAAAACTGAATTGAAAACTACAAAGGTGTGAACAGGGAAACTGCTAAGGATTGTGGGTATTTGGGAAGGAACATCTGCGGAGCCACTGCCTTCCAGGGGCTGGAATGGGGGCGGGGGAGTTGCCAAAATCCAGCAAGAATTCAGTGGTTAACAACAGCTGCAGGAGAAAGGCCTCCTAAGGAGCTGTGGCTTTTAGCAGAGGAACCCAGCACCACCTCCCCACAGCCTCAGAAAGAGGGAAGAGAGAATATTCTAATTTATCTCTCAAAAGCCAGAAGGCTAGGAGCCCATATAGGATCCACAATGGCTATCTCTCCAGGCACAGAGCATTATTGGTAGGTCAGAAAGACAAACAGAATTACCATCCCGAGGTCTCTCTCAAAGATGTTGTCAGCTGATCCTCAAAATTACTTATTTTATGTGTCTGTCTATTCTACTAAATGGCAAATGCCATAAGGGCAGGAAGTATCCAGCTAATTCAGTGCTGGGCCAGAACACAGCTCAGTCCCTGGCACAGGGGAAGCTACTTTCATGAGCTCTGATTATGAGGCTATTTTAAATAATGTAATCATTTGAAAAATAAGATATGACCAGGTTGCTATACAACACAGGAAATAAGTAGGGAGCTGGTACCTTTAAAATACAGATGTGGGTCTCCATCCCAGCTCCCACCACTTTGATTAGCTCAAGGGGTATGTGATGCTCCAAAAAAACCCACCCCCATAATATTACCTTGGGAATACACCAGTCTGATTTTGACTAAAGCCATAAATCTTTTCCGGTGCTTATGTGCTCCCTGAATTTGATTATATGAATATATAATCAAATTATATGAATAGTTAATAATTATATGAATAGTTAATTCTATTTGGGAGATTATGCAAGTTTATATGGTTTAACCCAACATGAATGTGTCTGCTCTGAACTTCTACCAAAGTCATTATAAAAAGACCATTTGGAATCACCACACATTCTGGGAACTGTGCAGCCACTGAGAAAACTGCCTTAAGCAGTAAGAGAAACATAACAAGACAGCAAGACCATTTTCCTCTCTGGTAACTACAGTGCATGTCAAAGAGATTACTGTTTACCTGTGCACATATCATTCCTACATACCTATATTTTATACTAAATTATATATATATATATATATATATATATATATATATATATATATATATATATATATAAAGCAACCAAACTAACAATATAACTTTATTTTTTATTTATTGGTTTTAGTTATACATGACAGCAGAATCTATTTTGATATAATTATACAAGCATGGAATATATCTTATCCTGGTTAGAATTCCATTCTTATGGACATACATGCTGGTGGGATTAACTGTGTTATTTTCACATATACACATGGGAAAATTACATCAGATTCATTTCACTGTCTTTCCTTTGCCTATCCCCCCTCCTTTCCCTCCATTTCCCATTATCTAATCTACTGCACTTCTATTCTTCCCCTCACTGCTCCCCACCATTGTGGATTAGCTTTCACATATCAGAGAAAATATTTGACCTTTGGTTTTACTGTTGTTGTTGTTTTGGGGGGAGGGTTGGCTTACTTCACTTAGCAGGATAGTCTCCAGATCCATCCATTTGCTAGGAAAATCAAGTCATTCTTCTTTATGGCTGATTAATACTCCACTGTGTGTGTGTGTATATAATATATACACATACTCACATTTTCTTTATCCATTCATCTGTTGAAGGGCACTGAGATTGATTCCATTGCTCAGCTATTGTGAATTGAGCTGCTATAGACATTTACGTGACAGTGTCACCGTGGTAGACTGATTTTAAATTTTTTGGATATATACTGAGGAATGAGGCAACTGGGTCAAATGGTGTTTCCATTCCAAATTTTTTGAGGAATCTCTACACTGTTTTTCAGTGTGGTTGCACCACTAGCAATGTATGAGTATCTTTTTTCCCACATCCTCACCAAATTTGTTACTTTTTTTTTCCTGGTACCAGGGATTGAACCCAGGAGTGCTCAGCCACTGAGCCACATCCCAAGTCCTTTACAGTATTTTATTTAGAGACAGGGTCCATTGAGTTGCTTCGGGCCTTGCTAAATTGCTGAGGCTGGCTTTAAACTTGCAATCCTCCTGCCTCAGAACTCCCAAGCTACTGAGATTACAGGCACGAGTCATAGCACCTGGCTGTTACTTGTATCTTGATAATTGCCATTCTGACTAGAGTGAGATGGAATCTCAGTGTAGTTTTAATGTGTTCTGGCTTCCTTATTAAGACTGCTAGTACAAGAAGTAAAATCAAGAATCAATAAATGGTAGACTGTGGAACCAACCTAGATGCCCTTCAATAGATGAATGAATAAAAAAAATGTGGCATTTATACACAATGGAGTACTACTCAGCACTAAAAAATGACAAAATCATGGCATTTGCAGGGAAATGGATGGCACTAGAGCAGATTATGCTAAGTGAAGCTAGCCAATCCCTAAAAAACAAATGCCAAATGTCATCTTTGATATAAGGTGAGCAACTAAGAACAGAGCAGGGAGGAAGAGCATGAAAAGAAGATTAACATTAAACAGGGACGAGAGGTGGGAGGGAAAGGGAGAGAGAAGGGAAATTGCATGGAAATGAAGGAGACCCTCATCATTATACAAAATTACATATAAGAGGAGGTGAAGGGAAAGGTGGGAAAAAAACAAGGGAGAGAAATGAAGTACAGTAGATGGGGTAGAGAGAGAAGATGGGAAGGGAGGGGAGGGGAGGGGAGGGGGGATAGTAGAGGATAGGAAAGACAGCAGAATACAACAGACACTAGTATGGCAGTATGTAAAAGAGGTGGATGTGTAACCAATGTGATTCTGCAATCTGTATACGGGGGAAAAATGGGAGTTCATAACCCACTTGAATCAAATGTATGAAATATGATATCTCAAGAGCTATGTAATGTTTTGAACAACTAATAAAAAAACTTTATATTGATTAAGAAAGTATTCATCAACGATGCATAGAAAATTCTCAAGGAGAATTGTTACTAAAGAATGATAATGCACTCTTTCTCTAATTGATGAATACAAATTATATATACATATACACCTATGTATATAGTTACAATTTTCAACATGGTGTTTTGAACTATGTATACACTGTGGAATAGATAATCAAGCTAATTAGCATGTGCATACATCATATATATACCGTAAGTATACATTTTTCTGTAATAAAAACATTTAAAATTTTTTTAAAAAAGAATCAATAAATGGAATGACATCAAAATAAAAAGCTTCCTCACAGCAAAGTAAACAATCAAGAGCATAAAGAGAGAGGCTACAGAATGGGAGAAAATCTTGACCACCTGCACCTCAGACAGAGCATTAATTTTCAGGATACATAGAGAACTCAAATAACAACAACAACAACAACAAAAAACAATCAATAAATGAAATAGGCACTTCACAGAAAAAATACAAATGGTCAACAAATAAATGAAAAAAAAGTTCAACATCTCTGACAGTTAGAGAAATGAAAATTAACAATATATTTTAAAAGATAAAATCAGAGCATTCAGCATAAGAGCAATACAGAATACTAAATTTATTTAAAAATTTAGACAGATGAGAACTATAAAGAAGTGAATTCTTCATCCCTTCTACATGCTTAAGTCCTACTCTCTTCTCCATTAGAAATCCCCACTAATAGTTTAGTGTAATTCCTTTAAGATTATTCCTTAAATTGTTATACACATACACTTATTAAAATACTAATGGATCATTGCATACATATTATTTTGTAAGTAATCTTTTCACTTAATGGATCTTGGATAGATTCCCATATCAGAACATATAGAGCCACCTCATTCTTTTTCAAAGCTGCATAGTGTTATTTTTTTTAATTTTTTAATTTGTTTTCATTGGTTATACATGACTGTAGAATGCATTTATGAACTTTGATATATCATACATAAATGGGATATAATTTCATTTTTCTGAGTGTGCATGTTGCAGAATCATATTGGTAGATATATATATATATATATATATACATACACACACACACACACACAGAGTAATAATGTCTGTTTCATTCTACTATCTTTTCTATCCCCACATCCTCTCCCCTCCTCTCCCATCACTTCCCTCTACCTAATCTAAGGAAATGCTATTCTTCCCTAGTGCCCCCACACACACTTATTGTGAATTAGCATCTGCATATTAGAGAAAATATTTCATCATTTACTTAAACCATTCCAACTGCTAGGCATTTAGGTTAACTTCAATTTTTCTAGCCCTCAATTATTTTCATTAATTCTGCACAATATATACAGCTCATAGTTTTTCTTCATTTACAATTAACTCACTCTTCTTGATAACAGTTTTGCTGATTCAAGCCAATTTCCTATTGAATCAGTGCTTGTTGCCGTATGGGCTGAATGGTTTATGTGTTGTAGTTTGGTTTACTTTAAGTAGTTGCAAATTCCTTGATTACTTCCAATGAGAGGTGAGTCCACTCTCCTTGAATCTGAGCAGACTTGCAATGGCTTCGATCAAAAGAGGGTGGCAGAAGTGATGCTATGTAACTTCCAAAGCTAGGTTATAAAAATCCATGCAGCTTCCGCTCAGTCATTAACTGGAACATTAACTCCTTAGAATGGAGCCCTCTTAGAAACCTTCCTCTCTGGAAGCTGGATGCCAAGCTGGGAGATGACCAAGCTGCACAGAGAGCTGACCTTCTGAAGATGCCCTGGTATCAGAGCAGCCGAGACCAGCCCTCAAGCAATCCCAGCCCAGGTACAGGCTCAAGAGTGAAGATGCTTCCAGATGATTTCAGCTCCCATCAGCTTGAATCTTTCAATAGAGGTTTATTAATTGATCCAGTAAATGGAGCAGAAACAAACCATCCCTACTGTGTCCTATTGAAGTTCTCAATTTAGTGAATCTGTAAGCATAAGAAGATGCTGGTGGTTTTATTCTACTAAGTTTTGGGTGGTGTGCTATGTAGCCCTAGAGCACTGAATGGTTACATGGGTCTGGCCTGTCTAATTTGAGCAGGTAACATTCCCCTCACCCCAAATCCTATTAACTTCACCCATGAACTAGAATCTATTCTCCCTACCTAGAGTAATGTCATAGGGGGAAAAAAAAAAGCTAAAATTCTATACAAAGTGTGTGTATTGTTTCCTTTCATTTGGCTGGAGCAAAGATATTCAAATGTAAATTTTTAGTAAGCTGGGTTTTAAGATTCAGCCAGGATCTCTGGATTTTAGCCTCCCACAAAGACTTTTGTGGATGGTCAGTTTTCTAATTTCAACAAATTATGACTAAAATAAATTTAACACCTATCTTTAGAAGATAGGAATGTTAACTAATTTTAACACAGACTTTCAAAAAAAAAAGTAGTAGAAACAAATATACGAAGGAATAAAAATGAGAAATATACCTAAAGACTCACAATGATTATAATGAGTAATGAGATTAAAGATCATTTACAATTTTTCAGTCCCCCCCCATGACTATTACATCTAATGTCTTTTCTAAAAAGTTAGTTAGTTAGTTTAATAAGTAAAGATGCCACTGCACTTGCAGATTAATATCCAAAGCCAGCTCCTGGCACTGAGCAGTAGGCAGCCTGGGCTCCCTCCCTTCCTTTGCATCACCAGATGTAAATTTTTTATCCACTTCACAGAGTGCCAATACCATATCCCCCTCCTTCCCTTCACAAGTATCCAGCAGACCCACAGAAACAAAGGCTTGGGGCAACAAGCACAGCACTACTGCTCTTCATGTCACCCAAGACCCTGGAAGGATGACCCCACCAAGGAGACTGGGTGCTTAGTCCACTGCCCATCACCCACAGAGCTGAGCAACTCTGAGTGGGCAAAGACCTATCTGAAGGGATGCTTCTCCTTCGTGGCCTCTGCTCAAATCAAACCCAGGAAGCCAGCAAACAGCTCAGAGTCTATAACAGTCCAACCTGCTACATTTCAGATCTGCCTTTCCCTTTTTGTGCCTATTCAGGGGGTGCAGCCATCTGTCTTAGGCTGTCCTGTTAAACTCATTCTTGAAGTGCCAGTAAGTCCCTGTAAGCACTGGTCCCCCACTGCCTGACAGCCTGTGATGTCACCCCTAGCACATGCTCATGGAAAGGTCTGTCAACAGCCATGCCCAAGACAGACCGCTGCCCCCACTGCACATTATGTCATCCTCCTGGACGTATGTGACAATTGTTCTTTAACTGGCAAGAGGTGGTTCTTCTTAGAGCCTTACTCCTTAAAATGTGGCGTAGATCAAAATATGGGCAGACCTGGGGGTGCATTAAACATGAAGACTCTCGGGTCCCAGCCCAACCCTGCCAGAGGAGAATCCAGTTGAATCAAATGCTCAAATGACATATGCCCATCCAAGCGTGGGCAGCACTGTACTAGAGAACCCTCATTTGAAATTGAACATTTTTTATCACATGGTAGACCCACCCCACCCCCACCCCGTGCTGGGGATTGAACCCAGGGCCTCAAGAATGCTAGGCAAGCACTCTACCACTAAGCTATATTCCCAGCCCTCATGGTAGACCTTTTAAAGAAATAATTTTAAAGTGTGGGGAAAAAGCATAATCCTATTCCCAGCAGAAAGACCTCATTATTCATGCACTCTTGAAAGGGGAAAGGGAAGCTGAGCTCACTTTATTTCCAAGCCAAATCCAAGGATATGAAAGTGAGGGTATTTCATTGAATCCACCACCCACCGTCACAAACTCTAATTGGTCCAGTAAATGGTATTATAAAGGCTTCAGGTGGGAGCTTGGCCAGACAAAACATAGTCACACAAAAAGAAGTATCCAGAAATCAGTTTTCTTTACCTATAGTAGTGATTCTCCCCCAGGGACATCTGGCAGTGTCTGTAGACATCTCGGGCTGTCATGAGTGAGGGGGACGCAACATGCATCTAGTTTTATCAGGGATGATGCTAAACAGCCTACAAAGCTCAAGTCAGCACGGCCACAATTGTCCAGTCCAAAATGTCAGTAGCGGTGATGGCCCACAGGATTAACTAGAATGCTATTTTCTCTTCCCTCTCAGAGCCCCCTCCCATCACATACCAATCACCCCACCAAACAATGCACTTTCCAGTAAAGGCCTGCATTCTCCTAGCTCCATGGCTTCCCCTCTTGGCTCAGAGAAGAGCCTGCCACTGAGTGTGTAACAGCCAAGGACAGAGAGCGAGGCCCCGTCCTTTCAGCGGGAAGGGCCCCACTTGTCCCCTCCTCATTACCCATGCAGCACAGGCCTTGGGTTACCTATTATGAAATCATGCATGCACTGTGAGAGCTGGAAGGGGCCTGAACAATCCTGCAGTCCAGCTCCCTCGGCATCTTAAAGGGGCTGCATCTTAGCCGACTCCACACAGACTGCTTCCTTTATGACAAAGGAAGAGGAGCCAGGATTCCACGTAGAGAGAAGGAACAATGGCACAAGCCCCAGAGTTTGAAAAGTGCAAGAGGCACCATTCTAGTTTTAGCTCAACTTTCCTGAAAAGGCAAGTTCCCCTTTTCTGAAATCTCTCCAACTGTTTTGGCTTCCCCTCTCCTCAAAAAATGATTGCTATAAATACTGTCTGGGAAATTGAATCTCATTTCACAGAACAGAGACCTGTCCTTATGCTCACGATGACCAAATTTCCCAGTTTGCCCAGAACTGGCCCACTTACTGTGTTGCCTTAGCAAAACTAACAGAAGCCCCCTTTCCTACGTGTGTAGGTTTGGATGATAAATTATACTATAACCTTTCTTCTGGGGCATGCTGTTCCCAGGGAGAACAAAGCTGCAGGCCTGGCATGCCTTTGCAGAGCACTTTAAGCCACAGACCTTAAAGTTAAACTCATGTGCAATTATGTCTAATTTGGCCCTTGCTAGAGACGTGCCAGTTGACCGAAATTCTGCTCACTGAAAATGACTAGATGCCAATGAAGGGAAACCCAGGACTGAGCAAACACACTCTAATCTTGTGACTTGAGGCATCAAGAGAGAATATTGGCACAGACCATGGGAAAACCTGCTCTGAACCAGACCCATGTAGTTACCTAAGAATTCCCAACTCAAACTCAGTCTACCCTCCAATTGCTGACCCCCAGCCTGCACACACACACACAAAAAAACCCTCAATATTTGGTATGGTGCACAAGCTCAGAGCCACTAGGCACAGATGGTGTTATGAAGCTCCTGGACTCAGGTAAAAGTATCAGAAAAGCAGAACCAGCAAGCTGATCACTGGCAATTCGTTTCATCACACCATTAACTCCTACCTGACACCATAATAGCCCCAGTAAATCAAATCCAGACGGGGCGAACATCTCTCACAATTGAAAGGAATAATACAAAAACTAACATGATTTTTTTTTTTTCCTTTAATATGATTACAGGTCTCTCTGGGAAAAACGAACACTGCAGAACAGGAAACATCATTCTATCTAAAACAACTGTTAACAATTTGACACATTTCCTTCCAGGCTTTCCCCCATACAACTTAAGTTCTAACTTCCCCCACAGTGTATCCTGCTTTTTCATTTGTTATACAAGCATTTATTCATATTATTATAAACTAATCCATTTACTTTGTGGTTATCCCAGGGCAGCATTAACAGCTGTTTACTATTTGGACTTCAAAAGCTTATGTACAATAGAAGGTGGTAAATAAAGAGGATGGAGAAGAAAAAGAAAACCAAGCAATAAAATTTTATGAAGAATCTGCCTCCCCAAATAGTCTTGGTCACCAATGTAATGAGCTTTGAAGCCCTCCTTCAATTCTGCTGGAACCAGTAAAGAGGGCAGGATCCTGACTTAACAGAGGTAGCACAGGTTCCCAATGGATGGAGGGCATGCAGGGAAAGAGACAGCAAGAAAGGCTTGGCCTAGTCACTGCAGGTAAGAAGGAATGTGGAGGAGGAAGGAGCAGAAAATGTCAGACTGTTGGTGTCTCTTTGGTCTCCAGAATCCTTGTCCTCCACAGCAGTAACACTTGCTGCTCTCCTTTCTCACATGAATCCCACACACGTGCACATGGACTCTTAACTCAGGCCTCTCCTCATGCTGTCTGCTCTTCCTTCTCCACTCACTCACTAAGCTCTCTCTCTCTCTGTGCCAAATGCTATAGTAGGCGCTTAACATTTGCCATCCTGTTTAGTTCTAATAAGGCCATTGGACATGGTATTATGACTTAATCCCCTTGCCTCACAAGAGAGGAAACCAGAGCCCAGTGGTAGTAAATGACAGACCCACATGGCTCTGAGTCATTCTGCCATGTCCCCTATTGGAAAGCCAGCTCCCTGAGGGAAGAGAGCAGCCCAAATCGAGTAAAGGGAAATAAAGGTAGATAAGAACAATGAGGGCAGAGGGGATATTTTAAAAAACTGAGAACCATGTTTAAGTTCTTCACAAATTCTATGGTTCAATTCCAGATTCTGTTCTATTTTTTTTTAAAGAAAACCACAAAGTAATATTCATAAATGTGACTTATGGATTATTTCAGAAAGCCCTGTTGCTATAGAAATTGTGTTGGAAACAGCATCTGTCTAAGCCATTCAGCCTGATCAAAGGGCTTCTAAATGAGCCTATTTTCTGCTTAACTGTTGGCTAAATCTACAGGCACTGTGATGTAAACTTGCTAGAGATTGTTCTAAAAAGGACCACACACTTCCCAGTTGCCTTACTCAGAATGTGCTCAAGTCTTTGGGAAAGGGTTTGAGTCATCATAAGGGGTTACTTGCTCCTAAACTGTGATACTATTAACTATGGTCCACATTCTCTCTCTCATTAGGTTAGTCCCCACCATGGCTTCATCTGCCTTCTGATGCTTCCAAATTATTACTCTGATATCTTCTGTTTCTTCCCTTTTCACTCTTCTTCTTTCATCTGTTTTTATGACTTTTCAGTTTGGGGGATGACCCAGCCATGGTTTATCAGCAGGCATCAGCCAATCCCTACCATCATCAACCTCACTACCTCTCCCTGGTGATGCACAACATGGTTCATGATTAGCTGAAGTCACTAAGAAACCTAGAATGTATAGAAATCTTTTTTCCCCCAAATTTAATGGCCATATTGCCTCGAAGAGTCATACTTTATTATGGCCGGAACAAAAAGAAAACTAACACAATGATTAAGTGCTTTACTCAGAAGACAGCACCAAGTACCAAAAGGTGACTTTTAAATTTGGATTCAACAGGCATGGTAGGCACAAAGCCTGAAGTCACACTGCTTGAGTTTTTATTATCTGCATCTTAGGCAGATTACTCAATCTATACCTCAGTTTTCCCACCTGTTGTAATATTACCAAACCCAGAGGATTGTTAGGAGAATTAAATTGAGTGATTCATTAAAAAAAAAAAAAATGCTTAGAACAGTGTCAGGCATTTGTAAGAAGTGTTTGTTATTATCAGCATCACTAGAGATTAAGTTGGCAAACCTGTATATACAATTTTTTCTTGTGGTCCTGTTGCTTCCTACTAGACATAAAACATGATCTTCCCAGGCTGTACAAGGGATTCAGGGTCAGACCTGAAATCCAGGGATAAGATCAGGATTTTCCACTGAAGTAGCATTGTCCACTTTTCAAAACTTAGTAGGTTCTTCTGCGGAGCCAACATTTTTTATCATTAAATAACCCTGGGAACTCCACACATTGTACTTAGCACAAGCTCCAAAGTAATCATTAAGAGAAAACAACTTGCTTACATGGAGTTAGACTGTTGATCTTATGATCCCTAGCTCATTTCCAACCAGGGAGTGGAAGAATGATCAGCCTTCAAAATCAGCAGGCTGCATAACCCTGGATCACCTTAGCCAAAGTATAACAAAGCCTGAATCTTCCAAATATACTTGCTTAATCTGCACTAAGTGGCCTCTGCAGTATGTGAAAATATCAAGTAGCTACCCTTACTGTCAGTCCATAGTTATTCCAGAGTCCTGGCTCTCATTCTTCTGCCACTTTTGGCTTCAGTTGATAACCACTGTTCTAGAGGTCTCAGGCTGGTAGTACTGAGACCTCTAAGCCAAGTAGAAAGATCAGGTCCAGTAAAACAGTAATAATGGATTTAAAATACTAGCTTCTGGGAACAATTGGAGATTACCTATATATCTTTTGAAATCAATGGGAAACAACACATTATTAATAGCTTACATTGAATAAGTAACTTCTAGGTACCACTTTATGTAGATTAAGTAATTCAATTCTGATTGCAACTATTATCCCCGTTTTACAGCAGAACATGAGCCAGGGAAGTTACTACCTTGCCCAAGACCACATGGCTAGCCAGGTGTGGTAGCTCACGCCTGTAATCTCAACAGCTCAGGAGGCTGAGGTAAAAGGATTGCAAGTTCAAGGCCAGCCTCAGCAAATTAGCAAGGCCATAGGAACTTGTCTCAACATATAAAAATAAAGGGCTGGAGTTGTGGCTCAGTGGTAGAGTGCTTGCCTGGCTCATGTGAGGCACTAGGTTCAATCCTCAATACCACTATTAAAAAAGAAAGAAAGAAAAAAAAATAAGTTAAACAAATAATAATAAAAATAGCTAGGGATGTGGCTCAGTAGTTAAGAGGTCCTGGGTTCAAGCTCCAGTATGAATAAATAAATAAATCCCATGGCTAATATTTGGAAGAGCCAGGTTAACAAACTAAAACAATAATCAATTTTTAAAATACCAAACTCCCCCAAAGAGGCAGTCTGTTACTTCACTTTCACCTTACAATATTTATAGAGATCGAAGGCAACTAGTTGTCTACGAACTCATATTATCTAACTTACAATTAAAAACTAAATACTTAAAAGCTATGCACAATGTAAATGAAAAACTAGACTCTAACCTTTCCCTGCATAAAACCTGAAGTTATGAAGAATTTTGCCCCAGCTAGATTTCTTTTTTTCTTTTTTTACTAAAGAGAGAGAGAGAGAGAGAAAGAGAATTTTTTTTATTTTTTTTATTTTTTTAGTTTTCGGTGGACACAACATCTTTGTTTGTATGTGGTGCTGAGGATCAAACCCGGGCCGCACACATGCCAGGCGAGCACGCTACTGCTTGAGCCACATCCCCAGCCCCCAGCTAGATTTCACAACCCCTCTTTTATTAGTTTTTAATTTTTCTTTGTTTTCCCATGCCAGGGATGGAACCCAGGGCCCTACTCATGCGAGGCCAGCATTCCACCACAGCCCCATCTTCCCATTGCTCTTTACTCCCTATGAAGAAAAGATGGATCCACACATGGCCACCCTAGTGGTAACCTGCACTGGAGCTTAGAGGCCTAATTGTAATTGAGCTTTCCTTGAATTCAAAGATATGCTTCACCTTTCTAAGTGCTCTTCAACTCACTCCACTAAAGAGTGAGGGATACATGGCTATCTCTCAAAAATTAAACACAGAACTGCCATGGGATCCAGCCATTCCATTTCTTGGATATGTACACAAAATAGTAAAGGCGGGGATTTGAAGAATGTGCACACCTGTTCACAGCAGTATGTTTCACGATAACTAAAAAGGCAGAGACAACCCAAATGTATATCAACAAATGAATGGATAAGTGTGTCATGTGGTATACACACACACAGTACCCATAATATGATTAGTCAGTCTTTAAAAGGAAGGAAATACAGACACATGCTACAACATGGATGAACCCTGAAAACATTCTAAATGAAATAAGCCAGTCACAGAAGGACAGATACCATATAATTCCATGGATATGAGGTCCTTAGAACAACCAAATTCATAGAAACTGAAAGAAGAAGGATAGTGACAAGGTTCTGGGTAGAGGTGGGAATGAGGAGTTATATTGTAATGAGTACAGAGTTTCAGTTAGGGAAGATGAAAAACTTCTGGAGATGGATGACACTGGTTCCACAACAATGTGACTATGCTTCTAATGCCATGGGGCTGTCCACTGAAAACTGACAAAAGTGATAATTTTATATTATGTGTACTTTTCCACACACAACAACACACAAAGTGGGGGCTTTTAATTAATTCAATGAATTTCAAACCTTGTCTGCACTTTGGAAGCTCCGAGGGAGGTTTTTAAAAATATCTACTCATCCCAGCAGTGGGAGACTGGAGGACACAGTGGTTCCTGACATGATGCACCTGGAGGAAACAGGGTCAGTCAGGCCAGGAAACCGGCTGGGGCTCTTCATGGGATTCCATGTCATGGAACTGATAGGGAGGCAGAGGCCCTGTTTTCACCTGAAAAAGACTAAAGGGGAACAACTGCCTAAGGCAGTGTGATAAACCTGACTGGATGTAAAAAAAAATGACCATAAGTTCAGTTGGGGAAATCTTAGTGTGCTATCTATGTTGGACAACAGAACTGAATGCAGTACTAGTGGCACTGAAGGGATAGCTGTGAAGAAGAATGTCCTCATTCTTGGTAGTGGGATGTAGGAAGCAGGGGTGAACTGTCCCAATGTCTACAGATGGAATGGTGTGGCAAAGAGCTGGTGAAGTTAATTGAAAGGAATTGGTGTTCATTGCATTCTTCTTCGAGGTTCCAAAAGTTCAAACATTTTTTTTAAATAAAGGAAAATAAAAATACCTATGCCAAAGCTCCTCCCCAAAACAACAACAACAAAAAGATCTAAGGGATGGTATCCTGGAAACCCGCATTTTCTTTGTAGTGTTCCTCTAACATTTCCAATGGGTAACCAGGTTGACAACTGAGTTGGAAGACTTCTAAACCAAGAGATAATATCATAAAGGCATGGACATGGTCAAGGATGTGCAATCAACCTAGGAGGGAAGCCTGCTATTGACACTGGGAAATTTTCTAAATACCCAAGTGACCCCAGCTGTTCTACTCTCCACTCCTCTTCCTCTATGAATAAGCCAAAAAAAAAACCAAAACAACAAAAAAATTCTACCAACAGAAGAATTGCCTTCCCAAGATTCATCCCCCATCATTAACAACAGAGATGCCTTTTATCTCCCATAGTGTTATAAAGTGTTTTCCAACACACGGGGCTCAAAGAAACCACTATGGGAAATCTTTTCAATTTTCAGACTCTTGCTCTGAGAAATACTCAGAAGGACAAGAAAGAATCTAGCCAAAGAATCTAGATTTGGAAAACTTTCACTTCAAAAATATTGCTATCAAAATACAAAATTTTGCCTCGCAAGCTGGAGGAAGAAGAAAAAAAATCCTTTCAAACATGGATATAAAAAAAAAAGTCACAAAACTACGGTGATATTGCTTTTGAGGGGATGGTTAAATGATAAACCCTAGAATTTTGCCGTCTCTCCTGACCCCACACATATACACAAACAGCATTTAGACCCATCCTATACCTCACATCCCATTTTAAGTAAACATAAACCCCTCTTTCAGATGGAGAAAGGAGCTCAGAGAAGCCATACCCAATATCACACGTAAGTGGCACTTCCATCTAAGTCCTCAGACACTAGATGCTGTCCTTGGTATCATGGGGACTCACAGCTCTCATTATTCCAGGTTGACAATACCTCAGTTTATAACATAATGCAGGAGGCGAGGGAGCTTCCAATGGGCCAAATAAGATTTCTCTACCTTGTTTTACCTGTACCCCATTCACAACTGTTTTCCTCTCAATTTGAGTGACTATGATAGCCATGCATTCTCCAGCTGGGAGAGCTCCAAAGCTTCCTGTCATTTTATGTGAGGCCCTGATCACACCTGACCTTGAAGACATCTGGTCTGCAAACTCTGTCAATGCCACTGTACACATATATGTGGCATCTTATTGAATCAGGCACAGCCGTGAGTGATCACCTTTTTCAGGTTCTGGAGAATTCTCCTTTTGAGCAAGAAAAGGATGCCCTACATTTATGTCAGCAATCTTTATTTCACTGGAGACACTAACTACTTCTTGATTCATTGTTGCCTTTTACAAATCAGCTTCCTACACACTTCCCCTTTACACATTTTTAAAATGTGGAATAGCTATGTGGGTTTTTTTTTTCTGTCACTATTGCTAACTTCACTTTGCTGATCCTTATGGTTTTTATCCAACCTCTCATCATCTCTATCCTGATTGTAACATCATAACAGCTATGCAGTCCTAGATCTTTCAACACTTATGTCACTCAATCTCACACACATGTACCTGGAAAATTGGATCTTCATTGAATCCTCCCAATAAAAATAGACTTGTTTTTCCAGATTCTAATTTTCTCAAGACAGAGTTGATAGCTAAAGGGAACTTAACATCTTCAGCAGCAAAGGGAACCTGTTACAGCTTTTCTAATTGTAAATATGTACATGATAGAAAATTTGAAAAAGAGAAAAACAATATTTTAAATTTATCCATTATCTCATTACTTATAAAGAACCACTCCTGACATGTTGGCCTTATATATCAGACTCTGGGCAAAGGATATTGAACAAAAGATGTAGTCCTGATGCTAACAAATTTATTACTGTTCTATTTTGTCCATATTCTTCTCAGAGTAATCAGTGGAGATATTATTTTTAAAACATTCATTTGCTTTATTTTTTGAAAGGTAATAGATGGTAAAAGCAATATCAAACAGTATTCCCACCGATCTCAGTCTCTCCCCAAAAGGCAACCTCCAAAAAGGTTTTGTATAACCTTCTAGAAATATTCGCAAACAGGCTAAGTATATCATTCCCTGCTGGGCCACTGCCTTTTGTTTATTCTATTCAACAGTTTAAAGGTCCCCATTTTCAGAGATTTCAAAACCACTACATAGAAGCATAAGTTTCATTTCCTTCTCACAGTTCACCTAATCAAACATGGAAAGTTATAGCCAGAACCTACATTAGGGAGGAATATGCAAACACATCCTTCAAGCTAGTCGATTCAAACTAACAAGAGCAAATTTCATGTTGACAACTTGAGAAAGCAAGCTTCAAGGCTATCCCCAGAACTGGTGCAAAAGTGCCAGGTACAGAGGCCACTCTGTAATCCCAGCAATTCAGGAGGCTGAGACAGGAGGATTGCAAGGTCCAGGTCAGTCTGAGCAACTTAGCAAGACCTTGTCTCAAAATACACAAGAAAAAGGACTGGGATATACACCTCAGTGGTAGAGTGCCCCTGGGTTCAATCCCCAGTACCAAGAGGAAAAAAAAAAAAATCAATGACAAAGCAAGAACATGGCTTTCAAGGACAGAAAATTTGATCTTCATATATTCTTTCTAAAAATGTATGTTTTTTTTTTTCCTTTGTAAAATAAAACTCACTAGTAATACAGAATAAAAAGCATTAGCTCTGTAATGGCCATTTCTTAGAAAAACTACTTAAGAGTTCAACATGCAGCAAGGCTTTGAGCAGCCTCCTTTCCTGGAAACTACATGGAGGAGCACAGTTTAGGGAGTAGATGAATACAGAACTCATTCCAAGACGCTGGCTATGTGGCTACATCTTATAGGCCCCTCATCCCAACCCTGGGAGGCCTGCTCAGTCAGCCCAGGGCTGAGACAAAGAACACAGAAGTGATCTACTCAAATTCCCAGGTGGGAACCAGCCAAGTCTGGCTGATGGCATTGGCTCCACTGGGGGAGGTAAAGAGTCGAGCAGCTAACAAGAAACAATTTCATGAAATTTACTGGAATTAAAAAAAAAAAAAAACCTGGTAGAACCATATGACCCAGCTATATCATTCCTTGATATTTATCCAAAAGAATGAAAGTCAGCATGCAATAGTGATATATGCATACCCCAGTTTACAGCAGCACAATTCACTATAGCAAAGGTATAGAACCAGCTTAGGTATCAGTGAACAGACAAATGAATAAAGAAAATATAGTATATATACAAAATGGAGTTTTATTCAACCGTAAAGAACAACAAAATTAGCTATTTGCAGGAAACTGAATGGAACTTGAGAATACTATATTAAGCAAGATAAGCCAGACTCAGAAAATCAAGGGTCATATGTTTTTCTCATATGTAGAAGCTAGAGAGAAAAAAAGGAAATAAGAGGGGGGAGTGTTTCATGAAATTAGAAGGGAGATCAGTAAAAGGACCAGGGAGGAGGAGGAGGGATGGAAAGGAGTGGTAATGGTGATGAAATTGACCAAACTATGTTTTGTGAATGTCTAAATGTGTCACAATGTATCCCCCTATTGTGTATAATGATAATGCACCAGTTTAAAAAAAATTAATAAATACATGGTTCAAAGGAGAAGGTGGCAGAATGAGTGACTAATCTGAAAGTGGGCACTGGAGTTCTCCATTTCTTTTTTCCTTTTCTTTCTTTCTTTCTTTTTTTTTTTTTTTTCTTCTTTCAGTTCCTTGATCAAACCCAGGTCCTTGAGCATGGTGGGCAAGCATTCTACCACTGAGCTACATCCCCACCCCATCTCCGCCACTTTTTTCCTTTTTCTTGGTATTGGGGATTGAACCCAGGGCTTCATGCATGCTAAGCACCCACTCTGCCACTGAATTACACTGCCAGCTACTTTTAATTTTTAAAAATGATATAAACATGTCTTCTTTCAGAGATTTCACAGGAATGAATAAAGGAGGGCAATTGAAAGTTTTTTTTTTTTCTTTTGGCAATCCCGGGCAAAAAAACAATCATAGGAAAACTCTCCTATCTTTTATCGTTTCCCTGCAATGTGGGGCTGACCTGGATGCACTCAGGCCTGTCAAATATCTTCTTGGCTGCTAGGCACTATGGCACATTCCTGTAATCCTAGAAATCCAGGAGGCTGATGCAGGAGGATCTCAAGTTTAAGGCCAGCCTGGGAAACTTAGTGAGACCATATCTCAAAATAAAAATATACAGGGCTGTGGATGTAGCTCAGTAGTAAGTAGAACATCCCTGAATTCAATCCTGATACTGTAAATAAGTAAATAATAAAATATGGTCTCCGCTAACATATTCTACAGTTTTTTAAATTGTGAATGAATAAGCAAGTGAAGAACATTGTCAATTGTCCTCAAGGAAAAAAAAAGTCATCCTCCAACCCTTACTTCCTACCCCAAAGTTCCATGTCCGAGCGATCAGAAGCCCACAATTACCACAAGAAGGTTCCCCAGTTCACTCAGGCTTCTTAGTGGTTTTTGACAACACCATCTCCACCTGGAAATCCTTGGACAGTTAAATCACCTAATCTTCAGTCTGGAGACTTTAGATTTTCCTTCCAAAGTGCATGTTTCCCAAAAGAGAAAAAAAAGCAACCTTAAAGCTATACCAAAATAGATTCTATAAAACAAACACACACAACTCGTATAGAAATCAATGCCTGGGTTTATATGTGGTGCATATTTGTGCTCAAATCAAACACACAAAGGAATACTGTAAATAAAGCACTCTGTAATGTGGCCATGTGTTTTCACTTACTTGACAAAAACCTGCAAGCATGGCGAAGTAACTATATACCAGAAATGTCTTTTTACCCTTCCAATGTTCTAGTGCATCAGCATCACCTAAAAGACTTGTTAAAACTCATTGTGAGTGGGCCCTCACCCCAGAGCTTCTGATTCTGCAGATCTGGGTGCTGACAAACATCTGCCTCTCTAGTAAGTTCTCAGGCAATGCTCTGCTATTGCTGCTCCAGCAACTACTCTTTGAAAACCACTGCACTGATGGAAAAACAGCTGTCTGCTCCTTTTAGCTCTTTGACAAGAACAGCCATATGTAATACATGATTATAAAATTACACTTGATCTTGGCCAAAAAACAAGAAGCAATTCCTGATTATAAAATTACAGGGGAGTCCAGTTAGATTTCAGTCAAATCTTTCAACCTCTTGCCAAAATGAATCTACTGAAAAGTTCCTCAGGTAACTGCTAATGATCCGGAAACATGGTCATAACCATACTTCAACAACCTGGGGAGTTGGTCATTGGAGGACACTAAAATCTACAGTGAAATCAGAGAGGTGAAAACTGCCACAAGTAATGGAATGAGGAAAAAGAAAAAGAGGGGAGAGAAGCCTTGCCACCTAATAATTTAGTTGTCAAGATCCTTGCCCTGCTCTATTATACCAGCTTTTCTTACCCATTCTCAGGGAATGTACCTATCCTTAGCAAAACCATCTGGCAAAGCTGCCATTCTAACCCAGAAGCATGGCAAAGAGACGCCTAAGTGGCTAGAAGAAAAAGCACCAAATGTATAACATCACCAAACTTCCCCCACCTAGCTTTCCCCCATTCCATTGGGTCACTCATCCATGAATGTCTAATGAAAAGTTTATTAAAATCAAACATCTCAAACTAGGTACAGTGCCACATGCCTATAATACCAGCTATTTGGGAGACTGAGGCAAGAGGATTGCAAGGTCAAGGCCTATCTGAGAAACTTAGTAAGACCCTTTCTCAAAATTTAAAATGGGGATAGGATGTAGCTCAGTGGTACAGCACTTGTCCAGTATGTGTAAGGCTCTTACACATACAAGAATAAGATACTTCAGTGAAGGGTCAGCTGAAGCAACTCTCAGGACAGCTCAAGTTAACCTTTATCCTATAAATAATGGATTCCAAGATAATCCCCTTCCAGATACATCCCCCTTTCTCAATATCTATGCATACATACTAAATATAAACTCCAGCAAACTCCTCAAGCAGCAAACATACTAGAATGCCTTTTGGTTAACTCTGACCTTTCTCAAGGTCATGTGCAAATCCAGAAGCTTCATAAAATCTTCCCATTTTCCTGATCCAAACCCACTGCTCTCACATTAACACTTCCACAGAGCTTCAAAGTACACTAGTGGAAGTACTATTTTTATTTTTAAATCTCCAGAGCCTCTTGTAAGCTGCAACTAGCTTAGCCACAACCTTTTTGTACATATTAGATGATCAATTGAAATAACTACAATTTGTGCAACAGGAACCACATCAGTCACCTCTTTATATCTATTTTCCACATACCTCTCAAGATACAGGAAGAAACCCAAATCAGGCAGTCAGTGTAAGTCAGAATTCAGGCCTATATCTTTTGAACAACACAGTTTTTGTCATTTCCTCAACACCAAGTTGCCTCTGAAATGGGAAAAATAGAGCAAGAAAAAAGTATCAGCTCAGGGGCTGGGCTTATGGCTCAGCAGTAGAGTGCTTGCCTCGCATGTGCAAGGCCCTGAGTTCGATCCTCAGCACCACATAAAAATAAATAATAAAAAATAAAGTTAAAAAAAATTAAGAAGACGAAGAAGTCGTAGTATCAGCTCACTGATCAGTCACCCACTACAAGTTTCTGCCCAATTTCTCATCAGACCCAAACTTAAAGGCATGGCTGAGGTGTGTAATAAAGTGTGTTTTTTACAAATTATCCTATTTGTAATCATTGGTGCATGCCACTATATTATTATGGAAAAGCCTTCTTTCACTTCAGTGCCTCACAGTGAGAAGGGGGATATTTTATGAATTCATAAAATCCTTTGATGAAGCCTGAATGCACTCTATAAAAAGCCCATGTATTCTTCTAGATTTTTTCTTAGGGAAAAAAATTAAGCAGCAAAATTCACTTTAAAGAACACAGTGCATTTTTTTTTATAGTGCATCTATTTTTGAAAGAGCACATGGCCTCAATGGCTACAGGTTTCTATGTTTCAAAAATCGTGATAAACAGCCAAAAGAGATATAAATGGATGAACCCTCATCATTCAGGTGAGGCAACCTGGCAATAGTCCATGATGAAAGGCTTCAAAATCTGACCATACTGCTTCCAAGTTCCCTTGTTACCAGCTAGGTGTGGGGCTTTGACACAGTACCATGGATTTCAACTTCCTTGTAGAGTACTGAAGCTACTGGTCCTTTGGAAGGTCATAATAAGCAGATGTTCGAGCATGAAAAGCACTCAGGCCTTGGTAAGATCACAAACTTTAATTCCATGCCCCATGTTGAACTACCTGCCTGTAGGATTTACCTGACCCCATCAGATCAGAAGTTGAGTGGCCTCTGCTTTTCTTTTGGTTACCATGAAAACTAAGCAAGCATTAGGTATGTTTATATATGAGCCTTTTAACTACAAGGAGCTGTTAAAAAAAATTTTGTGGAGGGTTGGAAGAGCAGCTCAATGGTAGGGAATTGGCCAAGCATGTACAGGCCCCCAGGTTTGATTCCCCAGCACTACAAAAAAAAAAGAGAGAGAGAGAGAGTGGGGGTGGGAGATGGGGGGGGGTGGGGGGGTGGGGGGATGGGCGGGGGGGTGGGGGTGGGGGGTGGGGTGGGGGGATGGGAGGGGGTGGGGGTGGGGGGTGGGAGCTGGGGTGGGAGGGTGAGAGTGGGGGTGGGAGGGGGGGCGAGAGCGCCCCCCCCCCCCCCCGCAGGGGTGAGAGCGGGGTTGGGGGGGTGAGAGTGGGGGTGGGAGCGGGGTTGGGAGTGGGGGTGAGAGTGAGGGTGGGAGCGGGGGTGGAGGTGGGGGTGGGGATGGAGGGTTGTGGAGCAGCAACATAAGGAGCAACAGTAAATGAGTCTATCAATGGTTCCCTAGGAAAAAAAGGGTTAGCTGATACCCTAAACAGCACTAAATTTTAAATAAACTTGCTATTACAAGTTTAAACTCTTCCAAACAAGTCATTTTGGCTAACTGAATGTGTAATTAAATTTAAAAGCATACTAAAATAACACTTTAGCTGTTGACCTTAAAGATCCTTTTTGAAAAGCTCAACCAAAACACTAGCACAGGAGTGGCTTGACTTTTTGTATACTGAAGACAGCACCTCATGGCGACATGGTATTTATCCTTTTGCTGTTCAACTGATTGGTAGAATGTTAGAGTGAGCTATGCTAAGTACAGATACACTCAATCCTTTTACACAACTGGGTTTAACTAGTTTCTTACTCAAATTTCATCTCAGATTGGTAATTGTAAAGAAATAAGATTTAGTTGCAATGACCACCTCAATAGTCAATTAGCCAATGATTTAGAAATCCTGCCATTCAGACAAAGTTGACAGCATCAGCCAGAACCTTCCCCCACTCTCACCCCCAACACACATAGCCTGGACTTCTGTTGCACTTTTCAAAAGAAACAAGCAAGGGAACATTGATCATTTTTATTATTGCAATGTAGCTTAAGAGAAGAAGGACCTCTGTTTTGCAGGGTAAAAACCCTGGGTTCTTTCCCTAAACATAATCATTAGTGACCCACAGTGACACTTCAATGTTGATATGGATTATCAGGAATGAGTGAAATCTGTCTAGCACAAAGACCCTTTCTGCTTTCAGTGGTCTTTTTAACTCTCAAGTAATTAGAGAAAACTTTTGACAGATCATGGCAACAAGGTGTTTCCAGAACTATTTTGGCAAATACATCAGAATTCATTACAACAGCACAAGTCATTTGCAAATCATACCTAAGCATAAGTGTTATTTATATTTGAGTATAGAAGGATATTTTGCACATACCATATCAATGTATTGCATTGCAGTACTGAGATGATATTTCAGTTTTGTTCTGAGGTGTATTACTATCACAACTTCCAGGTTGCAGTAAGTTCTGGCCAACAATAGCAGGAATTGAGTGGAAAGCAGTAGTCTATATAATTTTGATTCAATGTCCCCACCCTCATGTACAAATCAGGATGCCTTCAACAATCTTGTATCTGTCAGAAGTCTAAGAAGTCTTGCAGCTTCCATGGAAAACTCACTGGAAAATTCCTCAAGTACAAATTACTAAGTGGTGTTTTAAAGATACCAACATGGGGGCTGGAGGGGATGGGACAGTAACATTATGCCCTAAGCCAGGTTCTTACTTTGTGTAAAAATTACTGCATGTAATGACAATTCAAGGTGGTAGAAAAGATGACAGAACAAACGCCCATCCCTGAAAGAATTATAACAGTTTAATTCAAATTACCTGAAAGTTTTTTCTGGAAGCCCAATCTCAAACACTTATATTCAGAATGTGCAGCATTGAAATTGAAATTACAACAATCTTTTGGTGATTTATTTTTAAGTGTTGGAGATAAACCTTGCTTGTATAGTTGGAGGTTTAACTGAACCTGAACTTAAGTTACCAAGCCAAGGAACAAGAGAAAGCACAACACAGTGACCCAACAAAGCAAGGACAATCCATGTTATCCTTCCCTCACAGGAAGAACTCCAAGCACTGTTTTCAGGAGGCCCAGAAAGCCTAACTAACACATGCAACCACCCCATTTTTTGAGAATAGTCAATGGTAGGTAGTGTCTATTTAATACTGAAGTATATCTTGCTAGGTATCTTTTTTTTTTTTTTTTTTTTTTTTAGTACACTGGAACATATTATGTTCATGAAACTATTTTCAGAATTATAAAAATACTCACTTTAGACATAACAGGCTATTGCAGTAAGGCCTTCATATTTTAGGGTGATAATAAAGCCCGGTAACATAAGTACATATTTTCCATTTTTTACTATGTTAAGGAGCCAATGAATGACAGAGGTTAGTGGCTCCAACAAAGGCTCACTACCCCATTACACCAGACCAGGGAAGAAGGGTAAACAAAGATTTCCAAAGAAGATGGCCCCATGAAGTGGGCTTCAGGCTTGCCAGATCTGAGCCTCCTTACAGTTGCTTCTGGAGTGCACTAAAGCCACAGGTGGATTGAAGAAAAATCGTCACCCTCTCAGATACATGCACAGAGATTGATGGAAATGCTACATTCATGCACCACATTCATGGCAATTTTGCACTATGCATTAGTAATGAGAGATACAACAGGATCATGTGATATTTACAAACCATTTTAATGTATATTTACCTAGTTGCCAGACTATAATCATTTTACAATTTGACATAGTAAAGCTACCATATGTTCAGATAGCTTGTCACATTAGACCTCCACCAACTTGAGGTTGACACTGAAACCACTAGATGAGCACAGCATTCCTCCTAGAGCCCTAAAAGCCCCTGTCTGTGTGGTTTACCAAATTGTAAAATAAGGCTGCAAAAAGCTTTGAATGCATTTTCTTACAGAGGCTGTTGGTAGTTCCTCCTCACTGATACCAAAGGGTCACATGGGAAAACTAAGCTCCTCTTGACACTCCATTCCAAGATGGAGAGAAAAGGTCTTATAACAGTTGATGACCCTCCCCTCCCTTTTATCTGTTTTTCTTGTAGAGGGACACAATACCTTTATTTATTTATGGTGGTGCTGAGGTTCAGACCCAGTGCCTCACGTGTGGTAGGCAAGCATTCTACCACTGAGCTACAGCCCACCCACCACCACCATCCTTTTACTAAGCAAGTTTGTAGTGCTACTAACAATCCAGAACCACATACAAAAGTCCTGCTGCACACATCACCACCTTAACCCAAACTTGGTTTGGTGCCTTTGCCACCAAGGCCAGCCCAGGCAAAAGATTAACCTGTGGTCATCGGCCAAGGAGTCACTGACAGGGCCAACCCTGGAGAAAGAGAGCCAACTTTATGTTTGTTTTAAAGGAAACACTTCCTGGCACATGTTTAGGACTCTGAACTCTGCACATGAAGCCACGTGGTTGGTCCTAATCTGGCTCCATCCACTCACGATCAGCCAAAGCAACCTCTTTCCTAGGGCAGCCCCAAGCGGGGTAAAAGACACTATCTATTTCAAGTCACGCGCACTTTGCGTTCTCTCTCCACAGCAATCCTCCTGCGCGCACAGAGTCAAAGGGGAAGTGGAAACCAGAGAGGCAGGGGGCGGCTGGTGTCCCTTTCGGCTTCGGCAGGAAAGGACTCACACCTGTGGAGCCCAAACTGTGTACGGTGGCTCAGGAGAAGTCTGAGAGAGCGAGATAAGAGCCTGCGCTTCCAGGAAAGCTGCTAGGAGAATGCGCTGGCACAATACTTGCGGCGCCCACCTGTAGCCACAGCAAACTTTCCGCCCCTTCTGGATTAGAAGAATCCGGTCCCTTACGCCACCCTCTGGCCCAAATCGTCACGGCCACGAGCTCCTCACCTGAAAACCCCAAAACCCCAACCTGATCTGTCCCATAGGGCTGCCTGCGTCCGCGGCCATTCGGGTTTGCAGTATGGAGGGTCCGGGTTGCCAGCTGGGGATTGGGAATTTGCAGAGAAGTGCGGGAAGACGCTGTTCTCTACCCTTTCCAACTTCAGCTCCCAACTTTACCAACCACACAGCCGCTGCCCCGCGGCATGTACCCGGCCCCCGCGGCCTCTCCAATTCGGTCCTTGGGGAGGGGGCTACCCAAGATCCACGGAAGCCCCGAGCACTTACAGCCATAGCGAGGTCTCTGCAGAGACGGCAGCTCTTCATGGGGCATCTTGCGCGCCTCCGGGGGCCCTCCCGGGGCGCGCCCCCCACGGCTCCCCTCGCTGGCCAGGCTCGCGGGCTTCGCGCCCCGCCGGCGCGCTGGGATCCCGCCTCTCTGCCCTCGCCCGCCGGCTCTGAGATGGGCGACCTGCTCCCTCGGTGCTTCCACCCCAGAGTCCGCTGCAGCCGCCGCGCGCTGACACTGGAGCAAAAGTGAACTCTCCTCCCTCGTTCCTTCACCGGCCGCCGCCTCCCCCAGCAGGTTTCCTTTCTCCTCCAGCCCGGCCCCGTTATTCACCGCGATGGGAGCGCGCGCCGCGGCGCAGCGACCCCTACCGCAAGCCGGGCGCAACGCCCAGACAGCTTGGACCCGCCCCTGCCCGGCCCTCGGGTGGGAGGAAGGGGTTGAGCAGCCTGCTGGGCAAGGACCCCCTGCTGCTGGGGCCCAGCGCACAGCTGGCGGCATGGAGGTAGAGCCGCCCCGCCTGGTTTTTTAGTGCTAGAACTCTTAGAGGGTGGAAGTGAATCAACCCAGAGAAGAGCTAGAAAAACCGCAGAAGACACCGGCAGCCCCAGTCGCCCGGGGTGAGGGACAAACAGCGAAACTGCGCGGTTTCTTCACTGGGGAGATTGCGCGGATCTCTCTCTCTCTCTCTCTCTCTCTCTCTCTCTCTCTCTCTCTCTCTCTCTCTCTCTCTCTCTCTCTCTCTCTCTCCCCGTCCTCATTGAAAGTTGCATCTGATTTTTTTTTTTTTAATATAACATATAGGGTTCCCCTTTCATGACAAGAAGCTGTAAATGTGTTTGCGCGCGCGAATGCTGGAAGGACAAGATAAACATTACCCAAGCAACCACTCAAAACATAACTGCCAGTCACCCATCACTTCTGCCCGCCCCCGTCCCCGCCCCGTGTGCACAACTGTAGGTCAGGCCCAGCTGGGGTCCCACAACCACAAAAACCTTTTCCGGCTCAGTTTTAAAGGAAATTAAACAGCATATTTCTGTTTTAAAATCCAGGGGTTTCATGCAGTCACCAGGAGTTGTATTTCTCTTTGTGCCCTAGACTGATGTGACCTAAAGGAATGTGAGACACTTTCCCTGTGCCTTACCATTTTGTGGGATTGTAAGTGACCAGTTGACTGAAAAAACAAACTGAGGCAGGTCTAAACGAGATTTTTATTTAGGTGAAACACAATAAATGCTTTTGCATTTGTATGTAGAACACACAACACAATCTTACTCATAAATGAACTCCAAAGCAGTGAAAATTTTTGGATTATGTATGACAAACCCACAGCAAACCTCAGACAGCATCTAAACTACAAATTTCAGAAAACAATAACAAAAAGAACAATACATTTATTTACAGTAGGAGTTATAACCTAAATACAAGCTTTAAAAGAAAATGTTTTTATGCCTCATGTGACGATATAGTCGTAGTTCCCCTTTAGCTACATAATGACTGTTTTGCGATGACTTTCATGCTGTTGAGTGGACCATTAGTACTTGACTTGTGCCATTAAATATCATCTTTTTTTTTTAAAGAAAGAGTGAGAGAGAGAGAGAGAGAGAGAGAGAGAGAGAGAGAGAGAGAATTCTTCAATATTTATTCTTCAGTTCTCGGCGGACACAACATCTTTGTTTGTATGTGGTGCTGAGGATCGAACCTGCACCGCAGGCATGCCAGGCGAGCACGCCACCGCTGGAACCACATACCCAGCCCTAAATATCATCTTTTTTTAAAAAAAATCTTTTTTGTAGTTGTAGATGGACAGAATGTTTTTGTTTATTTTTATGTGGTGTAGAGGATTGAACCCAGTGCCTCAAAGCATGCTAGTAGGCAAGCACTCTGCCACTGAGCTACAGTCCCAACCCTACATATCATCTCAATACAGCAAACAAACTTGCAAATCAGCAAAGGAAAGAAAGAAAAAGGCAGCACAGTGATAATAACCATTTTAATTATGCAAAAACACAGCCACCAGCTGTTTTCGATTTCATATGAGCAATGCAGTGCTCCTCAAACTTGTTAAAACTCACATTCTGAACCCACCCTCAGTTTCCAATTCAATAGGTTCAGTCTGAGGCTCATGGAATTTGCATTTCTATCAAGATATCTTGTGAGGCTGAAGGACAGATTTGTAGCCTGTGCTCACAGTACTTCTTCACTCAATACCGGCCCCCCCACCTTTTTTTCTGGAGACTTTAGATTCTCACCTGGTTGAAATGGGATGGGGGGGGCATCTTTCCTCAAAAAGTAGATGTCTCTAATTATAAGAGCAATTCAGAGATGAAATGGTTACATTCTGAAGCACAGCACCATGTCAGTCAATGTTCATCCAAAGGCAAACATGTAGAAGGTGAGTGTTCTGTGTTACATTGTTACAGAAGATGCTGAATTGGATGATATCTAAAGTCCATTCCATCTCTATTAGTCCATGCATCGAATACTAACAATTAAGCCCTTACACATAGCAAATTTTAGTATGAGTGTATGATTTAAGGCCCAAATAAGTGGTCAGTCTGAGTATTTAGAGGTGGGAAATAAAATCACTGAAAACTACAATGGCCAAGGAAGATTGCAGGATTTTAAAGCGTGAATTCAGGTAGACCTTGAAAGGTGAAGAAGAATTGGACACAGAATGTCCTTTCCTGGGAGACAGGGGAGAGCAAGAGACTATAGGGTCAGACAGGAGACTCAACTGGATATGAGCAGGGGAGCTATTATCAGATAATGGAGAACTTGGAATGTCAATCTAAGAGGACTAGATATTACTAAAGTGAGCTCTTCAAAGTTTTCAACATAGGAACTACAGGACAATAGGGAGTTTAGGGAAGGTAAATCTTACAGCAGGTTATAGGATGACTTGGAGCAGGGCATGTTGGAGATGCTGACACCTGGTGGAAAGGACTGTAGTAGAAGTTGAAAAAAACAAAGAACCTCAATGAAGTTGACATCACTAACACTAACCAATTGTTTTCACAAAACAATTGGTTACCAACAGCTCCTAAATATATCACATATACTAATAAGCAGACCAAATACAGAAATATCTGTTCCTGGTAGAAAGTAAGGGCTAAAGCAAAAAGAAGTGAGCAGGAGGATGGTAGTTAATGATTTATTGGATCAGTTCTTTGGAGGCTCTGGGAAGTTTTCAAGCTTTCTCATGACTAATGTCACTATGAGAACTAAACCCAAAGAGGAAATTGGAAAGCAAATGCTCCTTCTATTTCACAAGTGACGAAGTTGTCATTTGGGTCTGCAATTCCCTGGGTAATGATACTATCTCACAGATCACTGTACCTCAGCATCGGAGAAAAGAAACTTGTCTGCAAAATGCTGGGCTATTTTCTCTTGGGGTTTGACATTGAAGAGTGATTCAAATAAATATGAGGCATTGTGCCAGCTTACATTGCCATCTGACTGTTTGCAAGAATATTAAAAACAAAAATGAAGGCCAGCTAGTTAAAAAAAAAAAAAAACTTAAAAGATCCACTGACCACTAAAGAATGTTTTTAAAAAAAATAATATCTGGAGAGTTTTTCTTTAATGTAAAATAAAAGCTGAGATTGCAAAAGTACTAAACATGTTTAAACCATTTTAAAAGCAATTTTGTATTTAAAAATTGTTTTTAAGATCATCTCTTATTTTGACAAATTAAAATGAGAATGGAGGCATTTGAAAAAATGCAAGTTTTTATAACAATAAGAAATTATTTATATCAAGAGCATTAAAAGGGGGAAAAATATGAGTAGAAATCTTAGCACACAATATTTCATTTACTTTTAAGATGGTTTTATTGTCCAGTATTGTCAAGTTGCTGATCATTTTAACATCTGTACCCATAGTAGTGACCAATATCTTTCAAAGCATGAAGAAATCACAAAAAAAAGAAATAATTCAAGGCTTTTTTGTAGTACTAAGAACCCTCGGGTTGTTAACATTCTCTTGTTCCCTGTCCCAGAAGGAAACTAAGAAGCAACAGAAACTGCACTTTGTTGCAAAGGAGGATTCCATATATAAATAGGAAATTGTTACAGTCCAACATCAGTTCAACTCTTTTTAAAAAAAGAGTCAGCTAGGCCTGGTGGCACACGCCTTTAATCTCAGCCACGGAGGAGGATGAGACAGGAGGATTGCAAGTTCAAGGCCAGCCTCAGCGAAGTGAAGTACTAAGCAGCTTAGTGAGATCCTGTCTCAAAATAAAAAGAAAAAAGAAAAAGAAAAAGCCTGGGGATGTATCTCAGTAGTAAAGTGCCCCTGGATTAAATCCCCAGCACCTAAAAAAAAAAAAAAAAAAGTCAGAAATGAACAAAACAGTGTTTCAGTTATCAAAAACAAAAGTAGGAGTTGAAGTCTCTGAAGAGAAAAACTATAGAATTGGGTTCTTCTTAAAATCAGTTTATAGACAAGGAAACTGAAGCACAGAGTTGCATGATTTCCTCAGGTATGGGAGAAGAGAAATTATATTTCAGCCCCACGGCCAGAGTTTCTGAACTATTGCTTTTTGTTTTTCTTTGCACATATTTTTGTTTATATATACAGTTTTTTTTTAATGAAATCCTTTTCCACTTCACTAAAGCCTATAATTTTGGACAATTTTCAAATATTTTGTAAATGCTAAATCAGTAAAGCAATCCAGGAATCTTGCCTTTTTATTCTTTGCTTTGACGTTCCAAGCAAATTGAAGTTTGGAAAGATTGTCTGAACTTTAATTTTAGCAAATTAAATAAAACCACACACTGTTCCATGATTATCCCCCATCCCATTCCATAGTTTAAGAAAGTTAGAGTTCAAATAATTCTGAGAAGATAATCCCCAGGGTAGCCTGTAAATGATCAGGAAGAGAAAGCAGCATTGATTGCCAGGTGACATCAATGCCCTTTCCCGCCAAGCTACACCCCAGCCCCAGCTCCCTCCATTCTTTTTTTTTTTTTTTTTTTTTGAGTACCAGTGAATCTTTATTCATTGTATTTCCCCCTTCATTCTTTATCCCCTTTACCCTGTACTAATTTTCTCAACTGCATTTATAATCCAACATATACTGAATTACTTGTTGATCATTGGTCCCCTCCCTTTAGAATAGTAGCTGCTTCTTGACAGCTGGAACTTGGTATAATTCTTTAGTGCTGTGTTTCCAAAATTAATCAATCCCCAACATGCAGTAGCTACTTATTTTTTTGAAAAAAAAACAATGGATTTATTACATACTTATATGCACCAGTCCCTATACTAGGAATAGTTGTTTCTTTGAATCCTCAGGCTCTTTGGTAGTAAACAGCATAGCTGGGTTTACTGGAATGCACACTCCCCTTGCCCCCCACACCAAGAAACCCATCTCCTGTTCCATTGATGGATACATTGAACTACAAATTTCAATAAGTTCACCTACTAAATACACATTCCTTTCCCTAGATGAACATTAAAGGACCTACTACAAATGCCAAGTTACTGTCATCTAGTTGCCATCAAAAAGAAGTAGGGACTTGGAGCAGAGTTTGAGTCCAGGCACTCATTTTTCATTACACTTTTGGTAATCCTTTGCAGTTCCCTATAAATCTTGTAAGTACTGATAGAATAAAATCTGAAAAGTGCTTAGTAAAGGGCTCTCCTACATACCTGCAAGTTTTTCTGAATCAACTATCACCTTCCATCAACAGGCAAAGCCAGAATCACCCAGTTCTGCCATATTCTCTGTCTTCCAATGGATCTTTCCTCTGAATTCCATACTGTGTTAGAAACATTTTCAGTCACTTGTGTTCAAAACATCAATCATTCCTTCAGGAATGATGTTCATTCCTCCAGGATCATTCCTTAGCATCCAGTCATTCACTGAGACTTGGTGAGTCTTCATAACTACTGCTCTTTTTTGAGGTATCTCCTCTTCTTGGTTCCCATCACTACCACTTCTACTCTGGTTGAAGCTTTCACCATCTCATACCTGGACTACTCCAATAGCTATTCCTATGTTGTTTTTCTCTTCTTATTATTTGTTTCCCTTACTTCTTCCTCTGAATTTCTGTATGAAAGTTTTTCATTTGTTCTCTTCCTTTGAGCCTTTAGCAAATTTTACCTCGGTTACTATTGGTGCTTCTGTGTCCTCTTGATTAAAAATAAATGTTGGTGTCTGGAGAAGACAGACTTTGCTTTTACTTCCCACAATAGCACACAAACGAAGCAACCTCAAAGGGACCAAGATATCAGTGTGGGAAGGTATACCTATCAAAAACCTGCTGTTCTTCCATGAGTAGAATTTTGAAGTTTAAGAGAGAGAACCCTCCTGCTAATCTGCCCCAGGGCCCAGTAGGGGAGGGGAGGCACACCCAGGAGAAGCTGCTTTAGTGTCCTGTCATTTTAAATCTTTCAAGTTTACTCACGTTTCACAAAACCCTCAGTTATTTTTTCCCACCTAAAGTGCTATGTGTTGGCTAGTAGTTTTATTTAAATTAATTGAAAACTTTTTTTTTTCATTTTCAGAGTGAATTCCACAGTCTCTTGAAAACAACTGAATACTTTTGGAGAGATAAAATTAAGCAAAGTAGGAGCTGGGGTTTTGGCTTAGCAATAGAGCACTCACCTAGCACATGCAAGGCACTGGGTTTGATCCTGAGCACCACATGAAAATAAGTAAATAAAATAAAGGTATTGTGTCCAACTACAACTGAAAAAAAAATATATATATATATAGGCTGAGGTAGGAGGTATATATATATATATATATATATATATATATATATATATATAGGCTGAGGTAGGAGGACTACAAATTCAAGGCCATCTTGGCAATTTAGTGAGACCCTGTCTCAAAATAAAAAGGGACTGGGGATGGAGTTCAATGATAGAGTATGACGAGGTTCCATCCACAGTAACACAGACACACACACACAAACACACACATACACACATGCAGGCATGCACACACATGATAAATAAATAAAATGAAAGAATGTGGTGAATTAGGTTCTTCTGAGCGTCTGAAGTTTATGTCTTCTCAGGAAAATCTGTTAATTAATATATAAACTTGAGGCCTAAAACAATGTTTCATTGAAACATACAAGGATCTTCTGAAAAAAGAAAAGAAACAGCTGGACATGCTAAAGAAAGGATTTGTGCACTCTGTGGAAATGCCTTTTCAAAAAGCAACAAAATATATGATCAAAATTTTGAAAATTAGGACCCAATTCATATGCAATTCCTTTTCAGAATCACTGGAAGATGATGTTGTTGGCATTCTAAATCTCCCAAGATCCCAGAAGATCCAAGCTCCCTTTTATTTTATTTCTAATTTTACACTAAATTATTTGTAGGCCAATTTACAAATAATGCTTTAAAATCTTAAATGACTTTCTTGCTCTTTCTTCTATTTTTAGCATTGCTTTAACCTTTTCTAGATCATCTACTTAAATTAGTGCTTATCTGTGATAACACAGTTTTCAACAGAATCAAGCTAACCCTGCATATTCAATCTGTTTCAGGAGCTTGGACAGTTTTATAGTACTTGGCCTCAAAACCTAGGTTTTAGAATTCCACTTATGTTTTGCTTCCCTTGCTTAAGTTCTTTGACCTTAAAACAAAACAAAACAAAATCTCCAGGATCTAGTGTCCAAGGGCCACAAAAAGGGGAGAGGTCACATTCCCCCTTTCCTCCTCCTTGCAATCTTATACTAGGAAGATATTGATTTTTCTCTGATACCTCTATCAGGCTTCAGTGATAACTCTAATGGAAGAGTCTATTTTAGGCCACAAACACACACACACACATATAGAGATAGATAGAGAGAGACAGAGAAAGAAAGAAAGAAAGAAAGAAAGAAAGAAAGAAAGAAAGAAAGAAAGAAAGAAAGAAAGAAAGAAAGAAAGAAAGAATAAGAAAAAGGAAAGACTCAAGCTTGAGCTGGCATATGTCTCCTACTTATAGGTAATTTTCCTTTCTTCCGCAGAGAGTTCTTGGATCTCCATGACTTGGAGCCCTTAATAACTCATCTGTTGTTCTGGTTTAGCAGTTCTCCAGTTTTATGCACTGCTGTACAGCACTCAGGATATGGTAGACACCCAATAAATATTTGTCATATCAATGAATGATTAACTCCAGTCTCAAATCTCTCCGAAATTAGTTTCTTGGTGCATCCCGTATCACTTGTCTCAAACTGGGGTTCTGACATTGAGTTTTTGCCTTTCCCAAGGTCTTTGATACCAGTAAACCCTGCTGGGAATGAGAGGTTTGATAATATCCATATTTGGCTGAGGAGGAAACAATATCTGGTTGCAACAGATAGCTATATCTTGGTAGAGGACCTATTTGTAAACTAATGAGTAATTAAACTGTGGTAGGTATTGCCCACACCCCAGACTCCTCCCCAAAAGAGCAGTAGTATAGCAGAATTGTGTAAAATATTACAATGAAATCCGGATTCTATGACATCTCTGAGAAGTCAAGACGCTACATGCTTCCAATGTGAGGGTTTCATTCCAACCATCTCAACTTCCACGAAGTCTTACGAAATAGCTAGATATGGTGACACATGCCTGTAATTCCAGTAACTCAGGAGGCTGAGGCAGAAGAGTCACAAGTTTCAGGTCAGCCTCAGCAACTTAGCAAGACACTGTCTCAAAATAAAAATTAAAAAAAATACTGTGATTTGGCTCAGTGGTAGAGTGCCTCTGTATTTAATATCTAATAATAATAATAATAATAATAATAATAATAATAATAATGTCTCATGAAATAAAATAAAATTTGGATTTGACTTTCATGACTGCTGCCCATTCTGGACAGGCCCATGTGGTGAGAACGAATCCAGCTAGAGCAAAGCCCTGTTGTAGAGCAGCAGGTCATGCTGCAGGGGCTCCAACTCCAGGACAGGGGCAAAAGTTACATCAACACATTCTACTAGCTTTACTGTCTAGGGACAAGGGTGAAGGAGAGGGGTCAGGAAAAACACAAGCTGCATAAATAAAGGGGGAAGAATGACAGGTCATAAGTAAGAATAGAAAAAAGGAAAAATTCTAGGGGCCTGGGCTTTATCAAACTATGTATATCATCAACAAAACACTGCCACAGGGCACAGTACAATGCTGGCTTTTACTCACTTGATTAGAAGAGAGCTTGGACAGAATTCACTGGGCCATGTCTTTCCTCTATTAGCAGCTTCTGAATTATTAATGCAAGGCTGTAAGAGGGCAGTGATCAAAATGATTACCTGCTTGGGAGAAGAGAAGCAGTTAGGAAGGGATTGAAGAGGGTCATTCACCTCCTTTGCAGGGAAGTGGGAGAACTCAATGTTCCTTAATGCAGGGAAAATGAATTGGCAACAAAGCCAATTTTACTATGAAACTTTACTATGGAGAGTCTCTCTTATAGCTCCAATGCAGCAAATGATGTGCAGATGGACCTAGGCAGACTCTCTCTACCCAGAGTCTGGGTTGGAACAGTTGCAGTTCCAGGCTGCAGGCAGGCTTTTAACCTTCCTATTATTTTACTCTTCTTCTTAGACACCATGCACTTGCTGCATATTTCTACTATTCAATTATTCTGCCCATTCAACAATTGATCTGACACCTCCTTTATGGGGTTACTACACTGAGTGTTGAGGAGGGTTGGAAAGAAATAAATGCAAACAATGCACTGTGCCCTATAGCAGCTTACTGTTCTACTTTTCTCTTCCTCTAATTTTTATGCAAATTTGTGATTCTGAAAGGACAGGTAAGTAGGTTTAAATTACCAAGGCCAAATAATAAGTGTGGGTGGGGAAGTTATTTCATTCATTAGGCAATATTGTAATAAAACAGTGTTTTTTATTTCCTAGCAAAACCATTCATGAAAATATTGTTTACAAGTTCAGTTTCACAAAGTGGTTTAAACCCAAATAACCTGAGATGGGGGAATGTAGCTCAGTTTGCCTAGTATGTGTGAGGCCCTAGGTTTGATCCCCTATACCAGAAATAAAACATAATAACTCAATAACCAAATGAAGATGGCAGTAGAAGGGAATTTGCAAGAAGAAAAGGCTCATATTTATCAAAATACATTACCTAGTTAACTCAAGTATGTGTCCTTTTTAGTGTTGAGTTCATTTGCAGCTCTGATTCTCTAGTCAGGATAACAAGGTAGTGTTCGGGACAGAGAAATATGCTTCTCATTCTAAAAGTTGTTCATCCAGTCTTGCTGCTTTTAAAACTTGAAGGGAACCACACTCTGTGTTCAAATACTTCCTTTTATGCTGGATAAATAAACCTGCTTCCAAGTCAGGATGAGCAGAAAGATCCAAATACTAAACGTTCAATGGCATTCAGCAGTCCTGGATATGACCTCTAGAATCAGCAATTGGCACATTCTGAAACTTCAAGGGAAAAAGAAAAAAAGGTGCACTAACCATTCATGTTGTTTTTGGTGCCAGTGATATTCATAATATTCTCTGCCACTTAGTGAATTGACCCAACTTTTTGACTCAATGAAGTGTCCCTGGCAAATCTAAGGATCAACTAGAGGGCATCAGGTAACCAGAGGTGGGCTGGAATGCAAATAATTCCAGGAAGCATTTCTCATTTTTGCCCAGAGTATTCCAGAGTGCCACCAAGGGAGGTGACCTAAGCGGAAGACTGTCAGAGACAGTTGGTCCCTAAGGACCTTAGGCCTATTCCACTAATTTTTTTTTTCATTATCATTATTTATTTATTTATTTTTATGTGGTGCTGAGGATCGAACCCAGGGCCTCACACCTGCAAGGCAAGTGCTTTACCATTGAGCTACAGCCCCAGCCCAGTTTCACTAATCTTTAAGAAGAAATTGAGGCACATGATGTCTGGTAGATAAATGTCAGACACTTTTGGTTTTGTGGTTTTTTTCCTCACTATAAAAATGACTTAGTCAGTTTTTTCATCACTGTGACCAAAAGATTGGACAAAAAAAAAAAATTAGAGGAGGAAAAGTTCATTTGGCTCATAGTTTCATAGATCTCAGTCCATAGCTAGCTGACTCCATAATTCTGGGCCTGGCCCAAGGTGAGGCAGGACATCATGGTTGCAGGGTCTGGTGGAGGGAAGCATATCAGGACATGGCAACAGGAAGCAGAGAGAGAGAGAGAATGTTCTGCTCATTAAAGGCAAAATATAAACCCCAAAAGCATGCTCCCAGTGAGCTACTTGTTCGAACTTCATCCTACCTGCCTGCACTTACCTGTTAGTTAATCCCTGTCAGTGAATTAATGCACTAATTAGGTTAAGAATCTCATAACTCGATCTTTTCACCTCAGAATTCTTGCATTGTCTCACACATGAGCTTTAGAAGAACACCTCATATTTACACCATAACAAAAAGATTTTCTTAATGAGCCAAATAAGGGAATCAGATAGACTAAAAACCTTATCCAAGGGCAATCAGAACCTTTATCTAAGTTTAAAACATTCCTGGATTGGTGAGCCACCTGAAACATTGCTGAGAAATGATCTAGAGGCAAAAGTCTCCCCTAGAAACCGAAGTGCTGTCTCTCCAAAAGAGCGTTCCTAAGGTGGCTTTGCATTTCCCTCCTTTGAGTTGGAGGTAGAAAAAAAAAAAAAGAAAGAAAGAAAAGAAAAGAATGGATTGAATTGCTTTCAGGGTTAAGATATGGGTCTGAAGTGTAAAGAGGCTGACCATATTGCACTTAGCTCTTGCCTTGAATGGGTTGGATTGGCTATTAAGAAGGGCTTCCTGCTGGGCCAAGTGGCACACACTTGTAATCCCAGGAGCTCAGGAGGCTAAGGCAGAAGGATTGTAAATTCAAAGCCAGCCTCAACAATTTAGCAAGACCCTGAGCATCCTTATCTCAAAATAAAAAAATAAGATGGGCTGGCCATGAGGCTCAATAGTTAAGCACCCCTGGGGGTAGGGAGCAGGAGCACAGGAGGAATAGATGATTTCTAGACAGGGCAGATGGGTGGGAGGGAAAAGGAGGGGGCAGGGGATTAGCAAGGATGGTGGAATGTGATGGACATCATTATCCAAAGTACTTGTATAAAGGCACAAATTGGATGTCAACATACTTTATATACAAACAGAGATATGAAAAATTGTGGTATATATGTGTAATAAGAATTATTATGCATTCTGCTGTCATATTTTTTAAAATCAATAAAAAAAATATAAAAAATAAAATTATATGCATTAAAAAAAAGGAAGAAAAAAATAGTTAAGCACTCCTGGCTTCAATCCCTGGTACTAAATAAATAAATAAACAAATGCCTCTCTGGCGAGTCTTGTTCTGCCTCTCAAAATCCTGCTTTCTTGTGGGTGGTATCTCACAAATGAGCAGTCTTAAGGCCATTCAAACCAGGCTGGCACCATAACCTTCCAACACCTTTCCATAGGTGTTCACTGGACCTCCAGGAAAGAGTATGTTATACCAGGTGACAGGCAGATGGAGAGAGATTTGGGTGTGTCTGCCTGTGGTGCCAGCCTAAGGGATGTGCTGTCTCTTTTTGAGAGTAGGGCAGGCCCAAGATTTGAGCCTGTAATTAGGTGGTAGGATGATGGGGTGGTTACAGAACTTATCTCAGAGAGAGGCCTCACCACCTCACATCTACCTCCAAAAGTTTCCTCCAAGGAACTTCCCTCAGGGCATGGGGCTACAAGAATCCTCTCTGTGGGACTTGAACACATAGGGAGGCTATTATAGCCACATGGGATGCCAGCAGGGCAAAGTGCCAATCACTGCTTAGGGAAACACAAGGCTCCACCCTCACCCTGCAGGTATAACTTCAAGGTCAAACAAGGCTGGAGGGCAGCCAACTAAAGAAGTTGAACCTGGGATCCTGCAGTCCAGGAAGGGAGGGTGTTCATTTACTTATAATTTTGCCCCTTCCGTTACACTTCCCCCACGACTGACCCTATATTAGTGAAGTACCATGAGCATCAAATTAGCAGCTGGTTTTGTTCTTACATCTTTTCCTTCTTCCCCAAACTTCTAGAGCTGTCTGTCTTTGGAAATATTTAACAAGTCTTGTGTTATGAGAGTCTGAAAACTTCAAGGAATAACAGGCAGAGGTCACCAACCTCCCTCAGAGTTCCCTAATTTTCCTTTACAGCCCAAACTTTCCTGTATGAATTCAGAAAATAATACTGATGTCAGAGAGAGAGAGAGAGAGAGAGAGAGTTTTTGCATAGACTTTGGAAATAAATCTTTAAAGAGAATGTGCATATCTCTGGCAAACATTTCTAATTTCCCTGGGTTTGCAGGAGACTTAGCAGAATTTCAAGCTGCACCGTATATAGTCAGCCTACATGCATGGATTTGCAGTCCAGATTTAGATCTGGGGGAAAAATGATAGAAAAACATAGCATATAACATGTTTATCTTTATTAAAACTGGAAGGAGGAGGGATATTGGCCAAATTCTAATTTTATATTATATGCATGTACTAATGTGTAACAATAAATCCCACCATTATGTACACCTATATGCATTAATAAAAATATGGAAAAAAATAACCGGGGAGGTACCAGGTGTGGTGACGCATGCCTGTCATCCCAATGATTTGGGAGGCTGAGGCAGGAGGCTAAGACCAGTCTCGGCAACTTGGCAAAGCTCTAAGAACTTAGTGAGAACTGTCTCAAAACAAACTAACAAACAACTGGGAGGGGGTAGTAATTACACTTAAGTTTTATAATAAAAACAGCATTCCTCTGTTCCTACATCCTTGTGGAACCTACTATCCCAGATAACCACCCTCAATATTCTGCTTCCAGAGCATATAATTCAGTACTTAAAAATAAAATTGATGATTTGGTTAAGTGTGAACAGTTGGATTCTATAGGGAAATTATTAGGTAACAAGTGGTTTTCATGAAGTTGGAGTGTGTTTATTGAGTGGTAAGTACATAATAACCTCTGCTCTCAAGTTCACAGTCTAACTGGTTTAAGAAGCATGGGTTTTCAAAGGATTAATAACAATACTATTGCTTGCCAAATAAGGTCAGAAAGCTGTAGAAAGAAGGGCATTTCTCGGTAAAAATCAGTGCTCTGAGTTTTTACCACAAAGATTAAGTTAGATCCTTCAGGGAAAGTTTTGTGGAATTTGGCATTCTACATATAGTGACCCAGTGTTTGGGCAGCCTGAACCATGTCTTATTTCTAGCATTTAGAACAGGCCTGATGCTTAGAGGAAGTACTTGACTCATGCTTACTAAATGAGTGAGTGAATTAAGGAATTAAGTTAAAGAAGCAGACAGATTCTAGAATTTTCAGGCATTCCTTCTCCACACAATTTGCAAAGGAGAAATAATTATAAGCGTCACAGGGCCTCCCTGTATTTACCAAGGCAATCTTGGAGATGCTGCTCTGCTGGAAAAGCTGGGAGTAGCAATTTTGTTACTTGTAGCCATGTGACCCTGGGCAAGTCCTTGTGTCCCTTGGGCAGCTAAGACATCATGTGTCAAGTCATATGCACTTCATAGGATTGTGAGAATATCAAGGGAGATAATGCAGCAAAGTGTTCACAGAGGCAATAGTAAAGGGAACCTGCTTTTAACTCATTCTAGTTTGCATATAAGGAAATTTGCATGTAGAGCACATTCACCTGTTCCAGGAGGCTTCTCTAATTTTTTATGTTTATTTTGTTTTGTGTTGCTTGGGATCAAATCTAGTACTTTGTGTAAGCTAGGCAAGTGCTGTACACTGAGCTATATCCCCAGTCCCCTAAATTGTTTTTATTTATTTATTATTATCATTATTATTGTTATTATTATTAGGATTGAACCCAGAGCCTTTTGCATGCAAGGCAAGTACTCTACCAATTGAACTATATCCCCAGCCCTTTGTTTGTTTTTAAATAATCTCTCTATTTGGTCCTTCTCTTTCCAACTGAAAAAAAAAAAAAAAGAAGGTTCAGTGTGGCTGGGAATGTTGCTCAGGATAAAAACACTTGCCTACACACACAGGCCCTGGGTTCCATCCCCACCACAAGGAAAAAAATATTGCTCATGAATGCAGACAATTTTCTGTAAAAAATTTCTTTCCAGTAACAGGATGAGCCAGGATAACCACTATAGAAGGACTTACAAGCATCTTACTATGGAGCTCTTAACTCTCCAGAGCAGGGTAGGTGCCTCCTCATCACACAGTGACATTGGGGCAATCAGGGTTACCTGATAGTGAATTTCGGTGTCATTTCTCTGGCAGCAGCACCCTACAAACTGCAGTTCTTCCCACCTTCTGCTTTACTGGAAACCTGCCATTCAAGCATCTTGTTTTTGTGTATGAGCCTCTCAGTTAAAAAGAGATTTAAATGAACAGATTTAAAATGGGGCCTGGTACAAACTCTGGATCCTTGGTCGCATTTACAATTCCCTCTGTCATACACTCCACAACCAAGAAGGAGCCAGTTTACTCCCTTTTGCAGCCAGGACACCTAGAAATTTTGCAGCACAGATGACATTGCTCACTGGAGGGGAGCAGGAGGAGTGGATTTCCAGGAGCCTCCACTGGCCTGAGTGGCAGGGCTGACTTCCAACTCTGCAGATGGAGGTTGGAAGGTGAAGGGGATTGCTGGACCCCCAGGAGAATCTATGCAGGGTGGTATGAGGAAAGCAGCCTCTTTCCTGACAGCTCCTGAGCAACATGAAAACAGATGATGAAAAAATAATCTATTTAAAAATCAAATACATGGATAAAATAAATGAATATGCTTCAACTACTTTGGGGTGGGGGTGGAATAGAACATTTATTGGGCAAGAGAAGCATCTGTTAGTCAGGCGCTCAGTTGAGAGGCAGTGGGTGCAGTGGTTAAAATTCAAATCATGGTTCTATTCTTTCCTAGCTGTGATTTAAATCCCTCTAAGCATCACTTTCCTCACTGTGCACAGGGGACAATAATAGTACCTAGCTCATAAGGTTGTGGTTAGTATTAAATGAAATAATGGTATGGTAAATCCCTTAGCAAGATGGGGGCGGGGCACACTGTAAGCACTCAAGAAATAGCAGCAGTTATTAGTCATAATGAAACTTATTCTTGCATGGTAGATAGGTAGATGTATAATTTGAGGTTCTCTAGAGAAACAGACCCCATAGTGTGTGTGTGTGTGTGTGTGTGTGTGTGTGTGTGTGTAGAAATGGGGTTGAAAGAGAGAGAGAGAGAGAGAGAGAGAGAGAGAGAGAAATGTCTTAAGGATCAAGTTCAAAATCTTCAGGGTAGTCCAGACTGGAGACCCAGGGAAGAGCTGTCAGTTGCTGTTCAAGCCCAAGGGCAATCTGCTACGGAATTCCTTCTCTCTCTCTCTCTCTCTCTCTCTCTGTTCTGGGGATCAAACCCAGAGCAAGAGCTACTCCACCCCCACAATTCCTTCTTACTAGGGTTGGAAATGGAGAAGCCAAACTTTGTTCTATTGAAGGCTTACTTGATTAGATGAGACCCACCCATATTATGGAAAGCACTCTATTCAATGTCTACCAATTTCTTTTAGCAGTGCTGGGGATTGAATCCAAGAGCTCATGCATGCTAGGCAAGTGCTGTACCACTGAGTTATATCTCCAGTCCTTATTTTAGAATATTTATTTATTTATCGAGTGGGGTCTCACTGTGTTGTCTAAACTGGCCTTGAACTCCTAACCTCAGGTAAACCTCCTATTTTAGCCTCCCTAGTAGGTGGGACTATAGGCATGCACTACCATGCTGGGGTTAAAGTCCACCAATTTAAATGTTAGTTTCATCTAAAATTATTCTCACAGGAACCTAGAGAATAATGTTTGACCAAATATTGGCACTGTGGTCCATGCAAGTTGACAAAATTAACTATCAAGTAGACTCCATCAGTCCCATTTTATAGATAAGAAACCTAAGGCTCTAAGAGATTAAGTATTTAACCAAGTTTATAGCCAAGTAGTAAGCTGCAAAGCTGTAATTCATACCTGGGGAAACCAGCACCCAACACCTTGTCTGGTTCACAACAATCTCCCAGGATTTGCTGAAAATATTTCTACCTCCAGAGTCCCAGCTTTAACCACTACACTGTGTTCTAGAGGAATGGGCCACAGGAAAAGATGAAGTTCTATTGAGGATAGGAAAATAAATGGAGAGCAAGGGAGAAGTGAGAGAATGCTTGATACATGCTTTGGGGGACACCAGAGAGGTGAAGTGAACTTGAAGACCTGAGCATTGATTCTCGTTGGGGTCCTGGAGGAAACACAGGAAAAAACATAAGGACAAGGATGGATGATACTCTGACCTCAAGCCCCTGTGCTAGCCTGCTCCAGACCAGGTGTCTGGAGACAACTAAGCATGACACCTGGAACCAAGAAAGGGAAAGGTGGTGGCGGGGGGCTGGAAAGTATCCCAGTCCAGGGCCACAGAAAACACAAATTGGAGCCTGTGGGCTTAGGGGAGGCTGATGTTGAAAGCAGGGAAGCTTGCTTAGGACTTTGGGTATACTTCTAGAGGGATGGGAAGCAGGCTGGTGGCATAGCTCAGTGGTAGAACACTTGCTTAGCATGCATGAAGTCCTTACTACTAGGGATGGAGTGGTCACACCCTTTGTGCCTGTGTGTATATGTAGTACTAGGGATTGAACCCAGGGCCTCATACATGCTAGGCAAGCTCTCTACTATTGAACTACACCCCAGCACTATTTTTTTTTTAAATCCTGATAAAGGTCTCGCTGAGTTTCCCAGGCTGGCATTGAACTTTAAATCCTCCTGCCTCACCACCCTGCCTACAAATAATTGGAATTATAGGCATGTCCACCATACCCAACCAGTCTGATTCTTTAGATGTCATTACTTGCCTAAATCCAGGTTTATAGCAGCTTCCTGGAATCTAAAAACAAATAAATACTCAAAAAGTAAATACTTAAAAATTTATCAAATTTAAAGTCTAAATATTAAATGAGGAAGGCTCTTACCATCTTGATAAAACATTCTTTGGCTTTCTGCTTCCCATGGGCTCTGAGATGCCCCTGATGGAGTAGAGAAACCAGTGCTGTGATCACCAGCCTAGGAGATTCCCTCAGTCCTGCTGCTCACACTTCTGCAGGGCTGAGGCCAGGTACTGGGTGCAATAGTGGGCACTCTGGGCCCAGGGTAAATGACACGGGGACAAGAGAGAAATCGTTTGGCATTCTGTTGAGGGAGAGTCATAGAGTTAAGACTGGTACTGTCAACTGAAGGACAAAAAAATAAATATCAACAGGGCTCCATGCCTGCAGATTCTAATTCTAAAAGTCTGGTTGATTATTTATTTATATTTGTTTATTTTTTCATTTTTACAGTAATAGAGGATGGAACCCAGGGGTATTCTACCACCAAGCTACAACCCCAGTCCTTTTTAATTTTTGTTTTTTAATTTGGAGATAGATTTCTTTAAATTGACCAGTCTGGCCTTGAACTTGTGAGTCTCCTGCCTGAGCCTCCAAGTCACTGGAATTACAGGCATGTGCCCCAGTACCTGGCATCTGGTTGATTTAAACAGCCGATGATCACTCCACGCATATTCATGCTGAGAAAGAGTTCAGAGAGCAAATGTGAAATATAGGTGTGAGAGGCAAAAATAAGGTACCCAACAGATAAGAGTTAGCTGGGTACAGAACAGAGTCCTCCTTTTTATCTGTGAGGAACCACTGGATTTAGCTCTTCTAACTTAGGATTAAGAAAAAATAGTTCACACCAATAAGAAATGTATCATACATACAAATAAGAAAGTATCCGTGAATGAGAGGATTTAAGTTCAACGAAAATACCAGTGGGTATCTTGTACGGTAGAAGGCCCACGGGTCCCTACCATAGAACAGGGTTGAACCTAAGCTTCCTGGCTGTCTCCTCCTGCAATGGTCTTAGGTGAACTACATGATGGGCAACAGCTCTTTTTTCCCCTAACTATAACTTTCCCTTTGGCTCCCAGGTCATGTTGGGGCTCAGCTGGCTCAGCCACAGCTGTGCCCTGGGTTTAAAATGCAAGCTTATTGAAGGAACATGGAGAAGTAGCCCTCACTCTCCTCAAGAGACCAGCCCTGGGAAGGAGACCAGGCTTTCAGAGGAGAATACTGGGTAGTCCTCCTAAGCTAGGGAGTGGTCTGTGGGAAGCTATTATATGAGGATGCCTCAGTGTGGGCTGCTGAGCAAGGGGTTAAGAAATTCCACTAGAAGTTGATGAAATCCTGGACTGGCATAACTCGAGTTCTTCAGATGCCAGATTGCCAAGGTTTTGCTTTGAAACAAAGGTCAGTGAGAGACAGATAAAGTCGAGTAGTACTCTGACAAAAGAGGTGGTGAGCATATGGGTTTAACTCAGATACATACCACTTCCTTTTATGGGGATGGTGTGTAATAAAATAGCAATATATGTTATGAGAGTCTTCTTAGTGATGTTTAACTGTTATGGTGGAGGATTCTGGAAAATCCTCTGAGGATTCAGCCACCAATAAAACCTGGGCTAGCAGCTCCTAGTTTAGACCCCCATTAAAATATCTTACACCCATACATTGCAGTGCATGCCTTTCAGAGTGCTTTGCTTTGTGCTAGCTTTTTTGATCTTTATAGTAACTCTATGAACAGGTTTTACTGTCCTCATTTTATGGAAGGGGAAATGAAAGCTCAGAGAGGTGCCCAAAGTTGCCCACTTAAAAGTACAGCCAGAACTAAAATCTAGTTCTATTCTGGTGTCTTTTTTTTTTTTTTTAAACAGAGCAGGGTTAGAAATGCAGATTCCATGATCTCAAATCCCACAGATTATGGCAATTGGAGAGGCCATGGTATTTTTTTCAAGTCCTGGGCAGCTTGAGGGTAAAGATTACACCATTTGCTTATTATATTTGATTTGGCAAATGAAGAAAAAAATTGGAAATAAGAATTTAATAAATGGAAAGAAAGAAAGTTAGTTAGTTCCATGGTTTTGAAGGGAGCAGAAGCAGGAAGTCTGCCTCTGACTAAGAGAATGCCCTGGAGCACTCCAGGTAAACACAGTGTCCATCGTCATGCATCCAGAGTCCAAAGATAAAGCTAGTAAACACCTCAAACAGTTCTCTAGATGCTGAGCACTATTCCAATCCAGCTCACACCTAGTTTCCTTCATCTCTACAGCAACCCTTTGAGGTTGACTCCAATGAACAGATGCAGAACCTGAAGCACAGAGATTCACTTGTTCAAGACTAACTAGTTGGTCCCACTAAATGGAAGCACTAACTTGCTAACTGGCTGAGGACACAATCACACAAACTGAATGGGTCAGACACCAGTGGACACAGGGAAAGGCAGGACTCCTAGGGTTTGGCAGTAAAGAAGACCCATGTGCTTACACACCTGTGGCTGCCTCCTACCTTCCATTTCAGGAACTCGAGGGTAGCTTCATTACTGTCCAAGGCTCATCCTTCTACCATACTCTGGGTCACATGCCCTCTGGTCCCTTCCAGAGCCTTCACTCCACTGATTACTGCTCACCCCTTTTTCTTCTTGGTCCTTAACATCACCTTGGAATGGTTCTTTCTTAGGGATCTGTGAATAGGGACAGTTGTCCTTTACTTTTGATCTGTCCTTCCCTTTATTACTATAGCTACTAAAACTGATTTCAACTGCTTCCCCATCCCACATTCTAGTTAATAACTTCACCATCCACTCAGGTGCCCAAGTCAGATGTATCTTCATTATCCCCTCATGCATTTTCTCATTCCATTCATCACTCAGTCTTGTGAATGCTACCCTGTAAATACCTCTCCAACATCCCCGCTTCTCTTCACTGTCATCCCTTTCAGTCACCATCCTTCTCTCCTGGGTAAGCAAGGTACTCTTCTTTGCTCCAGTTTTTCTAGTCTCCCTTACCCCCTGCTCATCTGTCTTATACAGCAGCCAGAATGATCTTCACAGAATGCTAACCCAGCTGCTCTGCTTAAAACCCTGCAGTGACTCTGCATTGTTCCTAAACTCTGAGGGGACACAAGGGCTTTGAGGATGTGATCTTTCTTATACCCTTCCAGACTCATGTCCCCCTCTCCCCTGCCACTACTAAGTGGGGCCAGTCCTCCCCAGTCTTCTTCCATCAATGGGTATGTCCTCTAACCCAATCATGCTAGAAGGTTAGGAAGGACAAGTTGGAGGTCTTCCCCAGAGGGACCCTTCTACTCACAAATGTCAGAAGAAACATGAGGGAGGGGGGGTTCAGAAAGTTTTATTTAACCAGATATGAGGAACTGGAGAAATTATTCTCAGATGCTTAGAATCCATAACTAATTAGAGTCATGAGATGAAATGAAAAATAGGAGGAATGTATTCAGAAGAGGGTGTGAAAGATATTGCTTGGAAGAATCAGGGAAGGTTTCTTGTAGGAAGCGGACTCTTTACTTGCCTTGAAGGAAGAGGAGAAAAGAAGAGTAAGTGGGCCATTTTAAACAGAGAGAAGAGCAGGGGCAGAGTTGGAAGGGCTGGGAGGGTATGATGTAAAGGAATAAAATGAAAACCACAGTACAGTGTGGTACCTGAATCAAGAGCATGAGCATCACCTGTGAAAGTGTTCAGAGTGCAAATCTTGGGGCCTCTACCCCAGACCTACTGAATCAGATCCACTAGGGATGGATCTAGCATTGTGTTTTTTTCACAAGGGCTTAGATTGATTCTGATGGACCATAAACTTTAAAGCCCATTGAATTAGATCATTCCTAATTGGAAAACCATAGCATGCTTGCTTCCATGGTAAACTTTGGGATAATGGGGTCAGGTAAGGAGGGATCAGGATCAGGTGTGTGTGTGGGCCGGGGGGGGGGGGGGGGGAGTGTCAGTGGCCCCTCCAACAAAGGTGCCTGACAACAGGAGCGTAAGGACCACCTCGCCCTTGTCCAGCAGGGACTGCTGGGGGTGAGGCTGGGCTGGCCCTACCATCATTCCATGAGCAGGGCATGGGTTTAGAGAGTTCAGGGTGGCACTGGGGTACATATCTTTGCCCATTCCAGGCCCCAATGCTCAGCTGAGGAGTTTCTCTTTAAAGTATGGCAATACTTTGGGAAACCTGTGCAATCCCATTTTAAATGCACCCTTTCTCTTTATTACTGTGCAGGGAAAAGGTCAGAATGAGGCCTTGTTGCTAAGCCAAATCAGCAAATAAAATTCTATGTTTGCTCTTCCAGTGTGGCCCTGAAGCGGCTCCTTTGACGCAGGCAGGGGTAAGGCGGGGGAGTCAGAAGGTGGAGCATGTGTGGGAGAAGGAACATAGCCCCTGTCCTCCCCTCCCCAGCAACCTGTTTGTTTCTTGTCTAGCACAGGGTCTGGCCTTCTTTCTGCCTGTCCACCAGCCACTTACTGTCCTGAGTCCATTCCCAAGGATGTGTCCGGAAAGCTTCTCATTTGTCCAGATATAAAATAATTTTTTAGATTTGCTAGGGCAATTCTAAAACACTTTATTTTGATTCAACCTGACACTGAGAATGTTAAAGGTCAAATTCTTAAATGAAAAACATGTTGTCCAGATAGCATGATAACCTAAGCTCCCTTGTTCCATGAATATTTATCAAGTTACATTAAGTGTTAGGAGCTAGCCAGATATGGAGGAAACCACAGAGACAAGACAAAAATTCCTACCCTCATTGGGCTTCGGTCAAAAGGAAAGACAGATATTAAACAAATAATGATGAACAGAGCAATATTATGAAAGGAGAAACACAAAGTACCACTGTTGCTTATAATAAGAGAATCTCGATCTCATCTGAGTTCTATAGAACTTCCTCGAGGAATGAGTAAACATTTAAGCCAGGTTGAAAGGGTATGAAAGGAATGTTCTAGACAAAGGAAAGTATATATTTGCAGGTTCAGGGTGATGGTGGTGGTAGTAAGAAAGTGGGAATGTGGGAAGGGGGATGACTGAACAGTAGAGAGGTAGAATCAGTGAAAGACTTCGAATACATTTCTGGGGAGATAGAGTTGGCTTTGGGGACATAGAATCTATCTTCATTTGACATTTGACAGACAAATGACTTTCTCTCTTCCAACTTTACATGACAAATGATTTTTACCATTTATAAACCAATATACAAACAACCTATCATACTCCTGAGAGTCTTTCATGTCAACAGTGAATTTACTTTTTTATTTTTTAAATTGTTGATGGAGCTTTATTTTATTTATTTATATGTGGTGCTGAGAATAGAACCCAGTGCCTCACACACGCTAGGCAACCACTCTTTCACTGAGCTACAACCCCAGGCGAACAGTGCATTTCATTATTTTTCTTTTTTGCAATGCTGGCATCAAACTCTGGGAATTCTACATGCTAAGCAAGTGCTCTAGCACTGAGCTACACTCCCAGTCCCTACAGTACATGTAGAGAAGTATTCACCACATAGCTGGGCACCCTGGCCAAGCCAGCTGGTACAAAGTGAACATTTGACCCAGAAAAGCCAATCTGTAGGCTGGTCAGTGACCTGTGAAATGGCTTATTACATAGGCTTTTTGAAATTGAGGTAGCCTGTACTACACAGTGATGAGCAAACCAGTAAGAATGTCTCTCTTGGGGAGTTTGAATAAGTATATTGGACAGCATCAGTCAGCCAATAGCAGCAGGAGAAATGGAGACCAAGGATTGCTGAGATAACATAATTGTGAAACCTTTCAATGGAAAGCCCCAGAGCCTGCTTCTGAGGGTCGTCAGATCTCTAAAGAACAGTTTTATTTCCATGAGGTCTGGCTATAGGATTGAGAATTCTGTCTTCCTATTTCCCTGTGTATCCCTATGACAAACCTCACTTACCTGCTCGATTCTGCTCTAAAAAGTAGCATTTGTGTCCTTGTCAGTATTCCTCATTGTTGAGCTGGGAAAGCCAGATATGGCTATATGGAAATGTGGCCTTAATGTTTTGCACATAAATGTCCAGTCTGAACTCTCTAATGACATTCAGGACCAGATGGAAGAAGAAAGGACACAGATATTGTTGAGTACCCACTATGTACAAGCAAGATATATTCTTCTTAGAACAACTTAAGAGGTACGATAACCTTACTTTACAGCTGATAGAAGACAGAATTAGGATCCAAATCCAGGTCTCTCATCTCCTGCTCTGTTTAACTACACTGTGCTGCTTCATTCTTTCATTTACATGTATATTTTCATAGTGCCAGCTGTGTGTTAGGTATAAAGTTTTGAAGTTGTTCTCTTTGAGGACAATTTGAATCTTGTTTGAATCTCTGCAATTTGGGATCTTAGTTTTAGTAATTTTGCTTGTCCTCTTACAATTACAAAGGCAATTACAAAGAATCAAGTAAGAAAGAAAACATTTTTATTTAGATTCAGTAACTCCACAAAGATTCTAAAGATCTGCTGATTCATTTTTATGTTTGCTTTACTATGATTTTTTTTAAAGTAGTGCTGGGGATCAAATCCAGGACCCTAAGCATGCTAAGTAAGTACACTAGACTGGCTGTATTCCCAGCCCTACCATGTTTCAATTATGTACAATTTTAATGTATTATGAGGCTCTATTATCTTTAATAATTTATCCATTTAATTGAAACTGATAATTTCAAAACAGGGTGGGACAGATGGAATTTACTTTAAAACCTTTCACTTTTAGTGAAAAAGCAATGATTTAGCTAAACCTTCTTAGAATGTGGCATTAGCATTATCTAATGGTAACCAGACGTGTCCAACAGAAGTCTATCTTTCTTCTTGGAATTACCAAATAAAAAATCCCAGGATTAGATTTGCATGAGATTGACATGTTCACAGCAAACATAAGGGATAATGAGTATGTGACAATTAAAGCACACGGATGTAGAAACAGTGGTCCTCTATCACTCCTAGAGCACATTAAAACAAAAGTTAAAAACAAACGTGCAAAACCTTCTGCCATGGGTCAGTGTCTAAAATCATTTCAGAAAGTGTTTTGTTTTAGAGAATGAAGAATGTATATTTTAATCATGTTTTAAAAATTACTCCAATCCAGGGCTAGTGGTAAGCATCTTTAGTCCCAGCTACCCAGGAGTCTGAGGCAGGAGGATCACTGGATCTCAGGAGTTTGAGGCCAGTCTGGGCAACATAGTGAGCCCCATTTCAAAAACCAATCAACCAACAACAACAAAAAAATGGTCACAAAAAATTTAAATAAAAAGCATTTGTTTATTTACATAAAAAAGAGGATTACGATGTTTCACATATCCATAATGCAAGAGGAAATAGTGAAAAATGTTTTTTGTTTATATTTATTTTTTTACCACAGGGATTGGACCCAAGAGTACTCTACCATTGAGCTACAGCCCCAGAGCTTTTTATTTTATTTTGAGATAGGGTCTTGCTAAGCTGCCAAACTTATGTTCGTCTTGCCTCATCCTCCTGAGTAGAAGTTTCTTGGCTTTTTATTCAGCTGACAAGGAACCTAGTGGAAAGAGTATTGAGTTAGTGTGGGATATTTTCCAACACCAGCAGCCAATTCTCAGGGCAACAACTTGGTGTGCTTGATTCAATTCAGTTCTGACAATAATGATCCAGAATTAGCATTGATCTCACAGGTTAGGGCTCAATCCCACAAGACTACCCTATTTCAGATGCCAATAGCAAGTCACAAGCCTCTGGTTACTTCTGTCTTGGCTACAAATTGGTGGTTTCTGCAACCTCCTCCTTGTGATCAATAATTTGATATAATGGCTCAAAGCTCTCTGGAAACACTTGTGTTATAGTATTTTGTTATAAAGGGTGCAACTCAGGAACAGACAAGTTAAAGAGTTGCATAGAGCAAGGTATGGGGGTTGGGAGGTATGTCCACACCCTTTCCAGATGCAAAACCCTTGCAGCACCTTCATGTGCTCACTAACACAGAAGCTCATCAAATCTCAATGGTTGTGAATTTCTTTTATAGAGCTTAGTCTCCAGCACCACCCTCTTCTTCCTGGAGAGGTCAGTGGGTGGGGCTGAGATTTCCAACCCTCTAAGTTGGTCTTCCTGGTGTTCAGATTCATTGAAGCTATGAGGGGACCCACCCTAAGTAACCTCATTAGCATAAATTCAGGTGTGATAAAAGGGGGCTACTTATGAATGGGAAGACACTCATCAGAAAATGTCCAGGGTTGTAGGAACCTTGTACTGGGAACCAAGGATGAACACCAAATATACTTATACCACAGTTAGGAAACCTGAGTTCAAGTCAGCCTGCATATAACCTTGAGCAAGTCTCTTACCCTACGTTGTTCAGCTGTATGATTTATGATTGAGCTAGATAAGTGATCTCAAGTCAAATGCCTGCCGTGGCTGGGCATGTGACATAAGTGAAATGGAGCTGACTTATGAAAAAATTGAGGCTAAGCATTGCCAGGTCTTCTGAGTTTTCAAGATAATTAGAAATATAGATTGTTTTTCCTTCACAAAGTCTTCTGACGTTTGAATTTTGGACAACAATTTCAAAACTTAAAAAAAAAAAAAAACTGTGTCTTTTAATCCTGCACAAATCACACTAAACAAGATTTGGTTTGTAGATTGTCAGGTTATCATTTCTGGATTACGCTGTGGTCACCAGAGCAATAATTTTTTGTTTGTTTGTTTTTTGGTACCAGAGAATAAACCCAGGTGTGCTTAATCACTGAGCCACATCCCCAGCCCTTTTTATTTTTTATTTTGAGACAAGTTGCTTAGGGCTTTGCTATGTTGTTGAGGCTGGCTTGAATTTGAGATCCTCCTGCCTTTGTAATCCCAAGCTGCTGGGATTACAAGCATGCACCATCACACCTGGCCAGAGAAGTAGTTTTAAAGCCGAGATTTCTACACTCATGGAGAATTTCATCAGGTCAAAGTCCCCTCACCCCAAAATTGCACACTTATCGAGGGTGCATTTTGGGGAGGAGAGGAATCATAAGTTCCACCAGGGTCTCAAAAGCACCAATGACTATGACCAGCAAAGTTTTAAGATCCATCACTTAGCCCCACACAGGTTTTCAACACTAGCTTTGCAGAATGGCAAACAGTTAATGTTGATGTAATCAACAATACATCATTTTTGATGTACAATATTACATCATCATTTACAAAGATACTTCATTTTCCTACAATAGTTACTGAGCATTTACTATGTACTAGGCATCTTCAAGGTACTGGGAATAAAAAAGCACATAAAAGATAAAGTCTTAATTCTCTTTAAAAAGGATATTCTAGGGGAGACACACAGATAACATCTATAAAGACAAAAGAGCATATTATGTTAGGTAATGATGAGGGCTCTGCCAGTAAAGGTGACAGAGTAGGGCACAGGGACATTTTGAGTTAAAGCCCTCTCTTTTATGATTTCACCTGAGCAGAGAGCTGACTGAAGGAAGGAAGCAAGCCATGCAATCATTTGGAGAGAGTATTTCAGAGGTCAAATGAAGAACAAGGCCCTAGGAGGGTGGTCTGTTTATGAACTAGCAAGGTAAATAAAGCATATCTACTAGTGGGATTCAAGGGAAGCCCAGTGGATTTTTTTTAATAAAATAAAGAATTCCTTCAAATTGCTTGCAATGATTTTATCTCTTGCAATGATTTTATTTCTAAGGTCAAATGTAGAAGGAGATCTAAGAAAAGAGACCCACATCCACTAATGGCCCAAGCTGTAAATTGACTCCATCTTTCCTGAAAGTTGCCTAGTAAATTTAGCATGAGCTGTAAAACTGTTCACACCCATTGACTTGGTCATTAACGTTGTGGAATATTTCCACAAGGCAAAGGGGGAAATAAAGTCCTTTGTAAGGCCTCATATTATGTGAAAAATCTCAAATGATTTTTAGTCCTTAAAAATGAAAAGGGATAAGCAAAAGTAAACAATGAATTAAAACATGCTTAGACTCTATTGAGTTGTTAAAATGATATGTGGGAACAATATTATAAGTAGAAATGTATTATATAAAGTGAAAAAAACCCCTAAGATATAGACCTGCATGTAGACTGAGAGAGGGTGTGGCATATGTATTAATAATGAATTTTTAAAAGACCAAAAGGGAATTGAGAAGGATGAAAAAATATCTCATGTCCAGTCAGCTTTTTGGGGGGATAGAGTTGCTTATAGTCATAATGTATCCTAATTTTTTGATTGTTGAGTTTTATACACACACACACACACACACACACACACAAGCTGAGGTTTTACTATCTCCGAAGTCCAATGCTTGGAGGAGGATGCTGAAAGGAAGAGAGCTATTTCACAGGCATTGAACTCATCCTGTAATGGTGAAAAATTTTTAATTGGGGTCCACAGAGAATGGTGTGTCTTGCACTGTAACTGGAGCTATGGAACAGCAAAGTGTGTCTTTTCATATCTACACTATACAACAGATTTACTCACTAGGACAGAAAAACAGCAGCAGTTCTAGTGAAGGCAACTACAACTTGTTAAATAAAAATCACAAGATACCTGCATCGGGACCCAACAGAACAAGCTTAAAAAAAAAAGAAAAGTAGTCATTCATACTACAGTTCCATATCACCAAACTGAAACTAAACTACTTATCTGACATTAAAAATCAGAGTACAGTGGCACACCTCTGTAATCCCAGCAGCTCAGGAGGCTAAAGCAGGAGCATCGTGAATTCAAAGCCAGCCTCAGACAAAGTGAGGTGCCTAAGCAACTCAGTGAGACCCTGACTCTAAAATAAAATTCAAAATAGGGCTGGGGATGTGGCTCAGTGGTCGAGTGCCCCTGAGTTCAACCCCTGGTACAAAAAAAAAAAAAAAATCGGGGTTAGAGAAGAGAACAGCCAAATTTTCCAAACAAGCTGATTTCAATAACCATGATGATGAAGTTCCTTCTGCTTTAAAATCCATAAACAAATCTGAAATAGCCCAATGCTAATTAATCAGTTATTTTTCTACTACTTTGTCTCTTTATCTCTGCTTTACAAAGAAAGCAACTTTTTGAGATGACCTGTCCAAGTCAGGTTCTATGGTACCTGTCTGAAGTCCCAGTCACTTGGGAGGATGAAGCAGGATTGCTTGAGAGCACACATTTGAGACTAGCCCCAACAACATAGTGAGACTTTATTTCTAACTAAATAAATGAGTCCAATTAAGGCCTTTAAACAAAATTGTTATTTTGTCCTTTGACAAACTATAGGCTGATATGTCCACTGTGGCAGTGTGTAGAGCAGCTAAGTGATTTTCTTCTATAGTTCTCACACCCTTCCAGATTCAGCGGGACAGCTAACTTCACAGTCATCTCCTTGTTGGAAGACGGATGTCCAGTTTATACAGAGTTCCAAAGCAAAACACTATCTAGTGTAAACTGAGTGTTGAACCATATTCTTGGGATTCTGGTCAATGGTCTCCAACCTTCTTTGGCCATTGAATCTAGTTACACCCACCCAGCAACACAGGAGACGCTATACTGTTGGCACTTTGTATATTAGTTCTGCATACTGCCTTACAGAATCTTATTAATTTATTTGCTTACTTGTTAATCTGTCTTTCCTTATTGTGATATAAGTTCTTTGAGTATATGGACCAGATCACGACTACTTCCTACTAGTGCCTAGAACTATTTCTGGTTCATCTTAGTTCCAAATATTTACATTTTTAGTGAATGAATAAACATACTTTGACAATCTGAGGCCTCTGGAACTTCTGTGGCTCATCTGGATACAATTGCTCAAGGCACGTTTAGCAAGGGATTTCACACTGGGAAATGAGACCACAAAACCTGGCTGCCGTATACATTAGAATCTCAACAGGAACTTCATGTTATCTGTAGTCCCAGAAAAAGGCTTGTTCTGGGGAAGGAAGGGAGACTGTTTCACTTCCTCTCCTTGGAGAGTTCTTCATATTCCTATATCCCTTCCCCTTCCTTCTCCCTTTCGCGCTCTGTTTCTTCTGGGGAATGCACCAGTAGTCAAGTAAGCAATGATGAAACTGAGGGAAAACCTGAATAAACCCTTTACCTTCACTTATTTTTAGCTACTTGCTTTGATCACCAATTTTAGACGTCATGTAGCTAAGCAATATACTCCATTAGCTTTGATAGATAACACCTGATATATGGGTCATGGTGGGTGATGATGGTAACATTGCCTAAGTTGTTTTTCAGAAACTTGGAGGTAGCTCAAACCCTTCACTTCCTCAGGCATGAGTGTCTGTGAGGTGACTTTTTGACATCAGAAGGCTAAAACTCCACCCTCCAAACATGCTAATGCTTCCATTTTCTGAACTTGCATTCTATGAAGAGTCATGAAGTTTGATTACATATATGAAGACCACTGATTACTTTACTTTTCCATGCCTCCAATCACCTTTCCCTATGCCTCAGACCACCTAGTTTCTTAATGCCATAAACCTATCCTTGGGGAGTGGATTTGAAGATAGCTCTCCTGTCTCCAAATGATTGGTTACCTTTTGCAAAATTTGTCATTTCAGTTATTGGTTTATTGTGTGGTGGTAAAATGGGTGTGGTTCAGAAATCTTTTCATATCTTCTTTTTTAGTAGCTACAGGACCTTAGAGGGGAAATTCACATGCATGGAGAGCAGGATAGGGGAAGTGGTCTCTCAGGACATGCAGATTTGTGGTTATTTAATTCTTGCACCATTTTAAACAAACAACTCACAAAATAGCCCAAGACAAAGGGGGAGAACATGTCTGTTTCATTCCATAAAACTGGAGCCAGCATTTAAACATCAGCAGAAATTAAACTCTTGCATAGTTGTTGTCGACCTGATGTCAGTTTCTGTTGGGTAGGTATGGAAATGCTGTCTTGCTTGTACTGCTAAAGCAAGTTTTCAACTGAATATCTAAGATTATTGCTCTGGAATGTCTGATACACTGCTCCACTGTGTGAGAACTTAATCTCCACCATGTGGGATTAGGCCCCAACTTCCTTAATAAGACTCCTTTGGCGCAAGAATTAAAATCAAGAATTAATAAATGGGACGGGGGGCTGGGATTGTGGCTCAGTGGTAGAGTGCTCGCCTAGCATGCATGAGGCCCTGGGTTTGAACCTCAGCACCACATAAATGTAAAATAAAGATATTGTGTCCACTTAAAACTAAAAGATAAATATTAAAAAAATAAATAAATGGGATGGATTCAAACCAGAAAGTTTCTTCTCAGCAAAAGAAACAATCTGTGAGGTGAATAGAGAGCCTACATCTTGCAAGCAAATCCTTACCCTTCACACATCAGATAGAGCACTAATCTTTAGGGTATATAAAGAACTCAAAAAGCTAAGCACCAAAAAAACAAATAACCCGATCAATTAATGGGTCAAGGACCTAAACAGACACTTCACAGAATATGATATACAATCAATCAACAAATATATGAAAAAATGTTCATCATCTCTAGCAATTAGAGAAATGCAAATCAAAACCACTCTAAGATTTCATCTCACTCCAGTCAGAATGGCAGCTATTATGCATATAAACAACAATAAGTATTGGTGAGGGTATGGGGGAAAGGGTATACTCATACACTGCTGGTGGGACTGCAAATTGGTGCAGCCAATATGGAAAGCAGTATGGAGATTTCTTGGAAAATTGGGAATGGAACCACCATTTGACCCAGTCCTTTAATACCCCCAAAGGAGTTAAAAACAGCATACTACAGGGACACAGCCACATCAATGTTTATAGCAGCACAATTCACAAGAGCTAAACTGTGGAACCAACCTAGATGCCCTTCAATAGATGAATGAATTAAAAAAAAATGTGGCATATATACACAATGGAATATTACTCAGCAATAAAAGAGAATAAAATCGTGGCATTTGTAGGTAAATGGACGGAGTTAGAGAAGATAATGCTAAGTGAAGTTCGCCAATCCCAAAAAACCAAATGCCAAATGTTTTCTCTGATATAAGGAGCCTGATTCATAGTAGGGTAGGGAGGGGGAGCATGGGAGAAATAGACGAACTCTAGATAGGGCAGAGGGGTGGAAGGGGAAGGGAGGGGGCATGGAGTTAGAAATGATGGTGGAATGTGATGGACATTATTATCCAAAGTACATGTATGAAGACACGAATTGGTGTGAATATACTTTGTATACAACCAGAGATATGAAAAATTGTGCTGTATATGTGTAATAAGAATTGTAATGCATTCTGCTGTCACATATAAATAAAAAAATTAATTTAAAAAGGCAACTAATGAACTGAAGATTAAAAACTTGTCTCTTTCTCTGTGTTCTTCTTCTTTTTTTTTTTTAGAGAGAGAGAGAGAGAGAGAGAATTTTTTTAATATTTATTTTTTAGTTTTCGGCGGACACAACATCTTTGTTTGTATGTGGTGCTGAGGATCGAACCCGGGCCGCACGCATGCCAGGCGAGCGTGCTATCGCTTGAGCCACATCCCCAGCCCTCTCTGTGTTCTTAATTAAAATTGGAGGGGCTGGGGATGTGGCTCAAGCGATAGCACGCTCGCCTGGCATGCGTGCGGCCCGGGTTCGATCCTCAGCACCACATACAAACAAAGATGTTGTGTCCGCCGAAAACTAAAAAATAAATATTAAAAAAATTCTCTCTCTCTCTTTAAAAAAAAAAATAAAATAAAATAAAACTGGAGTTTCCAGAATTTTATACAGTCATTTTCTGACAATCTAAACTGACTTGCTTAAAATGTACATGTCTTTGGTAATAACCACTGACGTTTATTGAACATTTACTAGGTGCCTAGTACTGTTCTAAGTGCTTTTTATTAACTTGACAATCCTAAGGTTTACTGACTGCAGATCAAAGAGGGCCTGAGTTACATGCTGAGGAATCAGGTTTCCTTCGCTGCTTATTCATTAATTCATTCTTTTTTAAAAAATATTTATTTATTTCTTTAGTTTTCAGCAGACACAACATCTTTGTTTGTATGTGGTGCTGAGGATAGAACCCGGGCCACACGCATGCCAGGCGAGCACACTACCACTTGAGCCACATCCCCAGCCCGATTAATTCATTCTTGCAGGAAGTATTAATTTTGGGGTGTAGTTCAGTGGTAAAGTGCTTGCCTAGTATGCTTGAGGCCCTAGATTTGATCCCTAGCACTGGGGAAAAAAAGAAAAAGAAAAAATATATTGTATAAACTTACCTTCAGGCTTTATGTTATTAGGCACATATGAAACAAATTAATTTCTTGTTTAGACTTGGGCTCCGTTTCGTTTCCAAGATATTTCATTATGCATATACAAATATTCCAAAATTTAAAAGGATCTGAAATCTGAAACACTGCTGGTCCCAAGCATTTCAGTTAAGGGATACTTGACTTGTAAATAAAAACTCTGCAAAAGAAAGTGTCCAGAAGAACATGACCTTAAACATACAAAAAAGTACTCAATTTTCATTTCAGGAAATGCAAATGAACCCATTAAAATATCACTAGTCACCTCCCAGAACAGCTCAAATTAAAAGATTGATAATAGGGGCTGGGGTTATAGCTCAGCAGTAGAGCGCTTACCTCGCACATGTGATTCATTGTGTTCAATCCTCAGCACCACATAAAAATAAATAAAATAAATACAGATATTGTATCCATCTTTAAAAAAAAGGATAATACCAAGTGTTGGCAAGAAACTTTCATCAAGGATACCCACTGCTGTTGGGAGGGTCAATTGATGTGACTGCTTTGGAAAGGTATTTAGAAATATCTGCTGAACCTGAAGTTATGCATATATTATGGTGCAGAATGTTTGCATATATGCACCAAAAGACACGTGCAAGAATGTCTGCAGTGGTCTGTGCTGTATATGGGACATGCCTGGGAGATGCTGCTTCCATCAGTGCAGCCTATACTCACCCACAGATTAGCACTCTCATCTCACTCTCCCATCTTTTTTCTGGCTTTCACATGTCCTCCTGCACTCTATATTCTTACTTTTCCCTTTGCCATGTGTTTTTTTGTGTGCTGGGGGTCAAACCCACTGCCTAGCTTGAATTAGGCAAGCACTCTAACACTGAGCCTCTCTCCAGGCCCTGCTAACGTTTTAAAATTTTTTTCTAAAGTAGATTTTACCCCAATTTCCTAAATAAGTACGATTTTAAAGGCCAAAGTCACTAAAGTAAATCTAGAAAAGGCAACTTGCTCTGAATTGGTTACAAAAGGCAATGAATCTCTATGGGAAAAGGATGGTTTCTTTTCCAAGACTTCCTTATAATATATTGTCTATTATTTCTTTGAGTTCCATCTATGAGACTTGGTGCTTTATAGACATTATTTTTTATTAATTAACTTAAACTTATTTTAGACTTTATTGTATTTGTATTTTAAGTAATTTAATTAGAAAATGGATTATTTACAGTTTGTTATATTTTATTTTGGGTCCCAAGTAATTTATAATCAATTATTTTGTTGTATTTATTTTATAACCATGTAAGTATATTATGACCCTTATTTTTTAGATAAGGAAACTGAGACTCAGGAAAGTTGCCCAAAGATGCACAGCTAGTAAGTGACAAGCAAAATTCAAACCTAGGTCGATCAGATTCTAAAACCCACAGTCTTGACCACTAGACTATGGCATTTACATATTCAGGATTGGCCTAGCACAGATGTTACTCCTCCAATATTCTCACTTTTGTCCTTTTAGGCAGCAGAAGGAAAGGCAAGCTCTAAAAGTAGAAGGAGGGCTATGTGTATAGCTCAGTGGCAGAGCATGTGCTTAGCATGAGATAGGTTCATTCTCTAGCACCTCCACCACCAAAAAAAAAAAAAAAAAAGTAAAATGAATTTTGAGTTGGATATGGTGGTGAGTGCCTGCATTCTGGTATTTTAGAACTAATTTATTCAATAGTGACTGTACCACACAGCAGTTTTGTTCTGGGGACTAGACCAAAGGACCCAGTCCCAACATCACAGGGCTTCCACAGTGGGCAAATTCACCACTGTGTATTAAATGGTCATCATGTGGCTGGCATTGTGCCTGGCTGATGGGGACATAGCTCCTTCTCTTTCACCTTACATTCTAGCTGGGGAGACAGACAAGTTAACAGGCAAGGACAATATGACATCATTATTATGGCAGAAGTTCTGGGTATTATCAGAGTTTGTAGAAGCGGGGCATGCTCCAACAAGGAGCAGTTAGGGAAGGCTTCCAGGAGAAGGTACACCATCCTCCCCTGCCCCTACCCTTGGAGTAAGACCTCAAGATGGCAGAATTGTCTTGGCTTGTCCAGGCTGCCATCATGACTTTCAGAGTATTATTTATCTGTCAGCCATCTCAAGAATTTTATTAAAATTTATTATACTTTACATAGCAATCATCTATTCACAACATTTCTGTTTATAGAAGAACCCAAAGCCCAGTGAGAATGTCACCCACTTGAAGTAACAGAGCTAGTCAAAGGAAGCTAGCTTGGTACTCAAGCCAGCCTCTGTACCCCTCCACAACCCTGAACTGAAAAATTTCAAGATACCAACTGTGTGACATCACTATTCAGAACAATAATTGCCCCCAAATCCATTTTTTTAACCACCTGTGGCTACATCCTGTGGAATGCAGCAGCGGGTTGTCCTGGCTCACAAAGCCAATTGTGAAGTTCAAAAATATGAGCTTCGGGGCAGTTCTAGCAGTGATGTCATGCAGTTGGTAATTAATTTTCATTAAATAAATTGGGATGTAACCACGCACGTGGTGGTTGTTTAACAACCACCTCTCCAGCTTGCAGTGACTGCAGATTACCTTGGGGTAACTACTCCCATCGTGGTTGTGATTTCAAGTTATCACTATGATGTCTCTGAATGTGGAGCCGGGAATCATCATTATACGGCATCTCCACCAGATACAAGAGATGTTACCTCAAGAGCATAGATGATGTGTATTACATGTACATTAAAATTAGGAAGTTTGATTTTCTTTGCGTGTGTGGCACTGGAGTTTGAACCCAGGGCTTTGCACGTGTTAGGGAAGTGCTCTATCAATGAGCTACCTTTCCAGGCCCTAAAATTAGGGGCTTTTAGATATCAAAAAATCATTAAGACTCTGTATGTGTAAAATAAAATGAATTGCATTCTGCCATCATGTATAACCAATTAGAATAAACAAATAATTTTTAAAAAGGCATTATGAAGAGAATGTGTTCTATGGATATAAAAAAATCATGTTGTATACTTTAAATATATACACTAAGAAGAGTGGGAGGGTGTGTTAAACACTTACATTTTCAATCTTTTTAGATGGGGATAGTCTCTTTGTGTTACAGGTGAACAATTGAGGCTCTGAGAGGTTAATGAACTTACCCTAAACCACACAGCTTACAAGTGGAGGAGCTAAGCTTTGAACTCCAGTCTACTTGGGTGTAGGGACCAATCTCCCAACTCCTCGTGGTGCCGTTCCTTCTTTACCACCTCCAGAGAATATGTACCCTGTGGGGCCTGGCACATGCTAGGCTCCAGACATGTCACCACTGGCTTCCCATCATTCCTTCTTGTATGCAGAGATCACAATCCAGCCTTGTCCTCCTCCCAATAAATAATTATTATTTTCTTTTCCACCACCCTCTTGTTAGCTTGACCTATTGTAAATGAATAGTAATCTTTGGTCTTTTTCTTTGGAGTCCTTCCCTGGGTGCAATTCACTTGGGAAAGACCTGGAGTCTTGGGCAAAGGATTTTTGTTTCTGGAATTTTTTTTTAACCCAGTAAGATGAATGGCAAAGACTTGGGTAGCAGGGGAAGAGACAGTTTTGACAGCTAGTGCCACGTCTGCCAAGCCCTGTACTGGGTACTCATGGACGGCTGGTAAGGCTCTGTTGTATATGTGTTACTATTTCTCTTTCCTTCCTTTCTTTCTCTTCTTCCTGGCTGCCAGAGGACCTCTCGTGGAGTTGGGCATCAGGACACTCAGGTGAGACACCTTGCAGACTGCTTTAGTGGGAAGCCTGACCACAGTAAGTTTTGGAGGATGTGGGTAAGTGACTTGGAGTTGCTGCCAGGGTCTCCACAGGCCCAGGAACCTGCCATTCATGCCTACAACAATAGAAGCTAGAAGTTATCTGGTTCTGCAAGAAGTCTTGTGATAATTTAACAATGCTAGGACCCCACTCCATTCCCACCACCCTATTTGAGAACTCCAAGGGGATTTAACTCCAATGAGCACTGCATTTCAAATACTCATAGCAAAGAGTGGTACTGACCTTCCTCCAGGAGGAGACTTGAGCCAGTGTTGTTAATCATAGTGGCTACCATTTACTGAGAACTTGTGTACCAGGCACTTTGCTAAGCCTTTTATATACATTTTTTAATCCTTAAAAACCCCAGTGAAGTATAAACTATCATCATTTCTAATGCAGAGTTGCAGAAATGAATGTGCAGAAAGACTAATTTTCACTTCCTCCTGCCCACATAGCTGCCAAGTGGCAGGGTCAGGATTCAACCCCACATTTGTCTGACAGCAAAACCCAGAGCATATGTTTACTTGAAGCTAAGGAAGTTTAAGCCTCTGAGCACCCCATTTGCACAGGTTCCTTCCAAGGTGTTGGGAGGGGCCTAGTAATATATTCACATGGTCATATGCTTTTGAAAAAAAAATGCACAATTAGGAAAACTGCAAAGTTTTAGACTTTTCAATAGTCAGTCCAAACTCCTGTTTGTTTCTACTCTGCCTTCCCTTCCTCAAAATCGTTCCAGGGTTTGTTTGAGGTGGGTATTTTGGGGATTGGCTAAGAGTAATTTAAGTTGGATGTATATTATTCAGTTAGGATTTAGTGGGATGTGTTTGTGTGGCTCATGGTGTCTTTTGTGATTGTTAAGTTGTTGCTACCATCCCACTGGAGGAGTGGTATGCAGGGGAATTCTGCTGCCACAGCCCACTTACCTGCATCCTGACTCAACAGAGCCGGAGCCTGGATTGCAAAAAGTGAATGTGACCCATATCTTTAGCACAGAAGATGGAGGAGGAATAAGAAAACTTAAACTCTTATTAATCAAAATTACTTTTTATCTTTATATTCTCACTGTAGACAAAAATTTTAAAAAATGTTGTCCCATGGAAAGGCAATCAAAGAATATTGAGCCAAAAATATAGGAAAATGATTATAAAGGCACGACAGGCAGTTAATTAATAAAAATATTATGTCACTTTTTTGGATTTTGTTATAGTTTGTGATATTTTTCAGCTTTGTAAAATTTGTAAATTTGGGGGGCCTCTTTCTTCATTATAAATAGCTACATTTCAGTTAATTTTATGTTTTTTTTTTGTTTTTGTATTTTTCTTTTTCTTTCTTTCTTTTCTCTTTCCTTTTTATTTGTAGTGCTGGGGGGTTGAACCCAGGGCTTTATGGATCCTAGGCAATCACTCTACCACTGATCTATACCCTCCAACTCTCGTATCATTTTTTTCTTCAAATGGATCTTCCCCCTCCCCAAAACCTGGAACTGATACTGCTCAACCTCATGTTTCTAGCAACAGCAGTACTCTGTGTCCACCTTTGACACAGTCATCAGTGTGGACAGAGAAGTGGGTCTTTCAGGTTCACAAAAGCCTGAACCTAGGCTGGGTGCTGGGGCTCACGCCTATAATCCCAGCGGCTTGGGAGACTGAGGCAGGAGGAATGTGAGTTCAAAGAACTCATTACTAAGTTCACTTAGTAATGGTGAGGTCCTGAGCAACTCAATGAGACTCTGTCTCTAAATAAAATACAAAATAGGGTTAGGGCTGGGGCTGGGGCTCAGCGGTAGCGCACTTGCCTGGAATGTGTGAGGCACTAGGTTTGATTCTCAGCACCACATAAAATAAAGGTCTATCAACAATTAAAAAAAAATTAAAAAATTAGGGTTAGGGATGTGGCTCAGTGGTTGAGTGCCCTTGAATTCAATCAGCGGTACCAAAAAAAAAAAAAAAAAAAAAAAAAAAAAAAAAAGCCTGAACTTTGGAAAGCTCTACAGGCGTTCTCTGAAGGGGGGATTACAGTCCAGCAAAGCTCCCAGAGAGAGGGTGACCAGCAGCCTGCAGTGGGATGATGTCCAGTGTTTTCAAAGACCAAAAGAGGAGTGGGGATGACTTGTTAATCACTCAGCGCTTTGTAATGTATAGTAGCTTTCCTTACAGTGCCAAGTTTGAATTTGCTTATGAGACTTCCTTGGAAATCAGTTCAAAAGGCATTTTTGATGTCATCTTACGGGTGAGAGTGCAGTTGGGAGGTGTGAGGGAGTGGGGCTGCTGCCCCATTGGCTTTGAGTGGAAGATGAAGAAATCTGACTGAAGACAGGTGGCTGCAGAGGCACGTGGTGTGTTGGAGTCAGAGTTGGAGTCTGCTGTGTTCTCCCTGATCCGGGACCACCCAGCCTCTTTCCTTTTGACCCCAGAAAGTTCCCAGGCTGCAGGATTGGAGCCTGGCTTTCCTTCAAGAACTTGTCTCCTTTTGCGGGTTTCACTTCTCCACCTGGTGTCTGAACTGCAAACTACAGGAGATGACGACGCATTTGTTCTTCCCATTGAACAAAAGGATTGCAATAGCAGCAGGCGACAAGGTTTTACCCAAGCTCCCGGAATGCTGCTCCTCTTAGTTTCTCTCCCAGCCATCAGGGCTCAGGCTGGTCACTGTCCTGGAGGTCTGGAGGCTGAGACTGTTATGCTGTGGTGGAGGGAGAGGATTGCCCCCACTGACTCCAGGATAATAGATTATTATTGTGCAGAGAGAGCAAGTTTTCTTTTGGGATTCTGAAGGAGGCATATGGAGGCAAACAGAGGCAGATAGGGTCTTATAGCCTGACTAGCCTGGTCTGGCTCTGCAGGGTCCAAGGGTTATTCCTCAATCTCTTTATCTCCCCCTCTGGATGAACACCAGGTACAAATGTGAGTATATACACACAGCCCATGTTACCCTCCCATGGGGCCACAGGTACATCCACTCATATTCTATACACATATACACACAGAAAATTCTAACGTGGTATACATACCCAATAAGATAAATTGCATTTGGGATAATGTTATAGACTGAATTGTGTTCTCCCTGAATTCTTAAACTGAAGTCCTAACCCCCAGGATTTCAGAATGTGATTGTGTTTGGAGAGAAGGTTTTTAAAGAAGTAATTGAGTTACAATGTGGACACATGGACAAATCCTGGTCCAGTATAACTCATGTTCTTATAAGAGATAATTCAGGACCCAGACATGTACAGAGTGAAAACATTGTGAGGACACATGGAGAACATGGCCATTGACAAGCCAAGGAGAAACTGGTGTACCTGATATGTAGATCTCCGACTTTGGTTGTTCCAGTCATTCAGTCTGTGATAATGGATTATGGCAGACTAGTACAAACAATAATAACAACGTTTTTGCACCAGACATCAGTAAAGAGGAAAGATACACTTTCAAGACTACATTGCCTTGTTGTAGCACACTGCGTGCTAGGAATTGCACATTGGAGATTTTGTAGCCGCTGAGCCAGAAGTAGCCAATGGATGCTTTCCTCCGTACTCACATTGATGCTGGCCCCACTCATCTGCATCCCAGAACCCTCTGATGAATTCCTATGCTTGCCAACATCCTTGATGCTGCTCTAATTTCTAGCCTGTTGGGAATTTCTCTCTCCCTTCATGCAAGATTTTCATTATGAACCAGAAAAGAAAGGAAATTGAGAGCCCAGTAGCTTTTTTATTCTTCTTGGTATTGGATCAAACCCAGGGCCTGTGCACATTGGCTGACAGTAGCTTTTAAACATATGGTATAGTGTCTAGATCTGGAGGGGTGGTAGGTGGAGAAATGGTTAAGAACTGCATGGGGTGATGGGGCTCAGTATTAGTAAAGGAAAACAGAGTTGCTTCAGCTACAAGAGATGACCTAATCTGGGGAAGAGAACCTGAAAGAAGTGATAGACTTTCCAATGACAATGGAATGTTCTGTATCTGCACTGTGCAATATGACAGTCATGAGTCACATGTAGCAATTTAGTGCCTAAAATGAGATCAAATATGACTAAGGAATTGAGTTCTTGACTTCATTTAAACTATTTTAAACAGCTACATGTGGCTACTGGATGTGGCATGGTTCTAGTGCTCATGGCCAGTGCTTGCCTACTTTCTTTCTTGCTTGCTTACAAAACCTCAATTTTACTCAGGCAGTCATAGCCACTTGCTTCAGGGGAGATAAGCTTCTCTCAAACTCTATGGGGAGGGTGAATATTAACCTAGTCTAGGTCTTATGGTAATTATGATCCCTTTGTTTGTGTTTAGTTTAGGAGTAGATAAATGATGCAAATTCATCCTGTGATAGATAGGGAGAAGTCTGCTGGAGGACTCAGACAATGTTTTCCTGGGATCTTACAAAGGGTCATGAAGAGGGAATAATTCCACTTCTGGTCCTTAGATATGATGCTTAGAGTTGTTGCCACCATCTCAAGCCCCAAGGAAACAAAAGCTAGTATGCTGAGGATGGCTGATCTAATAGAGAGAAAGAACCTGGCCCTGCAATGGTGTTGCCAACCCATATTGTCACAACCCATATTGTCACCGTAGAATTATTCTACCCCCATTGCTAGTAAAATACTTGGATCTTCAGTTATATGCAGTCAAAAGTGTTCTTTGGGGAATAACAAATATGTGGCATTGAAGTCTGTGTTTCTGCCTCTGATATGAATGTCATCAAATATAGCATTTTTCTTCATTGTTCTTCTCAAACCAATGTTCTAAACAGTCACTACCAATTAATTGGAGTTAATATGTGAGATAGAAATCTGTTTGCTATTCTTGCTTTAGGGCAAAAGAACATAAGCATCTGCTTTGACACAAACTCCCCCACAAATATTTTGCTCCCAGTGGTCCTAGCTAACATTGGAAAGTGTTCCTGTAAAATCAACAACACATCAGTACCCACGACACCAACCCACAGAAGTGATTCAAACTAGCCTGCATGTGAAGATTTGGTTTTCTCTGTACCCCAGGACATAAAAAAAAATGCTTAGTTTTCAAGGGTCAATTCATGGTTAGAAGGGAAATCAGTCACACGGCAATCTTTATTTTGAATATAATGGAGCAAAAAATGCTCTTTTATTAATCTGATGTACATTAAATATCTTTGCAGCTGTTATGTGAATGTAAGTTATCTGGCATATAAATGTATACACACGTCCACACTTGATAGATTTATGCTGTACACAAGCCATCCCACATGGAGCATGCCCTTTCACAAGGATACGCATGGCTGTCTCAGGATATTTGTGAAAACACACTTGTTTCAACATTTTGGCAATCAGAAATCAGACACAGAGGAGCATACCAGAAAGATGAGTTCACAGCAGTTTCAGCTGTACTTAAGATGAAAACTCCAGAAACCTGAAAACAGAATTTACTGGGATTCACACATGCAGCACATATATACAGTACAATAGGGGTAACTGGAACACAGATAGCAGGGGCACTTACAGAGCTTTCAAAATAGAAAAGAACACACAACAAAAAATCCATACACCAAAACCAAGGACAGGACCACTGCCAAGATCTCATTGCTAAAGAGAGTGGATTGTCGGTTTAGCACAAGTCCAAAAGGGAAGTGCACCTGAAAGAAACTCTCCTAGGATTTCATGTTTGACAGCTAGACATTAACAAAGGACATATGGTCTGTTCAATGTGTTCCTGGGTCAGGGGGAGGATACATACCACATTTTGGAAAGTAACTATCAAGAAAGAACTTTCTTTTAACTGACTTAGGACATAGATTCTTTGCAATAAATATTTGTAACAACCACAGTGGAAATGAAATTAAGCCAGTCCATCAAGTTTTACCTAGGCAGGCCTGGTGAATGTCAAAACCAAGGAAGGGGTCTCCTTCTTGGATGACTACTTGGGCGTCAGAGGGGAGATACTTTGTGATTTTAAATTAGTTTGTTCTGATTTGCACAGCATAAAATAGCTAATTTACTGTACATTCTCCCCAAAGGAATAATACCTAAAGAAAGCAGTGAATCCTCTGCGCTATGGGCCCTAATTGGAGTCAACCAATACAGATGCAGAAAAAAAAAAAAAAAACCCTTTATGTACTGACATGACGTTGAGCTTGCTAACTAAGTCTTTCCTTCTCCCAGCTCATTTATGGGCAATGCTGACCCACAAACCCATGTTGCCTGGGTCTCTGGAGGAAAATCAACTATTCTTTAGGGCTTTCGACTGTGGTATGCAAACATTTAACATCTAGAAGGGTGGGAATATAAGAGGAGTCTGATTTGTAGCATTGTCAGTTTTTCTAGTATAAATGTTCCCACCCTGGCTGATCTCAAGCTGCAAACATGACATCACTCACTGACCCCAGCATTGAGAACATGTGTGCAGTGGTATTCCATTATACAGTACTTCTACATACAGATACGATAGGCATATATTACCTCGAGGCATACTTGATAGCAAAATATAGCAAAGTAAGTAGAAAGTGGTGTTTTGAATATATATTTTAACTTTGCTTTAAAATATAACTTATTTAATTATATTTAAATTTTAATAATGGCTATATTTCTCAGCTGGTTCTCAAAATTCTTGAAACTTTAACAATGGGCTCTCTTGAAATGTTTGGGCCTATTCCAGCCCATCACTGGATTGAGGTGATTTTTGCCTCTTTAAGTGGGCTGGCCAGTCACTTTTCAGGCTCTTGAAAGCTGCTTAGGACTCTGCAGCTCAGCTGCTGTGGAGGTTGCTGGCTTGACATTGAACATTGTCTGAGTTGGGACCAAGGGCTGAAAGTTGCTTTCTCTTCTTCCTAGTTCTGGGCATCCTTGGTTCAAAGGGGAACACAAATGTGGGAGGGTAGGCACAGAGAAGGCAACCTCTGCACTGAAATATGAATGAAAGGCACCAGGCTTTGGTACCATGATGGACCCACTATAGACATGGAGAGGCCAGGCACCATCTGCCTACCATGAGGTCAATGAATCCTGAGCACTTGGCTGGGGATGTCCTCGTCTTTTAGGAACTAAGGATAAGATGTCAGATTTCTGCCCCAGAAATGCCAATTCTGTCCATTCTATCAGGACACAGGGTTGAGAAACAGTTGGAAATGTAGCTCTGGTCAGGGAGATGTGTAGAGCCAACAGTCTAGGGCTCACACTCTGGGGCACCCACACCTGGTCCCTGTGATTTCCATCCTCTGTGCCTCCATGACTGTCACATTTCCTGGGGCATGTTCTCTAGCTCCAAGTGCTCCAGGAAAGCTTGGCCCTGCTGTTGCACACTGTCAGAGTCAAGAGGTGACATGAGGAGTAAAGGAGAAAGCAGAACAAAAAGGAAAGCAGGAGAGCATGTATTACCTGGATGATAGAGGACAGAGGGTCACTGACAACCACCCTCTCACGGCCCCCTGCCCCCGGCAACAGAACACCAGAGGTCCCTTTGCAGCCTCAGATACTTTGCAACAAACGTGCACTGGTTTTAAACTGAAACCTGAAAATGCCCCTGCCACAGGCTGTCAGAACTTATTTTCTGGGTGGCTTATCTGCTGAGGCTAGAGAGGGGGAAGCTGCTCTAGTATGTCTGCAAAGACTGTTTGACTCAGTCACAAATCTTCAACATCAGAAAGGAAACACTCTGGGAGGCAGAGTCCAGGGGAGCAGCAGTCAGCTGCCAGGGGTTGCTGAGTGGGCTCTGGAGAGAACACTTGAGCGCACCTGCTCAGGAACAGACTTCCCAGCTCTGGTCTCTAGACCTGAAAGGAATACCTCAGAAGAAAGGAGGACTTTAAAATGAACACTCTTAGAAAGATAGGGCTATCTTTGCTGCTTACACATTTTCTTGTATCTTAGTGCAATTTCCTGTTGAAAACATTCAAAGAAATAGACATTATGTGATTCTGTTTTTTTTTTTTTTCCTCTTTTCATTTCATCCAAGTACTGTTTAGTAGTCCCTCCCACAAAGACCACTCAATCAAGAGGCTCTCTCTTCCATCAAGGTAATCCCAATTACTGCATAGTTCCTGGACTACCTGCGATAGGCTATTACTTGTTTTAAACTTAGAAAAATAATATTTTATGATTATGGGGGGAGGGAAGAGGATGCTCAAAATGTGATGAGCGGGTCAATATCAGACCTCTCTTTCTTCATTCCCCATTTCTCCTGCTTTCATTTAAATCTTGCAAAGAGTTATCTGTACCCAACATAGTGACTTAGTATCTAGCACATGGGAGATGCTCAATAAATATTTATTGAATAAGTATATCAAATGACCATGTTCTGCCCAGCTCTCTCCTCCATCCACCCCTGCTAGCCTTAATCAAAAACCTAAAGAGAACCATGAACTATGCCCTTGTAACTCAAAATGCTGGGATTACTAAATTGGGTCTAGGTGTTTGTTTGAGAAATGTGGAAGAAAGCCCTGGTAAAGACTCTGTGCCTGGTTGGTGAGAGACTATTGACAGAAGGAATGGTCACCTAAGAGCCCCAAGAACAGCACATGAAGAATTATAACTCCACATCTGAAACAAGGAAGGGACAGGCACTACATCTAGGAGACACTGAGAATCTTTTTGTCTATATTACACAGATTACAAGAGAAGCTTTACCCAAAACATAGTCTGTGCTCTGCAGGAACAAAATTATAAGAAATGTTCAACACATCTCAGAGTCCCCTAACTGTCTAGATTTCTTTTTGTTGTCACAACATGACTGGTGTCTTTGTAGGTTTGATAACTAGACTAAGTTTGGCACAGTATGGGAATTAAAGGGAAACCTAATATACAGCCAATATGGCCCCAAACAACAATATGCCCATTGTCTTTCTATGATTCCAGGTGAAGGCCAAATTCAGACATTTCTGGCTTCAGAGCCTTTCATGCATGAGGAGGTAAGGTATCTTCCTGAGGAAATAGGCAAAGTCTATTTTGATATTAAACAAAAAAAATTGGAGAATATCATATTCTGTTTTGGTTGGCAGAAAAAAATATGAAAGTATTCCCATGGAATGCCTTGGAAATGATCCCAGAGTTTAGAATGTCTCCATGGTACCCTAATCTCTCCACTGGAACCTTATCAATGATATCTTGGGCTCTCTGTCACTACTTTTCTTTTCCTACTTCCCCCTGGATCTCAAGATATTCTGAAAACTACCTAAGGAGTTTTTGGTGAGCTCTGATTTGGTAAGATTTGCAAATGAAGGTACATTTTCCACTTCAGGTAAAATCACAGAGAAACTCAATTTCTGATGGCCTAGGTCTACTTAAGGCTGTGTTTCAAGAAAGCAGAGGAGCAAATTGTTAGGGGAGCTCTAGAATACAGCCTTTGCAGCACTGTAATTGGAAAGTCTTCTAACCATGGATGTATCTGCTGGGGTAGGTTCTTTTTCTGGACAGGCAGTGATAACTGTCCAACTGACACTGAATATTCAGGATCCCCAGAAGCTGACAGAATATGGGAACTATACTCTCTGTCCTATTCCATGAGTTGTTCTCCCCAAACTTACTGTCTTGTTTATATACTTGATTTCCTAATTTTTAGTGTATAAACTGAGCTGATTTAGTGCTTATAAGGATGATTTTAACATTAGAAGACAGAGAGATTGAAGCTATTTCCATAATAATGCTGTAGAATCTTAGAGAGCAAACCAGTTCCAGTTTTTTACTCTCTAGTTGTGGCAACTGAAGACAAGAGCTGTTCAGTGACTCACATTCTCTCTAGCAAGATCTGGTGGTGAGCTGAGCTTGGACCCATCAATCTTGTCTTTCAGGTGGGGAGTGCAATCAGAAATGACTGTGAGCTGGTGCCATGACCTATTACCTGCATGCAATGCGGTGCAGAATTCGCAACTTCAGGCAGTTTGTTTGCTTTTCCTACTGAGAAGATTCAGTGATAATAATAGGACTTGGGAGCATTCTGAATTTATTGCAAAGAGCGAGAGGGAAAATTTTAGTAAGAAATACAAGAGCAAGTGGGACTGACTGTTTCCTGGGCTTTTATTTTATGCAACGAACTTTCATTTTCCTTTTACTATAAATGAAATAAGATGGTAGCTGCTTATCTGGATGCCAGCGGTCTGTTACACTGATACAACTGAGAGTTTTATTTTTTTCTCACAGCTATATTTTAATCTCCAGCTAAATCTGGAACAAGCTAATCAGGCCACACAGCATACTTTGAAAACAACTTGAGTTCTCTCATAGATGCTCAAGGTGATGAATGGTGTCAGGAGGCAGAGAAAAGTACATGAAAGATGAAAAAGGTGGTGACCAAGAAGGTTTGTGACCACAGACTGTCCAGGAGATTAGAAGAGATCCCTCTTGGGCCACCTGGGAGGCTTGGATTAAGTGACAAGAAGGCCAAAAATAATCCTTTGAAGAAGACACATGGTTTCAGGTCTCATGAAGCAGGATTCTGCTAGTTTATCCCATGCTGACCTAACCCATTGTTCAAATAACATTCTAAACCATGTGCCTAGCAGCTTGGGAGATATGACACATTTAGACCCACAACAGATAATACAGATATTTTAAAACTGAAGATAGTCCAGTAAGCAAGTTAATAATCACGGAAGACTACAAATAGTGACAGCATGCACACTTCTACTTTTCCTTTGGATGGGTGGACAGAAATACACATCTTACTTCTGTGGTTATTTCTGCATATGCCACATTCAACTAAAAGACCTGCTCATGTCCTCCCTCTCCTTTTTTTGGGGGGTGGTGGTGATAGTTCAGGGGCTGGAACCCAGGGCCATGCATGCTGGTCAAGTGTTCTACCTCTGAGCTATGTCCTCAGTCCCATATATCTTTTTTTTTTTTTTAAATCAAGCAATAGCAAAGTGGAGAAATGAGTACATGTGGGAAAAGACTAATACACAGATTAGTTTCTTGGTTATTTTAAAACTGGTCTTTTACTCTCTGATACTATGACAGGAGGCAAGCAAGGGTAAGTTCTGTTTCTTTCTCTGCTTTTTGGTATCTTTCAGATAAATCATGTCTAGTCTTTATTGATTTTTCTTTCTTCTTGCTACCTTTGCAGTTGTAATTTGAGTGTTCCTGATGTTCTGGCAGAGAGAGAGAGAGAGAGAGAGAGAGAGAGAGAGAGAGAGAGAGAGAGAGAGAGAGGTGGGGAGAGTGTTCCCTGGGGAGATATCTCCCCAGGGAACAACCCTCTTTCTGCCATAACACAAGACTGAGTCTGCCCCCTCTACCAGGCTGGAATTGCTGGTGAGGGACAGCCCATAAATGGCTTATGTTAATGAAGACTCTTCCCAGAGTCTGAGCTCCAGGAGGGATCATTAGGAGCCACTGGGTTAGCAGAAAGACCTCCAGGGAGTTAGGACTTCTCTGAATGTAATGGTTAGTGGGAACAAAAGCTTGTCCTTCCAGGGAGGCCCCAGGGCTGTGGCCTTGGAAAATGCCTGTAATAAGTAATAAGGATCACCCTCTAATGAGACAGGGAGAGCTGAAAAAAAAAATTAAAAATTGTTTAAATATGGGATTTATTTCTGGCTGCTAGCCATGGGCTACAAGTCTACAAGGAGGCTTCAGATTTCAAAGAGATGTGAAAATGGATGAGCCTGGGGAGGGGTCAGCCAGAGAGATGAGAAGGTCATGTAGCTGACAGCTTGCCCCTGGGAATGTCCTATTGACCTCTTGTGTTCAAGCCCAGGCAGATGCCAGAGGTAAAACAAACAGGCAAACAGCCACCAGGAGATGCTGTCCTTGTCTGCAAGAGAACCTCTCAGGAATGCAGGCGGGCTCTGATCCTACCTAGAGACAGGGCCAAGAGCACAGAGACCAGAGTGCACCAGCCCAAGGGAAGCTGGAGGGATGGGACCTACTTTGATAGGGGGACTGGGGTGGGAATATCCCTCAGAAAAGAGGTGCAGAAAGAGGTTTTTCAAATGACCACAGGTGTGAATTTTTTCCTAATTTATCATTTACGACAACCTAGTTATGCACTGACAATGGTTTCAGGTCTCATTTGAATGAGTGGCAGAAACAGGTAGGCAGAGTCGGTTTTTAAGAAGTGGCTTTCTGTCCTTGAATCTGATATCTGGTAAAAGCTATGGCAGCTTGGGAGGGCTGGGTTAGGGAAATGGTAAACGAAAGCAAAATGTCTCTCTCTGACTTTCAAATATTCTGAATTACACTCCAGAGTCACAGACACTATTATGGTCCTTTTCCCTCATATTTTTCCAAAGTTTGATTCATCTTTCTGTCAGAAATCTTGCTTATGCAGCTCCTTCAGATTTTTGCTGCTAACTGCAGAGCTCTTGTTTTTCTTGTCAGCAGTCACCTTAATTGTCCTGCCCAAAGAGCCCCACCCAGCCCCGTTTGGTGCCACATGGTTTTCTTTGAAAGGCTCTGCTGTAACAGCGAGAATTTCTGGGTGTCCTTTTCTAAGTAAACAGGAAGTATCGCTATGTTAAAAAAAAAAAAAGATAAAACCTTCTCCTCAGCAAAAATTCAATAATATGCCAACTTATATTTCCTATTAATGTTGCATTAGGAGCAGGATCAATTTCTTACACAGCCCAATCTTTTTCTTAAGATTCTAAACCTCAGTGAGTGAGCAGAATCCCAGGGAAGGCTGGCCAACTAGGATATTTTAGAAATTCACCCACTGATTTTTTTTTTTTTTTTTTTTTTTGAGGCAGTAGCATCACAGGAAAGATAACAATGTATGAAAAAAAAAAAAAAAACCACACACACAACAACAACAAAACCCTGTGCAAAATCACATTAAAGGGGCAAGATGTTATGCATCTAAATTTTAAGTCACAGCAAGAGTTGTGTTCCAATACTTAACCACCCTTCTATATATGAAAAATCTGAAGCCTTGAGTCAGGAGAATTGACGCATCACAGGAGAAAGAAACACACAAAGATGGCTTTTTTTCCCCCCATCACATCAGAACCTGGGTTCGTGTGTCAGGCAGACGCAGCCCCACGAGTCCTCCACACACGAGCACAGTAGAAGCCAGAAGGATGGGGATTGCTTTGGTGATGCCAACCAGGGAGCCGAAAATTAAGTTTCCCAGGACGGTTGCTGCTTTGCATAGAGCATTCAAGAAGCCGAAGCCCGTTGCCCTTCAAAGGAAAAGAATTATGGACAAGGTTGAGAAAATGATTCTAGCTTTAGACACACATGTTCTATAATAGTAATTTTCAATGCTTTTTAAGTAGATTGTGTTGAGTATCATTGGAGCAAATAATTAAATGCTTGTTAGCAAATCAGGATAGAGAAACCCAGCTGTTGGTATTGTTCTTTCAGGCCTCCTGTTGACTTCCTTACCTTCTCTATTGATTCTTTTTCTGACCATAGGTTCCAATTTATCATGGACAACAAGAGAAGGGTAATTTTAGGAGTCTCTTTTCTCTTGGCCCAATGGTGTTGGAAGAAAGAGTCTCTTATATCAAAGTTAATCTTACCCCATTCAAATCCTTCTCTCAGGAAAAACAGAGTCATGAAGCACACAGTTCATCAGAGAGGCAGCTCACCTCTGGTGAGTGTGGAGTTTGGGCCACCTCCCTCTGACCCCAGGCAAGAAGTGGAAAGCGAGGGTTAGGGAAATTGAGCAGGTTCTCATCTTATCACAAAAATGACACATTATTTTGTTTTGTAAATTCCCATAATTTCAGAGATATCTGTATTTAAAAGGAAACTTAATTTCATTCCAGAATTGAAGTGTATGACAATATATTTCTTTTTACTCCCTTCTTTTCTCTTAGCTAAATCAATTTAAATAGTTGAGGCCCATTGAATTTTCAAAGAAAATCAGGGATGATGGAGTTGGATCCCTTATCTTTAACTTACTGTGGAGCTGAACTACCATGCATTCTTTCTTTGTTTTCATTAGCAGGCAGAAATGGAACACAGGTTGAATATCACCTATCTGAAATACTGGGGATCAAAAGTGGTTCAGATTCGGGAGGTTTTGGGATTTTGGAATGTTCACATAGACTTCACTAGTTGAGCATCCCTAATCTGAAAATCTGAAATTCAAAGTTCTCCTAAATCTGAAATTTTTGAGCACTATGTATTTTCAGATTAGAAATGTTCCACCAGTACTGAGCTGGGTGGCCCTACCAATGAGCTAGTGTGATATTTCTCCTATCATCAGAGTTCTCTGTGGAAAATCAATCCAAGAAAATATTATAGAAGAGAATCAGATTGTGGGCCTAGAGATCTTGTTTGCTGTCCTTTAAGCTGTGCAGGCATGTAAGAAACAATCCTCTGTTCTTTTTGAATCCCCAAGAGTTCATACATGCTGAGCATATGCTCTATCATTGAGCTATATTCCCAATTCCGATGTCCTCTTTCTTTCTTTCTTTCTTTCTTTCTTTCTTTCTTTCTTTCTTTCTTTCTTTCTTTCTTTCTTTCTTTCTCTCTTTCTCTCTTTCTCTCTCTCTCTCTCTCTCAACTTTTTTTTTTTTGTGGGGGTACTGGAGATTGAACTCAGGGGCACTTGACCACTGAGCTTATTTTGTATTTTATTTAGAGACGGGGTTTCATTGAGTTGCTTAGCGCCTTGCTTTTGCTGAGGCTGGCTTTGAACTCACCATTCTGTCTCAGCCTCCCGAGCCACTGGGATTACAGGCATGTGTCACTGCGCCTGGCTCTTTCTTTCTCTTTCCCTCTTTTCTTTTCTTTCTTTCCAGTACTGGAGATTCAACTCAGGGGACACTCTGCCATTAAACTACATTCCCCGGCCTTTTTTATTTTTTATTTTGAGATAGGGTCTCACTAAATTGCCCAGACTGGCTTTGAATTTGTGGTCCTCCTGCTTCAGCCTCCCAAATTGCTGGGATTACAGATGTGCACCACCAAGCCCGGTTCACATCCCACCTTTTTTTTTTTTTTTGTACCAGGAATTGAACCCAGAGGCACTTAACAACTGAGGCAATATCTAGCCCTTTTTACTTTTTTGTTTTGAAGCAGGGTCTCTCTAAATTGCTTAGGGCTTGGCTAAATTGCTGAGGCTGGCTTTGAACTTGTGATCCTCCTGACTTAGCCTCCTGAGTTTCTGGGATTACAGGTATGCACCACGACATCCCACTTCTTAGTACATTTTTTGGAAAGGATATTTGCTATTAGTCTACATAAATTGAAGGATTTTGCTTTGGTCTTCTAGGCAGAAGATTAAATATTTTTTTTTTTTCACAACTGTAGATCTACCACAGACATCATAGAGAATATAAATTTCCTTCTGACTTCGTATTTTGGCTCTCACTGAGTCACATTAAATGCAGGGCAATTTTTTTTTTTTTTAACCACAAAGGGAAATTCATTTTACATGCTGCAAAATGAAGTATTTAATACACACCTTTCTTTGATTGATTTGCAAGTTTGTAGCTGTGGGGGTTTCCTTTTGCAGGTCCTAACAACTACTCATCACTACTTGCATGGTTCTTAGTGGCATTTTATACAATGTATGCAGCAGGCTCATAACCTCAGAAATGTATGTGGTTATTATCCAGCCACCCACTTTTCACACCATTAGAAAGAAATCAAGGCTCCTCCCTTTGCTGTATGAACGCAGTCTCTGTGTTAATGCAGTACCAATGATTTTGCTAGTTAAAAACACATCTAATAAAGGGCAGCTAGCACAGATTTTCTTTTTGGCTAAAAAAGTAAAGTAAGCAGGCTCTTGAAGGGTGGCAAAGTTGCCAACTCCTTGGAATGAGGAAGAAGTGAAACAAAATCTCTGATGGAAAGAAGCAGGGATTTCTTTTTTTTTCTTTTTTCATTTTTTTGGGGGGTGGGTGGGTACTAGGGATTGAATTTAGGGTTGCTTAATCACCGAGCCACATTCCCAGTCCTTTTTATATTTTATTTTATCTTATTTATTTATTTATCTATTTATTTATTTATTTATTGTTGCCAATGATTAAACCAAGGGGCACTTAACCATTGAGCAATATTCCTAGCCCTTTTTTTATATTTTTATAGACAGGGTCTCCCTAAGGTGGTTGCTGAGGCTGGCTTTGAACTCACAGTCCTCCTGCCTCAGCCTCCTGAGTCACTGGGATTACACCACATCTGGCTTTTATATTTTATTTTGAGACAGGGTCTCATGAAGAAGCTTAGGGCCTCGATAAGTTGCTGAGGCTGGCTTTTGAACTCCTGATCCTCCTGCCTCAGCCTTCCCAGTGGAGAAACAGGGATTTCTTGAGAAGAAGGTAAGTAATTTTGTATTCTCTTTGTATCTAATTTTGTGTTCTTGAAAAAAAGACCTGTAATACCAGTAATTACTAAAACAGCAGGCGGGGAGGGTGGATTTAATATACTAATGACTATTTTCAAATGAAATTGCTGGAGGCTACAAAGAAGACTTGAGTAGAATGACACCAGGTCACCTCTTCCACCTTCATGGTAATGATGTCATGAGTCTGAGATGTCTTTCTGCTATGTATTTTTTCAAAAATTAATAGACTTTTTAAGCATCTTCGGGTTTATAAATAAAAGGTGGGTGAAAATAAAGGAGAATTTCCATATGCCACAGTTTCCCTTTTTACTTATTTATTTATTGGGTACTAGGGATTGAAACCAGTGGCACTTTATCACAGAGCCAGAGTCTTGCTATGCTGCCAAGACTGGGTTCAAACTTGAGATCCTCTTGCCTCAGTTCCCGAGTTGCTGGGATTACAGGCATGTGCCACAGCACTCTATTAATTATATGCATTGCTGTGGTATATTTATGAGAATTGGTGAACCAAACTGATACATTGTCATTTACTGAAGTTCATAGATAATATTAGGGTTCATTCTTGGTATTGTATTTCTATGGGTTCAGACAAGTGTATAATGACATATGTCCACCATTTTAGTTCCACCCAGAGGAATACTTTCACTGCCCTATTCTATGTGACACTATGATGGTGGACATTCATCCTTCCCTCCATTAAACCCCTGGCAACCACGGTTCTTTCTTTCTTTCCTTCTTTCTTTCTTATAGTTGTAGGTGGACAGCATGCCTTTATTTGTTTAGTTTTTTTTTATGTGGTGCTAAGGATTGAACCCAGTGCCTTTACACATGCTAGGCAAGCACTCTGCCACTGAGCTACAGCCCCAGCCCAACCCAGATATTTTTACTGTCTCCACAGTTTTGCCTTTTCCAGAATATCATTTAGTTGAAGTCCTACAATATATAACCCACTCAGACTGGCTTCTTTCACTTTTTAAAAAACTACATTTTTAGTTCTAGATTCTAGAGTCATAAGCTACCAACTGTATCTTATGGTGTTAAGATAAACGGTATCCTTCTGGGGAAAATGGCTAGTGTGTTTGTTGCTGATAAGAGATAGGAAAACATTTTTCTGACATGAAGTCTCTCAATGCTGAAACTGCAGAGTGACCCATGTAGGATTTACACTGGGTTAAAATAACAATGTATTTCCAAGCTATGAACCTCTGGTATAACTTAGAACAAGGTATAAAATGCAGACAGCTACCTCTTTGTATCACTGAAACTGTAACTGATGAATGGATGACTTCCTAAGATTTCTGGGCAGCAGTAAAGACAGATGCATTAGGAGCATCTGGTATCTCAGGTTTCTAAAAAAGAGAATCAAATCCTTAGATTTGATTCTAAGATCAAATTCTTAGATTCCTAAGAATCTCCATTTTCATTTCCCAAGCAGAGCCAGTACTTCAGAGGAAAATCTGGGTTCATGCAAAGCACACAGCCTCCTTAAATTAGGATTGGCATTCAAGAAAATGTGCCTGCCCTTTCCTTGGATAAGTAAATTATTCCTTCAAATATTTGCAGCTGGAGGGTGTGATTTTTCAATGTATTCGAGACACAGCTGTATTAGAAAAATTATTCACAAAATGACTCTCCCTTGGGTTATCTATTTTTACTATAGTAAGAAGCTTTTAGTTCATTTACTCTCTGTTCTTAATTAAAGTGAAGTTATCCCTTCTGCAGACATGGAAAGGCCAAGTCACCTTGTGCTTATAAAGTCCTTTAAGGGTAGGGAGCTCAGAGCTTGTGGAACCCCCACTCCCTGACTTCTTAGCAGCAGGGTGAGCTCCTGCATTCTTTTCTACAGATGTTTTCCTGCCTTCTCTTAACCAGCAGGAACCAACAGAGAAAAACAGAAAGACCTATTATTTTTATATGCTCTACCCCTTGCTTCTCATCTCTCCAGCCAGAATCCTTTGTTCTCAATTATAATTATTGTTCAATCTACTTATTTAATCTTTTAAATTGCCCAGGCTGTGCTGGAACTCACGATCATCCTGCCTCAGCCTCCGGACTAGCTGGGATTACAGGTGTGCCTCACCACATCACAAGTTTTAAGTTTCTAAATTGTAAACAGAACCCCATCGCTGCAGCAAGCCAGTTCCCCATTCCACTGAGGCACTCTCTTCCTGCACCATGGACTCCCTCTCTTTGACATGCTGGTGTGTGAAGCGAGTTGGCTGCAGCACTTAGACTTAGCTGATGGGGGATGTGGCCACCAGAGTGTCCTCTCACTGAGATTGGATGGTGGCTTCCTCTTTGCAGAACTCACAATTTAGCAGGTTCTAGCTTATTTATATTGCTTTGTGTTTTAACTGGAGTCTGCAAAAAGGAAACTGCTGGCTCCTTGGACAGAGTGAGGATAGCATTGACTTACATTCAGGATTTTTTTTGTTTTGTTTTTCCTGACATTAGTGCAGAACCAACTGTGGATATATATGTTTGTATTTATTTATTTTAGGTTCCTGGGAAGAAGAAAGGGATGCTGAAAAATGGTGGCACTCCTTAGGGTAGTGCCTGGCACAAGGCAAGCACCATGTGGGTATTCACCACTTTAAAACACTGGCTGAATATCTGCCCTACCAAATGATGACATTATTAGGGGAAACAAAACTAAACTAAAGGCTACATTTTGAAACACCCTGAACTGGTATGGATTCATACTCTGCTCATCTAATTTAAATGTAAGCATCTTTTTTAGTCTAAACTTTTGGAAAGGAGCTTTTTCTGGGGAATGTAGCCAAGTCATTGGCAGAAATTATAAAAGGACCCAGCATGGAGCATTGTGGAAAGTCTAAACAGCCCTTACATCAAATATACATTGTGATCTAAAGATTCATCTGGAAGTTGGTTGTTTGAAACAGAATAAGCCCATTTACCTCACAGAAACAATACTACAAATGAAGGTAAGGTACCCAGGTTAACTCTTAACACTGAACCCATCTGGCTATTGAACTATAATGCTAAGAGCATCAGATGCCCCTTGAATATTTGTGAATAAGCACATTTGTCCTTAATATATTCCCAATTTATAATTCTCCTATGCATTTATTCATTTTATAATCATTTGTTAAGTATCTATTATGTGGCAAGCACTGCACTAGACTCCAGCGACCCCCAAATTAAAAGACAAAGCCCGCATTTGTACTGACAGATGAGATCACAATAACACATACTTAGAGCAATGAGGCAGCATATCATGGGAGCAGGTGAGTGGGAGGTGATCTCAGACTGGGGATGGGCACAGTTGAGAGAAGGCTTCTCAGAGGGGATGGTGAGAATATGATTTGCCTTGAAGGAATAGTAGGAGCTTGCCTGGTAAAGGATGGCATGTGGATAAGTGTCTCTGGTGTCATAATACTCTCACAGCTCCCTAACTTATCTCATGGTACCCACTGTGGTCTGCCTTAGACACTCTCCAAGGCTTCCTGAGTACCATCCGGCCCACCTGTCTCCAGTCAAACATGGCTCTCACTTCTCATGCAGCTGTTTCCAATCTGGGTTAGGATGGCAATTTTATTGAACTAAGGTGCCTAGACATGTATAACCACATCTTTACCTGGTGGCATGGCAATTAAGCTGGGGGGGGGGGTTAGAAACTCCTGGGAAGTTTGATGATGTGGCCATAAGGATGGCTAGGCTCCTCCCACAGGGATTCTGGCTTTATTGCTCTACTGGAGCATTGGTATGGTTTAGAAGTTCCAAGTGATTTAAAGGTGTATATTATCTTCCCAGAGATGTCTGCATTTTGGAATTGATTTTCATTTACTGTTACATACTAAAAGAAATTACAAAAGCAAAATATCCACTCTACCCCTCCAACAAATAGGTTCATGTCTGAATTCCTTTCAGCATGCAATTCAGTCATGAATCAGAGGATTTATACAACTTTGCTTTCTGCCTCTTATCAATCATTCATACAACTGTTTGTCCCATGTTGTTTTTGTTTCCATGTTTTATTTAGCATGTAACTACGATTTCCAAAACTATATCATTGGTTAATGTAAAAATTTCCAGATTTGGGGTATTATTAATGATACTGTAATGAACACGTTCACCTCTATGACTGTTTACGTTTGGATAAATTTGCTAGGGCACATCAGGCAGTATAATGTAGCCAGAGGAAAGAGTTCACAGTGTGGAGGAGACTGAGGGTCACAGGGGGTGCTGTGCCCATGAGAAGGAAGGGTCCTACCCAGAGTGTCCCTCCCTACTCCTGCTCTTGGTAAGCTTTCTTGTTCATTCTGCTTAATTCATTTTTTTCCAGGGGCCGTCAGTTTCTCACCTAACCTGAAGCATCTCCTTTCCCATCTCTCAGTTGTCTCAGTTTAGACTTTCCTCCTTGCCACTGTCCCTACTCTCTCTGACCTGGTCTGTTTCAAACCTGAGCATCTTATCTGGACTCAGCCTTGTGCAGGTCTATGTCATGTTTGGAGGTCGGCTGGGTAGTCTTTGTAGTCACTCAGCACAACCCTATCTCAGGACTGTCACAGGAATGCCTGTGATACTTGATAAATAAAAGGCTGAACTAAGAAATTTCTTGAGAAGCCTGGGATGGTGGCGCACACCTGTAATCCCATCAGTTTGGGAGACTGAGGCAGGTGGATCACAGGTTTGAGGTCAGCTTGGGCAGCTTAGTGATACCCTGTCTCAAAATGAAGAATATAAAAGGCTGAGGTTGTAGCTCAGTGGTAGAGCACCCTGGGTTCAATCCCTGGTACCACACATATGCACACACCCAGAAATTTCTCAAGATCTTCCAAAAATGTTGGAGGCAGATTTTTGTTTTATAATTGGCATTTTAATGAGAATTAGTTGGGCGATGTTTGCTTATTGATGCCAGATAAACTTCCTGTTTCAGGGAAAAATAGTTCTACATTATTAAGTCAGAAAAGACTGAATTGCTTTCTGATCTTTAGAGAGAAAATCTGCTTTACTCAAGTAGGTAGCATCCTTCTTAATAAGAACCAGATGCCATTCTGTACCCCTGCAAGCAGACTGTGCTTACTTATATACAGGTAGAGAAGGAATCCCCCATTAGTTAGAATCTAATGAGAGAATCCCTGGGCCCAAAGCAGCCTCAACCTTCCCTCCATTCTCCACATCACCAAGGGGTTTCCTATTGCTTGTTCCCACTGGAATCAAATATTCACAGACAGGTTGATAATGGGAGCCTTTGTGTCTTATCATTTATCTGGTAAACCTGGCTAGGAAGTGCCAGCCTGGGCCAGGGTCATAATGATAGGGTAAGTAAAGATAGAATGACTGAACACAGAGCAGCAACTTGGAGTTCATCTGAGGCCAAGGTCCATGAATATGACCAGGTGAGCTTCTTAAGAACAAACCAGGCTTTTAACCCTGGGAGGGCAGGTAGATAGGTCTTCGCTGAGAGTAGCAGCACTGAGTCAGACATCTGGGTTTGAGGCTAAATGACTCTGGGCAAGCTACTTCCCTTCTCTGCAACTTATTTTCCTCACCTGAAAATGGGGTAAGAATACTTGTAGAGTAAGAGTGAAGACTGAATAAAGTTAAACGAGATCTTCTGTAATACCCAGCACAGTGCCTAGCTCAGCCTTCACTTCACAGATGAGGAAACTTGTCCAAGTTATCCAGCTGTCTTCTGGCATGTCCCACACCTGAATTCTCATATACTGTCATAACTCCAGGTGAATGAATGATATATACTTTTTAAAATTCAGTTGGTTATGGACTATAGTTTTCCTCCCTAAATGGGATCTAGCTTCCCCACTTCCAAAGTAAGCAATTTAGCCTAACTCCTAGAACAATGCTCTTTCTTCCACACTGTTGATGGAGTGGAGGGAGGAGAAACAATACTGTATGAGAAGGGGAACCTGACAGCTGAAGGATCAAGAGGTCACAGGCCATGATGGGAAGAGGGACAGAAAGGGGCAGCAGAGAGAAAACTGGAGACCAGCGCTTCCTCACAATTGGCTAAATTGCTTACTTTGGAAGTGGGGAAGCTAGATCCCATTTAGGGAGAAAAACTATAATCCATAATCAACTGAATTTTAAAAAGTATATTTCATTCATTCACCTGTAGTTATGACAGTATACGAGAAAGATCAAGTCCAGCTCTAAAGAAGCTAACATTTTTGTGGATGACAGTAAAAAAAAGTAAGCATATAACCTTTGTCCTATGGCATATGGTCTTGGTGGTTATTTGCTTTAAAAATACTTTGGTATAAACAATATAAAAGAATAATTGTTTCCAATGTATACCCATAGAATTTAAAGCACATAAATCAGGAATTAACAGGACAGAAATAATTCCTTTGCACTTTAAATATCATTTTAGAAATTGACAGGAGAAGGTCATTAATGAACATCGGGGAGATTTTCACTGGTGATGTGAGTGATGTTCAGGACATGTAGTTGATTGGAAAGAATACGCTTTCCTTAGCATAACAGACATAACATCAATCCCCTGAGCTCAGTAACCTCAAATCAGTGATGTGGTACTTTTGGTAGATTCCAGCTTCTACAGCCCATGTGCCCTGCGCCCCATGCTAAAGGAGAACCCATGCTTGATGGCACACAAGTCTGCTGGTCCTGCTATCACAGTATCATTATGTCCATGGTCCCTTCACATCAGGGCTTATTCAGTACCCAAGGACAGAGAGATAGACTTTCCTGGAGCTCAAGAATGGTCTGTATGACTGTTTTGTGCCTGTTTTTGCATCTGACAGGATTTGCTCCCATTGTAGTAAGCCTGGGATATGCTATACCTACCTGGCATCGAGGCTGTGGGGAGAGGGCATCTATTTCCTGCCTCCTCATCTTCCTCTACTTCTATTTGCCAGAGTTAAAAAGAATCAAAGAATCTGACATTTGCTGAATGGCTAAAGATAAACATATATAATGATAGTGCATATAAAGAAAAATAAAAGGTGAATACATAATAAAATAGAAACCTATATAGCATATATATTTTATGTACATAAAATGTAAATAAATATGATGTTATGATATACACAGAAAAATGAAGCAGGGTAAGGTGATATGGAGGGAATATATCACATAGGTTGGTTAGAAAGAATAGTTCACAAATTTCTTCATATCCAAATTGCCAAAAAATGAGTGGGGTTTTCTTCTTCATTTTAATGGCCACAGATAGAGAACATATTCAAGAAAGAATGAAATTGTCATTACGGATTACTAAGTGATGATGGTGATGAGGACAATTTTAGAGGTAAAAGGACCTGAGATGCCATTTATTTCAATGTACTTATTTTACATCTCAAACAACTGAGGCACAGTTGTGCTGAGTGGTTCCCCTGAGGACACAGAGCTGGTTAGTGAGAGAGTCAGGATTACAGATTGGCCATGGGGGAGGAATCAGGAGACCTTTTCTGTCTAAACAAGAACAATCCTGAGGGAAGGGCTTAGCTTGGTTAATTCTGGGCAGATGTTTTGATTTTAACTCATCAAAGAAGAGAACAATCCCACAGCACTGGGTGACAGCAGCTGCTGCCCAGGACTAGCAGGGAATAGCAGGTGTGAACAATTAGAGTTTTACTTTTAATTCTTTCTGAGGTCATGTCTAAACTGTGCATGCATGAGGGTGAAGGAAGGAGGCCATTGGCCAGAAAAAGGCAGGAATATGCTGCTGTAAGAATAAATATCCTTGAGACAGGCCTGCTGGTGAGTGGAGTCTGTGCAGAGCTGAGGCTGGTCAGAGAGCCTGGTTGCATCACTCACAAGGTGTGTGGCTCCTTGCCCTGAGCTCCAAGGAGGAATGGTCAAAATGACCACTGGGCTCTGGGGACACAGGAAGTGTGAGCAGGAAGCTTCCACCATGGCCACATGGTGGCAGCAAAAGTCACTGCCTGGATGCAGGACACAGGTCAAATAGCCTATACCATGTGGGTTATAATTATGACCAAGAAAATAAAAGAAGGAGGTGAAAGGGGACAGTGAATAGTAGAAAAGTCCAGTGAATAGCATTACATTAGTTTTTACTCTGAATCTTAAGATTCTAAGACAGGAGGGAAGTTTTATCTATTTTTTTCCCCCAGTTAGGATATTAGTGGTCAGAGGGACCTCTGACCGACCCTGACTAAATCCCAGTCATGGAATGTGTCCACTATTGGCATCTTCCAAATCTTTTTGCAAAGAGGGTTAAAAGCAATTTGTTGGTCTTAGGACTTGGGGGTGGAGAAATGATGGGAGAAAGAAGTTCACCTGGACCAACATGTTAGATGGTTGGGCTTCCTTTCAGATTTGTGGCAAGCTGGAAAATTGAATTCTCTTGGGAGCTTGTCATATTCATTTTTACTATCTACTAGAAGAATCGTAGACTATCAGTTGCCCATTATCTATATTACATATATAGGCTCCCTGTTCATTTTTGACACAAGGAAGGATCTGATATGCCTAGGCCTGATGTTGAAATTGTCAAAACATCATACCATGCCTTGAATGTTCAAAAATGCCCTAAACTTCAAAGGTCCATCATTTTGCCCTGTTCTTCATTTCTTCTCTCAAAGCAACCTTATCTTTCTAATCTCACAATAAAAGACAAACACCTGACTGCAACCATTCATCCAAGTGAATCCTCCCACTTCATATCACTTATCCCTGCAGAACTGAAGGTATTCCTTGTTCCTTTAAGGCCAGACCTGAGAATTAAGAGTCTGAGGAAAGGTAGGTGCATGGACCACTATGTCTCAGCCACTGTGGCTGATGTTCTGGCTTTGGTCAGGATCCCCTGTTGTTACCACCGAGTTGGAAAGCAGATGGGGTTGAGATGGAGGTGGTTGGCCAGGGAGAGTGCATTGACAGAGAGTGACTCTCCTCTTCCACAACTTCTACGGCACTTAGTGTTGACATCTTGCCTCAATCTGAGGCCAGTTCTGGCCCTGGACAAGTCAGCCTGAAAAAAAGCTATAAGCTGTAAGTTTTTAATGCCGGACTGTTGGAAGTCTAGAGTTTATAGAAAACAAATGTGCACAGCTTCTTCCCTCAGAGTTTGCAAGATCACTTGCTTACAGGCTGGCCTTTTGCCCTCTACTCATCTGACCTGAATTTCTAGCCCATTGAAACTTTTTCTCCTAGCCTGGTATCCCAACCCTGGTGCCTGTCCTTTCTTAGTCCAGGTCTGTGGTCACTCTGAATCTTCTTTCCTTGAGGATTCGCCCCTGGACTCAACCTCTTGCCTTCTTTGACATATTATTCCTATGTGGGCCCTTGTTTTCTGTTCCTTTTGAATTGAACTCTCTCAAGAGTGTCTAACCTACTGTCTGATCTGGCATCTTGTCACAGCCCAGTTTCTAGAAGACTCATGACATAGGGTGCAAAAGAACAAAGAACAGCTGGTTGCCTCCAAACATGATATGTATACACTGCTTGATAGTCCCTAAGCTTCTTCAATCTTTTTTAGCCAGGCCACTCGTCACTGACTTGTGATTCAACCACCCTGTCTGAGAAGCAACTGAGCTGCAAGACAGGGGAAAGGCTGGGTGACTCAGCATCAAAGCTGGGCCTGTCTCAGGATCGGCTATCACTGTGAATGTGAGTTATGGCCATGGGCCTTTGCCTTGATGCCAGTGAGCAGGTGACTATCTATCTCTACAGTAGTGCCAGTGATTTAGTTTGTCTTAACCTCCAATGTTAGTAATAAATTTCCTACCCTCAACTTTTCTTCTCCTCCTCATCCTCCTTCTTCTCCTTCTCTTCTTGCTCTTCTCCTTTGTCTTTCCTTTCCTTTCCTTTTTTTTCCCTTGGTACTAAAGGTTGAACATTGCACATGCTAGGTGAGCACTGGCGCTACATCCCCAGCCCTTCTTATTTAATTTTTAAAATTTTGAGACAGTCTTACTAAATTACCCAGCCTGGCCCTGAACTTGAGATCCTCCTGCCTCAACCTCCCAAGGAGCTAAGATTACAGGTGTGCATCACTGTGCCCAGCCATCCTTATCTTTTTTTTTTTTTTAATATTTTTAGTTGTAGTTGGACACAATACCTTTTATTTATTTATTTATTTATTCTTATGTGGTGCTGAGGATCCAACCCAGCTCCTCACACATGCTAGGTGAGCGCTCTACCACTGAGCCACAACCTCAGCCCCCATCCTTATCTTTTTGATCCATCAGTAGCATCTATCACATCTGATTACTTTCACCTCCTGAACTACTCTTTCTTCACTTGATTTCCCAGACTTAGCACTTCGATCATCTTTTCTTTAAAATATTTTTTTTAGTTGTTAATGGACCTTTATTTTATTTATTTATATGTGGTACTGAGAATCGAACCCAGTGCTTCACACATGCAAGGCAAGCACTCTACCACTGAGCTACAACTCCAGCCCTTGCTTGTCTTTTCCTCTCACTCAGTGCTGCTTTCCAATCTCATGAGCTAGTTTCTCCTTGTCTCTTTGACCTCTCTATTTCCTAGTGTCTCAGAGCTCAGTGTTCAAAACTTTCTTTTATCTACTACTTCTCTTTTTGTGGCCTCACCCACCATCATACTGTAAGGCATATCTATATGCTAAAAGAGTTTACATATTTTTTTTTATTTCCCACCTGGATTTCTCCCCTGAACTCTGCTATCTGTCCAACTGCCTATTTAGCATCTCCACTAAAATATTTAATAGCATCTCAAACTTCACATGAACAGAACAGAGATCCCAGTTCTGCTTAACTTCCTCTTGCAGTCTTTCCCATTTCAGTAAGTGGCATCTCAGCTTTTCCATTGCTCAGGTAAAACCCCAAAGTCATCTTGAATACCTTTTCCTCTCACATCTCACATTCCATCTTTCAACAATGCTTGTTGGTCTTAGACATATTTTTAGAATCCAATCACTTCTCACTGCAGTCAGTGGTCCTATTATCTCTTGCCACAGTTGTTGTAGTGGCCTCCTAACTGGTCTCCCTGAATTCATCTCAGATCCCCTAAAGTTTGTTTTATTGATTTATTGAAGTAGTAGGGATTGAACCCAGGGGTATTCTACCACTTAGCTCTACCCCCAGCCTTTTTTAATTTTATTTTGAGACTGTGTCTCACTAAGTTGTCCAGGCCAGTCTTGAACTTGTGATCCCCCTATCTCAGCCTCCTGAAGAGCTGAGATTACAGATGAGCACCACCATGCCCAGGCATAGAATTTATTTTTAACACAAAACCAGTTCTCTTTTTAACTATAAGCCAGATCACATCACTCTGCTGCCCAAAATCCTGCAACAGGTTTTATTTCACTCATAATGAAGACCTGAGAGTCCCTCTGGGCCTGTCACTCTTACCTTCTATCTTGCTCATTCTGCTCCAGCCTGCCAACTGGTAGCTTCTACTCCCACCTTGGGGCCTTTGCACTTGCTGTTGCTTTGGCTGTGAAAGCTGTCTTCCAAAGTATCTGCCTGGGTCTCTGCTAAAATGTCACCTTTACAGGGTCTATATCTCCCTTGGCTATCCTATATGCAATTACAACTCTCCTTACCTTAGCAATTTCTATATCCCTATATGGCTTTATTTTTCCTTTTGCACTCAGCACCACCTGATACACTAATGCCTACTTCATTTATCTAATTGTATTGACCAGCTTTCCCAAACTAGAATATAGACTCCTTCAAGGCCAGGCACTCTGTGAGTTCACTGTTGTGTCTGACTAGGATGGTTTCTGGCACACGGTATGCATTCCATAAACATCTGTCTTGTGAATTAGTGAATGGACTCTATCCCAAGGATTCTTTCTGGTATCCAACATAAATATTCAAATGCATATTGGACGGCTCCATGTTGAAATGAAAATTCAACATGTCCCAAATGGAACTCAGTATTTTTCTGACCCCAGCTCGAACCTGCTGTTCCTCCTGCGTCCCCGTCTCAACACAGCCACAACCATCCTTTCAACTGTGCAAGCAGAAACAGAATCCTCTCTGACAACCTCTTTTTCTCACCCCAACATTTAATCAAGCACCAAGTTTTGTTGATTTTATTCTTAAAATTCCATGAACATGTTAAATGCTGACTTCTTTTCTTTTCAATCTACATTTTTGTCCATATCACCACCTTCAGTGTCCTAAGGAGATGCCCTGCCTCCTCTCTGGTCACAAGAGTGAATTCTAGTCTTACCTCGTTTTTCTCCCTGAAACACCTCAAGGGCTCACATAATCCCCATATAATGCAATGTTCAAGCATTTTCATGACCTATTTTGTTTGTTTGTTTGTTTTTGCCTAACTTTGTTAACTTTTTCTTTGGAGAGATTTTTCAGGTGACATTTGCTCTGACTGAAATGTTCTTTCCATCCCTTGGTATGGCTGCCATTCACTATTCTCCAGGCCTCAACTGAGATGTTACTTCTAAACCTGCTCTGATGCGCCAATGCTTTCAGAGCACCATGCCCTTCCCTCACCATAACCCTGACCACACCATGTTATAACTCATCTTTACTTGTCCTTAAGCTCTGGACAGAAACGAGTACAAAAGGCCTGTTGAGTCTTTGCATGTTTAACCCAATCTTGATTTCTGCTTTTCAGAGGACCTGAACTCATACGAACAGAAACTTCTGCTTTTACCTCAATTGATATTTAAGCTTTCTGACACAGAATAATAGCAGGTTCCCATTTCTGAGGATGAACTTACCCAATTCCCGAGTTTTTCTTTCCTTCCTTCCTTCCTTCTCTTTCTTTTTTTTTCCTGGTGGTCCAACACTGAGCTACCTTCCCAGTCCTTTTTATTCTATTTTGAGACAGGGTCTCACTAAGTTGCTGACCATGTATGAACTTGTGATCTTCCTGCTTCAGCTTCCTGAGTAGCTGGAATTACAGGTGTGTACCACTATGTCCAACAAGTTTTATATATAATTTGTAAATGGACAAAATACCTTTATTTTAATATGGTGCGAGGATCGAACCCAGGGCCTCACAGATGTTAGGCAAGAGCTCTACCACTGAGCTACAACCACAGCTTGAGTTTTCTGTTTTCAAGCCAAATTTTCCCTCCATAAATGCTCATCCTTCTATTTCATATGGAAAAGGAACAAGCAGCTGATTTAATTTACAATAGTTTCAAATTCATAGTGCAACACAAAAAGAATGGAGGCTCTGTGATAGCTTTGCTAACATGGTTTGTTTGTTTATTTGATATTGGGGATTGAACCAGAGGTGTGCTACCGCTGAGCTACATAGCCAGATCTTTTTATTTTTGATTCTGAGACAGGCTCTCAGTAAGTTTCTGAGGATGGCCTTGAACTTTTAATCTTCATGCCTCAGTTTCCTGAGTCACTGGGATTACAGGCATGTACTAATATACATGATTGGAGGGGCTTATTTTAAATAAATAGTTTAATCCACATCTGGGTGGGCCTTGTTTCCAAAATGACAGGTTGGTTGAAACAAACCAACTCAGTGCAAGCTGAACACTTGCTTTTGGCTGCAACTTTATCCCCAGGGTGCTTGCAAAGGTAAAGAACTAACACATATTGAATAAATGAAGGAGAAGCTATAAATGGTTTCTTTCAGAGCCCATGTATGTACTTGGGGGTTCACTGAGGGTCTGAATTAGAATATTTCATAAACAGACATGTTTTGAGTGTTCTATAAGAAGATGCATATAGGAATATATAGGAATGCCAATAGCACTTATGTAAGCTCAGGAAAAGATGTTCCTGAGGAAGAAATAGAAATTAGAATGTGGAAATGCAGAAGATGTATCCTACTGTGATCAATAAACCAAAGGAATGAAAAGTCAGGGGCGGGACCCTGGATCAATGGCAAATCAATGCCCTAAGTGTCTCAGAATGATCCTAGGGTAAAAACCTTCCTCCTTCATTTTGAAGTCTGTATATTCCAACACAGAGGTCTTCCATGGCAACAAAGTGTGAGAGTTGTCCATGAAATAGAAAGTAGAAAAAGGCATTTGTCTTAGCTTATGTCAAATGGTAAAACAGGAATTCCATTGTTTAAATTTAATTATCCAGCTGCTGAGGCTCTACTTAAATCCCTCCTTCTAGCCCTTTCTCTGATATAAGGTGTAGTCTGTGTCTCCACTTAGGACTTGGTGAGAAATTTTCCTCCAACAGCAATCTTTTCTTTCTTTCTTTTTCTTTTTTTCCTCTCTTTTTTTAAATAGGAGTATGTTAGACGTTCCTTCAATAGACCAGGAAGGTCAACACATATGTGCTAGAGACCTCTCTTGCTTAATGCAGAGCTCATGCAGACACCTGCAAATATAAGGTAATCACCCTTGCAAGACTGATTAGCTACTCAAAATGTGGGCCAAGACAGGCTATTAAGTTCTAATCCTCACCACTTCATTATAGCTCCCTCACACTGTTAGCCAACAAATTAAGTCATGGGCACAATTAAATTTCTTCCCTGATTTCATTGCCCTATTACTTCCTATTAGGAACTGTATTCCCCTACATTTCTTTTTTTTTAAATTTATATATAACAGCAGAATGCATTACAATTCTTATTACATAGAGCACAATTTTTCATATCTCTGGTTGTATACATAGTATATTTACACCAATTTGTGTCTTCATACATGTACTTTGGACCCTACATTTTCTTTTTAAAAGAGGAATGTGGAACCTGTAGCTTTATAAGCATGATACTTTGGAGATTTTTACGTTCTTGGGGATGTAGCAGTTGGGCTTAGTTTTTATAATTTTTCAGTGGTCCCATGGGATTTGGACCAGCTCTATCCCAGAGGCTCTTTCAACATACCTCCGGTCTGTGGGGTAAAGTTCCACAGTGACCACATCAAGAGAGTTCCAGGCTGAGATGGTCAGTCCATTGTATAGACACAGCATGCCTATCATCATGGATTCACTGGTGCCAAACCAAAGGAAGAAGCAGCTGATCCCTGAGAGCACCATGGAGCCACCTGCCAACAATACAAATACAAGGTGAAGTGTTTCCTGTCATCTCAGCAGAGCAAGGACTCTTGAGCCTTTGAGAACTCTTAGGAAAACAAAAATCCATGGGAAAGTTGCAAACTGGGTTCCATAAAGCTCCAGTACAAGGGTGTTCACCTATATGAAAGTTCATCTCCCTGCTTTCTGAAAGCAGCAAGTATGAAATGCACATGTTCCATTACTCAGTTACTTAAGTGGAAAAATATACATTAGTTACACATAATTAATTTTTCAGTCTGTTAACTCATGAAAACTGCTCAAATGAAATGTAATTAGACATAACTTTCACTGCAATTTAGTCTTAATGAAGGGTCTAAGGGATTTCTCCTCATGGGATGTAAATCTCTAGGGGAAAGGGTACATAGTAGGAAGCAGGCCCCTAGAGTGCAGGGGCAGCCCTTTCCTTCTACATGAAATTGAGCACACACCTAGCATGGTTAAGCGCCCGATTCTGTCCATCAGGAGTGCAGACACGATGTTCCCTGGCAACACTGCCAATGTCCCCAGGAAGTTGACAAAATAAATCCAGTAGGCACTGTAGTCATCGTCAAAGGTAATCTGGCAGCCCGTTTTGTTATGAGAAAATGAGCAGTTTTGAAATTCGCTGTCAATGAATTTATATGGCTCAAAATCTGTAGAAACAACAGAGAAAATGCATCAAGCTCTTTCCAGGTATGAGCAACATACCAATATCAGAAAACCTACAATGAATTCAGAAAAAATTAGGGCTGGGCTGACTTGACTTTTCTTCTCCAGGCCAGATCAATGGTTTCTAGTCCAGTACCTCACATTATAAACGAACAGAGGGAGGGATACCTTTGTTGAAAGGAATCAATTAAGTTAAAGAGTCAGTTATCTTCTGATTTTCTATAGCTGGCTACTGCAAATTGTATTACTTGCTTAGTCCTTTACAATATTACTTTATTCTAATTATCATGCTACATAAAAGCCATCATTATAGCACTAATAGTTTCCATACTATAATTATAAAAACAATTTGTTTAAAATGTGCATGGATCAACCTTATTATTGCTATTTTATGGGACTCAGAGGCACCCAGGAGAGGGAATTTCCTTGGGTTCCTGAGGCTGTAATTTAAGGTCTACGTGGACGAATCCACTGAGGAATCTACTGAGGTGATTCTCCTTTGAAGGTCATTCTCCTTGTGAAGTTTTCCTTGAACTTGGCTCTAAGAAGAATTGCACGGGGTAGTAGGTGTTGCTGAAAACCTTGTGATAAACTTGTTATCTTATTTGCTAATCAAGATTTTCCTAAAAAACCTGGTCCTCTGAGGTTCAATGGGTTACAGGGTAGTGAAAGACAGCTCTATTTAATAAACAAAGACACTTTGACCCCATTCTCACTTGGAGCCAGGCAAAGCTTCTCTTGTCTGAACACCAAGAAGGCAAGGCTGATCCTCCTGACAGTGACAAGTTGTTATTCTGGACTCATTTAATAGGATCAATGTGTGAGCATGGGAGAACATGGGCTTTATAATCAGATAAACCCATCTTTAAATATCACCTGTTATTGGTTCTATGATTGTGAACAAATTATTTAATTTTTCTAAACCTCTGCTATTATAAAAACTAATTAGATAATGAATGTTTGATGACCTGGAAATGGCATATGGAAAAGTCTCAATCAATGTTGGCTTCCTTTTTTTTTTCTGACTTTATTATATTGATTGGGATAAAATATAATATTTGAGCATAGATACATGTTGTCCATATCTGTTACTAGAGTTAATGTATGCTCTTTTAAGCAAATGCCAGATTTTGAAACCAGCATTCCGCAGGTTAATTCTTTGCTTTAAAAATTATTCACCAAAGGATTTTGTGTGTGTGTGTGTGTGTGTGTGTGTGTGTGTGTATGTCAAGTCTAAACTTAAGCAAGCACCATTTACACTAAATCTGACAAAGAAAGACAACACACGCTTACCTTTGATTCAATCTGACTCAGGGAACTTGTTCATTTACTTTAATCTCCACTTCCCACACAAACCCCTAGCCACATCATCACATGGTTATCATATTTCTGCCAACAGCTGGGCCTTTTGAAGAGGCCCCAGCTGGAGGCAGAGCTAACTGGCACACATACCTGTGTTGTCAAAAACAGTATCAATAAAAGTACAGTTCTTGAAGTAGGTGTTGACTGAAGTCACATCCTCAAAGGTACAGGACTTAAACACTGAGTCTTTGAAAGTTACGGATTTGAACTTGACCCCTAGGAATCTGTTCAACACACAAATACACACAAATTCACATCAATGACCTGTAGCCATTAGAGTTCAAAGCTAAGTCAAACAGGTTTAGAGATGTGATGCCTCATGATAGACTTTCTTAATTATAAGAACAAAGGATTCTGGATTTTCTAAACTCTTTGCTTTTCTGTTTTTCCCCTTGAGCATCCTGGTCTTTGTCTCTTTCATTGCTCACTGTCATTTCCCGGTAGGAGAAACAATGACACTCAAGCTCACTTAGTTTTTTTGCAATGTTGGTAAAAGGTTTTGTGTGGTATGCAAGGTAGAGAGTCTGAAGATTACCTATTACTTATTTACTTTGAAATCCTATATTCCTGTTTCTTCAGATATGCCTTTATTTGAAAATTTCCTGTTTAGGGTTAATGTTTCTAACTTGATGATATGTTCCTCCCTGAATTTTTATTTTTATTTTTGGGGCAGGGCTTTACACCTGCTAGACAAGTGCTCTACCACTGAGTTTCACTTCCAGCCCCCTGAACTTTCAGTGAAAATCTGTTTCCTGAGCTGACAATCCCAGGCCTCTTCATTCTAGTGTGGGGACTTCCAATTATCTTGAAGAGAGGGCAGAAAATCCTGTTTCATTTACATGAAAAATGACTGCCTCCAGGTCAGGAAGTAAAAAGGTTATACTCATTTCTAGGAGTATTTTCTTCCTCAAGGTCAACAGATATTCCTTGAGTCAAATAGAATTAGGAGAGTTCTGTTTACATTTGGTAGAATGATGAAACCTGCTGAGAAGCCTTTTGGGTATTGTAAGGGGGAATTCTAGGTGGTAAAGATAATAACAGTCTTAATAACCATAACATCTTAGGAGAGTCTGTGATTTAGATTAATAAGGGCTCCAAGCTGACACATATAAATATCATCAATGTATCTTAGTTCTGAATTAAGACTGAATATACCCTTAGCTAGTCACTGAGAGGAAAATGCTTGATCATCTGGGAAGGAGCTACTATACCAAGACTATACCTATTAAGGACAGAAAGGGACTAATCCTTCTAGGAAGGTGAGCTTACTGGAAAGTAATCACTAACTATTGAGTACTTTCAAAATTATTCTCATTGTAATGCCTGATTACATTTGTCAGTTCAAAATACACTGTGGCCTCACAGACCAACCAGCCTAAAAAAATTATCTAGTTTCAATGTGTACTGCAGGGACGCAAAGGGAAAAAAAAAAATCTATATGCACTAAAGGTTATCAGTTTTTTGAAAGTAGATTGAATTTGGAAAAGGGAAGCAATTTTAGTTTGGTTTTGGTTTTTGTTTTTGTTTTTTTGAGTACTGGGGATCAAACTCAGGGACACTCGACCACTGAGAGACATCCCCAGCCCTATCTTGTGTTTTATTTAGAGACAGGGTCTCACTGAGTTGCTTAGTGCTTTGCTTTTGAGGCTGGCTTTAAACCCGGGATCGTCCTGCCTCAGCCTCCAGAGCTGCTGGATTAAGACATGGGCCACCATACCCAGTTCCTTTTATTTATTATTTAAATCTTTAGTTTTTAGATGTTAATGGACCTTTATTTTTTTATATTTATTTTTCAGGTGTAGATGGACACAACACAATGCCTTTATTTTTATGTGGTGCTGAGGATTGAACCCGAACCCAGGTCCACCAGTGCTAGGTGAGCGCTCTACTACTAAGCCACAATCCCAGCCAGATGGACCTTTATTTTATTCATTTATTTATATGCAGTGCTGAGAATCGAACCCAGTGCCTCACACATGCTAGGCAAGTGCTCTACCACTGAGCCACAACTCCAGCACCCAGCTCCTTTTTACTTTATTTTGAGACAGTGTCTCACTAAACTGCCCAGGCTGGCCTCCAAATTAAAATCCTCTTGCCTCAGTCTCCTGAATAGTAGGATTAGAAGCATGTGCTACTTTGCCTTGCCCATCTTAAAACTTTAGTTAAGTAGTTTAGTTAGTAACAAATATCACTAAGATTATGACTGAGACATTCACAAACAGATTTTAGAAATTTCTAATAGTAACAATATATTTTTAAAGTAAATTTCTACCCTAGAATTACAGAACATTTGATGCTAAGGTTTCTGCAAAAAGTAAATGCAGATTCAAGCCAGTATTTCAGGTGGGAGAGTGAAGCTGATCAATATGGTTTTATGATTAGGCCCTTCAAAGATTGCAAATTAGATTAAGATCTCTTAGTTGGTATCTCTCCTGTCCATTACAAAGCATCCCACAGAATTTATCTTACTGAACTGATTTTTTCCCTTGGGTAACTTTGGTTATTTTTGATTTTTACTTTTATTTTTAAATTTGGGACAATTTCTTAAGAATAATGTAAGCGATCAGGAACTTGTACCAGCAATTACTTTCTCAAACAACACATAGAGGAACATAAGTACGTCACCTATTCCTTTCTCTGTCTGAAATAATGAACCAGAACCAACTTCCTGTTCACTTCTGTCTCCTGACATCCAGAGATGTTCCAGATCCCATTCTCAATAGCATCCCTTGGTGCTTTCAAAATACTTACATTGGAGGAATCATTTCTGTTCTCTAACTGAAACAAGTAAACTCATACAATTTAACTTCAATGTTTGATTCCACTTACTGGAGAAGGAAAGAATTATGAAAAGTGATTCCCTTTCTCAGGAATGAAAGACTCATCACATTACATTTCAGATTTCTTCCCTGAGTTAAAGAACCTATTACCCATTGCATTTTCTCTTCCTTATTTTCATTACTCTTCAAGGTCTTTCTGAATTTTCTTTTCATAGTGGTCAATCCCATATTTAAGGAGTGTGAGGCAACTTAGTTTCAGAAGTAGTTTAAATGAAGCAACTGATAAACATGTATTTTCCATTTGGAAGTGAATTTCCATTCAGCCTGAAAATTACTAAATGTATAAACTAAAAACAAAACAAAACAAAAACCCCTACAGATTTCTGTGCAGAGAATACTAGTAAGAAATGAGTTTTTGTGAATAGCCAGGGATTTCAAAGTTTCTAGACCTGCCATTGTCGTATTCCATTCCAGTGTGAATCTGATTTTCCATTGTAAAGTTAATACTGAAATTTGCATATTTATCTTTTTGCACATTTCTAGTCAGCAATGCATATTCATCAGACTGCAGATGTTTAATGACATCAGGGAACCAAACCGATAATCCATAGTACCTGCAAAGATAAAGAAACATGAGTTTGTAAAGGTGCTGTCATGCCTGAGGCAATAAGTTCCTCCCCAACATTTTCAGAGCAGTGATGGTTCCCAGTGAAGCACTTTCAGTTCTGACTGGCTCCCTATAGTATTTGAATGAATCAACACACAAGTCATTGGTGTGCTCCCTGCTCTTTTAAGAGTAATCTGCAAAAATCAGGTTAGGGAGATAGTTAGAGAGGTTAGCTGGGAAACCCCACGTAGGTAATCCCTAAACTCTTTCTTTGGGAAGTTATACAGAAAAAAATCACATCCTATACCTGAAGTGGTATAGGTGGTGCTTTGGTTGGAATGTGTAACCCCCAAATTGAATCTTAAACCCGATGTGATAGTGTTAAGAGTTGGGGCCTTTAAGAGATGACTAAGTTGTGAGGGCTCATGAATAAGATTAATAAAATGTAGGTGTGCAGGGAGCTGCCTCCCTCCTTTTGTTCCTTCTATCTCTTCCACAATGTGAGATGCTTAGTTCATCCCCAAGGAAGATGCAGTAGCAAAGTGCCATCTTAGAAGCAGAGCCCAGGCACTGTCCAGACACCCAACTTCCTGGAACCTTGATCTTGGACTTTCCAGCCTCTAGAAATGTGAGAAATAAATTTCTATTACTTATTAATTACCCAGTCTGTGATGTTTGCTCATAGCAGCACAAATGGACTAAGACATATGGCAACCTGGCCCCGATGTCATTATTACCATTCCTTGCTGCACTGAGAAACCCCATCTCTCTCCTGTGACCCAACATGCATGAGAGTCTTTTCAGGATGACCTCTTTTGCTCATGGAGACTCTATTAGTTCCTATATTATTGTGACACTGCTAGTCTTGGGTACAGTCCCATTTCCTAAGGTGGCTCAAGACTGTGGAAAGGGACATTAAGATCACTATCTGAAAAATCAGGTTATGTCTGCCACTTGGCCTCTAACATAGTATTCTAACAGCTACATCATGCTTTTTTGCTGTTCGGACCAGTGGCCACTAACCACAGGCAGCTACTAGGCAGCTGAAATGCAGCTAGTTCAAACTAGATGTGCTATAAATACAAAATATCACAGGATTTTGAAGACATGAAAAAAGAATATAAAATCAGTAATTAATTATTTTTATATTTATTATATGTCAAAAATGATACTACTTTGGACATAACAAGATGAATAAAATATAGTATTAAAATTAATTTTGCATGTTTCTTTTTATTTTTTTTTTGTATGTGTTTTTGTGTCTACCAGAAAATTTAAAAGGACATATGTGGTTTGTATTATATTTCTAGTAAACAGATCTGCTCTAATGTAGTAGTTCTCAAATGGGATCCCTGGGCCAGTGCCCATAAACTTGGCCCCAACCAGGCCTGATGACTGAAAGACTCTGGATATGGAGTGTTATTGTTCTGATGAGCACTCAAACGTGGGAATCACTATTCTATTTGTCCCCAATGATGCTTAGCTGTACAGGAAATAAGTGGTTATGACCACAGCCTTTGCAGTTGGAGTAGGTTTGAGTTCCAGCTTATCACTTCCCAATTTGTGAACTTGTGCCAGTCAGCTAAACCCTCACTAACCCACCTATAATATGGTAATGGATAGTAGTACCCACCTTCCTTCCTGGGTGGTTGCTCAGATTAAATGGAATGCAAAGTATCTAGCATACCAAGGGGGTTCAAAACATAATATGAGCCATTTTTATCATCATTATTGCCATTAGGATTTCTGAAACATCTGTGCCATGTATCTATTATGAGACCATGTATCTATTATGTATCTATTATTGTGACACTGCTAATCTTGGGTACAGTCCCATTTTCTAAGGTGGTTCAAGACTGGGGAAAGGGACATTAAGATCACTATCTGATATAACTATTATGATGAGGTTGTGAGGCCAGTCACTGAATAAGAAATGACTCAGGGACACTTACTTCATTCCTACTGTTCTCTAGTTCATAAACATAGAGCAAAAACTTAAAAATGGCAACAATGAGGGAAGCTTGCTTCTCTGGAACATTCATCTGCAATGTGGAGCAGTTTCAGCTACTTTTTCATGTATTCAGTAAACATTTTCTGAATGTCCACTAAATGCTAACATTGTTGAATAATAACAGTAAAGAAATGGGTCATTACTGAGTAAGCTACCAAAATAAACACCAGATAATCTTCAGGTAACATTCACCTTGAGAGAAGTACTTTCCTTTGGCTTATCTTTATCTTCTCTGTACCTATGCCAGTGCTTAGTATACAGTAAGAACCTAATATATGCTAATTTTCAGCTATCCTTTCTTCCAACATTAATAGATTTTCTAGAAATTGTGTGAGAATTACTTTCCATATCCTAAAAAACAAAAAAACAAAAACAAAAACAAAACAAACAAAAATACCCAAAGCCCTTAGCTTAAAAATGAGGAACTGGATGACACAGCTAATCATGTCACCCAGCAGAATGGGCTTCTATGACCCTGGTCTTCCTGCCATCCTCCTTTCCTTGTATTATACCTTACCCAGCACTTGGGAAAGAACTATCATCTTGGACCACTTGCCTATTCTAATTTGTGGCTGTTAAGGGAGAATTTGCAGAGTAAATATTGGGTTCCAGTGGGCATCAAAATCCTATTGGGCTGATAGTGTAGGGTACCATCTAGTTGCTTTTTTCGTAACTGCAAACTAGGCAACAATTGAGTTACACATGCACATTTTAAAGTGGAGATGTCAACTATTAGCAAATAAAATCCCACAAATTCTCCCTCTATCTCTTTTTTTCTTAGAACACATATATGGCATTTTTATTCATTTGGCAACAATGATTTATTGAGCTTATGTTCCAGAGATGTATGTCAGTGAACAAGGTAGTTTAAAAAATCCTGTCATCGTGGAGTTTCCAGAGGGGTAAGGCAGAGTCTTATTTCTCACACAGAATTTTGTGTAATAGAAGGTAGAAAGTGCCACAAGGAATAATAAAGCCAAAAAGGGAACAGAGAATGTGGAGATGCTATGATTTAAAAAGAAAGAAAGGAAGGAAGGAAGGAAAGAAGGAAGGAAGGAAGGGAGGGAGGGAGGGGAAAGGAAAACAAAAAAGGTACTTAGGGACAGCATCACCAAAAAGGAAAGACTTGGAGGGGGTGAAGAAATGAGGTGAGATGAAGAAATGAGGTGAGCAGCTACCTGGTGGAACCGTTCCAGGCAGAGGTGGTGCAAAGGCCTGAGATGGAGACAGTTTGCATATTCAAAGAAGAGCAGAGAGGCTGAGTGGCTGGGGCTGAGTGGAAGCATAGAGGACACTGGACAGTCACAGGGATGAGTCATCCAGGGCCTTATCAGATTTCCAAATGCTATTGGTTTTGTCAGCCCAGGTTTATGAGACAAGATAAATAAAATAATTGGTTTAAAAAACCCATAATTGTCAGCAAATCTAAGCTGAAAATAAAAATATTTTTTCCTTTAATAGGTTAATAACATGGAACTGAATAAGGAAAGAAAGCAGTGTGGCTGGGAATTACAATATAGCATTTAATGATTTCACTCACCAAGAATTTAAATATCACTTACCCAAAAGACAGGGTGAACCAAACGATTGTAAGCTTTATTGTATTTTCCCTGACGGGATAGTTGAAACATCTCATAAAAGTCATCCAAATCTGTGAAATATTAGAGAAACAGTTTTCTTATGCAATTAGTCAACCCCACTCCCCTGCCCCTTCCACTGAATTATAAGAAAGCTGAGTTTTTGTTGGGCTGAATTCATTTCAACCTAAGCCCCAGAGGGAAACATATACTGGAATTTTCACTTCTCAGCTTCCTGAAGGCCAATGGACTTCAGGATAGCCTGTCTATGGCCTGACACCTTCCTACCCAAGGACAGGGCATAGTGGCTAGCTGCTGATCCCAAAGTGGTCAGATTGCTTGGTCCTCATCCAAGTTCAGATGTCCTAGACAAAAAGGAAGAATCCCATTGATGGGATAGGTAGGGTCAGCCCCTCTTCTCACTATCCCCAAATGTAAGAGGTTGACATGCAGGTCAGTGCAGAACTGGGTACTTACTCCATACAGTTCTGTGCGGATCCGAACAAAACACCTCCTGTACCATGTTCCAGTATCACTCTCAATTTCAATCAACTCATCTATTTGTTTAGGGGTTTTGATTTTGTTTACCTGTAGAAAGCAACAGAGCACAAAATGCTGAGTTCTCTAAAGTTGCTGAGTTTAGGCTGACGTGCTCTCTCTCTCTCTCTCTCTCTCTCTCTCTCTCTCTCTATATATATATATATATATATATACTCTCTCTATATATATGTGTGTGTGTGTGTATTGTTTTAGTTGTAGTTGGATACAATACCTTTATTTCATTTCATTTTTTTATGTGGTGCTGATGTTCAAACCTAGCACCCTGCAAGTGCTAGGTGAGCACTCTACCACTGAGCCACAACACCAGCCCTCACAATATATTTTTAAAGAAGTGAAACCTGACTCCTATAAAAAGTAAGTGATATTCAGTAATTACTCCATACAAATAGGAGACCACTGGTATAAGTATACAGGTCCAAACAGCACCTAAGAGAACTGAACAAGAAATGAGTGGCAGGGGATGTTTTAGAGAAATGGGGGAAGAGAAAGTAGTAACAGAAAGATATGAAAACAAAATACCCTTCTCTGAATCATTACTATGAAGAAGACATTAGCAGATAAAACATTCAGATTCACTTATGCATTAAGAATTATTTTGAATTAAACTCATATGAAAACTATAATGCGCTAATAAACAAAATGTCTTATTTAAAAAAAAGAGTTATTTTTCTTGGGAGTTAGGGCTATAGCTCAGTGGCAAAGTGCTTGTCTAGCATGTGTGAGGCATTGGGTTCCATCCTCAGCACTAGAGATAAATAAATAAAAATAAAGGTTCATCCACAACTAATATATATAAAAGAATTATTTTTTAAAATTTTTTTAGTTGTAGATGAACACAATATCTTTATTTTAATTTATGATTATGTGGTGCTGAGGATAGAACCCAGTGCTTCACATGTGCAAGGCAAGCGCTCTACCACTGAGCTACAGCCCCAGCCCCATAAGAATTATTTTTATTGACCTTCTTTTATTGACCTTTATACTCCTTAAAGCTTTCCCATCAAACTTGTATTTGTAGAGTGTCACTAAGGCCCTTTCCTCCTTCTCCTGCAGCCTAACCAAGAAGTGGCTAGCCAGCAAATCCCACAGGTGGCCTCAATGCAAGTGACCGAGCATCAACACTAATTCTTCAGTTTCTCAAGGGAAATCAATGGCAGAAGTTCAACAAGAAAAGCTGCATCTGCGACTCCAGATAGTCACTTTTTGCTAAGAAAAGAGCTACAAAACAGGTGAGCAGTGTTTTCAGCACAGAGAATGAATCCTGAAAAGAGGAAAAAAGGAAGAACAGCTCCTTTGTGGACCTGGCCCACCTTCCCCTGTTAATCCACACTTACTGATTTTTGAACCATCTGAGAGGACATGGAAATGTGTACCCTTTACCCTTTACCTTTTATTCTTGTTTGAGCAGGTTTTTCTGGGAAACCTGTCAACATTCCAGATAGCAATTCTACTGTATTGCCATCCTCAATATCCAGGTTCTGAGGCTGGATTTTAACAGAGAGGATGTGGGAACCCTAGCATCTTTCAAATTGTACCAGGTAGGCAGTAGTTTCTTTTTGGCTATATGAACAAAGATGTCTATTTCTGGGTTAAATATGGAATTTCAAATATAATCAGTTCAAAATAATCCATGTAGGGATTATTCTGTGATACTCTAGTTTTTTGTGTTTTTTTTTCTAATCACAAGTTTTTTTTTTGTTTTTTTTTTTCAATATTGGGGATTGAACCCAGGGGTGCTTTACCCCTGAGCTACACCTCCATCCCTTTTTGTTTTGAGACAGGGTCTTGTTAAATTGCTCAGGCTGGCCTTGAATTTTCCATCCTCTGTTTTAGTCTCCTAAATAGCTGGGATTATAGGCTCACACCACTGAGTCTGGCAAAGAATGTTCTCATAATTCAACGTTTTACTTTTGAGAGGCTTCCACTTCTCCACTCATCATCATTTGATCATTCATCCATTCATTGGCACCTACTGGAGCTGTAAACATGAAACATCATAACTTCCAAGCAATTACCACATGAGAGTAAAAGTGCTCATGTGGAGGTCTGTATAGAATGAGAAAAATACTGTTCAGAACATTCAATTTGATGAAAATCAGAAAGCTTCATGGACTCCAGAATTTGAATTGAGGTGGACATAGAAGTATAATATTTGCTAAGTGTATAAACTGTTTGGAGGAATAACATGTACAAACATTGGAGATGTGAGGGAAAACACTGCAGTGGCTAACAACAAAGAGTTTGGCATTTTTGGCAAATAGTGCAAGGTCAGAGAGCATTGAGTGATGAAGATTGAGCCAAATTGGTGGCAGTAAGAATTGGAAAGTAAGGAAAATTATGACTGGCAATTTAGGAGGTAAAATAAGAGGAAATGGTGATTCTTTGGATATAACGGTGATAAGTTCAGGTTTAGAGACATAGTGTTTGAAGGGCCATTGGATACAGAAGGATGTTCACAAAGCCCTTCAACATGCATGTCTGGAGCTTAGGAGATTTGTGCATTAGGAGACAGAGACACATGAAATAGCTGAGAACAATTAAGGAGAGTGTGTAGGGGGTTAACAGAGAAGTTAGCTGAAAATGAAGTCTCGGAAAATACTTAAGGTAAGGACAGATCAAGAAGAGCTTAAAGAGGAGACTTTGGGTAAAATGCATGCAACTTTGTTGTATTGTATATAGAACTAAAAAAAAAAGATAAATTTGTCATGGTAGAATCATGTAATGATTTTAGAAGTCATGTATAAAAGACTTGGAGATTATCCATTCTTTTGGTGCATTTCCACGTCATTCTTCTTCAACATTTATGTAATAACAAGGATGACCATGAGTAGGTTTGGTGACTCAAGCCTTCTTGAAGAAAAGGTAGGCAAGCAGGGCAATGAGAACCTACAAAGACACTTTCTCAGAAGGTATTTGATAAGGATTTATCCTTGTGTGAATGAGAAGGATTAAATAACATGAAGTATCTAGATGACATCTCAAGTTTCCTCCAACCTTATGATTATCTAATTTTAAAAATTGTTAATAACGTTAATGCTGTTGTACATTAACTCAAAAGAAGGGCCTATTAAAAGGCCACCTGGCCTTGAATGTTGGATATCCATTACTGATTTTCATTTCTCCATCACATTGCATAGAAAATTTTGCTAATGAAGCATCTGTGAGGTTGGTGGTATAGCTCAGTGGTAGTGTTTGCCTAGCATACAGAGGTCCTTGGTTGGATTCTCACCACTGGAAATTAACATCTAATAATTTGGATATAGGCCAGACTACAGCACATCTTTACATTATAAAAAAATCCATTTCCTAAGTAGAAATGAACTGAATAAATAAGATACCTAATCAGGGTCCATTTTACATGTTTTAACAACTGTAATTGATACTATTAAAGCCACTGAAGTTCTTACGTAGGTTCCTTTTACGTTTTAGTGAACATCCTTTTAAACTTTTTTACAACAAAACATTTTTAGTCTACTTGTATGACTGTGTATATCAAAAGATTTAAAACGATCATTCCTTCCAAAAATTTTCGTGCATTCATTTTTATTAATTTGACTGGCTTTCCATATAGTTTATTCTCTATAGGGAATAAAAACTAGAAGATGGAAGAACATTCCTGGCATAGAGAACAGCTTGTGACATATTAGGTTGAATGGCAAACCTTAGGAACTGAAAGATGAGTGTATATACAGAGAGGACCTGAAAAGTAGGAGGGTCTTGTCCTTGTTGTCAACATTGAGGATTTTTGTCTTTATCCTGAGAACAATGTGAAGTCAGTAGAATGTGAAATTGGGATACACATTATATATGTTTGTGCTCATGTGTGTACATGTATCATAAAATGAGACCTATTTTAGAAATAAATTTCTTGATTCTTTCATCTTTTATGTTCTTATCAAGCCACAATAAGGTGTAGCTACATATTTGGATTATCTTTCTCTGGTTTCCCACAAGACTACCTTCCTTTATCAAATTCTGATTAGTTATTGACCTAAGAAATTGCCACGTGTAAAATATTTGCCTTTATGTAAAGTTTTTGTTGTAGATAACATCTCTTACATTGCTCAGTATTCCTTATAACAAGATTATATAAACTTTTCACAAATTAGAACTAAAGTTGACTTTTTTTTGAAAAACAAATGCATTGCTATTTACTTTATATCAAAAACTATGTAATCTACCAGAGGAGAGGGGAAAGAAAATGGAGGTATCAAGGAAGGAAATTGAATGAATTATGTTACTTGCATATATAAATATGTAATAACAACTTCCATTATTATGTACAATTATAAAATGCTAATAAAAAAAAAACAGAAAAATACCCTTATGCAATCTATTAAATCTGTCTTTTACCTCAGTTGTCAGGAAACCCAGAGATTAGTTTCATGCTTACTTAACACTGCTTTGATCCTCTAGTATAATTGTTTTCTCATTTTTTACTAGATTAAAAAAAACTCTTAGTAAATAACTTTAAAATTTTACTAAGTATTTTAATATTTCTTAGGGCCTCAGCATTATGAAGGATATTTCCTGACATCTTGGAGAAAACACTACGGAGTTGCTATGAATGGTTATCTTTGGAGGGGTTGTATGTCATTGGGCAACGTCCTGGAAGGTTAGTGACCAGAATTATTACTAGTGAGGGTATTTAATGCCACTGTGTTTCATATAATCTGATCTTTTTTTTTTCTTTTTGTGGTAATGGAGTGTCTCGTAACTTAAAATCCTTCTGCATTAGGATGTTCTGTGCTTCTTGGCTGAGCAGCAGGTGGAAATACATTTCAGGGGCAAGAGCAGTGGCCTGGCAGAGCAGAGGAGATGGCCCAACAGGCATTGATCTCCTCTGACAGCAAATCAAGCGGTATCTGTTGGTGATCCCTACAACCAGGGCCTCCTGTCCTCTGGTACTGAGCCTGGGAGTCAGAATAAGTCTGAGATCAAAATGTGATCTTTCTACCTTAACCCATCTCTCAGGGTGCTAGTATTATTTAAACAAACACAGAGCCGTGGAGTTATAGTTAGTCGTAGATAGGGTTGGCAACCTACAGACCAAACCAGCCCTCTGCCTATCTGAGTAAATACACTTTTATTAGAACACAACCACACTCATTTATTTACACATCATCTGTAGCTGCTGTTATATTACTGTGGTGGAGTTGCATAGTTGTGATAGACACTAAATGGTTTGCAAAGTTTAAAATGTTTATAATCTGGGGCTGGGGATATGGCTCAGTGGTAGAGCACTTGCTTAGCATGTGTGAGGCACTGGGTTCGATTCTCAGCACCACATATAAATAAATTAATTAAATAAAGGCCCATCAACAACTAAAAAAAAATTTAAAAAAATTAAATGTTTACAATCTGAATTATTGTAGCTATTAACTTCACAAACAATTAAAATTTAAACAATTCAAAAATTAAAAAAAAATGCTAAGCAAGTACTTGGCAGAGTTTGTTTATAATGCATGTAAAGTTCTTTATATGTGATGTTATTTATTGACTTGAATTTTTTTTAAGTCTATGAAAATTTTTTTTAAGTCTCTGAAAAAGAACAGTTGCTATTGTTTCACTCTGATAAATAAAAAGATGGGGCACACACACCAAATATTTACAATCTGGTCCTTGACAGAAAATTTGTCCCGAACTCTGGTGTGGAAGATTCTCTGAGCAGACTCACCGTGAAGACCTTCTCGGGTTGACCCCGTGCTCTCATGTTGGTGTCATGAATTAACTTCAGAATCATCCAAGCTTCATCGTGTTTTCCAACCTAAGAAATGTACAGGCAGTGAGGCTCTAGGAGCAAAACACATATCCCCCCTGATTTTCCAATAACCATCTTGTACTCTCAGACCACATAGAGTGTAATTGTGCAAAGGCATGTAGATAAGTCCCACCGGAAGGAACAGATTATCTGGATGTCATTGAATACACTAGCAGTTCAAACTATGTGCCTGTAACTAGGAATAGTACATGTGAAGGGCAAAATTTCATTTACAAAATAATAAGGCATGTTCTCTTCATTAAGTGAAAGGTTGTTTAAGGAGGAACATAAATATTTCTGGCCATGAGGCAGCTTTTCCACACATTGGTTGTTTAAAACCTGTCTTCATGAAATCTAACCCTCTATGGTTCCATGTAGGAAGGAAAACTGTACCTGCCAAAGAGACCAACATAATTCCTAGGATTAGCAAGGAACTCCTTCCAGTGTATGTGGGCTACTTGAGTATATGTAATAAACATTACCTCCAACAAGAACCGGGGGCTTTCAGGCATGAAGGTGAGGGCTACCACAGAACAGACGCAGGGCAGCGCGCAGACAATGACGAATACACGCCAGCTGTGAAACTGGTAGGCTGAGCCCATGCTGAAGCTCCACCCTGGAAGAGCAGACGGGAAGAATGAGCAAGGCTTCCCCTAGGAGCCTGTCAGGAAAGTCCCCCTGGCATCTCCACCTGGATTTTTCAGTCGAGTTTTACTGTCCTCAGAGGAACAAGCTGATCCGCCATGGTGACCAACTCAGTTTTAAGTGTACCATTGGCAGTGCTGAAATAAAGATGCTTGACCCCAAAGGGCTTCAGGTCTAAGTAGGGGGTGCCTGTGGGCTTATATATAATCAAATCCCAAAGGCCAACATTAATTAGGGAAAAATGCTTCATCCAATAGGTCACTGTGCTGGGTATCTTGTGTTTGTTCTTTCAGATCACTCTCCACTATTTTCCACCCTGCTGTCTGCCATGAAATGGCTCTCTGTAGACAGCATCCATGGCTCCCAGTTAGGTTGGAGTAAAGGAAGCAGCCAAGGGAACATCGAGTCTGCTGAGCGTGGTACCCAGCTCCAAACAGAAACTGAAGATTTCTAAATGTAACAAAAATAGAATTTTTATCTTAATATAGTAAAAAACAACCACAGTGGGATGCAAACAGAAATGCCTTTAAGAACAAAAAGCCAATCTTTGAATGAATATTAAAATGGTTGAAAGGAAAATGCAAACATGATTCTAAATGCAAAGTAATGAGGCGTATCAAATCTAATTGAAAACACAGAGGAGATTTATAGAGGCAGAGATGAATTATGTGGAGTGAAATTCTAATTTATAGCAAGGCTTGGTGTTTCTAAGACTTTCTGTGAACGTAAGTCAGGTAGTCTACATCCCAGTCCCAGGAGAGCTGTACAATTATTCACTGTTCACACAAAAGCCAAGTGAGATTCTGAAGGTGACATAACTTCCTCAAGGCCACAGAGCTGAAGTCACATATCAGAATCTTCCCTGTCAGGATTTGAAACAGAATTATATATCAACACATGGCCTCATGTGTGTACCCACTCACTCACTGAATTTGTTGACAAGTGATGTAAGCATCAATGACATACTATATTAATCTTAGATTAATAAATTTTCCTGGGAATTTAGTATATGGATATTATGGGGGTTGATAAATTAATTTTTAAATAAATGTTAGGGAAATATGATTGCTTTTGATGCTTTATGTGGCATAAATTAAAAAGTTTTACCTATCCAATGCAGAATAAATTCTATGATGGAACAGGGGAAATATAACTGCTTATTTCATATTTGATTTCAGAGCTTCATCTAAATATCTTTTTTTTTTAAAAAAAAGACATTCTAGGTTCTATTATTTAAAACATTGGAAGAAAAATGAAAGCTTTCAGCGATCTGTTAAATTTCAGGCTAGAGCACATTCCATAAAGTACAAGGAAGAGGATCAAAGAAAAATGGGGGAAGGCTCTGGTACCATCGATCAAATATGTTAGTTCAGAAAGTGAAGTTTGTAAAGGAGAAATTTACTACAGTGAGTAGAGTTGATGCTTCTTGTAGATGGAATAATGCTTCCTCCCCGCAAAGCCATTCTCATCCTAATCTCCAGAGTCTGTGAACATGTTACCCTACATGAAAAGAGACGCAGCAAGAATTATTAAGTCAAACATATGGAGAGAAAGATTGTCCTGCAGTATGTGACTAGGCCAAGTGTAAATGCAAGTGTCCTTCAATGGACAAGAGGGAAGTAGGAGAATCTGAGTGAGAGAAGGACAGAAGCCGAGGTTGGACTGGGGAGATTTGAAGACGCCATGCTGCTTGCTTTGGAGATTGAGGCAGAGACCACAAGCCAAGGAATGTAGGTGACTGGTAGAAAAGGCCAAGACTCCTCTCCTAGCGAAACTCTGCCAGTGTACTTGAACTTCTGACCTCAAGAAGTGTCAGATAATAAATTTATAATGTTTGAGGCTGAAACATTTGTGGTGATTTATTGCAGCAGTAATAGGAAACTGATATACTCCTCTTTGTAATTACAGCTTGTGATAGTTAGCTTTTTCACCACTGTGACCAAAAGACCTGACAAGAACAATGTAGAGGAGGAAAAGTTTATTTGGTGCTCATGGTTTCAAAGGTCTCAGTCCATAGATGGTTGACTCTGTTGCTCTGTGCTCGAGATGAGGCAGAACATCAAGGTAGAAGGCTGTGACAGAGGAAAGTAGCTCAGGATGTGGTGACAAGGAAGCAGAGAGAGAGGGCTCTGTTCACCAGGGACAAAATATATACCCCAAAGACATGCTCCCAGAGACCTATCTCCTCCAGCCCACCCTACCTGCAACCCAGTTAATCCATTCAAGTGGATTAGCATGCTGATTGGATTAAGGGTCTCATAACCCGAGCATTTCACCCTCTAAATTTTCTGTGCTGTCTTACACAATACTTTTTGGGGACACTTCATACCTAAACCAGACACAGGTCCCTCACTAGCTTGATGGGTGAAATTAAGTTGGAGAATTGTAGCTATTCTCTATGAAACTCCAGGCTCCCTGCTTTTGCCTAGATTTCTCCAGATGCCCCTCCAAAGCCATCAGGCTCCTTCTCAACAGCTGGTTTTAGGAAGGTTGTCTTGGAACATGAAATCAGTGGATGAAGAGACTTACTACAAAGTGATTCCAGTTGAGAAGGTTTCAGTCTACCAAGGATATTGGATAACAATGTAAAATCAAAAGAGAGGGCCGGGGTTGTAGCTCAGTGGTAAAGTGCTTGCCTAGCATGTGTAAGGAACTGGGTTCAATTCTCAACACTGCATATAAATAAATAAAATAAAGGTCCATTGACAACTAAAATAAATAAATAAATTTAAAAATAAAAAAAAAATAAGGGGCTGGGGTTGTGGCTTAACGGTAGAGTGCTCGCCTAGCTTGTGCAAGGCCCTGGGTTCCATCCTCGGCATCACATACAAATAAATAAATAAAATAAAGATATTGTGTTCAACTACAACTAAATAATAAATAGTTGAAAAAAAATAAATAAATAAAACCAGAAGAGAACTAACTGATCCAGAGGCCAGCTCTGCTCAGTTTAGAACAGCTGAAGATTAGCCTGTTCATTGCTGCTCAGGTCTGCCTCTATGTCATTAGCCATGAAGTCTGTCTTCTTATTCCTTGCATGGTGTACATGTATCCATGTGTATATATACCCATACATGCACAATCACATGCATTTTGGTGACCTCTTTCTGTGTAAAGAATGTGTTGTCCACCCATTTCTCTTTTCATTTATTTGCAATATGCTTTTCTCCCACGCTCCAAAACTGTTTTTAATCCTTTAGTCCATCCCTTTCCAAATATCCAGTCGTCAATCTCATTCCTTATACTTGAACTCAATTCCTGATCCTTTGAGAAAAGAAACACAGAAAGAACTACACACATCTCATCTTCTCACTCTTCACTAGCCTGATCTGCCTTCTCCTGTCCCATCTCTATAGCAGATGACCTGTCCATGTGCCAATCTAAGGTCCGCTGGTTCATGTGGACTCTGAAGCCCATCTTTCTCTTTCTCACAGGGACGGAACTCCTGTAGTTACCTACCTCTCCTCTCCAGCCCTTACCAACACATTTTCTTACTTCACTTCAGGAGTTGTTCCTTCCACACATCCACGCCCAGCATCTAGTAACACCCCTTCCTTGGCCCTCACAGGCTTCTGCGGCTGCACTGCTTTCTCTTTCCTCATCACAGCAAACACTTCTCAAAAGAATGATCGGTAGCAACTGTCTCCACTTTCTCACTCCAAACAGACTTCTGTCCTGAATTCCACACAAATGGGGCTGGTCAAGGTCACCAATTTTGCCAAATTTAGCAGTCACTTCTCTGTCTTGATGTTACTGAAAACTTCCAAATCAATTCATACAGCTATCTATTCCCTTGTTTTTGAAAAGTTTGTTTTCCTTGACTTCCTCATCAGTACTAGTCTGTTTTCCACCTGACTGGCCCTCCTTAGCTGGTCCCCCAAAGTCTGCAAACCCCCAATATTGTCATTGACTCTCTCCTCTGTCTACAGGGGGTTCATTTATCTCCAGACTTCATGCACCCTCTCCATGTCTTTGCCTGTAAAATGTATCCTGTTCTCTTCCTGGAATGCCAGAACTACCTCTCTACCTGCCTATTTACCTCTTTACAGAGATAGATACCTACCAGGCATTTCAGATATACCATATGCAAAATGGAACTTTAGATTTTCTACCACACTACCAAGGAAAAACTCTCATTTCTCTCTCAACTTTCCTAATCCAGCTCTGCCAGTCAGAAATTATTCATGCTAAAAACATTCAATATTTCATCCTTGATTCCCCATTTTCCCTTACTACCTGCTATGTTCAACCCATTGGCAAGTTCTGTCTCTAAAATTCATCTCAAAACCATCCATTTCTTCTTATCTCTGTGGTACTACACAGGTTCCAGTTCACATGGACCACTTCCTGACCTTCAGTGACAGCCTCTTAACTGGTCTCCCTGCCTCTCTTGGTCTGCCATAGTCCACTTTCCCTATAGTAGTCAGAGTTGTATTTTTAAACGTCAACAAGTACACTTTGCTCTGCTGTTTAAAGACTCCCCACACATATGGATTGCAACCCACGTGTCTTACCACAGCTCCAAGACCTGCATGGACTGATCCCTAGTTAAATGTCTGAGCTCATCTTCTTCAGCTGATCCTTTTCCTCACTTGGTCCAGTTCCATTGATCAGCCTGCAGTTCTTTGAAAATAGATCCTAATTCCAATCTTTGGGGCTAAGCCTTTTCCCCAGAAACCTAGCCATGCATTTAAAAGTATGTTTATGTATTTTAGCCAGTCTTTTTTGAAGTAAGTTTTTTTTTTTTTTTTGTCCTCAGCACATCTCACCTCAATTTAGATTATAGTCCCCTACAAATCCTTAGCATTTGATATCTGCCCTATGTGGACTGCTCTGTCTAAATATTTGCATTGATGGCTGTCTCCTTCCACCTTCTAGGGATCAGTTTAGGGTCAGAGGGATCCACACATTAAATCCCACTTTCTGTCACTGGAGACCTGTTTTATTGTCTTGATAGCACTAAGCATTATCTAAAGCTGTCTTATTTGTTTATTAGTTTACATGTTTTTACTTGTCCTTTTCCTCCTCCAGGAAAGCAGAATCCCTGCTTTTCTGACTTACCAATATCTCCCTAGTGCCATTAGGAAGTCCCAGTCCATAGGAGGTGTTCTTTAAATGTTTATTTAAATGAAAATACACACACACACAGTGTATATGTGGTTTCCTTTTAATTTTTTTTTCTGGATCCACACTAAATAGCAAAATATTTTGATTTGCTTTTTCAAATTGAATTGGTAACTCATATAGATACCGTAAGATTTATTTATTATTTGCAGATATCTAGCTCTCTGCATTTGGCAAATGTGCAGCCATGTAACTACGACCATAATTGGGAAACGGAATAATTCTATCACCTTGAAACTTTCCTTTGTGTTGCACCTTTGGGGTCAACCCCTCCTCTGTTCTCTGTTCCTGTAGGTTTGTCCTTTCCAGAATGTTATATAAATGGAATCATTCTGCATTTCACTTTTTGAATATGCTTCTTACACTTAGCATTACATATCTGAGATTCATGTAAATTATTGCACATACCAGTAGCTTATTTTTCTTTGCTGTGTTATGCTCAATTTTGTGAATATACCACAGTTAGTTTATCCACTCACCAGTGGAAGGATTGTTGGACTGTTTCCAGTTTGCAATGATTATAAATAAAGATAATGTAAATATATCATACAGTTTTTTTGCATGCATCAAAATTTCCTGTACTCTGTGTAAATATGTAGAAGTGGAATAACTGAGTCATATAAGTTTCTGTTTAGCTTTATAAGAAGATATTTTTATTTACTATGTGTCCATTCCTTCATACTTTTATTGAGTAACTATATGTGTCAGCCATAATGCTGTGATATGGGGGCTAATAAAACTGATTCCCAGACCTCGAGGGGGTTAGAGCCCAGTGGATGAGGCAGATGTGCTAACAGACATGATAAACAATACAACCCATGCTGGACCAGGTTATAAAGAAAGTGCAGCAGGAATACAGAAGAGGCAGTGGTATCTATACATTTTAAGGGGTCTACTCTCAAGATTTCTGGTCACATTTCTGATTTGGGCTTATGAACAAAGAAAGCAAATTCTAAAATTTCTAAAGTCAGAGATAGATAGAGAATCAAAATCTATGCCTAATAAGATCTTGAGATTGGTAAGATTGATTGTCCCTTTCCTACAATGTTACAACTGCCTGACTTGGAGAGGGAGAACAAAGACTAGGGAGCAGTGGCATGAGTCCTGACCAGGGAACTGGATGCCCCTCCTCTCTTATAACATCCATCACCAGGGGTCAAAGGCTAAACAGGAGATAATTACAGTGAGGGTCTTGAGAAATGACCCCACAGATGCTTTGTAAAACAAAAATACCATTCTGTGCATTAAAAACAAATAAAAGGATGAAGAAGTAAAACACTGACCACCATCATTTCTCATCTATGAATCCAAAGCATTCCCCCAGCTCCATTTCAAGATGAATTAAATCTAAATTTAAGAAATACACAAAAGCTGGGTGTAGCACTGCATTCCTGTAATCTCAGGGGCTTGGGAGGCTGAGGCAGGAGGATCATGAGGTCAAACCCAGCCTCAGCAATTTAGCAAGGCTCTAAGCAACTTAGCAAGACCCTATTTCTAAATAAAATATAAAAAGTTCTGGGGATGTGGCTCGGTGGTTAAGCACTCCTGGGTTCAATCCCCAGTACCCCAAATAAAAAACGTACACAAAGTCTCTACCCACAAATGTCAGAAGTAGAGTGAAGGACAGGAATGTGAAACCAGGCCGAATTTAACTGAGAAAGTGGGTTGTTGCTATCGAATACTCATCTGCACTCAGTAAAATGGATTCTCTTAAATGAATCCTTTTCATTGGCACCATGCCTTCTTTGTCTTAAAAAAAAAAAAAAATGATCCCGCAAAGTTGATAGTTCTAATTGTCCTTTGGACTTTGTTAAAATACTCATTAAAATGTCATACTGTGGGATTTATCTACAGATAATGTAAATTCCATGTGAGGAAGGACCTCAATTAGGGTATTACAGAAAACTGTGACTGCGCAGCTCTAATCAGTGTGGCACTAATAAGAGTATTATGTGTCTTGCATAATAATCAAGGCCATTTTCCAGCCTCAAGCTAATGTGCTCTGTGATTGCAGAAACCAGCTGCCTCCCCGTCGTCTGTTTTCCAAGGTGCCAAGGCAAAAGTGTACAACACACACAGCATGCTGAGTTTTGCATTCTTTTCTAGGCTCTCTCCTGGAAGCCCAGTCTTGGAACCTCCTTTACTATTCTAAATTTGATTGTCAGTTATGAGATATTTTCAGTGAAACTGTCTTTGGCAAGAAAGCAGATTTTAGGTGCAAGACATAGATCCAGCGTTCCAAAAGAAAAATCTTAAATATTGCACGAGAGATCAGTTTTAATAACTAGGAAGTAAATCATCTATATATTTTGGTCTGTGGTCTTTACTCACAGGGCAAGCGGCCCACTGAATTTCTCTTTAAAAGTAGTTCAAAATCCATTTTCTTCAGTGAGAAAAACTTAAGAAGGGAACAATGATTAGATGAAATTCTGATTTTATTCCTACAGAAATAAAAATTTATACCTTCAACATGCCGCTGGCTTAAAATATAAACACTATATAATCAACATGAAACGTTACTCCTTGGCCTGAAACTCAAGTTGTCATGCACCTAGTATCATCTGTGACTATAAGATTTAACCAATTGCAACTGGACAGTCCCCGTTGTTGAAATTTTCATCTTCTTCTCAATTTGTAAAAATAGGTAAGTAAATAAATCAATAAAAGGTGTGTGCGGGGACGACAGGGAGGTGGTTACATAAACCATGGTATAGTATTATTGATTTAACAGTGAATATGTCCAGGGTATATACTCCAGTGGAAGAAAAAAAGCTTTTTTTCCAAACAGTATAAATTGTAGTGATTTCATTTTTATATACACATAAAACATACAATCTGCTGTAGAAAATAAGAGGGAAGAAAATGCACTAAATTACTTAAATGGTTACTCAGGGCTGGGGTAGGGACTCATGGGGACTTTTACTTTTGACATGACTTCTTTAATTTTTTAGCTCTTGTGTTACCTTATACTCTGATTTACTCAAAAAAGGAATAAAATATTTTTCAGAGTTGTAATCTTTTAATTTTTCTGAGATTCAGGTGCTGATGAGAGAAGAAAACTGGAATTATGGGTCCGTCACAATCAGCATTTGCATTTTTCTGAATTGATATTGTTGATTCTTACTGTGAAAAACCTAAACATTGACAATGCAGTGTACATTTATGGATGCCAAGGGGAAAGTGCCAGAGACAATCTTCATCTCTTTGGGTAGGAAAGAGAACAATATTCATAGACCTTTAATCTTGACCTATGATCCCATTTTCTAATCATGGATTCCTGGGGCAGAGGTCAGTTGCTCCTTGAGCTGCAGTGTGTGAACATTATTTCCAACAGAAATACACAGGGCAATCACCATTAAAACAGTTGACAGGGATCTGCCTGCAGCACATAATAATGCCTGCAGGAAGTGAGAGCCAATTACATGTCCCAGGGAGACAGTCCAGGGGTGAAATTCCAACTGACTACAACAGTCATCTGTCTCTACGAGTATCCTTAAGCTATAAACCAAACTTTCCACTAGTTTCTTTATTTCTCTTCTCTTATTCAGTGCTGGGGACTGAACCCAGGGCCTCATGCATGCTAGGCAAGCACTCTACCACGAAGCTAAAACCCTAGCTCCTGGCTTCCTTGTTTCTCTATTTTTGTTTCTTAGCTTTGGTCCTGTTTGGAATGCACAAAGTAAGTGGCCCACGGCAGAGGGAAGTCACATCGTACCTTTACTTCCTGAATTTAACTTGTGACCTTTAACAGTGCTTTCTAAGAAGCAGATTTCCTGTGACCTTTGAAATTCATAAACATCATAAGCTTATTTTTCAAGGTTATTTATTCTGCCCCATGTATGCAAACAGAAATGAGGTGACCTTTCTACGAAGAGTTCCCAGAGCCAGCGTGGAACATTAATTCAAGCATGGCACTTCCCAAATTCCACTGAGAGAAATAAAAAGTCTGAGGACTTGAAAAACCCTACTAGCATAAAAATGTGTACATGTATTTTTGTGTTTTAAACAAAGGTCCCTTAGTATTTTCTTTTGCAGATATATAGCATTAATGTTGCAATAACATAGGGCAATCAAAACTTTATCAAAGACTTTAATGCATTTTTTTTTTCTTTTTTCTTTTTGGAGGTCCTGGGAGATTGAATCAGGGCCTTGTGCATACTAGGCAAGCGCTCTACTACTGAGTTACATCCCCAACCCTTCAAAGTAAATTTACATTATGAGGATTTAGAAGACAGTCAAATCTTGATCATATATAACTGAAGCTCATATCACAAATGCATGTAAAGTCAACTCGTTAATAGATACATATTGTATATATTCATGTTTATTATAGCATATAATCCATGCATTAACTTTCTTCCTCTCTTTACTCAAATATTTATTTAAAATGAAAAATACATATTTATTTTCATATATAAACATTCAGATTATATTTATATATAAACTTAAAAGGCTTATATTCATGAATGAATAATAAATCAATTATGTTCACTTTGTAAACTTGTATAGTTTTAGGGGATTTACAGGCAAAAAAATTAAATACTGAGAATTCTTACATTAGGGAGAAAGATGAAATAATTGACTACAGCTCATTCCAAGACTGAAGTTCTCTCTGGTTCTAAGATCTTTTATAGCAGGGCATAGTGATGTATGCCTGTAATCCCAACAACTCAGGAGGCTGAGGCTGGAGAACTCAGATAAGTTTCAGATTAGCCTGGACAATTTAGTGAGACCCTGTACCAAGCTAAAATAAAAAGGGCTGTGGATGTCTCTCAGTGATAGAGTGTTTGCCTAGCATGCACAAGAGCCTGAGTTTAATCCTCAGTACAGAAAAAAAAAAAAAAAAAAAGTCCTTTGTTTTGACCAGGTGAGGGCATAAGAAAGTCTTTTTTACAGCTGGACACAGTGGTGCATGCCTGTAATCCCAGCAGTTTGGGAGGCCGAGGCAGGAGTATTGTTCAAAGACAGCCTCAGAAAAAGTGAGGCGCTAAGCAACTGTGTGAGACCCTGTCTCTAAATAAAATTCAAAATAGGACTGGGAATGTGGCTTACTGGTCAAGGGCCCCTGAGTTCAATCCCCAGTATCCCCACCCCCAAAAAAGTCTCTTACACATATGGATATATGGCAAAAAATGGAATATTTTCAAAATAAAAACCAAAACACCTTGTAAACTGCAGTTAGTTCTGACATAAGTGTCTAAAAGTTGGTAGAGGATTTGCAGCAAGATAATGGTGCTTATTGCATATATTAGCAACTTAGTCAATCGCCTTTCAAAGTAGCTATCTTTAAAATAATCTTAACACACACACACACACACACATACACACACACCCCTTCATGGATTCCATTCTCTTCCAGATCAGTTTCTTTCTGCTTTTTGCAAATGGCTTCTACAAGGTTTTGCTCAATGTCAACAAAAGCTCCCTGTCCATTCCCAGAGAACTTTGTGATCCAGTAGAAACATTCTAGAGAAATTCATTCTTAGTTACAGATATTCCTGCTGGGGAGAGGAGTAAGACAAAGAGGGGGCTCTAACATTTCTAATGTTGGGATAAGAAGTCAGTCCCAATGCTATTTGTTTCTGGTGCCCAAAGATCACGCTCATAAACCTCTGTTAACCACTGCCCTCTCTGACCTGCTCTTTTTTTTTTTTTTACCTAGCCCCATTTCTTGCCTTGTAGCCTCTGATCCAGAACAAATCATTCAACATCTGACAAGTGAAACAGCTGCTTAGCTCATGACTCAGACTCTAAATGACCCTTAGAGTTTTGTCATTTATGTCAAAGAAATTCCACTTTAACCTGTGGGAAAGGTGTGTAACCACAGTAATTCAGGAGTTATAATTTCTGATTGTAGTGCCTCAGGCAAGGGAACATCCTCCCTCCCAGTGCAGTAGATAGGACATATGGCTCTGGAGGGGACTGGTCCTTTCACCTCCATAGCCAGGTCAAGCTACTTGTATCCAATTTACCTCACCAACAAGACACCTTTCAGATCATCTCAAGTTCCTAAGGCATGTTACCAATAAATGTTTCCCAAACCATCCCAGTTCATGTAGTGATTCTCTCTAAGTCCTTGCAGGCCAGAAATGTGAGGGGTAGCCTCTAATATTCTTCCTGATGCCTAGTCATTGATATGCAATTATATTTTCTGATTTCTCTCAAACCTGATCCTTTCCCTCTATCCCCATGGTTGAGACCCTTGTCATACCTTGCCTGAGCCACCTTAATAGACTGATACACAGCTTGCATAGCTCTATATAGCTGTGACTACTGCTGAAATGTTAAAGTCCTGTTGTGGTTATTGCTCTGAGCCTTGAGCTCTGGATTATTCCATGATCAATAACCAAAGAAAGAACACCTGGCCCAAAAAGGGCCTCAGGGGTCTAGTACTTTGGCTTTTCTTTTTATGACTAGCCAATTCCCTTTTGTTAAATAATTTTAATACTTCTTCTGTTTAATAGAACTCCTAGCTTCTAGTGGGTGTATTCTATTTTCCAAGTACCTCCAAGTTCACTCATTCACTAGCTTAAAACCTTTCAGTGATTTCTCCTGGATGGAGTCCAGATTGAGGATGGAGTTCAGATTCTTTCATGTGAACCATAGGTTCTCTAAGACCTGGCTCCTGCCTCTCTCTCACAAGCCCCTTCTTCTACCCTTTGCCTTATTTCTTTCTTTCTTTTTTTTTTTTTTTTTTTGTACCAGGGAATTGAACCCAGGGGCATTTAACCACAGAGCCGCATCTCCAGCCCTTCTTTATATTTTATTAGAGACAGGGTCTCACTGAGTTGCTCAAGGCCTCACCTTACTGAGGCTAGATTTGAACTTTTGATCCTCCTGCCCAGACTCCCGAGTCACTGGGATTACAGGCGTGCACCACTGCACTGGCTGCTGTATTTCTTTGCCAACATACTTTCTGATGTCCTAGTGGCTAGCAGAGCTCATCGTTAAGGTTACTCCATGTGTAACATGCCTGCACCTTTGCCAATCCCTACCTCTACCAAGGTCAACTGCACCTTTGCCAATCCCCACCTCTACCAAGGTCAACTTGAAGAACTCCTAAGCTTCAGCCCTCTATTGGTCAGGTAAAGAAGAATGCTCTCTGTACATTCTTCCAGACTAAAAAGGTTCCCTTCCCTGATGGTGCTATTACGGTGTCCTTTGAATTTCCACAGCCCTTACCAGGATGCCTGGTGTAGAAAAAAGCCTCATGAGAGAGAGACTGAGTATTTATCAGCAGTTGGTTCCTTGAGAGGAGGGGCCATGTCCTATTCATATTTGGTACAATACTTGGCAAAAAGTAGTCACTCAAATAATGCTTCTTTAATCAATGAAGAATGCACTCTCAGATACCTTTAAAACCAGAGAGATTGTCTTTAAAAGTGACTTTTCAAAAATACAGATTTTTTTTTAAAGCTGTTATCTAACAATTTCATTGTGATAAGAGCACATGCTTGCTTGGTTTTTGGAATATGTTGGAACTTGCTTCACAGAATAGTTTGTGGCCCACTTGTAAATATTATGTGAGTGATCAAAAAGAATGTATACTCTGCAGTTATTGGGTGCAGGGTACAAATTTGACATATCAAGCTTGTCAATCATGTTGTTCAAATCTATATCCTTACTAATTTTTCCCCCGTTTGTTACTTTAAATTCCTTTTAGTTTGTTTTCTGTGAGAAGACTGGTTCCCACAACATGACCCATCTTATTACTAGAAATGGAACAGCATACCTATTATGAAATTGAGCCACATCTACACTTCTTTGCCAGCATACTTCCTCATGTCCTAAGGGTTGGTAGAGTTCATTATCGTGTAAAGGAAATGTTGAGTCCAGTGGGAGGGAGGAAGAAGCAATATTGAGCTGGGTGTGGTGTCACATGCCTATAATCCTAGCAACCCAGGAGGCTGAGGCAGAAGGATCATAAATTCAAGGCCAGCCTCATTAATTTAGCAAGACTCTGTCTCCAAAGAAAATATAAAAGGGGGAGGGATATAGATCAGTGGTAAGGTGCTCTGGATTCAATCTCTAGTAGAATGAGAAGGAGAGGAGGAGGAGAAAGGGAAGGAGGATGAGAAGGAGAAGAAATACAAATATAGAAAACTGGGACTATTTGAAATATCATTGAAGACACAAACTGGGATAACTTGAACTTTTAAAAATCATAGAGATTAAAAAAAAAGAACCTTTCTGTCGAGTAACACAATAAACCATAAAATGTTTCATTTGTGCCCAACACAAATACACATCCCAGCTGAATGTGTCCCCACATTTTTTTTATGTAGTAGTGCCATTTGTTACTACCTTGTTTCAAACACTTTTCCATGAACTTGCAGCTTTTTAGAAGTTGAAGATGATCAATAAAGGGCTCATACCTAAAATAAACAATGAAAATGTACAGCTTGCTCTCAGGTTTTGCCAGTGGCCAGAGGCTGGTAGCATTTTTTTCCTTTGCTATTGCTTCTCCTCACCTGAGTGGTGACCAGTTTTTAATGTTTATATTGCACAGACAGGCAGGAAAAGGCTTACCCTTAGAGCAATGAATGTATTTTCTTGTGGCCAAACTTAATACTTCCCCAAACACAAATTAGACTTCCTTTTGGAAAAAATAGCTATCTCCAAGGGGACACTTTTTGCAATGCATCTTCAAAGCATATTTTGTTCAGATTGTCTGAAGAGAAACCTCAGTAACCGAAGTCAATTACATCGTTGGCAGATATGTGATTCCCTTTTGCCCATCCCTGATTTATGCCCCTGCAGCTGACATTCAAATGGTATTTCTCCTCAGCCCCCATCCCTTCCCCTTTGTTTCAGCATGAGATCTCTACCCAGAGTTAAATTTTGTCTCTGCCCTCTGGAAAGGTTGACTACTTGAGCCATTAATCTTGGTCTTGAAATAAGTTCCTGGCTGCGACCGACAGTGGAAATGATTGGTCCTGGTGCATCCTGGGGAATGGTCTTCTAGGGCCATGGCGCCAGAAAAATCAAACCCAGAGTGACTCAGTCTGGGACTAATGTAGCCGTTTTTCATTCAATATCACCTTCCCTGGCTGCTACTGATGAGAAATGATCTAATAACTCAGGGAGCCCAAAGTGACAAAGCACTGGAGTGCAGACAGAATGAAGCTCTGGCAGGGGTGGCCGTAAAATCAGCTTTGGTTCAAAGGCTGGTTTCCAGCTCTTGTAGAGACCCTTGTGGGTTCTCTTTCTCCTCAGGCCAGCGTGCCCACTCTGATTATGGTTTTGGTTGAGGACAGGAAGCCTTGAGTATCCACTGTAGCCTCTAGGAGGGACACAGATGAAGCAGAGTCAAGGCATACAGTGGATTCCCAGAATTTTTATAGTACATCTACTATGTGCCAGGCACCTTACACACATTATCTTGTTGAACACATCTGTGATTTTGCTGTCCACCCTGGTAAGATGGTCAGATAAAATCCAGGCTGTAGGTTGAATTTAATCTAATTTTTAGAAAAACATATTTCATGAAATACTTGGAATACAATTATACTAAAAACATATTTCTTATTTGTCTGAAATTCAAATTTAATGAGGTATCTTATATTTTTATTTGTTAAATTTGGTAAATGTATTCCAGGAGACATCTGGAAATGTCTGGAGATATTTTTGATTGCTGACCTTGGGGAAGAAGGATTACTACTGGCATCTCGTGGGTAGAGGCCAGGGATTATACAAAATATCTTACAATGCACAGGACAATCTTCCCCACAAGAATTATCCAGTCCCTAGCGTCAGTAGTACCCAGGTTGAGAAATGTGAACTAGTCACTGTGCCCATCCAGGTCACAGGTGAGGTACTCTACTCCAAGTTAATAGTGATAAGGCTCTGTTTGAATAGTTTGTTTTCTTCTTCTTTTAAAATTTTATTTATTTTTTAGTTATTCATGGCAATAGAATCCATTTTGATATAATTATATGAGCATGGAATATATCTTCTTCTAATCAGGACTCCAGTACCACTCCTTCCCCTTCCCTTTCCTCTGTTGATCTTTTTTGCCATTTATCCATAGTTACTTTCTAAAATTAATTTCCTGTGGATGTACACAATGGTGAGATTTACTGTGGTGTATTCATATATGTACACAGAAAGTTAGGTCAGATTCATTCCACTGTCTTTCCTTTTCCTATCCTCCCTTCACATCCCTTTGTCAAATCCACTAAACTTCCACCCCCCACACACAACCCATGCTCTCCTGCTTATTGTAGCTTAGTTTCCACTCATCAGAGAAAACATTTGACTTTTGAGTTTTTGGTACTGGCTTATTTCACTTAGTGTATGAGTCTCTAGATCTATCCAGCCAATGTCATAAAGTCATTCTTCTTTATGGCTGAGTAATACTCCATTGTGTGTATATATATATACCATATATTCTTTATCCATTCACTAGTTGAAGGGCACCTAGGTTGGTGCCATAGCTTAGCTATTATGAATTGTGTTACTATACACTTCGATGTGACTGGGTCACTGTAGTATGGTGATTTTAAATCTTTTGGATATATGCTGAGGAATGAGATAATTGGGTCAAATGGTGATTCCATTCCTAGTTTTTTTGAGGAATTTTTATTCTGCTTTCCAGAGTGGTTGCACCAATTTTGCATTCCCACAAGAATGTGGAAGTGTACCCTTTTCTGCACATCCTCACCAACATATATTGTTACTTGGAATAGTTGGTTTTCAAACAAAGGTGCAGACAGATCTTTAGCAGAACTTACATTTCATTCTTTAAAAAAAAAAAAAAAAAAAAAATATATATATATATATATATATATATATATATATATATATATATATATATTTTAGTTGTCAATGGACCTTAATTTTATTCATTTATTTACACATGGTGCTGAGAATCGAACCCAGGACCTCACACATACAAGGCAAGTGCTCTGTCACTGAGCCCCAGCCCCAGCCCTACATTTCATTCTTGCGTGGATGTTTTTTTCTGTTTTTATGTCAGTTTTTGCTATTGAATCATAAGCTTTTTTGATTGTTTTGCATTTACTTATTTTCACTATAAAATTAATCTACAGGGGCTGCCATTTTTCCTTCTATACACTTTTATTTATTTTTTTTTTTTTAAATTTATTTTTATTTTTACTTTTTTTTTTTTTTTTTTTTAAATATTTATTTATTGTTCTCGGCGGACACAACATCTTTGTTGGTATGTGGTGCTGAGTATCGAACCGGGGCCGCACGCATGCCAGGCGAGCGCGCTACCGCTTGAGCCACATCCCCAGCCCTTCTATACACTTTTAAATGCCCCTCAAAGAACAAATAATGGAGGCGTACAACAAAAACAGCAAAGAAGTGTTTTCTCCCTGTAGGGTTTGGTAGACAGTAACACCCTCCATCAAAGGATTTCTGATAAGATCTGCAGCTTATAAATGGTCACTACCACACACACAACCACCAAGGAAATAACCATGTATTTCCTGAAACATTTGTATTCTCATTTCATACAAACTGGGAGGTTTGTCCTTAAAATTTCCCAGTGCTCCACAGGAATGGAGAGATCCTGTCCTTAGTAGAAGCATCTGGCATCAACCACAAGTCCTACACGTTTTCTCAGATCAAGCAGTGGGCAGGCAGCGGGAGGGGCCCGCCCTGGCTTCCTCGGGACCTGTAATGGGAACTGTGGGAAACAGTTGTTCTTTTATGTCTCTCTTGGCTCCTGCCTCCTGGAGTCCACTCTGGGCTCCCATCTGTCCTCATTCCCTATAATTCCTCGATCTCTTCAAGTTCACCGCCTCCTCTCAGCATCCGTCCATGGTCTACAACTCACATCTTCCTGCCTGAGAATCTCCTCCCCACCCCCTGCTAGTTGATTATCCACAGTCTCCAGGAGAGGTGGCCAATAAAACCACCTCAACAATGAAATTTGCTGCCCTCCCTGCTCCCATCTTTTCCAGATTCTGCCCAGCAGTATTCCCCTTCTGGCTGCCTTCTGTATACAGCTGCCTAGAGTAAAAGGTGCTTGGCAACCATGGGCAAGCCTGTTTCTTGACCCTCACATTCACTGTCATTCCAGCTCAGGGATCCTCCCCTTGCACTGTGTGAACAACCGAATCACAAGGGGACTTTGTTGAAAAGGCATAACCCGGCTTCATACTAGAATTGTCTCATTAAAAGGGCTGGACTGTGGTCCAGGGCACCCAGGGTGGGGGGGAACTTAGGCAGAGGAAACAGCTTCCAACCCTACTCCCTCTGCACCTGCCTTTCTTTGTCTAGACTCAGGCTCTTTCCTCTGTCTGGAATGTCCCTTTTTCACCCCAATTCTCTGCCTAGAAGTTTCCCATGAATCCTTTAGGACCCACAGCAAATGTCACTTTTAGAGATACGTAACTTGTCTTTTGTGACAGCTCCTCTGACCTTAGGGGTCCGTGGAAAGAGAGAGAGAGAGCAAGGAGAACATGCTGAACCCTTTTATTGGGGAGAAGCCATTCAAATGAGGTAAGAGGTCAGGTTTCAGGGGGTTGAGACTAGCTTCTTGATGTCTGCTGTCAGCAGGTTGACTGACATCTAGGAAGGCCGTGCTTATCTCATGGGCTAAATGAGGATCAAAGGCTGAGCAAGAGAAGGGGGCACACGAAGGGAGTTTCCATGGAACATTCTATCCCAAACAGGGCAAAGGGTAGGATTACAAAAGAATAGGTGAGTGTAGCTCAATTCCCATGGGTGACGCCTACACCTAGAGCCACGCCTTGCTATCTGAGTTGAGTTAATGCCCAAGTTACTGCTAGACCTGGTACTATCATGCCAGACTGAAGGCAATAATTGGTCAGTGACCCGGGCATTGGGACTTGAAGGCGTCTGCATCCATGGCAGCTCTCAACAAATTGCCAGCATTTAATATTCTCTGTCCTGAAAGAAATACAAATTAAAGCCTCAATGAAATGCCATTCCATGCCTACCTAGTCTTAAACAGGGCAGGGAGCAAGCGTAACTCTTGTGCATGATGGGTGGGAGGGCAAACAGCATGACTTTGGAGAACTGGAGGCTTTTATGTACACACTTCTACTCTGTGACTCAGCAATCCCCATCCTAGGTGTTTACTCAAGAGAAATTAAAGCATAGGCAGAGGTAAGGCTGCTCTAAAAACACTTGTGTAAGAATGTTCTAAAAGCAATCTTTAAAAAAAAAAAATCAACGCCACACAAACACACACACACACACACCAAACCAACAAATAAACTCTGGAAACAACCAAAATGTCCACCTATGGGGTAATGGAGGAATAAATTGTGGTATATCTATATAATGGGATGCTATAGGATGCTATTTAGTGATAAAAAGGAAAGAACTACTGATACACACAACACAGATGAATTTTTTAAAACATTCCAAGTGAAAGAAGCCAGAAGATTCCATACTTCATTTAAATAAAATTTCTAAACAGGAAGAACTAATCTTTGGTGATAGAAATCAAAGCAGTTGTTGCGTTCAGGGTGGGAAGAGATTGAAAATGGATGTGAGGGGACTTTTTGGGGAGATGAGAATGTTCTATATCTTGATTTGCGTGATGGTTACATGACATACACAATTGTCAAAATCCATGAATTGTACACTAAAATCCCTGCATTTAAAAAAAAATATTTAAGTGAAACAGCAGCAGCAAGACTGTATTCCTACAACTATATCATGCTCTAGGCACAGGATTCAATACAAATACTAATCTGACTTGGAATTATTCAAAATCATATTGGTTTTGATCTGGCCCTATTTCAATTGATTATAAGGTTTCATTTACTTTTGAACAGTCAACACTCTTTTTGCTATTTATAGCCAATGTGACCAAAGATCAAACTCCTTTCACACCTCTCTAGCCATCACCAAGCTCTCTGTAGGACCAAGACATCTCCTGAAGATGAAGTTCCTACCCAGAAGCAAATGTGTGGCCATTTCTCCTTGCCAAAGGGAGACTTCTTGAGGCTGCTGCCTCCCTGACCACTTCACTGCCTAGAATTGTCTTGAGCAGTCCTCCAGCAGAATCAGATACAGAGGGCATCCCGGTTAACCAAAACACAGTCTACAATGGGGCAAGAGCAGAGTTATTCTTACCAGTTCAAGCCGGTTCTTACTGGTTTTGACCTGAGTGGCCTTTGTGAATACATAGGTGCTTCACCTCCAACCAAACCCTTCACAACCAAACTCCTACATACAACACACATACACACCACACATTACACAAAGCACACACATGTTATATATATACTATACATATACACATCACATAACACCATATACACACTACACACAGTACACATGCTACACATACCACACACTGACATTATACACACAGTACACATACATACCACAACACTACACATACATGCCATATATATTATATATACACACACATACACATGGATTATAGAGAATTTTTAGCTCCAATGGCAGTAATGACTGTGAAGATTAATAAATACGGCTATAGGTTAGTAAGATTAATAAATAAGCAGGAACAGTAAGAAATTTCTTTGCTTAACTGGCTCCCAAAGTTTGGGACACACTTGAATATCTGTGTAGGTTTCCCAAAATCACAAATATCTGGCATTTGATAACATGCCTAAACAAACAAAAGAGGAATGCTTGGATATAGAAGTAGATTTTTTTTTTTAAGAAAGGAAAAGGAAAGGTTTTCTGATGGCTAGAGATCATTTTCCTTCAGTGGAAGGCAGGTAAGTAAAAGTTCAAATACTATTGTAGAGACTTGATCCTATATGAGGAGGAACTTGTTTATCAAGCCTGTTTCGTAAATTTTTTGGTCTTGCAAAAGCAAAGTGGAGATGTGAACTAGCCGGTGATTGTTAATTTTAGGAAGTTGTCTAAAAGAGAAGTATAATGACATTGTAAAAGGGGAGACAGATTTTGAAAGACTTGGGAGCAAATAAGATTCATGGAGAAAATGAATTTACTACAAACAACTTTATCTCAGAGTACAATATGCAAAAAGGCAAACCCAAATTTGTTTTAAAAATACCTCAGGAGCACTAGGGTGGCCTGAGTCTTCAAAAGTAACAAAGGTAGGGAAAGCCTCTGGTGAGAAATTAAGATGGATGGACATGAACCACAAAGCTAAAATGTATCCTTTACACTCCTTCTAGGGTATTTTAAAGAATAGTGAACTGCGATGAACCCTAACCAACACTTGAGGGCACCCTGCGCTCACAAGTTACATAGTACTGAGGGTGCATTTTAAAAAGCTCTTTCCTTTTACTTGCAAGTCTAAGGGGAAGTTGAAAGCAGGTCAGACTCTGGGCCTATCTAAAGACAAAAAATCAGGGGAACATGCAGCTCTTGTGATTTTTTTCCTTTCCTCTTTGATTCTCATCGACTGTGTGTATGTGCCAAATTATTTGCTGCACTCCAATTCCAGCTGCTAAGTTTCCCTTCCTGGGGACAGATACAAAGCCTGGGAAGAACAGGTCCTGCCCTCTAGCTCTGAGGCCAGGGACCCAGCCAGAGGCAGCTCAAGCACAAAACAGCCTTGGGGATCCTTGATCTTAAGAACCCAAGCATCAAGCATGTGCTCTCAGAGTAAGGGCTGCAGATCAGAACTTTTGAAAGTGGGAATCTTTGTCCATCATCCCACAAAACCACTTTGAACATTCTCTGCACTCCTCCCATATATCAGAGTTTGAGGGACCAGGAATCCAGAACTTCCATGGGAATCCTTCTAGGAAGACTAGTGAGAAGAAGGACTGTAGTGCTAGGGGGAAGGGAGGGGACAGGAGTAGACACGCTAGGGCAGAGGAGGACAGGGCTCACCGGGGTAGAGAACTGGAGAACATGGGAAGATGTATCAAGACTTACCAGTTCTTCATCCAAATCAGTGATATCAGTATAATCAGAGTTCAACAGAGTACATCATGAGTCTCTGACTGAGAAAACAGGCTAAACAAAGACTGTGCTAGGAACCAGTTTTAGGAGGTAAAGCTCTATGGTTTTGATAATTCCTGGCAGAAAAAAAGCTTCCTATGTCTGAAAAAAAAAAAAAAAACCAACCTCTGGCTGTTTGACTTATTAAGAATTAGTGAAACCAACCTAGATGCTCTTTCAACAGATGAATGGATAAAGAAAATGTGGAATATATACACAATGGAATATTACTCAGTCTTAAAGAATGAAATTATGGCATTTGCTGGTAAATGGATGGAGCTGGAAAATATCATGCTAAGAGAAATAAGCCAACCTCAAAAGACCAGAGGCCAAATGTTTTCTCTGATATAAGGATGCTACTTCACCATAAGGAGGGCTTGGTAAGAATGGAGGTACTTTGGATTAGGCAGAGGGGAGTGAAGGGAGGGGAGGGAGTGTGGGAGATAGGATAGTAGAATGAATGGGACATACTTATGAACACATGTCACCTGACTGGTGTAAATTCTACATCATGTATAACCAAAAGAATGAGAAGTAATACTCCACATATGTATGATGTGTCAAAATGTCAGATGTAACTAATTAGAACAAATAAAAATTAAAAAAAAAAAAAGTTAGTGGAGCTAGCCAATAACTTGATGGTTTTTAATCATATTGAGTGATTATTGGTATTATTATCCCCCCCCCCCATATAGTATAGTATAATGGGGAAAACCACAAAGTCTTTAGTTAACAGAGAATTTCCTGAAAGTGAGTGTGAAAAAGTGTAGACAAAGTAAATCCATTTTGGGGTTGGGAGGGAGAGAGAGGACTGAGAGAAAGATTAAAATCAACCCTGTGTCACTCTTGTACCAGGAAAGGGTAGACTTGAATCATGTTACCTGTTTAGAATTCTTTTGATTATTTTTCTTTGCCCTCAAATAGTAGTGTTGTTGTACATGCATGTGTGACAGGTCCAAGAAATATAGAAAATAGAAAATAATTTAGAAGAAGATAAACCCTGAGGCAGGATTCAGTGCCAGCTTAGCCAAAATAATGAGACCCTGTCTCAAAATTAAATTTAAATATAAGAAGGTAAACCACTTCAAGTTTTGTTACCTAAAGAGAAACATAATTAAGATTTTGGATTCTGTATAATTCTAGTATTTAATTAAGCCATGAGAAGATTTAATGAGAGTCTTGGGGAAATTCATTAATAATTGTGTGTATGTGTGTGTGTGTGTGTGTGTGTGTGTGTGTGTATGTGTGTGTCTGGGAATTGAACCCAGAGCCTCCTGCATGCTAGGCAGGTGCTCTACCACTGAGCTACATCTCCAGCTTCCCATTAAGATTTTTGAAATCTGCATCTTGGTTTATGTTACGTGCAATCTGCATGTTTCACATTGTTTGGGCATATCTGCATCAGACATTGCCTTACAGACCTGGAAATTTCCACAGAAATCAGGCAGTTTATAAGAACTGAAAGAGCAAGATCAAGATAGCAACACCATCATAAAGCTAACCAGCAAGGACTGAGCACTGCCTGTCCGCATCACGTCTTGCTGCTGCGGGGCTTTCCAGCACTGCTCCTGCCACGGCTCTCAAGGCACAGAAGACAAAGGAGGGATGCATTACTGCTGTTATTCTGCCATGCTGACTGACTAGATTTATAAATGCATTACCTCTCTACCTCCTGCCAAGTCTGATGAGGGAAGCAGTTCAGATTTTTAAAGATCAATGAGAATATTATGCAGCAGTTTTTAAGATAGGGAGAAAGCTGATTTTTTCCTTTCCTTTTTTTTTATATATATATATACATAGGGATAATAGGGTCTAAATTAAATTATGCCTACAGGTAAAACTGAAAAAATTTTAATGTAGTGCAATTCAATAATTAAGAATCATTCATTTTATCATAATGAAATCCTCATAGTAGGAATAGTAAGATTTCTGGGGCATAGGAGTAGATAGCTATGTTGGGAGAAAAGAATAGAACAGTCCTAGAAATGTCTGCTCTGGGTTGTCTGTAGCACAGTCAGGGTCAGGGGATTCTAGGTGGAGTAGGATGGAACCAAACTTTATGCTCATTAAATCCCAAGGCTTTTTTGAGAAACTGTTCCCTTCCCATACTCCTAAATTATCATTTACATTTTTATCATAGCTCAGAATCTATCTATTGCTAAGGGTTAAACTCCTGGCATACTCTAAGTCTTCAACAAAATCCTAACATTGTTCTTTAAAATGGACCCAGTGGAATCTAAATACCACAACAATTTTGAACCTGTCATCAACCACTTGAAAATGACCACTTGATCAGAGGAATTTTTACATGATTTCCTTTTGTCCTTGAACTTGAATTTCCATTCCACCTTCTCCACAGAATTCTAACCTAATGTAGTATATTTTTATGTATGAATCATGCTATTATGATTTTACTGATCAACTTTTGTCCCTCTCTGCATCAAACACACCTAACTGAATTTAAACTGTAAAGCCATGTACTGTGACCATGAGTTTTCTAAGTGATAAAAATTATGTCAATTGAGATATTATTATAATTATTACTATGTGATTGATCAATATAACAAAATGTTGTATAGTTTGTGAATATATTTGAACTAAAAATAAAGGGTTTTTTGACTATATATTTTTTATAACATGACGTGGAGGATTTTTTTTCCCAGTTGTTTGATGCACCTGTGAGTGAATATTACGTATTGTTAGAATGAGCTGGAGCTTATCATTGTTCTTATTTACATAGTAAGTAAAGTGACTAGAAGGAGTTTTACTTCTAGCTACATCACTCAGTTCTGTGGACTCTGAGTTTAGTGACTGTGATGTATCATTGAAACTGTTAATGATGTACCAGCTTACTTGATTAAGAACCTCCTCTAATTTTGTTAATTTTGCCTGAGGGCAAAAACATTTATTACTTGCTTATTAGAGCCACACACTCTTTTACCCGTTGCACCAATATTTTGAATTGCCTCTCTGTTCAGACTCCAGAGGTTACTAGCCTGATGGTAGTGAGAGGTACGCATCTTATTTGTGGAGTAAAACAAAGATGAGTTCTTAGTTCGGTTTAAGGAAAGAGTTCATAGACATGAGCTTCTCTCTTAAAGCATATAAACTCCTGGACAGTGAGTTTGCATGTGTTAGGTTGAAGAGCAAGAGTCTCGAGTTAGTCTGCTTAACAGTTCTACTTCTCCTACCTCACTGACCTTAAGTAAGGAACTTATTCTTTTCAAACCTCAGTTTTCTCATCTGTAAGGTGGGAATAATAACAATAACCTTTGGGGCTATCTGGAGGCTCAAAGGAGAAAATAGGAGTAAAATGCTCTGTAAACTAAAATTCTGTCAATGTTATACATTGTTTTCAGGACTATTTTTTATACCAATGATCCTAGTTTAACAATAAAATTAAGATCAGATATGAAGAACACAATGATGCCTGTCACTGGAATAAAGAAGCCTTACTAATAAGTTTACAACACAGGTTTCTTGAACTTCTAGTGATAAAATAATGAATGATATGTGTCCATTTCTAAAAATGAGACAGCAGTGTTTCTCAAAGTGTAGACCCTCTATCAGCAGCACAAACATCACCTGGGAACTTAGAGATTCAAATTCTCTGGTTTCATTCAGACCTACTGAATCAGAAACTCAGGGAGTGGGACCCAGCAACTTCTGTTTCACGAGCCCTGCAGCTGACTCTGCTGCTTGCCAAAGTTTGATACCCTTCTGCTCAGGATGCTTTGTTTATATGTGGGGTTTCCCAGAATGGGGGTGGGGCGTGAGAACCCAAGAGAAAGCACTTTGAGTGAATTCATTCTCTATCAGCATGCCACCAGATGTCCCTAGAGATAGAAAGTGCCTTCTCTCTGTCCACAGGTGGTGCATTTGCTGGCAGTAACTGCAGAGGGACAGGGTCCACTCAGGGAAGGACACAGGGTCCACTCAACAGTTATCAGAAGGTAACTGAAGAGCTCTTATCAGACACAGGATGCCCTTCTTGTGGGCAAAAGTAAGACGCCCTTTTGTCTTCTCTTTTATAAAGAGAAACAGAGTCAAAAAGAAAGAAAACCATCCACTAAGATGTCAAGGGAGATTGATCAGTGCTTATCTGACTACAAAGAACTGGATTTTGCTCTCAATGATATAGTTTTCTGCTTCTGGGCTGTTCCTGTGCAGCCAATGTTGCTCCTCTATCCTTCACTCCAGGCTCCTAACACTGACCCAGAAGTTAACTCCATGCCAGACCTGTCTCAGGCAACACCAATCAAATGCATCTGGTACGGTGTCCAAGGCAGGATCACAAGCTTGAGGGGAGACCTGCCTAGGCAAGTTAGCAAGACCCTGTATTGGAGGGGGGTAACAAGGCAGAATAGGAGGGCCTCAGTATTATGGGGGTGAACTCCATTCCATAATGGCTCAGATAGGAAGAATGTAGCTGTTTTTCCAAATGGATGCAGAGCTCCTCTTTCCCAGTATAACCTATTTAGTGCTTCTAGAAAACAAGTGAGAAGAGGTGGTTCAGAAATACTGGATACTAATGGGATTTGGATGCTGTTTCCATTGGATGCTTGTTTAGTACAAAATAAATTATCATAGCCAGGGGAAAAAGACAGCAACAACAAGAAGCCACAGCACACACAAAGAAGAGAGGTAAGCTTTCAGCCAGTGTATCTCTGACAGGTTGACCTTAATAAAGTATTTAAAAAACAGTATTTTCTTTTTGCTGAAAATATACGTAAGAAATAAAAATTAAGTTAACTAATAGCACTTATAGGTATTTTATTTAATCTAATAGTTGTGTTTGGACTTTCTTGACCAGGTTTGAAGAAACATAGAATTTGTAAAAAAACAAACAAACAAAAAACAGTCAAACTAATAACTAGTGGTAGTGAGGCAAAGATTGGGCATTTGTTGATTTTTTTTCCTTCAAACAGGCGTGGGTACACAATAAAGAATTAAAGTCATCATCAACCATTGGATTTTCACACCTGAACTCTATGTTTTGGAGGAAATGACTTTGAAAGAAAGCTGAGAGATCTTTCTGTACACCAAATATTCAGAATAAAATGTTCCAATTGTGTAGCAAATGTCAAAGTAACCCACTGAGGGTTAATATTAAACCAATACCATTGAAAAATCTCATTACCAGGACTGTGGTACAAAATTGCGCTGCTATATGGTTGACTGAGTTGTCTCTGACTCTGGAGATTTATATACCCCATGGCTCTGCAGAAGCTTCGATTGGGCCCAGCTCATTGCTGTTACAGACACAGCAGAAAAACACAGCCATGTGCATCAGCAGCTCACCTACCTGTCAGCACATACATTAAGGCAGAGCAAGCAGGGATAGGCTCGCACTCTCTTACCACACCAAAAAGCAATCTGTACAAATAGACACCTTTGTAACTGGATGGACGTGTTTTTAGTATATTTTTGTTAAGGCTAGTAATTATAAAATTAGTCATCTTACTAACCAAATACAAGCAGATGTCAGCATTAACATGATTATTCAAAGGTCTCAAATCTTATTAAAGCTACCCCAATTGACTTTAAATTATAATGTTACAATATTTCACAAAGCTAATGTTGAATATTTAATGGGTATTGGGATTGCATCATGCATTTTTCCAATTAATTTCAATGGTCTTTAAAAAAAAAAAAACTTAGTGAACATTTTGCATCTGGCCTAAAACCTTTCTCATGTCTATGAATGCATTAAAAATAACATCGGTCTCCAGAGTAAACAGAATCTACTACAGGAGCATCCAACCTAATATTTTTATAAATGCAGAGCAGCCATTAATGACTTGCGATCTGCTTTGAATCATAATATAATAGAAACGGTCTTGCAGTGCTCTTGCATGTGTACTTTCCTATGTGTTCCTCAGAGAGAGACTAAGTCTCTTCTCCTAACCCTTTAAAGTTGACCTAGAATTTTACCTTTCTTCCAGATTTAGTAATGACATAACTATTTAAAAAAAAAACTTAACACACTATAATCCCATCTACATGGGAGGTCAAGGCAGAAGGATCACAAGTTTCAGGTCAGCTTGGGCAATTTAGGGAGAATTTGTCTCAAAATAAAATAAAATAAAAGGGCTGAGATGTAGCTCAATGGGAGCATTCTTGCATGAGGCTCTGGGTTCAATACCCAGTAAAACAAAACCAGAAATTGATAGCTATTTTCTCTGAGTGGCCCCGAACCAGCCATAGCATGGATACACTCCTCTTAATACCTGCACTTTTCTCTAAGAATAGGAACTTCTGACTAATCCTTTTTCATTCAGTAATTCAACAGATTATTTACTGTGCACCTACTATGTACAGATACTAGACTGGAACAATGGCTGCTGTTATGGGCTGCGGTATGTCTCCTTCCAATCTATATGGGTACATTCTAGTACCTGTAACTGTATTTAAAGACAGGACCTTTACATGGGTAAAGTTAAAATGGGGTCTTTAGGATGAGTCCTCATCCAATAGCACTGGTGTCCTTGTAAGAAGAGGAGATTAGGACACAGAAAACACAGTGAGAGGAACAGCCATCTGAGAACACAAGAGAGGGCAGTCATCTTGCTAGCCAAGAAGAAAGGCCTCAGAAGAAAACAAACCCACCAACCCCTTGATCTTAGATTTCCAGCTTCCATAATTGTGAGAAAATAAAACTCTGTTGTTGAAGCCACCCAGTCTGTGGTATGTGTTAGGGCAGCCCTAGCAAACCAACAGCTGCCTTAGGGACAGTTAACCTATTCCTTTACATGGTTGTGAATGATAATTTGATCAAAAGAATATGGAAGCCAAAGTACACAACAATGAGTTCTGCCTTTAAGGTTATTTCCAGCTGGGAGAACATCATTCTAAGTGAAATAAGCCAGATTCATAAAATCAAGTTTTCTCTCATATGTGGAAGCTAGAGAGAACAGAGAGAAAGAAGGGGATCTCATGAAAATAGAAGGGAAACTAGTAGAGCAGAGGATGGGGATTATGAAGAAGAAGGAGAGGAGAGAAAGGGAAAGAACTGTGGAATGAGGTTGACCAAGTTCTGCTATGTGCAGGCACCATGAAGCCTGCTATTATGTGTAATTACAATTCACCAATAAAATTTTAGAAAAAAAGGAATATTTCCAGTTCTGCAGCATTTTAAAGGTGAATAGGACATGTGTGTAACTTGACCATCAGTAGCCCTGAACTAAGAAGAACTTTCCTGGTTTGGGACAATTAATTTTCTCCCTTCAGTATGGTCTCACTTCTCTTTTTATAGATACCTAATAATCACAGTCATCTAATACCTCACCAGGTGGGAGCGACTGACTAAGACCTGTCTTGAATTTCATGCTTTATTATCTACTTACTTTTATCCTCATGCATATAGTCTTTTAATTGCAAATTTAATCTTGGAAGCTAATGATAGTGCCATTGTGAGGACTTTGAATAGTTTAACTTTTCAGTTTTAACACAAAAAAGAAACATTACTTTTGGCCCACAACTTTTAAAATTCTGGCTTAAAATCAAAATTCAAATATACAGACTACTTAGATTTTCTTTTTCTTTCTTTTTTTTTAAAGAAAGAGTATTTTTTTGATATTTATTTTTTAGTTTTTGGCAGACACAACATCTTTGTTTGTATGTGGTGCTGAGGATCGAACCCGGGTCTCACGCATGCCAGGAGAGTGTGCTACTGCTTGAGCCACCTCCCCAGCCCTAGATTTTCATTTGATAGAATCAACCCAGTTTCCCGATGTTATGTCCTTCCCTTGGACAAATTTTACATCATTTTCTGTCAGTGTGTGACAATTTTAAGAAGGTACAGTCATCCCTTGCAGTAATAACTCACCATCTGAATTGAGCACAGAGATAAAAAAAAAAAAAAATCACCTCAGGAGAAAATGAACTGTACTCTGTGAATGTAATTTTTTTTTCTATTTCTTGTTCATACTTCACAGCACCTACTTGTATCCCTAGTCTTGGAAATGGAAGGGGTGGTTTTAAGTAAGCAACAATTATAGATTAATCAGGAGTGGACAGGAAGCATACAAATAATTGCAACATATGTCCATGGGAAAACATTATTAAATTACAAATACTCACCTGAACATTTTTTAGGATTGCATCCATTGCACACAGCAGAACCTAAGTTATAGTCATTCTAGCTCAGGTATTTTCTCTCCTTGTTATTGTTAGCTCAGATCACCAATGGTGCTCTGATTATAAGTTAATCCCTCAAGGGGATCAGCACCGTTGCCCTTGGTCTTACCCAGGGGAAAACTGAGACATACTGGGGATAAACAACTCAGAATTTCTGATTTTTAATCTCTGTTTCTTCAATTTTCATTCTGCAAACATCATCAATGCACATCACAGAAAATATGTCACGTGGAATCATTTTTTCAATAGAGAGATACAAAGGAAAAGTTAAGGATGACTATTAGCTCCCTTTGAACCTCCATGCCATTCATTCATGTGTCCTATTTCTGTGGGTTTTTACTAATTCATGGCCCAAATTTTTAACCATAGAGCTGGCCCAGGTAGGAACTGACATAGGATGAAAAATACAAGCATACACGCATGCTCATGTTGTGTGTGGGAGCGGTGTTGGGGTTGGGAAGTGTCAGTCTGGGGACACAAGTGTCTATGGGAAGGGGGACAGCTCCACTACATCTTGCTTTGGTGGGTATTCAAAGTACCCCCTTCCTCCTCCTTCTATTCTGATTCTCCAAGAAGAGTCTCTCATTTGGGGTCTGAGTGTGTGTTGCTGCTTAGAATTCATGGCACATGCCCCCAGAAGATGCCTGTTTATGTGGTCACAAATAGCAAGTTGAACAGATTCTCCTCCTGAAAGTACTTAAGGGGGAAGTTATTTTGATGTTCTGTACTACTGAAAAAATGCATACGTGCTTTTCAAAGTGAGGTTTACAACAACAAAGACACTGTATCGGGCAGGGAGAGCCCGATTTACCTGATTCAGATGTCAAATTAACAATTATTCAAAACTAGTACTTACATATTACAAATAGTTATTTTTTTTTCTATTCAGAAAAATACTAGGAAATTTTGACTGTATCCTGGTTGCTTAATACCAATAATTGTAGCAAGGTAACCGCAGGCCTACAGCTATCTACTGTTACAGAAGTGAAGGAATACACAGGAAAATCACATGGGATCTTAAGAACATAAATAAAAGGAATTGCCTTTGTTTTCCTGGCTATTCTCCCAACCCAGACATCTTCATGATGTAGACCTGGAGTTAGGAACTAGATGTTTTGTGTTGGTGATGGGTATAGTATCAACAAAGTTTAAAGATAAATATTTACCCATGAAAATCCCACAACCACAATTTATTCATGCTGGAAAAATATTTTATGTTCTGTGTGTAATTGTTTTTACACACACACACACACACACACACACACACATCCCTATCTTTTGCCTCGATGGATAGAACTAGAGTCCTGGTTTTAGTTTTTACTGCGGTATTTTAGTGGTTCATTTAGTAAATTGTCTTCTTTGATTAATCACACCTGTCTTTCTGGTTCCAATAATTCCATCCTTTAAATATCTTTAGATCAAATGGCCATAAATCACATACTGCCCCAAGCCAGCTATGAATAGCTCACAATTTAAATTAGCAAACAGACTTAACAGCTGTCATTAGTGGGAACTGCAGTAACTGGAAGAATCATAGTTGACCAAACATTAAAAACCAGTTATGGCCTCAGAATCTCATCTAATCAAAACATTTAATACACCTAAAACTCTTTAACCACAATGCCAATGAATTCATGAGCTTATGGGGAAAAAGAAAACCATTAAGTTTAGGTTTGTCTGAGTGTTTCAGTAGACTCACATAAAAGTAGCTTCCTGGTTACTAATCTGAGAGTTTTTTCTTAGCTTTCATCCTGTTGGATTCTCAGGAGCATGTGACCCAGTGACTTTTGTACAAACCAAGCTTCTCTCCTAGCCTCTGTTATTACACCATCCTGGTTCCCCTCCATACCCTGGCTTCTCCATTCTACAACTTAATCCTCCTTCCTTTTCCTCCAAGTTTGGTTGTTTCATTCATTCATTTATTCATTTATTCCACAAATATTTATTGAGGGCTTAGCACTGGAAAATCAATAATGGAAACTTCTTAGTATTTATAAACTAATGGAAAATCCAAATACAGATATATAAAGAATAATTAGAATGTAGCATGACAAATTGAAGATGGAAGATGTACGGGGTGCTTGGGAGATTATAATTGTGGGTAGCTAACCCAATTTGGGGGCACAAGGCAGGGAATCTCCAGGTCTGTGAAAGCTGACGTATAAGTTAAGTCCTAAGGAATGAAATCAGTTCCTACCGGGATGAGGATGTGTGCAAATGGCTCTGTTTTTTATATTATCTCTTCATGAGTATGTTTATTTAACCATGTTCAAGTGCCATACCTGTCCTGCTAGATATGGGCTGTCCAATAAGAGCAGTCATTAGCTACATGTGGCTACTGAGCCCTGGAAATGTGGCTAGTGTGACTAAGGAACTAAATTATTTTACCGAAGAAGTGAAGTTTTATTTTAATGAATTTAAAATTTCAAATTAATACAATTCAGCTACTTAAAACTGTTGAGAATGTTTCAAACAACTTGGGTATGAAAATGCATTTTCAACTTTAGATTTTATGAAATCTAAATATAGAGTTTCAATTTCATTCCATTGAAAACTTGCATCTGAATTGAAATGAACTATAATATAAGCTACATTCCAAATCTGAAGACTTCGTACCAAAAGAAGAATGTCAAATACATCATTTTATTTATTTATTTATTTTAAAATAAATATTTTTAAATATTTTTAAATAATATTTTTAAAAAATATTTTTAAAAAATAAATATATTTAAAAAATATTTTTTAGTTGTACTTGACACAATACCTTTATTTTATTCATATGTGGTGCTGAGGATCGAACTCAGGGCCTCGCACATGCCAGGTGAGCACTCTACCGCTGAGCCACAACCCCAGCCCCAAATACATCATTTTATATACTGAGTATATGTTAAGATGATCATATTTTGTGGCTTAAACAAAATACATTAGTAGAATTAGTTGTACATTTTTTTAAATTTTTTAATGTGGTTACTAGAAATTTTAAAATTATATTGTGACTCGCTTTCTACTTCTGTTGGACAGTGCTGGACTAGATTGTAACTCTTTGAAAGTAGGAACTGGCTCTTACTTATCTTTTGCTTTGTCATTGTGTTTTGTGAGTGACACATGTTCCATAAATATTTGTTGATATGTGAGTAAGTTTCCAATCTACAAATACTTCAATTGATATTGATTATACAAATATTTTGTGGGGAGCCTACCATGCTAAACCATATTTTAGGTTCAGGGGCACACTGCTAAATGAGACAAAGTTCATGCTTTTGTGGAATTTCATTCTAACTGTAGACTCCATGATAAATGTGCATTATAAATCAGTGTGCTAGGGACAGGGCGTGGGCTGGGAATGGAGTTGCTTTTCTAAGTTGAGTGGCTAAGGAGGGTCAGTCTCTCGAAGGAGCAGAGACCATATGATTACTTCCTCATATAATTTTTGCCTTTCCTGGCATTAATAATTTACACTGTGCTTTCATTTGCCTAGTTTTCTACGTGTACTACACAAATTATTCTCACATTCATGAGATGAGAAGGTAGTACCTTGGAGATGTCTGAGGGAAGAGCATTTTAAACAGAGGGGACTGCATTTCTGAAAGATCCTTCTGGTTACCTTGTTGAGAAAAGACTGCAGTGAACAAAAGTGGACCAGAGAGATGAGTAAGGAGGCTTTGGCACTAGTCAGCAGCACCCAGGTGTGTACACTGCAGGAGAAGAAGTTAGGATAAGTTTGCTAGATGAGAGTGGAGCCATGCCTTCAGACATTCTGAGGCAAAATTATTTTCAGCCCAAAATTCACAATACGATTCCAATATACAATTTGATTTTGATGAAGACACCGTTGGCTATTCAAGTACCCAAACTAACAAGCAATCAAGCAAGCAACAAGCTTCTGTTGAACTTTTGTAAAGAAATTACTAGGCGATTGTCCTCCACCAAAAGGAGGGCATAAGTTAAAAGGTCTCAGGGGTCCCCAAAACAGGGAATCAACTCAGGAGAGCCATGGAGGAAGTGCCAGCTTTGCAGGTATACAGCAAAACTAAGAAGACAAGAATTCTGGGAGAAATGTCTTTGGTTTAAAAAAATAAATAAATAAAAATTGTGGACAGATAGCATGGCTCTGAACTTTGGCATGAAAATAATTTTGCCTCAGAATTCACACTTAGGTCACCTGATACATTTACTTATGTTGAAAAACTATATTGAGAAGTTGTAGATATGGGAAGAATTTGTGAAACACACATAGAAAACTAGGCAAATGAAAACACAAAAAATTATTAACTCCAAGAAAGGCAAAAATTATATTAAAGTAATCATATTCAAAATACTATTTAGCTCAGTAGGAGTCAGAATAATATAAATTCTGATTACATTTGACATTCCTTACTCCACATTGTGATGTCACTGTATTGAGAGGATAAAGCTAAGGAGAATTTGGGGATGGGGGTATAAAAGCATGAATTGTCAACTTCTGTGCTTGTCAACAGATAATGTATAATAGACATTTGGAAGGGAAAACATATCTATATAAATACAGATAAATGAGACAACACAGAGAAAACTTTAAGAGTTGAAAGTAGTCTTGAGAAGGAATTGAGGGTGGGGAAAGAGGACAGAGGACTGATTTTTTTCATTATTATCTCTGAGTGATATTTGACTTTTAGGACCATGGACATTTGTTACTGTGATTTTAAAAATAAACTAAAAATAGATATCTAAAAATAGATAAAATGTATTCTGAAGCTCTGAGACAGCTTTCCCTTGTACCATGGAGCCAGTTTTGTTTGGTAATTAAGGAAGTGAATTGGAAGTCTTTGGGCATGCTGCTAAAATGGTGTGGAGAGCATCTGCTACCAAAAAAAAAAAAAAAAAATTCATTGCATTTAATCCTGGAGAATAAATAACTCAGCAGAGGCAAGGGCTTTGTTATTTTGTAAGAAAGCATGGGGCCCTCCATTGAACTCTGCAGCATGCAATTTCTAGATTAAGATCATTGGGTTTCTTAAAATATACAAATTCTTCAATTTCACATAGGATTGTTAGAGCGGGAAGGCAGCTCATATCACCCGCTGTGTCTTCTCCATTTTAATTGGCCAAGAAGTGAAAAGAATTGTGCTCAGCTGTAGGACACAATAATAAAATATACTGAAAGAAAATACAGTGGATTTGTAAAATTATAAATTTCCCTCTGGATATGAAAATTTTATGATTTTTTAGATCTTAAGTAATATTTGCACTAAGCAAAATACCATGTGAAATGGATAGCCTGAGGTTTTCAATATAAGCATCCATGGTACATCTCAAGGACAAGGTTCTATGTCTGGAGTTTCAGTCATACTGTAACCATTGCTCACATTATAATACTATTTGCATTTAAATTTTCATAGAGATTTGATTTTTATTATTTTTCTTTGCAATTCTAATGCTCTTTATTAATATATTTAACATTATATTACAAAAATCTCAATTTTAGAATGGTTTCTCTCAGTGCTGTGATACAGAAAGCTTTACCAACTAGCACATATCATGTCTTAGAAAAATTTATAACAGGAAAGAAAATCTAATGAAGCTTTGGTTATCTTCCTATCAAGACATTTTGTGACACCTCTGCATTCTTTTTAATATATATTCTTTTTAGTTGAAGATGGACACCATACCTTTTTTTATTTATCTTTATGTGGTGCTGAGGATCGAACCCAGGGCCTCACACATGCTAGATGAGTGCTCTTACCAGTGAGCCATAACCCCAGCCCAACACCTCTGCATTTTACTTTGTATATTCATTTATTACTTGACTGCACATTGTAAGATATTATTAAATATCTCATCTTCATTATCTTAATTTTTTTTTTACCACTTTTCTCCTTGGATAAATCTTTTATCCTCTTCTTTCTTTCCTTCTTTCTAAGATACTTTTGTAAAAATATATCAATTAGATCAAATCACACTTAGGTATAACCCTGAAAGGCCAAATTAGAAATTAGGAGCAAGAATTTGAGTGTTGGTTGGCTTTAAATGCAAAATGAAACATGAATACATTGTCTATAACTATGTTAGTTCTTCCCTCTAAACTGATCAAACGTCCCTGCCTTAGGAAACACAGGAAGTAATTCTGATGAAGTCTGGTCAGCAGGTGAAGCTGCTCCAGCTTTTATCTCTTGATTACACTCACTGCAGGATGAGCAGTGTGAAATCACTCACCCATATCACCTTTCATTATAACCCAGGTAAGCACAGGCCACCCTTTTGATTGGCTATAATACACTGCATAAAGGAAGCTTCAATTTTCCACTAAAGTGTGCACCAGAGGGAGAAGGGAACACAAATGAGCAAATCAATAACCTTTTCCCCAAAATGAAACTATGATTTATAATGCTCTTACAGACTGCCAGGATGCTTATTTTTTTAGGATGGTGGCAGTGATGCTGTGGGCAACCAATGGAAACAGAACCCTGAAATCAGGTTGTTATTTGCTGCTCGAATCTCTACTCCATTGAGGAGGCAGAACAATATATCAGAATAAAACCTCACCTCTTTGAATCTCTTCAATTTGGAAATCACAGTACCAGAGACACAAAGCACTTGATTCTTATTGAGTTAAAAGCTCCAAAAAAACCCTTTCCTTCTGAGAATTTGGTGGATATTTTGTACATACACGCTGCAGGCAAACCTTGAATGTATTGTACTGGGTTTGAAACATGGGCATTTTATTTGGAATTGTTTTTTTGAATTTGAATCATAATTTCCTTCAGAAACATGCAGAGACTGGTGTAATACTGATTGTAGGGCCTGGTGTGAATTTTTGCTGCATAAAATTAATTTTGTTGGAGTAAAAAGGCTAAACATTAAATTGCTGAGGGTAGGCAGTCCTAGAGATATATCATAGGTGCTTCTAAATTACTGGTCCTATAGAATTTAAGTATTCATTGAATAACATGTTACAGTCATAAATCAAACAGATATGCCCATATACATCCTGGCTTTTAACAATTCATGACACTTTAAAGAAATAAAGCATTTGTTTAAAATAATTATACATACAGAAGCCTGCCTAAAAAAGCTTATCCCTCTACTTTGGGAAGTAATACAGTTTAATTGCTGTGACATAAGAAATATTTCAGTAGCAAACCTCCCAAGACCAGAAGAAATAAAATCAATTATGAGCTGCAGCAGCCTTAGCACATTGATACCCTTTTTTTCCAATTCACAAATAATTGTATATACATATATTATATACTTAAATATTTATGGTGCACAGTATTATGTGTATGTGTATGTTGTTGTTGTTAGTGCTGGGAATCGAATTCAGGGTCTTGTACATGTGAGCTTTACCATGAAGCTATGCTCCCATCACACAACATAATATTTTGATATAGAGGTTGTTTACTCTATGGAATGACTAAATCAAACAAATTGGCCAACCAATCTCTTCCCATAGTTATCAAAAATTACAAAATTTCTGTCAGCAGAAATAAGACTTAGTGATCTATTTCACAGAATGATGACTATAACACCTATGTCTTAGAGGGCTGGATAAGAAACAGCTGAACTGATGAGGGTGTTGGGAACCTTGGAAATGATGATAGATACTGTTTACAGGTGCTAACTAACTCTGTAGATTCCCGCATTAGGCAGAGAAATTTCATTCAGAGTGCTCCTAATCCATTCCTCTGCCTTTAAAAATTACTTACCAGAATGTTCTATTAGAGTTAAGGGGTGGAAAATATTTTCTAGTCGGCAGACCTCAGGTACCCAGGCTTGGAGAACCCAAGGTTCCCAAGGTGTAAGAAAAGCCTTCTGATTCTTAGTCTGAGTCTCATTATGCTACTTTATTCTTTACATATCTTATCTCAGACAATGTAGTGTAAATTAATAATTAAAATGAACTCCAATGAAACCCTTGATGTTTTATTTTCTTTTTATACCTTACATGCAGAGGGCTGAATTAATTACCCTCTATTACCATATTATTAGATATTGTACAAATAATGTGCATCATTACTTAACCTTTTTATCAACATTCCCCACTCTCATTTCCTTTCATTCCCTCCCCATAGCTGATGCATCCTCATTGTTAGTTTGAATTTGAATAAATCCTTATAATATATAATGGCAACATGATATACTCATTTATATAATGGCATTTATATAATGCCATTCATTTATATAATGGCAACATGATCTACTCCGTATTCTTTTCACTCAGTGCTGTTTTTTAGACATATCATATTGCCATGATTGTTTCTAATTGATGCCAGGTAATTCTAGCACCTTTGACATAACCATTCCCCTAGTGAAGAACAGATAGATGGCTCCAATTATCCCCTTTCACAGACAACATTGCTGTGAACATTTTTATGCATGGCCTCTTATGGATATACACATACATTCCTCTGGATATATTGCAGGGATGGAGTATGTGTGGTTAGCATTTATATATTTACAAATTTTGACAAGTATCATTGGATTTTTCTCCAGAATGATAGAATACTCCTCCATGTACTTTTCTCTTAGCATGACTTTAAGGACACTGTCCACATACATGTTCTCTCTCACCTCTGCTGGACACCATCTTGCCCTCTCTATATTGAGGAAAAGAATAACTCATTAGCTTTGGAACTTGGAGACTTGGAACTAACAAAGAAGGAACTTAAGTGCAGGCCATTGTGAAGGTAGTAAAGAGTTTTAAAGGAGTGACAGTCAGTTGATATGAATTCTAGTAACTAATCCCACTAAAAGACTTGCATCTCAAGTCCAAATGGAAATAAGAGGGCCAAGAGTCTGGGCTGACTGACTGGGAGAAGCTTTTGGTCCTTGTTACTTCACTACTCATTTCTAATTGTCCAACATGAAGTAAGAAAGTAACTCAAAAGCTGGACAAACCCCATTTGTCCAGGAGAGATCCTAGGTTCTGAAATAACAAATGGGACTTCAAAGCTAGAGGGGGTTAGAAAGAGCTCTGAAAGACCATATTGCCTTCTCTTACCAGGGTGGGGGTCCTCAGCCTGGCAGACATAGGAGTGGAGGTGGGAGGGTGGGTGTTAGTAGGATTTCCACTTTTAGTCATAGTTTATATGAATGCTGGTCTAGAAATTTCCCTGCTGTCCTGGCTAGGCCATTTGAAGGATCCATCCTGAGACAAGAAGAAAAGGACATTATCCTAAACTTACAGTCTTTAATGGAAAGCCGGGCATGGAACTGCAAGAGGTACAAGTGACTTCTTGGGCATTGGCCCAATAAATGGTAAGTAAACTATGAAGCCACCAAGAACGTGATGTCTAGGGACATACATGCTGCATGGTTCTGGATTCCAGCAGTTTACTAGATGGGTGACCTTGGGCTCCTTCTCCCAGTCTCTGTTTTCCTTCCTGCAAAATGAAGATAATGGTACCTATTTCATGACACCATTGTAAAAATTAAAGAACTAACATACCTTCATTTTTTAGAACAGTGTATATAGTACATATTAAATGCTCAGTAAATGTTAGTAAACAAAATTGATAACAGATCCTTTTGTTAAGAAGTATGGGGTGTTTCTCCCCAACTATGGCCCCTCTCAGTTCTTCTCATTCCCCTTAAGAGAGTGACTTCAGTCTCAAACTTAAAAACATGAGGTTCTAGAGGACAGACTCATGATTTTCTTACTTTAACTGTCCATCTGGATTTTTCCATCTTCTCCACGTTCCTGCCAAGTGCTCTTAGAACACATCAGGCAGCCCTTCCTTCCTGCTTTTTGGTTTTAAAGAGCCTCTCTGCTGTGAGTCACAGACTTACTCTCTGGTTACCTCAGCCCCTGCTTCCGCCCTGTCACTTTTCAGCTACTCATCTCAGTGCCATTCCAAGGACAGCCATGCTGAGAGGCTTTTCCTTGATAAACACCCAAATGGATCTAATCTAGTCTCAAAAGCAAGGAAATTCCCCCTGATATTGCAAGACCTAATGAATGCCTGACACTTTAAATAGACCAATGTTCTGGGTCCCTTGAGAAGCTTGCAAAGGCTGTAGACACAATGCTTTAGAATCCAAACATGAGTCACAGGTTAGGAAAAAAAAAAAAGAGGAGAGAGAGAGAGAGAGAGAGAGAGAATCCAGAAGCTTGAAGAGCATTTTTAAAGACAATACTCTAGCAGCAGCTCAGCAATGACAAACCCCTGGCTGCAGGAGAGCTACTTGTGGCTCTACTAGTCTGCGTAATAGCTCCTGCAGAGATCTTTGCCACGTGAGATGTGAAATGCAATGGAATGGAATGAGCTGCCCTTCTTTGCACTCCATCAGCCACAACTGCCAGCAGGGTGGGAACCCATTCCTAAAAATGTTGATTCACTAAGGAAAAAATAATTTTTCAGTACACGCATATTTAATAAAATGAATGAACTGAGAGTAACTGACTGACCGGATGTGTGGAGGGCTCTGACATCACTGAGAGGGGCATTCACTGAGCAGGGTGCTGATTATGGGTCTCTGTGACTCAATTCAACAAAAACCTTCACTGTGGGCTAGCCCAGGTGAGGCATTGAGTTCTGTGCCATGGAGGTTATAAAGATGACTAAGACTGGATCTCTGCCTCAGAGTCCAGAAATTGCTTAGAGTTCTAAAGAAACCAATATTTATTTTTTATTGATGGAATGAAGAAAATCCTATGAGGCAGTGATGTACGTCAGGCAGAAGAAGTGAGTGGGAGGATGCTCCAGCAAGCTCTGGGTTAATGGCTCCTCCTACGTATTTCCACCAGTATCTCCTTTAAATCAGAAAGGGAGAAACAACTCCTTCCATAGCCTTTTTTTCTTTTTCTTTCTTTCCTCTTCTGGTCCCCCACCGTCTTTCTATGACAAGATAGAAAATATACCATTGTTCTGAGACAACCTTGAGCACAAACCTTACATAGCAAGAGGGAAAATGGTCCTGAGAGGACCTGCCTGCCACTTATTTCCAGCTGTGGTCTTCTGCCTGGCCAGCTCTGCACAGAACAGACTGTCATGTTATGAGTTTTATTGCATCATGAGATGAGGGTTCTGAAAAACTTCACAAGGCACCAGTGGTAATTCTCATGTAAGGTGTCATTATGTGCCACCTTCACTTATTTACGTCACTGGCTTGAACACTAAAATCTTTTAGTTGGCCATCTTGGTCTTAAACTGTTAAGGCAAATAAAGTCAGGGCTCCTCTGATTCCTCATAACTCAATGTCCCTTACTACCCTGCTCCTCCTCCCAACCTTCACCTAACCCATCAAACCATGTGAACTCTCCTCTAACTACAAACACACTTGTATGGTAAAGGACATAGAAGAATTTAAGGTGGACCCAGCTAACTTCCCAAGTCCATCACAGTACTTAAGGAATAGGTGCTTTAAACCTATAGGCTGCATTAGGGAAGGTGAACAGTAAGGATTTGACTCATTGCTGTGATCCCAGACCAGATGTTTCCACTACTACCTTACATTAGAAGCACTCATGGCTTCTGGTACAAGGCAGGCACAGAAGGGTTACCTGATCAATTTTTGACAGTCAAAAAGTGCCACATTACACCCTCATAAAGTAATTTAAATGAAGGATCAATTCCAAAATTCTAGAATCCACTTCTTCACTAGATAATTTAGGCAGAGAAAATACAGAAGTTCCATGGCTCCCAACTAATTTCCTAATCCTTGCTAGTCATCTTGTTAAGATGTGCTACTAATCATTGGGAAGACAAGGTAAGGAATATATTAATGAGCCCATTTCTTCTTCTACTACTAGATCACACAAACATTTTATTGTTTGATTGAGATCAATAGCAACCACCCTCACTCTGCTCTGACTCACTTTTTCTTTTGCCATATCTGGCCCAGACTTTAAGACTGACCTCTGTCACCTTCCCACCATACACTTCTCAGGCTCACTGTTTTCCAACCTCTTTGCAAATATCCTATCCAAGCCCCAACCTCCTCCTGTGTGTTTTATACACTCTATAACATGATGGGCTGCACAGCTAAAGAGCTTTTTCAGGGTTGAACATGGAATGAGGAATAAGGGGATAATACAGTTCAATCTGTCTTCAAGTGGAAATGTGCTCCAATGTTACATAAAAGACCAGGTACTTCCAAACTTCACTTCCAAGCATCCTGTTATAGGATGGATGCTTATTTCATTGCATACTTGATTCTTCTTCCATCATGCTTTCAACTTCAAAATCTGTCTTATTCAACTATCTATTCTTGTAAGGCTCTATTCTAGGTAGTTAATCATGCATCTCAGGGAACTAGTCACACAAGTATCCTCCATATGGTCCAGTTATACTGAAAGGTACATTTGCTAAGCTTCCATACCCTGGATCTCCTTGGATTGTTCACAGGTGCTCTAAAAGCATCATGGGGCAATGGTAAGCTTGATTTTCACACACACACAGAGAGAGAGAGAGAGAGAGAGAGAGAGAGAGACAGACAGACAGACAATACAATCACCTAACCCATAAGAAAATAAGGAGTTGCTGGGCCACTTAATACCAATGTCCTTGCTGGTTGGTTATGTAAAAAAACAAAGTTTGGCTTAGACTTTATAAATGAAAGAATATTATGAAAAGCAGATGAGTAACTCAACAACCTTTAACCTTAACAAGCTGGGCAAAACAAGGGAGTATGCCTTCTGGGCACCCCACTATGCATATGGAAGAAAAAAAGATATTTAGTTTCTCCAATGTGTACCCTAAGACATGAAGAAAGAATTCTGTACCTTTCCACAAAACTGTGTCTCTCTTAACCTTTAAGCCAGTTCAGTATTATTCATGGACATTTAAGAAATGATAATGACATTGAAACAAGGGTCACTTTCGAAAGTGATGACTATTTTTGTATCCCTCCAAGTGAAAGTTGATTTAAAAGTGCTGGTAGTTAGTAATCAAGACTTGGTAATGATGTTAATGGTAAGCCTTGGGAAAAGGATCTAATTAGGTCAGCAAGGGTATTTTCAAAACAGATTTTTTTCAAAGAACCCTTCTCCCTGACACACACATGCATTTTGTGTACTTCAAAATATAAAAATTTGCAGTTAAAGGAGCTAGGGAGTGCTCATGGGTCTATAAAAATAAGGATGACCTTATTTTAGAGCAAAACAAATCAGGATAGGTTTATAGTAGATATCTAACAATAAAAACTCTAGAAAAAAAATCTAACAACCCTCAATATCTTTAATAAGTGCAGTGATTTCTGGTACCTGGAGTGCTCTTTGTTGGCTAATATCACAAAGTGTGGTGTTAGAAAGTGAACTTCATCTTCCAAAATGCATAGATCGAATTCCTGATCTTTAATGTGACTATGTGTAGAGAGGATTTGGGGAAGTAATTAAGGTTAATTGAGGTCATAAGGGTAGGGCCCTAATCCCACAAAAACGGTGTCCTTACAAGATGAGAAGGAAAGAGACAGGTCTCCCCCTCTGTCTGTCATGGGAGGGCACAGCAAGAGGGCCACTGTCTATAAATCAGGAAGAGAGCACTTGCCAGAAACCTTCTCAAGCAGCACCTTTTAGTCTCTAGAACCATGAGAAAAAAGATGTGTTGTTTAAACCACTGGGTCTGTTTTGGTATTTTTGTTGTTGTTGTTTTTAAATGGGAGCTTGAGCAGACTAATACAGGTGGGGCATGTAAGTTAAGAGCCAGAAGCTGCCAGAGTTTGATTTCTCTTCATAATAAAGAGAGCGAGGTCCTAAAAGGAGAGGAGCCAGTGAAGTGGCATGCTGTGTGTGAAGGTCAGGGAGAAGTCCTCATGGTGCTTTTGAAACACAAAGGCCAAATGAGGATTTACTATGTTATGGGCTATAATGTGTGTGATGTAAAATCCCCTCTTATAAAATCTTCAGGATGGTAATTTTTACTATAACAAAGAATTTGATATGTGATTGGTTTTTCTTCAGGTGTACAATGGAGGCTTAGATCTCAAAAGGCTTGGCATGGGGTTATGACAGATAAGGGGACAGTGGCCATCTGCATGCCATGGAAACAAAGTGGTTCCAGATAACCCTCTGTGTCACTCTTTGGGGAAGTTTCTTAGTTTTGTCATGTCTGGAGCACACTGTGAAGAAATGAGGATCAGAAAACTGTCTAATGTCTAATCTTCCATTATCTGTGGGACTTTGGGAAATGACAGCTTTTCTATGCAACAGGTTCTCCATTAAAAATAAAAGGGTAACAACACAACATTTCTATTGCCTTTTCTCACAAGATTATTAGAATAAATATGTAAAAATGCCCTTTAAAATGATATTACTCATTTGTTTTCTACTTTTTATTTTGAAAAACTTAAAGTTTCACAGAAAGTTGCAAAGATATAGAGGTTACATGTACCCTTTACCTCAAAGGTTAATCTTACATAATTACAGTATAATATCATAAGTAGGAGAGACTGACATTAATACTGTGTATGTACAGTCATCCCTCAGTTATCTGCAGGGTGTTAATTCCAAGAAATTCCTTGGATACTGAAATCTACAGATGCTCAAGCCCCTTATATAAAAGGCTATATATTTGCACATAACCTAAACAATCTTCCCAAGTACTTTAAATCATCTCCATATTATTTATAATACCTAATACAATGTAAATTCTTTCTAAGTAGTTATCATACTATATTTCTTAGGGAATATTGATAAAATATAAATGCAAGTATAAATATAATCTTTTTTTCCAAATATTTTTAATCTATGGTTGGTTGACTCCATAGGTATGTAACCCATGGATACCAAGGGGTGTATATAGTCCTACATCATTTTTTCACATTTGTGGATTCATGTACCACCTTAAAAATCAAGACACTGAAGGCTGGGGATGTGGCTCAAGCGGGGCACTGGCATGTGCGGGGCACTGGGTTCGATTCTCAGCACCACATAAAAATAAAAAATAAAGTTGTTGTGTCCACCGAAAACTGAAAAATAAATATTAAAAAATTCTCTCTCTCTCTCTTAAAAAAAAGACACCGAACTATGCCACCAACACAGATCTCCCTGTATACTCACACCCACTCCCCTCCCCTGACCACCATTGTTCCTAATTTTTTCTCATCTCTATGTTTGTTGTTTCTAGAATGTTATATAAATAAGCCTTCTGAGATTAGATTTGTTATTCTGCAAAATACCCCTGAGGTCTGTATGAGTTATTGTAACAATAGTTTTTTCCCCCCCTTGGTGAGGAACATTCTATTGTACTGTAGGACATTTTGGTTGTGTTTTTGGTTATTACAGATAAACTTGTTACAAACAATCATGTACAAGGTTCTGTATAGACATAGTTTTCATTTCTCTGGCAGAAATGCCAGGAGTGCAGTTGCTGGTTGAATTAGATGTAGGTTTAGTTTTTAAAGAATCCATCAACATATTTTCTAGAGTGGCTGTATTATTTTATATTCCCACCAGCAATGCATGAAAGGTACAGTTTCTCTGTATCCTCACCAGCATTTGGGATGGCCATTAATTTTTAATCTAATTTTATACTATAAAATGTATGTATTATTTGTTCTCAAGATAAGAATCCCCAAATCAATAGCTCTTAGAATAGGCACCAACTTTCCTGGCTTTCTTCACTATAAATATTCTCTACTGGAGAACAAGTTCTCCAAGATTCTTTTGGGATTAAGTCTGCTGGTCAGGCTAGGATTCACATTTTCTTTTAACACTTAAATCAACTGTGATCTGAGGGCCAGGAAAGTCTGATCCATTTTGAGATGCTGCAGAGGATTCACATTGACTAGGGATCTTGAGGACTTTGTTTCTACATTCTTTGAAACTGGCTGATAAAGGCTAACATTAGTCTTTATATACTTATAATCATCTTCAAATATGAGCTGATTCTCCTCTCAAACACATTTGTGTATGCTAAGCAACTTATCTGGATGAGGGTGCTGGGGTAACTCATGTATAATGTCATGCTTTGATAGTTATAATTTACTAACAGCAGGTGGTATCCCTAAGGATTGCATCTGGCAAAGAAAACAACTCTCTCTTTGTGACTTATGAGGAAAAGTCAAACCAATATAAAAGCTTCTTGGTGAACTGAAAACCAAAATTGTATAATTTGGGCTATTTTTTTCTTAAACTGCAAGTGTTTCCTTTGGGTTTAGGTACAGAAATTTGAGTTTGCTGATGTGTCATGATAGCCATCTAAGGAAGGATTCCCTTGGTTCCTGCTGTTTTCTAAGCTTTTCAACCATTCTGTGAGGTGCCCAGTAATAGCTTTCCAGTAATTCCTGTTCTGGTTAAGCTTGCCAGAGTTGCTTTCTGTTAGTTGCATACCCAAATCAGTGAATATAAAAGGGCCACACTTAAATATTAGATTATAAAATTTAGGAACATTATTAAAAGATTTTTTTTCAGAGGAAGAATGAAATGGTGCAGTGACGATAACTACTTATCTCCCAATATCCATTCTACTCTGATTCATATTCTCCAAGCTGGTTGGAATGGAAGACTTTTATATATTTCTAAGACTCCCTTGCAGCTAGGAATGTTTAACTGTTGAAGTTCTGGAAAATGAGATTTAAATTAATTTGTATGAAACTTGCAAGAAGTTATTGAAAGAAGCACAGGATAATCCTTGTATATCTTTCCTACTTTGTACTGCTCAGAAGGTGGATCTACTAGTTAGAATGTACTAAGAATGGTGGAACAATGGGAATAAAAGGAATTGGAGACCTTGGCAATGACTGTTGAGCCATTATACCTGCCCTGGACTGCTTCCAGCCAGACTTTCAAAATGTGATATAAAATAAACTTGGATCTTGTTTAGGCCTCACTTTTAGTCAATATTTTTAGCTAATTATAATTTTTTAAAAATATATATTTTATTTATTTAATATGGTGTTGAGGATCAAACCCATACTAGGCAAGTGCTATACTACTGAGCTACAGCCCAGTTGTAATTTTAACTGAAGGGAAGAAATGGAATGTAGTAGCCTGGAACCAAGGTCTAATGACTCCTATGATTCAAGAGAAAGCATCCATTGATTTCCAGCTTGTACCTCATATGTACTTGAACATTATGGTAGGGACTAGCCCAGTAATAGGTTGACACTTAACCTGTTAATACATTTTGGTAACTGTATTTTGCAATGTCTAATTTTATTTATAACCTTATTTTTTTCACTTGCTTTTAAAAACATTATTCTGAAAAGAGGTTTGTAGAGTTCATCTGAGGGTCCAAAGGAGAACAAGGTCACAAACCTCTGCAGTGTTACCTAGCAGTGTTAGCAGCATAGAAGAATACAGTTCTTCATATTAACAAAAGAGCAGGAAATTGTCATATTTAAAAGCTCATTTTCCCATTTTAAGCTCCTATGCACAAAATAATATGGCTGGGACATAGAAGGATCCCAACATATGGCTAACTGCCTTTCCATTTCCAGGGTGCTTAACTGGAAATTTAAGACCTCAGATCCATGATCTCAATTGACTTAATTCACAATAGAAGAGGCAACTCCCCTCAATTCACAAGCCTCAAAAGCCAGAGTGAGAATGTAGAAAAGTGTTTCCTAGAACTGTGCAGAGCTCTCCATTCCTAAGAAAGTTAAACAGATAACAATTTGGGTCTTCAGGATACAATCTGTACCCTCACTGATAGACACGTCTTCCTCATAGGCTTTTTATTGAATAGGGATTGAACAAAGAGGTGATATACTTAGGATGAGGAGAGAGACCAGAGGGCTGAGGTAAAAGAGCTGGCTTCTTCCTGACTTTCAGCCTGCAAGACTTCTTGAACACTTACTTCTGGTTACCATGAATGGTAACCATTAGACACACCCTCTTAAGGAAATGGCCACACACTTAAACCAGGATAGTGCATTTTTGAGCTCCTGTGTCCTTCATAACCCCTTACAGACTCAGTCATTGTTTTTGCATGGGGAGAATGAACAACAGAGTAAAGGACATTGGAGGTCAAGGGTCATTTTGTTGAGATAAAACATATGATTGAGCCTAAAAATGAACAAATTACTAAATTATACTGGTGTACATTCATGTACAAAATTGATTCCCCTCGAAATGTCTTACTTTAACCCTTGACCACAAATCTCCAAGGCTGTGACACTCAGTAAAATACAGCAAAGCTAAGTGGGCTGGGTTCAGGGCCCATGGGTTCCTGTACCTTTCTCCATTTTATCCATCTTCACATCTTCAAGTTACAGGCAAACAGTAGAGAAAAATGTTTGGGTACAGGTGAGTAAATTTCTTAAAATTTCTTTCCTTTCTCACCCCAATTTCAGAACTGCACATGAAAACCCAAGACATTCGATGAATGTTTGTGCCAGCCACACACAAAGGAACCACATTTTGTAAGTAGTCCTTTAATGCAGAAAATCTACTGGGTAATACTATTAGTATTATACCTATTTTACAGAAGAGGAAACTGAGGTTCAGAGAGTCTTAGGTAACCATCCTAAAGGTGACAAGCTAGGCATGACAGAACTGGCTCAGAACCAGGACTTGTTCTATACCTAAGCCTGTACCATTAACCACTGCACTGACTCCCGGTCTCCAGGGTCTTCGCACCTTGCTGCTGCAACAGAGCTGGGCTCTGCTGCTGCCCAAGTAACCCACAGGGCCAGCTGCAGGCAGGTTAGAGTTGTCAGGCTCTTGTTCTTTCTACCCAAGCAGGGTGGCACCGTGGCCATGTATTATGTGCCTGTTGAATATGAATTCATCCAACCAACAAATGAGGGGAGGGTTCTGCTTCATAGGTTCCAAGTAACCGAGGTTTTACAGCATTATTTTTTCCTTGGTTCTCTCTCATTATCTTAACTGTTAACCTCTTCCTTTCAGTCCTCTGCCTCCTCCATCCTCTCATCTTGTAAGCAAGGAATAGGTAGCAATAATAGTTGCCACTTTTGAGCACTAATTATGCCCTGGGTGTTTACCATGGTTATTACACTAACTCATCACCACAATGCTGATGAGGGCAGTGGATAGGGAGACTGAAAATCCTGGCAGAGTTCATAGGAGCAGTGGGCTGAGACTCAGAGTTCCTCTTTCCTTGGGTACAGAGCCTTTCTTTCTAAACAAAAGATTCCTTCCTCAACCAGAGAGCTATCCCCCCCGCCTCCTGTTCTTCTTATCATTCAGATGGAAAATGTATTAGCTTCATGCACCATGTAGTCAAAAGAATGACTTTGGTAATTCCTGTAACCTTGGGAATCTGGGTATTTTTAAACCCTACATTTCATTGTGGCTAGAGTAGGGGAGATTGTCTTTATGGACGTTCCCAGTGTGATCCCATAATGTCTGCAGTGAAGACTGAGCCAGAAAGAAGCCATGGGGTTGTCTGAGGTGCCAAGTGGAGCCCAGTGTGCTGCAGGCTTTAAGAACGTGAAGAGCCGCAGCCTCTGTGCTGAAAAAATCCTCCCCATTAGCTAACTGAGCGTCCTTATACTCACTGGGATGCACGCAGCAGGGGAGAACACCCCCTCTGATCCACACACGAATTTAAAGGAGAACATGATGATAGAGAGCTTAATGGAGCAGATAGTGCCGCATTACCGCAGCATCAGCAACTTCAAGGATGGAGCCTAAGTGGAAGCTTAGCCAAGAGGGAGGTGATGATTCAGCTCTGGTTCTCATTTGCCCTGAAGGCAATGGGGCTTCCAGTAAATATGATGCATCCTGATTACAGGGAGAGAGAGGAAGGGAAGGAGGACCGAAAGAGAACCTTTACACCTGAGCTTCTGTTTTTGACAATATTTCTTGTTTTTATCTGCATTCAATGAGATGTCATCTTACCACAATTAGAATGACTATTACCAAAAAGATAAAAAAGAAATACTGGTGATAGTGAGAGGGGAATCTTTGCAGTCTGTTGGGAATGAAAGCTGGAATAGCTACTATGGAGAATGGTATGGAAGTTCATCAAGAAACTGAAAAACAGATCAACCATATGATCCAGCCATCCCACTACTGGGTACACAGCCAAAGGAAAGAAATCAGCATACCAAAGAGGTACCTGCATGCCCATGTTTATTGCTGCACTATTCAAAATAGCTAAGAGAGGGAATCAACCTAGATACCCACGAATGGATGAAAGGATAAGAAAAATGTGGTATATATACACAGGAAAACTCTGAGCCATAAAAAGAGTGATATCCTATCATTTGCAGCAAAATTGATAGAACTGGAGGACATTATGTTAATGAAATAAGCCAGACACAGAAAGACAAATGCTGCACATACACTCTCATAGTTAGGGTTAAAACCAACAAAACAAAACAAAAAAGGAATGACCTGAAGTAGAATAATTATTATTACAGGTTAAGAGTGGGAGATACAGGTAGGTTGCATAATGGGTACCAAAACACAGTTAAAAGAAATAAGGTCTAGTGTTCCACAGCATGGGAGGTGACTATAGTTCATAATAATCCATTACATATTTTATGAATATATAAAAAGATAACTAGAAGAGAAGAGTTCAACATTTCAAAGACAAAGTAATGATAAGGAGGTAAAAAATCACCCTGATTTGGTATATATACACACACACACATATGCACACACATACACATACATATATATATACATATATACACACATATACATATATATATACATATATATATACATGTACATATATATGTGTGTATGTATGTGTGATATATATATATATATATATATATATATATATATATATATATATATTCACAAAACTAGGTCCCAGTAGGCCAAGCTGATTCCACTGTCCATCAGCCCACATCTTAACTCATCACCTATGAAGCAATCAAAAAAGCCTTCCTGGGATGGTGTCTAATTTCACAAGAATCCTTCCTTTCAGAATCCCAAGTGACCAACTCAAGGTCTACTTTGCATCAGAAGCTTTTCTGGAGCCAGAATTCAAGTCTCAGGATCAGGCTTCGCACAGTGATTACTCTGTCACACTGCCTGAAGGTGACATCTGGGGTCAAAAAAGAGAACCTCCTGCCCATCAGTCTCCTGACAAAACATGTCATTTGTCATTTAGGTACCTTTGCAATGTGGATGTCAGTTATTGATTTCTTCCCTCTAGGGCAAATCTTGATGCTGGGGTCAGCGTCTGGCTGTAAGACACTTCATTTTGTTCTCACATTCCTCAATACATGGCTATGCAGCAGGTGATGATGGGCACTCAGAGTTGCTCAAGGAAAGGATGGAGAGGCAGGGGCTGACCTTCTCCTGTTGTTTCTATAGGGTACAGCATCGATTACCCAGTGTACAATTTCAGAGAGAAAATTTAAGGCTTCTCCCCGCCCCAAGGCTATAGAGGAACTGGATAGACTTTTAAATATTTGTTATCTTTAAACACCGTGAAAAGATGTGCCATTGAAAAGGAGAACTATCTAGACATAAAGTTACTTTTTAACTGGGATTTTAAACTTAATGAACAGGAAAGTATTTCAGCTTGGATGAAACCAACAATGCTGAAACTCAGATCAGGCTCACTCTTCCTTATTGTCATTCATAGCCCTCCCCATACACAGTGACATCTCAGTGGCCAAACATTAAAACAGATTTCTGAGATCCTTCACTGGAAGAGGCAGCAAGCTGAAGAGTCTCAAATCTGACTATATATTGGAACTACCTGGGGACTTTAAAAACTATCAATGCACCTCAACATTACTAAGGTCATGCTGACAAGCCCTCAGCCAACACACTCAATACTAAAAAATAAAAGATTTTCCTCGAAGATAAGGAGTAAGACAAAAATACACATACTTACCATTGCTGATCAGCATCGTACTGGAAATCCTAGCCAGAGCAAGTAGCAAATAAATAAATAAGAAATAAAAAAATAAAATTATCTCTGCTTGCAGATGATAGGACTTTATATATAGAAAATACTAAAGAGTTCCTCCAAAACCGTGAGAAGTAATAAATGAATTCAATAAAAGTTATAAGACACAAAATCAATAAACAAAAATAACGTGAGTCCAGGATCTTCTAGCTTTCAGGGTCTGGGTTGAAAAATCTGCACATAATCTAATACAATCCCAATCAAAATCCCAATGACATTCCTCATAGAAATAGAAAAAGCAGTCATAAAAATTTATCTGGAAAAGTAAGAGATCCAGAATAGCTAAAGCAATCCTTAGCAAGAAGAATGAAGCAGGTAGCAATACTATACCAGACCTTAAACTATACTACAGAGCAATAGTAACAAAACAGCATAGTATTGGCACCAAAACAGACTGTTAGACCAATGGTACAGAATAGAATATACAGAGACTAACCCACATAATTACAGTTATCTTATATTAGACAAAGGCACCAAAGACATACATTGGAGAAAAGATAGCCTCTTCAACAAATGATGCTGGGAAAACTGGAAATCCATATGCAACAAAATGAAATCACCATGCACAAAACTCAATTCTAAGTGGATCAAGAACCTAAGAATTAAACCATCCACACTGCGCCTATTAGAAGAAAAAGTAGGCCCAAAGCTCCATCATGTTGGATTAGGCCCCAACTTCCTTAATAAGACTCCTATAGTGTAAGAATTAAGAATAAGAATCAATAAATGGAATGGATTCAAACTAAAAAGCTTCTTCTCAGCAAAAGAAACAATCAGTGAGGTGAATAGAGAGCCTACATTTTGGGAGCAAATTTTTACCACATGCACATCAGATAGAGCACTAATCTTTAGACTATATAAAGAACCCAAAAATCTTAACACCAAAAAAACTAATAACCCAATCAATAAATGGGCCAAGGAACCAGACATTTCTCAGAAGATGTTATACAATCAAGCAACAAATACATTAAAAAATGTTCAACAACTCTAGCAATTAGAGAAATGCAAATCAAAACCACTCTTAAGATTTCATCTCACTTCAGTCAGAATGACAGCTATTATGCATACAAACAACAATAAGTATTGGCGAAGATGTGGGAAAAAAGCTTCACTCCTACATTGCTGGTGGGACTGAAAATTGGTGCAGCCAATATGGAAAGCAGTATGGAGCTTCCTCAGAAAATTGGGAATGGAACCACCATTTGACCCAGCTATCCCTCTTCTCGGTCTATACCTAAAGGACTTAAAAACAGCATTCTACAGGGACCCAGCCACATCAATGTTTACAGAAGCACAGTTCACAATAGCTAAACTGTGGAACCAACCTAGATGCCCTCAGTAGATGAATGGAAAAGAAAATGTGGTATGTATACACAATGGAATATTATTCAGCAATAAAAGAAAATAAAATCATGGCATTTGCAGGTAAATGGATGGAGTTAGAGAAGATAATGTTAAGAGAAGTGAGCCAATCCCCAAAAAACAAATGCCAAATGTTTTCTCTGATATAAGAATGCTGATTTATAATGGGGTTGTTGGGAGGGGTGGAGCATGGGAGGATTAGACGAACTCTAGATAGGGCAAAGGGGTGGGAGAGAAGGTAGGAGGCTTGTGGGTGGAAAAGACAGTGGAATGAAATAGAAATTATTACCCTAAGTACATATATGAAGACACAAATGGTGTGACTATACTTTGTATACAACCAGAGATATGAGAAATTGTGCTCTATGTGTGTAATAAGAAATGTAATGTATTCTGCTGTCATATATAACAAATTAGAATAATAAATAAATAAATAATAATAATAATAATATGGATCTCAGACATTAATAATGAATTATGTAAACAAGAAACTAAGAAAACAATTTCATTTACAATAGCATCCCCAAATAGGATAAATTTAACCAAGAAGGAGAAAAATCTTGTTTTAGTGAGCTTTTTCACTGCTGTGACTGAAAGACCTGACAAGAACAATTGTAGAGGAGGAAAAGTTTGTTTGGGGCTCACAGTTTCAGAGGTCTCAGTCCATAGACTGCCAGCTCCATTCCTCAGGACTTGAGATGAGGCAGAACATCATGACAGAAGAGTGTGGCAGAGGGAAGCTCATAATGATCAAGAAGCACTTACCAGATACAAAATATATACCCCAAAGGCATACCCCCACTGCCACCTCCTCCAGCCACACCCTACCTGCCAGCCATCAATAACCATTTGGTTAATGTCCATCGAGGGATTAATTCTTTGACTGGTTTAAGGCTTTCATAATCCAATCATTTCACCTCCGAATGTTCTCGCATTTTCTCACACACGAGCTTTTGGTGGACACCTCACATCCAAACTATAACAGATCTGAACACTGAAAACTAAAAGATACTAAAAAAAGAAACAGAATAAGGGAAAAATAAGGGGAAAGATATCTTATGTTTATGGGTTAGAAAAATTAATATTGTCAAAATGTTGATGTTACCCAAAGTGACCAACAGATTTAGTGCAATATCTATCAAAATTCAGTGTCTTTTCATAGAAATAGAAAAAGCAATCCTTAAAATTTTATGAAATTTAAATACAAATCAAGTATCTCCTATGAAAATTTAGCTTCTGAATAAAGATGAGTCTGCCCTCCTAGCCACTCTGAAAAAAAAAAAAGAAAAAGAAAAAGCAACCCTTAAATCCATATGAAACCTCAAAAGATCCTGAATAGGTAAAGCAATCTTAAGCAAGAGCAAAGTTGGAGGCCTCACAATTTTTGATTTTAAATTATATTACAAAGCTATAGCTACTGAAACAGAATGGTACTAACAGAAACATTTAGATACCCCAATGGAACCTAATAGAGAGCCTGGAAACAAATCCATGCATATATGATCAACAATCTTCAAGAAGGCACCAGAAATATACAATGGGAGAAAGGAGAGTCTTTTCAAAAAAATGGTTGGGAAAACTTGATATTTACTTGCAAAAGAATGCACTCAGAACTTTCTCTTGCACCATAAATGAAAATCAACTAAAAATGGATTAAAGACTTAAATGTAAGACTTTAAACTGTAGAACTCTGAAACTCTAGAATATTATTTAGCTTTAAAAAAGAAGGAAATTGGGCTGGGTTATAGCTCAGAGTGGAGCACTTGCCTTATGTTTGTGAGGCACTGGATTTAATCCTCAGCATCACATAAAAATAAATAAATAAAGGTATTATGTCCATCTACAACTAAATAAATATTTTAAAGAAAGAAGGAGATTCTACCATGAAGATAACATGGATAAAACTGGAGGACGTTATGCTAAGTGAAATAAGCCAGACACAGAATGGTAAAAATTGCATGATCTCATATGTGGAATCTAAAAAATAAAAGCCAAAATAATAGAAGCAGAGAGTAGAAGAGTGGTTTTCAGGAAATGGGGAGATGGTAGTCAAAGAGTATAAGGAATATAAAATCACAAGATACTAAATTCTGAAGATATAATATACAACATGGCAACTATAGTTAATAATAATAATGCATTATGTACTTGAAATTTACTATAAGAGTAGATCTTAAGTGCTCTCACCACACATACACATAAAGATAACCATGGAGATGATGGGTATGTAAATTAGTTTGATTGCATCATCATTCCACAAGGTATACATTCATAAAAAATCAAGTTGTACACACTAAATAATTCTTATTTGTCAATCATACTTTAAACTAGAAAAAATAAAAATAAAAATGCTCAATACTGGGTTCCTGGCCCAGATAATCTGATTTAATTGATCTGGGATAGGATTCAAATTTGGGTAATTTCAAGGGAGTGCAGAAATGGAAAAATTACTAAAAGAAATTAAATTAAGTGAAAAAGCGTAACACCGACGTAGCAACAGGCACAAATCTTAAGAACCCAGCTTTATGACTTTTTGTACATGCATGCCCCTGAAAAACCCATCCACAGAGCATCATGATCACTCATACACCTCAACGCAGGAGTTTTAAAATTCAACCTTAAAAACCCAAACAAAACTCTTCAACTTGCAAGAGCATAACAATGATCTCAGCAAGGGCATTTTAAAAGATCTCCCCTGTTGCTTCTAATTTGCAGCCAGGATTGATTGAAATAATTTGTTGTTGGTACTACATTTCTGGCCACAGAAAACCTTCAATAAAATAGGACCATAAGATTTTAATATCTTAAGGTGTTTTCAGCATAAAATTAAAGTCTGTCTCAGACATTTAATTTTGTTGTGCTGTGATTGTTTCTGTAACTTTTCATGCATTGTTTACGGTTTACAACCTTCCCTTGTTCTAGTTACCTGTGGATCAGCTAGCCCTTTCTGATACAAACAAGAGATGTCTTATGTGTGCTATGGAAAAATAAAGGTGGGGACTATTATTCTTTGTGGGTTAGTCACTGACTGATGATTGGCAAAGCAAGAGAAACAATCTTGAATCATCCATAGTTCAAGGGCAGGCTATGTGAAAGAAAGGCAGAGTCAGAGGAACTGGATCCCTAGTGAGGAAAAAATTAGAAATAAGACAATCATGTCCAGTCTTCATGGACATGTGCAGACCACAGAAGCCAATACAGGTTAGAAGCTTAGGGAAGTCAAGCCAGTAAAATTCTGACCTATATGGTGGAAAGGGAGGACCAGGGGCTAAGAAGCAGTACTGTCATGAGAAGCTAACATAGAGGACAAGGCTGATCTAGAGGTGGCTAAGAAGTAATCGGAGAGAGAGAGAAGATAAAGTAATGCAAGTGCCTTGTGAAGTTGCCAGGTTGCACCTTGCATGAGCACCTGGTAGAGATGGTGAGAGAGGCTGCAATCAAGTCCTCCTGGGAGGGTGGATGGGCACCTTATTTTCATTTGCACAAAGGCATTCTAAGGATGAACTAGCAGCATTTCTGGAAGAACTGGTGGGTTCTTCTGCTGAAGCTCTGCACTTTTCCTTTTGTCTCCTTAAATAAAGTTCAATGAAACAATCCCTAAGTGTCTTTTCTATTTGAACCAGCGAACTGAGTGGGGTATGAATTAAATGTTGTCCTACAGAGGAAGGTCCTGAGGCTTGATGAAGTCTTCAGGCCCCAGATAAAGGAGGAAAAACCTTTAATCCCTCAGATGGTGGCAGGAGACAATCTTAATGGGAGATATGGGGTCCTGGCTATGTGAAAACATCTCTGGACTAGAAGCAACCAGAATCCACACAGAAGAGACCTATCACCTGAGCTAATTTAAATGTTCAGCAAATGAAAGTTCTTTATGGGTCAAGTAACCAGCTCCTATGTCTTATTTTTGTTGTTAAATATGATTTCAGTTTTCATATGACTTTTTAGGTTTATCAAAAGAAAGAGAGCAACAACATGAATTTTGGATTCAGTATGGTAAAACAAATTATAGTGCTTCTGATTACCAAAGTCTATGTCTGATATAGACAATGAATCAAATTCTCTGAGGTTGTCCTTTAACAGAGCTATGCTTTATAATGAAAAATTGCTCTGTTCTAAAACAAAAATAGAAAATGAGGAAAGTGAGTTATTGAGATCTAATTTTTGAGATTGATTAGATTTTAGAGCCAGCTAAATGTTTTTTTTTTTCTTTTTCCCAGCACTGGAGGATTGAATCCAGGGCCTCATGCATGCTAGGCATACTGAGCTTCACAACCAGCTCCCAAAGAGTGAGTCTTGAGGACATATGTGGTTTTAATTTATACAGTATTCCTATTTTGCAAACTTTGGCCTGTTTCTTTGTGTATGTGTATGGTCACAAATGTGACCAAAACATCTCCTCTTTTCCTTATGTATTGAATCTGATTCCTGCATTCTGTTCACTTATCCCTGCATTTCACCATCTGTGGGCAAAGCAACTTGAAGCTCCTAGTTTCTGAGCAGGAGAGCATTGCTTAGACATATGGAACTTTTAAATACTCTGGGATGGCAGGAATAGTAAGTGCTTAAGAGAAACTAAGGAGAGGCTCTTAGAAGCACAGACAGGTCAATTCTGCAAATCAAGGGTCCTCAAGATAGAACTCCGGTGTTTCCAACCCAGTTCTGAGCTGCCTGGAGGTGGAGGAGATGAGGCTGGTAGGAATACAGGCACCTGTGTGTGTGTGTGAATTGAAGATAGTCACAAGAACAGCTGTAAGTCATGTTGCCTTAAATGCTGGTGATGATCTGTGCATCCTCTCACCTCTGTCTGAGGAGATACCAGGATTGATAGCATATATGTTGTGTAAACAAATAAGTGTTGGCTTTAAAATATGTTATGTAAACAAATAAGTAGGCTTTAAAATATTAGAATGTCCTGTATATGTATAATATGTTAAAATATCCTCTACTATGATGTATATCTAAAAAGAACAAATTTTTTAAAAGCCAGCAGAAAGCTATATAGTATACTAAGATAATTTGTTTTTTAATAAGAAATATATATATTTTGATCTTCATCCCCATTTCATGACACAGAACTCCTAAACCCTTGAAATGTTCTGGGTAACAAGGTGTTTTTGTTCTCATGAGGCTGCTTTTGGTCTGCTGGGCGGGGTCTGCTCCCAGAAAGACTAAGCCTCAGCCTCACCCTCCATCCTCTGACAAAGGGAGAGAGGCTGGAAATCCAGTTAATAATTGACCAAGCCCATGTGACTTTTAGAGAATCCTCTAAGTATCCCTGAACTATGGGGTTTGGAGGACTTCCAGGTTGATGAATGCACGGAGGTGTCAGGAGGGTAGTGAGCCTGGAGAAGGCACAGGGACTCTTCTCCTTTCCCTGCGTATTTTCATCTGACTGCTCATCTGTTTCCTTTGTAATATCCTCAATAATAAACTGAGAAATACAAATTGTTTTCCAAAGATCTGTGAGCCATTCTAGCAACTGATTGATCCTGAAGAGGGAGACAGTGGGAACACCCAATTTACAGTTGGTCAGTTCCAGAGGTCTCTGGGACCTGCAACTGGCATCTGAAGTGAGGGGCAATCTCACGGGCCTGAGTCCTGAGCTTGTGGGATCTGACTCTAAACCCAGGTAAATAGTGTCAGAACTGAGTTAAATTGAAGGCCAGCCAGCTATGGGAGAACTGGTTGCTGGGGAAAAAATGCCCATGCATTTGGGTGGCCAGAATTATTGTGAGAGCATAGCAGAGGAAAATATATTATTTTCTATTATATCCATATACCCAAAGAACCACTTGACACAGTCTTACTTTACTCCAATCTTTGCACAGAAAAAAAAAAAAAACCCCACTCGTAGACACTATGAAAGGGAGAACCATGATGATGACAGTGTTGGGCATCAAGACCTCAAAATAGCATGTAGAAGACAGGAAGAGATGGGGATGGAATTGGAAGCAAAACCAATTTTGCTTGGCTGGTGCAAGGCCAGCCTCTTACCATAGTGTGGGATGATGGCCCAGGCCATGGCCGAGGCGTAGATGCCGCCGATCATCCAGAACATACAGAGCCAGCTCAGATGCTCACCCCGCTTCTCCCGGGCCAGCACTTCAGCAAAGTAGGAGAACACAGTGGGAATGGCTCCTCCAATCCTGTGAGAAGTCCAAAGAATACATGAAATTGGGGCCTGCCCAGCTAACAGGAGATGTGAAGGGCAAAGCCAAAGCAAACACCAACAACACATACTCTCTCCCAACACCAGAATATCAAGTCATATATATTTTCTGTCATTTTGTAATTTTAATATTATAGTCTTCATGTTTACTAGCAGTTTATTATTCCTCCAAAACCCTGAACCTGTAATTAGGCTATATGGCCAGAAGGTGGCGTGGTTCCCCCCTCATTTTGTTTAGAGGTTCGCTTGAGATTCTGATGGGCTTTCTGCTCAGCGTCAAATGTTCTACATGATATTTACAAAAAGTTACAATAATTTGGTATAATCTAGTGAATATTCTAATTAACTCATTTCAAAAAGAGACACTGTGACATGTCTATTCATGAGATGGAAACTCTGGAAACAGCTACAAACACATCTTTGGGGCTTTTGGCAATATGTACACACTACCATCCAAAAGCAGCTCCTCGCGCAGCCCAGTCAGCCTGATGTTTTTGACAAACAGGGAGCCAATAAGGTCCCTCACTGGCTCTAGTCCCAACCAGTGAATACTACTGCTGAATGAGCATACTTCAAATAGACACTGGTAAAAATCAAATAGACATGATCAAGCACACTTGAACGGGATGGGGTACAATACTTCCTCACAGCAGGGGTAATTAAAAGAGCTGCTGACTGAGTTGGAGAGATGACATGGTCACTGAATGATCTCTACTCGGGTGAAGTGTTCTCAAAGAACAAAATTTTATTCATTCTAGGGAGATGAAATCTAGGGCTATAGATTTCATTATAATTTGAAATGGGTCTTGATGCCCAATTTGAGGAAGTAGTCTTCAGAAAGTAAGGTAGCATGGATAAAACGATTCATTTTTTAAATTTATTTTTTTTTCATTGATGCACATTAATTAAACAAAATAGTTTGGTTTCATTGTAGCATATTCATACATGTATGTAACATAATTTGATCAATTTCACTCCAATACCTACCTTTCATTCCTCTGGTCCCCTTCTTTAACCTAATGATTTCCATGTGACTTTCATTATGTACTTTTTTTCCCCTCTAGATCCCCCATTTGAGAGAAAACATCAGATACTTGTCTTTACACTATATGAATTCTTAAATATGTATTCTAATAAAGATATGTAGCAACATAAACAGATTATGGAGCCAACTGGTGATGGCTCAGTTAAAGAGTATGTACTGCTTTATTTATCTTCACATTTCTGTCAGGTAAATTGCTATTGACATTTCAAATAAATTTGAGTCTAGGAGTACAACATGTGTTTATCCATTTAACAATAACTGATTTTCTTAGAGCCTTTGATATGATTAAGAAATATTGGAAGTGACTTCAGCAAATGCAATTTAGGAAAAGGCCATTTTTGCAGCAAACTGGGTGTAACCTGATGAACCACAAGATTTATAATGTTCTGCATTAACTGGTAGATCAAAATATGGCACCATTTCATGTATTTTCCCTGCTCAAAGTGATGCCATATGTATCCCATTGCTGGCTGAAAGCAGACCATTTAGGCCAGCATTACTGAATCTTTGGGTTGTGAAATTAATTTAGCACCTGTAAACAGCATCTTAAAAAATCAGGGGCTGGGGTTATAGCTCAGCGGTAGAGTGCTTGCTTCACACATGTGAGGCACTGGGTTCAATCCTCAGCACCACATAAAAACAAATAAATAAAGATATTGTGTCCATCTTAAAAAAAACTTTAAAAAAATCAGAAATGAAGATATTTGAGTGCAATCCAAATTATAAGGATAAAGCATAAGTGTAGGTCATGAAACTTTTTGTACCATTAACATACTTGTTGTATACAGTGTGTGTACGTATAATGTATATTGGGTCACTGAGTATTTCTAAGTGAGAGTTACTATTCAAAAATTTAAGAGATGACTTAAAATTTAAGATGACTTAAAAGCATCTGTACTTGTTTCTCTGGGCCATTAAGGCAGTGGTTCTAGCTAAAATATCTGGGGTTATGACTCCAACATCTTCAAATGCAGCACCTGGTGATTTAGCAACAGCACACAAAGTCAACCAAACCCTCAAACAAGAAATAAATGCATGTAGTAGGTAGTCAAAACTAGTTGGCCCTGTATCCCACTTTGGTAGACTCACATGGTTCTCATGCACAACTTCTCAAGGATCTCATGCCATGAAGAAATAGGCTGAGTTTAAACATTCAGTGTTTGAATATATTTTAAGTGGTGTCATTATAACACAGAGTTTTAGTGGGGAATAAAATGCCCATGCCACAAACCATTTATTGCTATACCTATTTTCACTTAATGTGAAGAATCCATTTCTCTGTACATAAAGTCCTAGTCCTTTTCAAGACATAAGAATAGTTCCAGTTTTTACTGACTTTTCACATCCTAATTAATGTTTTGTCAGGAGTCTGGGCATTCTGTATATAATAGCTATAACTCACACTTCTTGGAGGCACAATTGCACGTCAAGATATGCCAGGTGCCTCTGAACTGAGATAAATGTACTTCAGTGTGGCTAAAATTTCAAGTGGAAGAATGTATACTTGCCTGTTAGTTTTCAACCAATTATTGTTGCAGAAGTGAATACCAACTATTCTGGGCTTGTAAGCAATCCAACTGGTTTTGATTCAATGCCTCTTTTTTAAGGTGTTGCTGTTTGCATGGACAGCTCTCAATATGTAAACTGAACAGCAAGGAGCTCTAATGCCAAGGGATAAATGAGCCTGAAGAATTAGTGAAGGATCCTACTTAAATACTCTGAAAAATTCTTTATATTCAGAGATCTACAAAACAATCCAAGCATCTACATTTCTTATTGTAGACTATCCTCTATTTTTGGGAAAACATGACCTTCATCTTCCTGTGACATCCTTTAAGCTGAGAAAAAAACATTCCATTGTGCTGTAATGTTAACTGTTATTGGTATTTCGTATACCATTAGCATCTTGAAGGTGGGGACCATGTAGTCTTTATCTTTGAATTACTATCATCTGGCCCAGTGGACATGCAACAAGTGTTTGCTAAAAAGAACTAAATTCCAGACTCTGCATTTTGGGAGTTGGTACACCAAATCTTCTAGAATATTCTGTTCTGAGGACTTAAACATCTCAAAGAATGGAAACCTACACTTCATTTCCTGGGTCAATCAGACCACAAAAGAATTTGAGGGTACTGGGATGGAAATTCCAATAGTGATGTAACTCCCAAGAAGTTCCTCAGTTACTCTGTGCCTTACTTGCTATGGTCACCCCTGGGTACCCAGCTGCCTTGGTGGCCCTTATCATTGAGAGAGTTCATTTGAGATGGTCAGAGGACACTGGGAAACAAAAAAATCCTGTTGGGTATTCCAGGGGCTTATGAAATATCTGTGTGTATTCCAAATGAATGTAGCTGATATAATTATCAGCTATAAAAATATTTAGACAACAGATAAGGCAGGTGTTCTCCTGTCTTGTAAGAAAATTTGTTTCCTACAATAAGTATTAAGGGCAGGAATATCTGCCACAACCCAATATCCAAAGCTCATAAATTTTAAAAATCTTCCTATTGTTATTCTACCTCTGGGGTTAATACATATTATGATGACGATTAGTTATTATTGTTGTTAATGTTGCTTATTTCATTAAAATACAATTTCTGAGAATACAAATATTAAAGATTAAAAATATTTAAACGGAAGTTCTTTAACTCCTATGTATCAGTAGTTCATAAAGAGGACTTATTTTGTGTTTCCCTCTGCCCAACATCTACAGATATTTGACAATGGATGGGGACATTTTTAGTTGCCACAGCTCAGAGGGTGCTACTGGTATCAAGTAGGTAGAGGCCAGGGACCAAACTAAATATTCTATAATGAACAGGATAACTCTTAACACATAGAAAAAATTATCTAGCCCAAAATAATATAGTGCCAAGGTTAAGAAACTCTTGTGATGAGTGGGGATTTAATGTGGAAAATACAATTGCTTTCATATTTTAAAAGTCCATATGACATAAAGTGGTTGCCTTTTGCTTTACCTGATGAATAGCACACCCATAAATTCAGTTAACAAGGAAAGTTTATAATAATAGTAACAACTATTAAAATCTGCTCAAGTTCTTGTTATTTCAAGTTCATTTTTGATGGAATGTTTACACCAATAAAGCAATCAAATCAGAGTGGTTTATAAAAAGTTTTTCTCAGTATCAAATATTGTTTTATTAGTTGTCAAATTTAATTATCCTTGGTGATAGGAGGCACAGAAGGAATAATCATTGAAATCCACATTCTATATGGCAGAAGATTATTCAGATTCAGAATAATTGAATTTACACAAATGAAATAGAATTTTGATATTCAGCATTTTGGAGTTGGGGTAGTAAATAATTTTAATAAAAGTAATCTTAACCTTAGTAAATAATAATTATTTTTGGTTTTGGAAATTAATTATAGAATATTAAGAAACTAAAAAAAATTGCATTAAATTGGGACTAAATAGGGACTTCCCCCCTCACACACACATAAGCACACATATACACAACTTACTAGGTCTGCATGTGACTGACTTGATACTATGTGCTTGGTAAATATCATGAAACAAATTTATTTATCCTCCTCAATAGTCTAAAAGTTATGAGTGGGATATTGTGTATGGTAAAGAATGCATTGGCTTTGCAAATAAAATTTCTTGTGTGCTGGGAAATGTGAGACATATAAGTGAAATCAGTCTAACAGAGCAGGTGATAGAGGATGCCAAATATTACTGTTGACACAAACCTCACTGAGAAACTGGGAAGCTGGTTTTCCTAATCCCTGCAAATTTCATATTACTCCAGTTCAGATGGCAACTCAGTTGTGGGTAATGTTTGTTCCCAAACCTCATACCAATTTATGGTGGCTGCTACGGTTTGGGTAAGTCTCCCCCAAGGCTCATGTGTTAAAGGCTTATTTTCCCTCCCTGTGGAACAATTGGAAAGAGATGGAACCTTCAAAAGATAGAGCTGGTGGGAGGTGCTACAGTTATCAGAGCATACCCTTGAAGGGGATATGGGGATCCTGGTCCCTTCCTGTCACTCTCTTTTTCTTCTGGGCTGCCATGAGGTAGGCAGCTTGCTCCACCATGTGTTCCTGGTGATGCTACCTCACCACAGGCCTCAAACCTATGGGCCTATTGAACATGGACTGGAACCTCCAAAACTGTGAACCAAAATAAACTATTCCTCTTTTAAAGTTGGTTATCTCAAGTATTTTGTTATAGAAATGGAAAGCTAGCTGACAAAGAGAGGTTTAAGATTCTGCAGGGAAAGGGGAGGTTATAGATTAAAAAAAGAATAGTTGTGCTTAAAATTGTTTGAAGTATGATATAATTTTAGGGGCAAGATTATAGACTATCTAATGACTTCTTGTTCTGAGGAAGAATTCTACTAATTCTGTTCTGCTTTAATTCTCCAGCAAGCATATAACAAAGAAAAATTTCATTCTGGCTTATTTTAACATGGTATTATCAAACATCCTTTTACCTCCATCTTCCATTTTCCATTTCCATTGAGAAGCAAGGCATTATTTAAAAACATAATTTAGGAGGAAGTTAGATAATCATTGTAAAGTCACACATTCTATACAGATAATAAGCAGAGGACAAAGTCCACCCAGAGTCCATTCTGGATGCTTTTATGAAGACATGTATTTATGGGCTTATAAAAAAATAATGAATGGACAAGTCTATGCCAGGAACCACCATTACAAATACCTTACATGAAAAATGTCCTTTTAATCCTTACTCAGAATCAATAAAAAGATGGGAAGACTCTGAACTGCCAGGCCAATTACAAAGCGATTCTAAACCAATTCATATGTTTTAAATCACTCACAAAAATAAGAAATCAAAGAAGTAGCCCCAAAGATGAACCTTTCAGTATCTTCTATTTATTTGGAACTTCATAGCATATCCCAGACCACAGGAAGGGTTTCCAAGGCTTGGATGAAAGAGCAGGCTTAACAGTATCTGAATAGGCCAGGCTGGCACAGAAAATAAGATTGCTATGTTAACGAGAAGGCACATATTTGTAATAAGTAATCAATATAGAAATAATTAGGAGAAGCACACTAACTGGTGGTAACTAAACCCAATATAGAATGGAGGATGGAAATCTCCTTTGCCCAGTAGCAGTGCTAAAGGGCACATGATCTAGGTAGCTTTAGTCTTCCAATCTCCAAAGCCATAAGTAAAAATATTAATATTCTTTGACATAGGGAGTTGTTTTCTTCCTATGTCAAATTCATAGGAACCAATCCATATGTTTTAAATCACTCACAAAAATAAGAAATCAAAGCAGTAGCTCCAAAGATGAACTTTTCAGTATCTTTTATTTATTTGGCATTTCATAGCACATCATAGCACATAGAAACTATGAAGAGAATAATTGGCAGAAAACTTGGTTATTTAAAATATAGTAATCTGTAATCATAATTTGAGCACAACTAGAGCATTTCTAAGAAAACATAGCAATTAAACAACCCAAGCCCTTGTTTGCATTCATATTGGTCCCCTAAGCCCTCAAACCTGTGGACATCTGCACCTGCAGCCACAGACTGGGCATCACCAGGAGAAATGGTGTAATTATAGCTCAGGATTCTAACGTTGTCTTGGACAACAAAACAAACAAAAATTAATGAATCTAGCTGTTGGGAGAGCTGGAAGAATGCATCACCACAGGATCTACCTGGTACCATGAATGAAGATGCAGCGATCATTGTGGTGATCTAGAAGAAATGGTGATCATGCAGATGTATGCAGCCACTTGCTGCACACATCTATACATACATCATCCACTTCCCCACTGTCCCTCTGCTTACCCAACCATGAATCACCCCTCCACCTACCCCACCACCAGGTTCAACTCTCCACCAAGTATATTACCAGTTACTCTTTACAACTTGAGTTTGAGATTATTTTTGGATTAAAGATAATCTAGTACAACTGTTGCCCCATTTTCCATATTGGAAATTGAAAAATGTCTTTCCATTCCAATTTTATGAGGTCAGAAGTCTTCCTGGATTCATCTGTTCAAACTTTGGGAGCACCCATCAGGTATGGGGCATGTGGCTATATGGAATCAGACATTTCTGGCTAAGTCTGAGACCTTCAGAGTTTGGGAGTTTTAAGTTTGGATTCTGGACCCAGACTGCTTGAGTATGAAATGACTACATCATTTACTGTGTGACTTCAGATAGTTACTTAACCTTTCTGTGCCTCAGCTTCCTCATCTATAATATATAAATCAAATATTATGAATAGTATCTTCAGAGGGTCACTGTGAGGTTTATACTAATCAATATATGTAAAGTGCTGACTCCAGCACCTCTCATAGGGTAGGCACTATAGAGGTATTTGATAAAACACATTTTAAAAGTCTTAAAATTTTTAAAATGAATCTGCATTTTTTCCAATATGGTAAAGAAGTAAAACATATCTTAAGAGGAAGATTGGTTTTGAAAAAAAAAAAACTTATAGTTCAGAATCAAACTAAAAAATCAGAAGAGTTGGGAATGGTTGACCATTGGAACTATCTGTGCCTCACTTTTCTAATTAAAAAAAGGCATAATATTTTTGAATGCTTAATAATTAAAAACAATAGCGGGACTAAATGAGATGCTACTACAAAACATTCTGAAGAATTCCAGTTAATGGTGACCATTTCTGCAAAGCTAAGGTAGTGTTATTATACATAATATATAGTTAATGAATGGATATTGCAAATAGCTATGAAGGACGCATTTGTTAGGCTCCATTTATAGAGATACAATGACTATTCTTTGTCTTAAGATGCACAGACACACTGAAATTTCATTTTAATTCTTGTTGCTGTTGTATTTTTCTCCTGACCTTCATGCTTAGCAATACCAGACCCTCCGTGAGAAGTTTCCAACTCTGACAATGCCTGGCATCCAACACATTATCATTCCCATAATTAACAGTGACTGGAAACAAATAATTTAATTCTGGGGCAAAAGAAAATGAATCAGTGGTGCCAACTCCATTTCCCATCTTTCTAATTTTCTGTTACAAAAAAGGGGGAGGGACGTGTCTGTTCCTTGGTGTGAGATTTGTTTAGGAAAATAAAAGACAGATGAGTAATTTTTGATGGCCTATACTTCATTCCTGTAAAACATTGTTGTCCCCAGCAAGAAAATCTTTCTTTGTACTGAATAAATATTTAGACTCACACAGAATATGGCAGCTGGGCATATTTATGTTTCTAAGAAGATATACTCATGACTTGACTTGGAGAATTAGGAGGAAAGCACATTTAGAGACAATGAAATAATAAACTCAGGTAGATCTATCTGAAACAATAACTTCTAGTCCCCTTCAGTGCTGAAAGAACATGATATAGTGCTGCTAACAATGCTACAGAAGAGAGCAACGGCTTGTGACATTTGCATCAAAACTGGCAGAAAGACATTCAAGCCTTGGAGTCAGAATGTATCATTTACTTAATTGTAGAGTTCTGAGTAAAAGGAACTTAAATGCAACTTAACTCCTAGCTCAGTCATTTCTGGTTCTAAATCTGAAAAATGAAGGGTCTGGGCTTGACCTAGAACTTCTCTGCATGTTCTAAAATTTATGGGTCATGGAGCTGGTGGGTAGGAGCTCTACCAAGCTCTACCTGCTAAATGGATCTATTTAAATGATGCATTCCAGATCTGTGGAATTAAGCACAGGATGGAGTCAATGACTTAATGGCTCACTGTGAGAAAGATCTGAGCTAAAACCCCATTGACCACTGATTTCCAAAAGCTCCTACTCTGTCTGGTGGACCACAGTGACATTTTGGATCTCTTGGAATTAGTGCTAGTTCAGAGTCTATGTCCAGTAAGTCATGAGAAGCCTGTTTTTTTCCCCCAAGTTCAGTCTTCCTGGTTAAAGCTGGGAGAAATATCAACAAAACACATTTTTGACAGGGTAGTGGCACTGTTTCTCATGGGAACCTGGTCTGTACCTCGTTCAAGAGGTTCTGGGTCTATGAAGTGGCTGTATTCTAGAAGTTTATTTAGGGGACATGACTTTCTGTTTTTATGACTCAATTTAAGTTTTTGTTAACTAGACATGGAAATTTTCTGCTTATACAGGTCAAGTAAGAATTTAATTAATAGGCTTCCTATTTCACTTCTAGGAGCACGAGATGAACTAGCCCTGGTCTGCAGGGTCAGATTTTTCTGTTTTCTGTCTTGCCTCTGCAAGTAACATGCCCATCCTTCCTCAGTAACTAAGCAGTTCACCTGCCTTTCATATCTGTGAGGTTTGGGTCTGTGGATTGAACTATCCATGGATCCAAAATATTCAGGAAAAAAAAAAACCTGCATCTATAGGGATATGTACAGACTTTTTTTTTTTGGTCATTATTTCCTAAACAACACACTATAACTATTTATATGGCACTTACATTGTATGAGGTATTGCAAATAATATAAAGATGACAAAGTATACTGGAGAATGTGCACAGGTTACATGCATTATACACTGATGTCTTGAACATTATCCAAGAGGTCTAGGAATCAATGCTCCACTGATCCTGAGGGCCAGTATAGAAAAAGACTATCGTCCAAATCCAAGCCCTTTGGAATTTACATGCTGGTAGAGGAGAGAAAGATAAAAGTAAAAACTAAGTATCTTCAAGAAGACAAAACAGTGAGTTGCTGTCAGGTAAACACCTCCCCCAGGTGGGTAGGGTGAAGGCTCTGGGAGAACAACCTTCGAAATGGGAAAGGGGCTAGTACTGTGCTCCTATGAAAGACATGTGGCTTAGAGGGTCTGAGTGCCAGAGGCCCACAACAGAAACTTTCCTGACCTTGTAAACCTTAATTCCCTGGTCATCTCAATTTTTAAATTGAGTTTTCCTCAATTTAAAAATTGGATCAGAGGTGGATGAAAGGAGATGCTTAGCCATACAGCTATAACATGAAGTATTTATTTAAGGTCTTCAGCATGACAATCTTAATGCTCTGGCTCATTTTAATAAAGAATGTTTAAATAAAAAGGAAATATATCAACACTTCTGCTGTTTAGGTAACTGAGTTCATAATTAATAGAATGAATGATTTAAACATTACATGCCTTTGAAAACAAGAAGCGCTTCTGGGTGGAATTTGGTTTCTCATTCACAATGTTGTCATTTTTTTTCTCCTTTTGGGAACCTCCCAAGCCCCTTGAAACCTCTCTTCAAGTGTTACGATTGGAGGGTGGAGACTGGGAGGGCTAACTGGGTGGCTTCCTTCTATAACCAACCACGCAGCTTGAGGAGAGGATTCAGCTAGGAAATAGGATTCTTCTGGGAAAGGCCTGGCATGGCTCCAGGAGGTAGAGCAGGAGCTAAAATGAGGTTTGAATTAAATTGGATGGGACTAGAGAAAAGAGATTGCCCAGAGTCTCATTTGGATGAGACTTCACAGCTATTCAAGGACAGGGTACCCAGATAAACTGATGTTGAAAAGTACCCTGGGCCGGTGGAGGCAGTACTCTACAAACTCAGATGAGGGGGAAAGATATCATGATTGACAACTTGCCAACAGATTAAGGGAAACCTAGATAGCTGGGGGAGTATTATTCTGACTATTCATCGGGTATTTCCAGAGAAGATTGGCCTGTGAGTCTGTGGACAGAGTGGGGAAGATCTACCCTTGATCTGGGCAGTTACCGTGCACTAGCCAGGGGACCTGAGCATAACAAAAAATGGTAGAGGAAAAGGAGAATTTTTTTTTTCCCACTCTCTCTCTTCTTGAGCTGGGGCATCTTTTTTCTCTGGCTTTTGAATTCTGGAATTGGTATCAGTATCCCCATCTTCCTAGGTACTCAGACCTTGGACCTTGGACTGGGAATTACACAATTGGCTTCCCTGGTTCTGAGGCTTTTGGACTTGGACAGAGCCATGCTAATAACACCCAGAGATCTCCAACCTCTAGACAACCTGTTGTGGAATTTCTCTGCTTCTACAATCTCATGAACCAATTCCCCTAATAAATTCCCCATTATCTAGCTAGCTAGACTATTGGATCTGTCTCTCCAGAGAGCCCTGACTAATACAGATATCTTTCTTCTTTTCTTTCAGTTTAATTTCTTAAGTCCCCTCAGCTGCAGGGTTACACAAAACTCAGGATGTTTTGATTCCTCTACTAAGATAACTAAACTCACATCATGTTCCCCTCAGCCCTGTCCCTGGCCTAGGAAATTGTCACCTGTCCTGGTGAGCAGGGAGGCTTGATTTTATTTGCCATACTTTCTCCCAAATCTTTTGTCCATGATCGATCATTTCACTTTACTTTATGGGTCAGATTTGAATTCAAAGCCAGGAAGAGGCCCCTTTCTGCGTCCTTCCTATTGTCACTCTAAGGCAATGAGCACAGGACAGCTTAGCTGAGTGAATGAGAGAACAAGTTCAGAGGGAACAGGAAATGCCAAAAATCATGGGTGAATTCTAAAACATTATCTCACATTTTCTTCTCTACCATTACTTTTATTTAGTACATTATCTCATTTGATCCTTATACTCCACAGTAGGAATGTAAGGTTCTGTTATCTCCCTTTCACAAAAGAAAAAAGAGAGTGTGGGAGTCACCAGGAAGAGCCTAAATGATGTGAATTTCTTGATTCCAGTCCTATGCCAACTTCAAGAAGTTGCTACAGTGCTATAACCTCTCATATCACAATTTATAGAGACCACCTGTGTTAGCAATACATTATGCTTTTCAGGATAATTTTTTGTTAGTTAGAGGTTAGCAGCCCTGACCTGCTGACTGGAGAATAATTTGTTCATGATAGGGATAAGGCTGGTATCATGAATAAGCCCACATAGTTTCCTCTTCCTTCCAGAATTAGTTTCTGGACAGTCCATTGGTTTGCAGTATTTTGCAGTTATCATAATGGCCCTTTGTCTCTACAGTCAATTGGGTTGGCCATGTTACAACACAGATTGACAATTAAAATTGTCATAACCATTTTACCCTTCAGGTACTTTGAGTTTGTGGATATCAAAATTTTCCAGAGAATACATGAACCAAAATACCACCCCATATCAGCAGTGTACGTAGCCAATCTCACACAGACTGACACCAAGGATTCCTTCTGCTGAGGTCAAGTCCCTTTTGCCCATCATCACAAAGAAAATAATTGATTCTGATAATTTTTTTTCCAAGAAAAAATATACTTTCTTTAATTTTGTAACCATCTTAATTTGGTGTAATGCAGTATTGTCCCTTTAAGGAATGCTCCTGAAAATTGTGCAAGTTAGTCAAATATTTGTTATGTACTTGTCATGTGAGGAGCTATAGGAAATACTGCTATATGTAATTAAGAAAGACATCCTGGAATACCCTTATCTTATTTCACAAAATTGTGTTCTGCTGCATAGGTTGTGATATTGTATCATCAACAACTGCAACCAATAACATCTCAGATTCATAGCCCAGTCTGTCTCCTTCTCTTCATCTAAAAATTTAAATGAAGAGAAAGAAGCCTATCAATGAAAAGAATGTCTCTAAATTCTTAGTTATGAATCAGAAATTTTATGTCTCTAAATTTTTCCTTAATAAAGCAGAGTTTCTCATACTTTCCTAATCAAGCTAGTTTTCCCAAGCCTGTGGATTCACATAGTGTAGTAATAAGTGCTTTCTTTGAAGAAAATGGCTCCATCATTGTCACTGCACTTGGCTAGTAGCACAACTTCTGTTAATTCCACACGAGTCAGGAACTTACCGAAAGTGCCTATTCCATCTCAAGAAGCAGGCACCTAATCAGACACCCATATAATGCAGATCAATAAAACTACAGTCATATGTGACACTTTAATCCTGAATTTAAGATCATCCCTAAATAGTTTGGACCTTTAATTAGCTCTTAGTTGGCAGAAGAATTTCTTGCTTAAATTAAATTTTCAGAAGAAACATACATATATGAACATGCTCTGTTATGGAAATAACTTTCCATTTAAACCATATCAATGTCCTGGAAGTTTGACATACAAGTGTCAGCCTTGAGAACAAAGGTATATTTCACTTATCCCTCAGATTTAAAGGTTGACAATCATATCTCTAAAACTCAGCAGTGTAGCTCCTCAGGCTGACATAAACACAGAGAAGGAGAGGTGGTAAGAGATAATCAATTGTAATGAGGTCGTCCAGGATGAAGCATGTATACAATTATGAATAAACACATTACTATAAAATATGAAGGAGAAAACCTTACCCGAATCCAGAAAGTAAGCGACAGAAGAGAAAGAAGCCATAACCTTGGACAAATGAAGAAAGGAAGGCAAAGAATCCGTTGACAGACATGCAAATCAGAAGAGACTGTTTCCTTCCCACTTTGTCTGCCAGTCCTCCCCAGAAGAATGCCCCCACCATCATCCCGAGGTACACTATGCTGCCTGCAACACACAGAAAACAAAGAAACACATCAGAAATCCAGAGTAAATGACACAGGTAACAGCAAATGAACAAGGAACAAAATACATTCCAGCGTTTTGCTTAGAGACACACTCTTCAGGATTCAGTAATCAGTTCTGAGTTGCAAAGTAAGCTATGAAAGGTACCTTGGGCTGCCATGACCAATTGCAAGGGCTGATGGGAAGTTATTTCCTCTACCATCTCATGCCCAACACTACAAGATGGTTGCATCCTATCCCAGTCTTGAGAGGGTGGTTATACAGTTGGCAGACATGAGAAGTATCCACTCAAAGTAATCCTAGAGTTTGACTCATGGTCAAGTCACCTTTGGTCTGAATGCCCAGTGCATCATCATGACAAAGCCAAGGTAGGAGACCAAGGCAAGGGCCCCCAGGTCAAACTGGACCCCATACATTGCCTCAAATCTCTGCTTGTAGCAGATGATCTGTGCCACAGCCAGACTCTTTCCTCCCATAGGGGATCCCATGGTATTTTTTCTCTCTAGTCCTTCTTGGAAGCCCAGGCCTTTCCTTGGGAGTTAAGGAAAGTGAGCTTAGAGTTTACAAGAGTTAATCTTAAAATGATCTTCAGAGAAGACTCTTGGAGTGAGGAGCTTCAAGAAAGGAGAAAGAACTGTTAGTATGTTGGGAAAATGAATCTTATCATTGTTGGCTTCAATCCTTAAGGGAAACAAATGGAAAAAACAGGAGTTAAATAGACATCTCTCTTGCTGTTGCTGTGAGTAGTAGACTCCAGATTCTAGACCAGACTTTGGGAATCTTTCAAATTCATTTTATTATTCTAAAATGCCAGATTCCCACAAGCCCAGTCTAGAATGTTAGGTATGGTAAATGTTAGTTCAAAGGGATTTCTAAAACCATATGTCTAAGGAAAATAGCATAATTAATAAAATGAAAATTTGTGATATCTGAATGTGGCATTAAAAAAGCTGCTACTTCATCTTTCAACCACTTTTGTTTTTTTCCTTCCTTTACTCAACCACCCTTTTCTAAGGCATATTTGAGATTCTCTGTGGCATCAAAGTAAGAAGGTGAAAAAAAAAAGCATTGTTTTATTTGTTGCTTTAGGTTAATTTGGGAAACATCCTATTTAAACATTCATTTCCAAATTGGTTTGCCAACCAGAGTTAACGAATTGATATGAGACTCAGAAGGAAAACACTTGGCAAGGTCTTGAGACTCTCGCATCAATGAGGATGCTTCCTTGCAGATAGCTGAGTATACCAAGCTACAGTGAATGGTGAATGTTGGGAGCAATTGTAAAATAAGACAAAATGTAAGTTGTTTTTAATTAGATTGGAGTACTGCAAAGAGGTGGGTGGTCAAACTTTGCCAGAGTGTGGATGATATATTTTTCTCTGAACCACAGGACTGACTATACACAGATGATCCTTCTCAATAGAGACCACTCATCTCATATCATGAGATCCAGTGCATGTCCAGACAATGTTTAAAGAATGGATCCGCACAGTGCAAGGGAATTGCAAAAGCAGACAGACTCATTCAGGGAAATGCATATGCAGCACATCTCTTATTTATAGCATAAGAGGCTCAAGTTTGAGGCTCATGGTTCTCAGAAGGATAACTGGTTGCTAAGCTTCTCCATAATAACATCTGTGTCTTTAAAAATGCCTGTAAGTCAGAAAGTAAGCTTCCATAAATAAGGAGTGGCATGTGGATGCTGCAATCTAAAGACCTGGAAATCTTTCTTATATGTCCAGGCACAAGAACAAAGTCTTCCCACCCTTTAAATCCTACAGCCTCCCTCCTTCCTGAGGGTAAGTCATCATGAGAGCACACTAACCCAAGACTTTCTGTGGCCCACCATAGTTATTGTGATGCCATTGTTTTAAACCAGTTATCACAGGAAAAGGGTTTCACAAGTTAAGCTACAGAAGCAGTGACATCACTAGCTTACCTTGCTTTGTCCTACTGTGTGCTCAGCATCAAAATCATTTCTAATGATCCTCTGGATTTCAGAAGTGTCCATGGTGATATCTCCTTTTTCGTCTCTAATTTTGTTGATTTGTTTTCTCTTTATTTCTTCTGATTAGTTTCACTAAGGGTTTATCAATCTTATTTATCTTTTCAAAGAACCAGCTCTTTGTTGCACTGAACTTCACAATGTTTTTTATTCTTAATTTCACTAATTTTGGTTCTGACCTTAATTGTTTCCTGTCTTCTACTGATTTTGGTATAAATTAGTCCTTCTTTTTCTAGGGCCTTGACGTTTTCATTAGATAACTTATTTGGGATTTTTTTTTTAATCTGTAAGCATTCAGTTTTATAAACTTTCCTCTTGGTAATGCCTTCATACTGTCCCAGAGAATTTGATATGTTGTGTGTTTGTTCTCACTTATTTCTAATAATTTCTTTTTTCTTTTCTTTTATGATCTGTTTCTAATTTAAAAGAGCATTGTTCAATGTCCATTTATTTATGTCATTTCTATAATTTTTCCTTATATTGATTTCTAATTTCATTCCATTACTATCTGATAAGATGCATGGGATTATATCCGTATTTTTATATTTGCCAAGATTTACATTGTGAACTAAAACATGTCTATTTTGGAAATGGTTCCCTGAGCTGCTGAGAAGAAAGTGAATCCAGCTGTTTTGGGGTAAAATATTCTGTGGGTATCTATTAGGTCCATTTGATTTATGGTATTGCTTAGGTCAGAATATCTTTATTGATTTTACGCCTGATGACCTGTCTATTAGTGAAAGGGCTGTGTTGAAATCACCAGGTACTATTGTGTAGATGTCCAGGAGAGGGACCTGAGGGCCTGGTTGGTTGTTGGTTCAATTCTACATGTTGAAGTATTGTTGGAGCTTGAATGGGGTTAGTTTATGTGTGGAGTGAGTTTCACTGTTACTTGGTTGAGTTGTGAATCTAACTCAGCAGCACAATCTGTACCCCGTGAACTTGTAGTACTGCCATCACTTCCCAGCTCCTTTTAGAGAAAGGGGGAACAAGGAAAAGCAATAGTGGTAGCAACCATGTAAAGCCTTAAAATAAATGTCCAGTGCCTACTATGATATTTGTAACACTGTCACTTGAATAGAAATGTTAAATGGATCAACACTGGATAATAACCACGACAACATGAATGGGGTAGGAATTTTATAAACTAAATAATTCTATCAGATAGTGAAATTACAGTTCCTTAAGTGAAGATAAAATAAGGTAGGGAGGCAAGAACAAATTTGAAATATTTCAAAAATGAACTGAGGAGTGGGTTGGGGATGTGGCTCAAGCGGTAGTGCCATGCCTGGCATGCGTGCAGCCCGGGTTCTATCCTCAGCGCCACATACAAACAAAGATGTTGTGTCCACCGAAAACTGAAAAATAAATATTAAAAAATAATTCTCTCTCTCTCTCTCTCTCTCCCTCCCTCCCTCCCTCCCTCCCTCCTCCCTCCCTCCCTCTTTAAAAAAAATGAACTGAGGAGAATAAGGAGAGAGGTAGCAGGTGGAAGCTATAAAGGAGAAATAAGCCAGGCACAGTGATTTGGGAGGCTGAGGCAGGAGGATTACAAGTTCAAGGCCAGTCTCAACAACTTAGAAAGGCCCTCAGCAACTTAGCAAGACCCTGTCTCAAAATTAAAAAAATAAAATAAAATAAAAATAATGGGATGTGGCTCAGTGGTAAAGCATCCCTGGGTTCAATCCCTAGTTTTTAAAAAAAGGGGTACAGGGGAGTAAAAATAGCTAAAAGTGATAAAAAGAGAGGAATAGGGAATAAGAAAATTTGAGGGAGAGGAAAGTGAAGGAGTATTAAGAGGAGCAAAGAAAAGGTACAAATAAAAATAAATAAATAACAAAATCAAACCCATACAAAATTTTACCTCACCAAGGTCAAAACAAGGTTAAATAACAATTGGGTGAAGAAAAAAGGCAATAAAGTGAAATAAGAGTTGTATGAATAAATAAATATATATTCTTGAACCTATCAGTCCAGCTAGGACATGCACACGTGCACACACATACAATGGAAAAGAGTAAAATATAAATTAAGTTAAAACTAAAAAGGGAAATACAGGGGAAAAAAATCTTAATGAGGAACAAAGGGCTGGTTTTCATTGAGTTGGCTAAAACTGTTGGCAAGGATGTTTGTTCATTGCTAATGCTATTGTGCCATTCTTTGCATTTCTTTTTGGATCCTGTAACCCTTTGATTGAGACTACAGGTTGTTAAATCTGATTTCTTTGTGTTTCTCACCAAGCTGCCAGCTGTTGTGGCCTGGAGCTAAAACCCGTTGTAGTAGCTCCCAGCTTCCCACCTCACCTATAGGATACGCTCCCAGAGCAGGGCTGATGTAGAGATCTAAATGGAAAATTCCAGCAGCTGATGTTTAGTTGTAACTGTATTTTGGAACTTTCTTGGAAGGTATTTGAGATTAGATCCACACTCCTTTTTGCTGGGCAGATGCCCATCCCTGCTAAATGTCAAGGTCTCAGGACCTCCTGAAAATTCTACTCCTAGGGTGAAGGAATCTAACCCCACTGCAGGTCTCACGTATTTCCCTGTCATGGATGTGAATTGCCCAGGATCAGACAAGGAGTGCAGACATACCTGTCTGTCAAGTCTCTGGTCTCTTCCCAGCTGCTCATTTGGGCCACCAAAGAGGGCTCTCTGCCCTTGGTGTTCCCAGGCTGAATCACCCTAGTATAATCCTCTCTGCACTGTTCCAGCCATGCTGTTCCAGGCACACTCTTAACCCCACAACATGTGACTGCTGGGTCACACAGGCAATGAATGCCCTTTATGAGTGCTCCATCTTCCTCTTCAATCTTCAACCTTCAACTTGTCCTGATCACCATTTGTAGATCAGTTAAGATCAGCCTCCCTCTCTATTCCACAGGTTCTCCCAAGTCAATTGTATATGCTAGATTTCCTCTTTCTGTGTTAGAGGGTTACTCTAAATAGTTACTTACTATTTTTTTTTTTAATAATAGTAAACAACAGGCCTTGCTTTTACTTTCTTTGACTGGGCATCTGTTTGTGCCAGGTACTCTTTGAACAATATACCTATTTTGGTTCATGTAATCTTCACCCACCACAGTCCTGCAAAGTGGGAATTAACCCATTTCACAGATGAGGAAACTAAGGCTCAGGGAGACTATGCAACTTGATCTAACTGGTGGAAAGTGGCAAATTGAGGTTGTGAAATGATATTTCTCTGGTTAAAGCCCAGAGGTCTTTCTCAGAGCTAACATGCAGTTGGAATGTGCCAAGACCCACCACTCTGGACCCTCCATTGGGACCCTCTGGATTTTTCTTTGATCTGGGAACTAAACGGTTAAAACCTAAATAGGCTGCAGGGTGATGCCTAGTCCTATGAAAGAATTGTGATTCCTAGGCTATTCCTGTTATTAATGATTTTGAATATCATTACTATTCTTTCTGCTAAACTTACCTTGGGAACACCTATTACATGAAAACCAGGAATCAGGTGATATAAAGCAGGCTCTCTAGACCTCAACTCAGTTTCGCCTTAAAGAAAGTGAATTTAAGCACCCAGGCAAGCCTAGTTAACCTGGGTCTTGGCCATCTCCTTGATGCTAACATCCCATGACTTCCCACAGTCCTTATAATACCCTGGCCCTGAAGGTGTTTGGATGTTCAGACTCCTGAGAGAACAGAGCTTATAATCTGGGGAGAGTGGCTTATTAGAAAGTAAATCAGAGGGAAGCATTCAGGTCAGAACCTTCCATGGCCTCTGGGACTAGATGACACAGACAGAACAATGTTGAAGTGTCCATCCATGTCCCTGGACTCTAAGTACCTGACATTCTCTTTCAACTCCATCAAGATGCCTTAAGGAACTTCCAACTCAGTAAGGGATCCAGTTAGGCACACAACTAAATGAGCCTGAGCCCAAGCAGCTCAGGAACTGTCTTGGAAGGTATTTCTTGGAAGGAGCCTCCACCTCCACTGGAGGTGTAAACTGAGGCAGGGAAAAAGAGAGAAGTAGCTGCTAACTCTAATGTGGCCTCTGGGAAGATTTCACTAAGAAGTACACATTGAGGGGAATCTGAAAAATAAGAAAGTGTACAACATCTTGTTCACTTGAATGGTGTTCAATTCTTCCATAACTGACAGGTTTATCACACAAAAAAAATCATCTTGGGCTGTATCTGATCTTCTACTCTGGTTAAAATATGTCTAAGATCTAAAGGTAATAATCTTTTATGACTATGCTTAGTATTGGTGATTAGTTGATTTCATCAGGAAGGCCATAGAAAGAGTCAAACCCACACAATACTTATTTGAGACAAACACAGTGTAATTAGCATGTTCATTTGTTGATCATGTGTTCTAATTAAAGTCAAATCTTGGAATTTTGGCAAAGCCATCAGGTGAGTAAAACTGAAATCACTCCGAGATTGTCAAAACACAAATGTATTTCCTGCCTTGATTGTTGTTCATGTTTCTGTTTTGTTTTTATGGTGTTACAAGGAGCACTTGAAAACTTAGTGTGGATATGCCTTGGACATCCATGAGCCTTCTCTGCTCTCCTCATTTCATGATGCTGCCGCTGGCCTGAATTTAAAAGGATCTTAGTCTAAAGCCCCTCATTTTACAAGTGGGATAACTGAGGTTGTGAGAAAATGGAATTTGAAATCAGATCTTTCAGATCTTTGTTCCTCAAAGCATGACCTTTGGAGTAAGGATATTGATAGAAAAGCAGGCTCTAAGGCCTCTTGAGGATTTGGAATCCTCTCTGATCCCCAGGTGATCTGTGTGCACATTTGAATCTGAAAGTGCTTTTAGACGGTGTATTTTCCATGGAAATAACCTCTGGAATACAGTTAGTTCTTACTTAAAATTTGTGTTTAGTTCATGTTTGAGCAGAGAAGATGCAAACCACTGGATATTTTAACTCTAAAGACACGGGACAAGCAAGATCTCCCTGGACAAGCTGGAGATCTCTCAAGGACTAGCAGGAGCTGTGTACTTAGAAAAGGCTCACCTCCCTGGTGACCTGCCTTCCAATTTGGTTCCAGGAAAGCAATGTTAAGAGAGCCCAGGCTGCAATCCTTGGATTCTTTTATGAATTAATGAATATTTTAATTCAGTTTTGCTTTCAGGAACTTGAACCTGATCTGAGAAACAAACTCAGCCTACTCTTGCCATAGCTCTGGTGAAGGGTATTCTCAGCTAGCCCATCCTCTCAGTCTTCAAAAGACCAAGAGGCCTGGGGCATGAATTTCTCATTAAGGTATTTTCTAACATGAGGGCTGGTTTCATTTTATTTAATCATATAGTCATTTCCCCTGATAAATATCACATTTCCATTTCTGTCTCTTTGCTAAGTTGCTTTTGATTCCTTTTGACAATCCCTAAGGGGTTCCATCTTTTCCCCTTAACACCATTTTAAACCATACTTAAACAACACATAACAATTTTAGGAAATGGTCTGTAGTGTTTTTTTCATAGTAACTTTTAGCCAACCTGTTTTTTTAAAAAAATGTTTTAAGCACTTTGTCCATGACTAATGCATTACTCTACAATTCATTGTACTGTTTATTTATAAATTGATTTGAAATAAAATGAAAGTATTTGAATAATTGACATTTCTGGGAATGGTTGAAAATAGTTGAAAAGAGTAATATGGTTTGTCATATTCACAGAATTAAGAAAAAAACTTTATCATCCAAATTATGCTCAATATTTTCTATATATTATTCCTTGCACAAGAAGCAGGTGCATTTATTTTCCTAAACATAGAGGCTTTTCCCACAAATGTGGGGTATACCTACAGTTGAAGCCCATTGACAGACTCTTTCCTTAAAAAATACCTTATGCATCAGACTCTTCTGACCTCTTCTCAACTAGGTCCTGACTCTTGGATATGTGTTCATTTCTGCACTGCCTAATTTTAGCAGGAATCCTGCTGAGTCAGAAACTGCCATTGTGTATATCTGACCATCCCTGATAACTAATCAGGTTCCTCATCCTCCACTACCCGGCACCCCCAGTTGATGTCTAATTCCTTAACCTGCCTTCAGCAAGGATCCAGTTAGGTTGGTTTAGCCAGAATCCCTCTTATTTCTGATGTGCTTTTTTTTTTTTCATTTGTTCCAATTAGTTAAATGACAGCAGAATGCATTTTGACTCATTTTACACAAATGGAGCACAACTTTTCATTTCTCTGGTTGTACACGATGCAGAGTCACACCATTTGTGCAATCATACATGTACATAGCATAATAATGTCTATCTCATTCCACCACCATCCTTCCCACCCTCACACCCCTTCCCCTACCCTCACTTCCCTTTGCCCAATCCAAAGTTCCTCCATTCTTCCTTTGGCCCCCCACCCCATTATGGATCAGCATCCACACATCAGGAAAAACATTTGGCCTTTGGTTTTTTGGGATCGGCTTATTTCATTTAGCATGATATTCTCCAATTCCATCCATAATGCAAATACCATAATTTCATTATTCTTTAAGGCTCAGTAATATTCTGTTGTGTATATATACCACAGTTTCTTTATTCATTCAACTTCTGATGGTTTCTCTTTGTAATTTCCCATCCATAACTTTCCTGGGGTCCTTGGGACCCAGATCCTTGGTTAGAAACTCCCACTTTTACTTGTTTTATTAGGAATTGAGCTCAACTTCTCTTTTTCACTTTAAACCCTCTCTGCTGCAGCGGTCCCTGAACCTATTGTGATGGCCCTGAATACAGTCTGCCTTACTTGACTTTTTCTTTTTTGTAAAATACTTCTTCTTTGCCATATTTTTAATTGGTGCATTATAATACATAATGGTAGGATTTGTTGTTGCATATTCGTAAAAGCACACGACATGCCTTACTTTAACAAGTATCATGAATAATTTTTCTTTTCACACTATTTAGTCATTTTTTCACTTAACCAATTCACCAACCCTCACCCCTACCCCACCAACAAACACACCAAGACCTAGAAGCTTTTTCCTTTGACTCTTCTTTCTGCTTTCATCAGCAAAAATTTATGCTTAACAAGGATTGGTTGTGTTTATACCCAGTTTCTGCCAGTTCTGTTTGTTATTAGTCATGCATTTAATTGAATATTAATCACATAAATACTAAAATATGTGATTTATGAGTGTGAAAGAAAAGGGAGCTACTTCTTTGAAAATGAACTTAAGAAAGACTTAGGAAAGATGATCTGCAAAGAAAATCACTGCTATTAAGAAAGTGTGAGCAAAATAACTAAAAAACTGAGAAAAATCATTAAGATGAGGATTCTGTGCTCTGTTTGAGGCTCATGTATCTTCAAGTTGTCGTTTATCATTAAAGAAATTTAAAACAGAAAATCAGAGTTATATAATGGCTCAAATGACACAATATATACATTAGTGAACTCCAGTTTGAAGAGCCCTACTCAAAGAAAAGTGATTCTGGTTCTGAATGAATGTATATCCATATGTTCAAACAGCATGTTTAAGTACCTATGCATGTTTTGCATGTTTTCCTGCTTTTTATCAACTTTTCCATTAACTAATTATTAGACCATATTTAGTCAGGCAAGGTTTTGTTTTGTTTTTTTTTTTACCATGGGACAGGAGCTCCCACAAGTTATGCTTTGTGCTTAAAGAAATCAGGTTTTCATAAGCCATTGGACCAGTTACCAATCACTCACTAATTGACTTACCTTACTACAACAGGCAACCCTGAAAACAGTATCTCCTTAAGGTCCAGGGTTTACAGCCTACCTCTCCCCAGTTTCCCTGAAGAAAGACTCCTTTATTATTATTATTTTAATTCTGTACTGAAAAAAAAACCTCTGGAATAAGAGTCAAGACATTCAAGAATTCTAATTCTCTAATAATTAGTTGTAAGGTCTCAGACCAAGTCAATCAGCTTCCTCTTGTGCTGAGGCTGAGCTAGATTGTGGGTTGGTTGGCCCTACAAGACTGGCCCAGATTTTCTCTTCTGTCACAGGGTGAGGGGGACACAGTCTCTCCCTTGCTGGCTCTTATGGATCATTTCCACCCACCCTCTGATGTGGAAGCTCCCAAAACTGCTGTACTATAGTCATGGCTCCTAGATCTCAAATGGTTCACTGAGTGTGGCCCTACTTTGGCCAGACCCCATAGTCCATGAAAGGCTGATTCTAGGTACCACTGACCCTCTCTCCAGCTGCCCTTATCCCCTGCCCACACACAATGCTAAGAAGTTTGCAGGGCTTCCTCTTTATCTATAACTTATTGTTTCTAACATCACTGGTTTAAAATTCTGCATATGAATTTAAAATAATATAAAAATCTCAGGTTCAATTCTTCCTCCGATTGGATTCTTTCATTAAAAATGCTGAGAACTGAGGCTGAGGTTATGGCTCAGTGGTAGAGTGCTCGCCTAGCATGTGTGAGGCACTGGGTTCAGTCCTCAGCACCACATAAAGATAAATAAATATTGTGTCCATCTATAACTAAAAATTTTTTTAAAAAATGTGTTGAGAACTGAGCTCATTATTAAAGCAATGGAAGTTGAGATGAGAGAAGATCTGTTGTTTTTATTGTTTTTAAAAAAATCAAACACTATTACTGCATTGGATTGGGAAAGTACATCTTCATCCCACGACTACTTAGCTCTCTAACTTGGGGTCAGGCAGCAAGGAGTTAAGAACCCAGGCCTTGAAACAGATGGCCTAGATCTGAGTCCTTGCTTTACTGTTCCTGGCTGTATGATCCTGGGTAAGTTACTTAATTTCCTTATGCTCCAGTTTTCTCCTCAGTATAATGGGGCTAATAATAGTAGCTATCTCACACAGGGTTTTTGAGGGATTAAATGGGCTAAAGCACTTAGCACTTTGTGAAATGATTTGCTCAATAAGCAACAATTACTAATATTTCTATTGGCGTGAGGCACAGGGGAAAAAAAAGGGAGAAAGCAAGAAGGGGATGGGAGAGAGACAACAGGAAGAAAAAGAGAAGGTTCTGCAACAGTGAAGAAAGCAAAATGACAACTTAATTGCCTCCCTCAGCTCATGTTCTGATAAGAAACTGCTTAAAACAGCTCTAGGAAAAATATTTTTTATTCTAAAGACATATATATATATATATATATATATATATTAACAAGTTAGAACTATTAAAATACACAATTAATAAGCTTCCTCTAAAACCAGTCACTCACTTTTTTTCCCCAATGACTATTTTCAGTAGCTACAGGTAGGGGCTGTTAGGTATTCAAATATATCTGTGGGCTTTCACAAAATCAAATAAAACCAAAGGAAGTAATAACATCAAAGATGTATGGGCAAAGGGGAGAAAAACCCTAATTTGCATCGGAGAATGTTTACAACAAAAGTCAGTTCACCTTAGATAGAAAGAACTGTAAATATCAGATGTAGACTACAGCACATCTTGACTTTCACATTTGGTAAGTCTGACATTTAACTGTTGGTCCAGGCAGAGACAGAAGCTGGGTTTATTTAGGCAGGTAATGCTGTGTCAAGCAACACTGCTACTTGGTACCTATGTCCACCTGGGCACTAAACAGCATTCAAGGGTCAAGGATACTTCCACTGAATCTGGTAAGCAAGCAGTTTGTAGGAGATTCCTAATAATGAAGCCCACTCTATTCTCTAATGTCTTCTCACAAGTGGCTAAGATACAGCATGCCATTGGATGGGGCATGACATAGTATGATATGTTGTTGTTTTTTAAAATTTGTTTTTTATACATGACAGTAGAGTGTGTTTGACATGTTACGCATACATGGAATATAATTTTCATTCTTGTGGTTGCACATGATGAGTATTAATATATGATCATAGGAAAAGTTATGTCTAATTCATTCAAAATATTTGTTGCATAAATAATTCTACAGGCTCCCAGAAAGGGTAATCCTGACCCACCTGCAATTCAAAGCAGTAAAAGAAAAAACAAAATCAAATCTTAGAAATCAAGAACATTTAAGTGAGTCACTTTGTGGTACATCAAGGAAATTGCAATATCTGTCCCATATCAATGGAATCCCTCATCTGCAAGCTTCCCCACTCCAAGACCTGTGCTGAGGGAGAAAAGTGGTAACTGACTGAACCCACTGTTCACTAATCCTTATTGCTGTCTCAACAAGTGGAGTAAGTGATCATGAATTCCATAGCTCTTGGCTGAACTCCTGCAAATCAGGCATCTTGTGAGGTCTGAGGGACAAGGAGGGAGGAGAGGCCCACAAACCTGGGCAGGACATGGTCTGTCTTTCCACTTCAGCAGCTCACTGCCAACTGCAGTGAGGTTTGAGCTGCTGGTTGCACATTAGAATCATCTAGGGAGTTGTAGGGAAACAAAACAAAACAAAATTCAGATGCCTACGCCACACCCAGTATTTCTGCATATAGGGTGGGTCTCAAGCAACCATATATTTTTTAAGAGCTTCTGAAACAATTCTGAGAAGCCAGGCCTTTGAACCTTTATTTTCCCAGGAGATTAAAAATATACAAAAAGTAATTACCACAAAACAAAACACGTGCTATAATTAAGGTGAGTACATTATACTTAATGGGAAGGGGTTATTTAATTAATTCTAGGGAATTCTGAAAAGCTTCACATAGAAGGTGATAGTTATGCTGGGCTTTGAACCATAAACAAGAAGTCTTCCAGTAAAAGGAACACTCCCAGGAAAGTTCCAAGGGAGGAAAGAAGACCACGTTCAAAGGTTTGGTGGTGGTTCGGAACATGGTGCATGGGGAGGACTCCAGGTGGTTCAGGGTGGATGGAATGTAAAATTCCTGAGTGTGGGTAGAACGGCAAGAGGCTGGGAAAGAAACTGGAGCCAACTCAGGGAATTGGGGTTTGTTCTTGGGGCAACGGAAACACAGATTGGATATCATCTATACTCAAGAAGATCATTTCAGCAACCATGTGGACAATAAACAGCAAGGGCCAAAGATCGGTAAGGAGGGATGGGAGAGGAGAGAATGGCCACCAGAACTAGGGCAGGTAACTGAGGCTCCTAAAGTAGCTGGGGCACAACTTTGAAGGAGGTCCTCACTCCCAGGTGCCAACTTTGCCCTTGCACGGTCCTGGAGGTGGGTGTTGCCTTATATCCTGTGTCCAGGCACCTCACCCTTCTCCCCTTCATCTTGGTCCTGGAAAGAAGACCAGCTAAGGGAATAGTATTATACAGATAACTCCAGTGGCCAGGGAAGAGGATGGGGACCTGATGAGACCAGGGCAAAGGACAGATAGCATAGATGATGAATGATTAGGTCAGGAAGATAGGGACTAATTCAAAAGGAAACAAAATAATAATACCTCCAAAATACTTCCCCCTCCTCTGAAACCCATTGCCAAGGTTACCTGCCTCCAGGAAATTGTTCTTCCCAGCAAGGAGATATTAATGAGAACTGGCTGAGCAGCTCCTTTCCCGACTTTGAACATTCTCACCTTTTGGTCACATAGGCAATGGGAGAGGATGGGGCATGAAACCTGAAATCTACAAAAGATCTATAAATCCACTCCCTCAGGCACCAGCTCTGAAACCCCTCCTCTCCAGAGAAGTCTCTTTCTCTTTCTGTTCCATCCTTTACTTAAGACTTGTTTTCTTGCCTTGGCATTTCTCAGATGTTTAATCTTCAACACCAGGGGAACAAGGACCTCACTGGTCTAAACCTGTGGCAGGAAGTCTGGAGAAGAGAGGAAAGGCTATACATATTTTTATTAGGCGGAGTCCTCAGTTTCTATAAACTGAGAGGTGAGCAAGGAAGTTGACAATGAGGTTCTGACTTAGGATAGGTCAACATAAAACAAATGAAGACAGGAGGGCACGTTCAATAGGAGCCATGTCTTAAACAAGTGAGGAAGATGTTCATATCAGTAACATTCATACTATAAGTGAACAGGCAGAATAGTATTATACAAGTAACATTCATACAGGCATAATATTGTCATACAAGCTAGCCAATAAAACAATGATCAATATCATCAGGAAATGCTTTGTGAAAGAAGCAGAGCTTGATTTGAGGCTCCAAAAAATAAAAAAAAAAAGAAAAGAGAAAAGGGAACCCTTTGTACACTGTTGATGGGAATTATATGCTTGTGAAGCTATTATGAAAAACAGTAGAGAGAGTTCTAAAAAAATTAAAAACAGAACTACCATATTATCATATGATCCAGGAATATCTCTTCTGGCTGTATATCTAAAGGAAATGAAATCACCACCAAGTAAAGATATTTGCAATCCTATGTTCACTGCAGCATTATTTACCCTAGCCAAGACACATGACCAAAGCCTATCCACCAGTCACGAATAGTATATATGTGAAAATACATTTATACACACAATGTAATATCATTCAGCTTAAAAAAGGTGATTCTGCTATTTACCACACCATGGTTAAGCCCAGAGGGCCTTATGCTAAGTGAAATAAGCCAGAATCAGAAAGAAAAAATACTGCACGATCTTACTTATATTTGGAATTTTTTTTTTTAAAAAGTCAAATACACAGGGATAGAGAATAAAATGCTAGGAACATAATTGGTGGGGGGAGGAAATGGGGAGATATGGGTCAAAGGGTACAAAGTTGCAGATATATAGGGTAAATAAGTCTGGAAATCTAATGTTCCACATGACTAGAATAAATAATACTGAATTGGGACTTTGCTAAAGAGTAGATTGCAGGTGTTCTTCACATGCACTAAATACAAAGGGCTAACTGTGAGATGATGGATATATTAGCAGCTTGACTATAATGAGCATATTATACTATGTATAAATATATCAAAATATGTTGTGCTCCTTAAATATATATTATGAAAAAGGGAGAATATGAATAAGAGAATATAAGAGATGGCATCCTTGCTTACTTTTAGGTATACCTACCTGCCCTGGGTCAGGTCTAGGGTGAGAAGCATGAGAAAGTGGAACAAGTTAAAAGAATAAAGAGCTGGTTGTGTGTGTGGAAAAATACAATTAGGCTGGATGAGTAAGAGAGAGAAAGTCCTTAAATGTCAAAAAAAATTTTTTAAATTGCTTACATAGACAATGAGAAGCCATTTATATTTTTCTGAGTAGGAAATTAACGCAATCAAATATGACACTTTAGAGTGGAATCACAAAATCTTTTTTTCCATATTTTTAAAGTTGGTGCATTATAGTTGTAGATAATGATGGGATTTGTTGTTGCATATTCAAATATGCATACAATATAACGATATAATTTGGTAAATATCATTCCCCAGAATTTCCCATTCCCTTCCCCCCTTTCCTTTCCTCTACTGATCTCCCTTTGGTTTTCATGAGATACCCCCACCTTTCTTCTCCCTTTTTCTCTGTAGCTTCCACATACAAGAGACAATATATGACCGTTGACTTTCTGCATTTTTCTTAACATACTGTTCTCAAGTTTCATCTATTTTCCTGAAAATGATGTAATTTCATTCTTCTTTATGGCTGAATAAAACTCCACTGTGCATGTATGCCATATTTTCCTTATCCACTCATTCACTGACAGACACTTAGACTGGTTGTGTAGTTTGGCTATTTTGTAAATTGTACTGCTATAAACATTGGTAAGACTGTATTGCTGTGATATGTGGACGTTAATTCTTTAGGATAAATACATGGAGTGGCTTAACTGGGTCATATGGTGGTTCCATGCCTGGTCTTATGGGGAATCTCCATACTGATTTCCATAGTGGTTGTCCTAATTGCCAATTCCACTAACAGTGTAAAAGTGCTGCTTTTCCTCCATATCTTCTCCAGCATTTACAATTGTTGATCACAAATATTTTCTATAAAGAGCCAAAGAGCAAATATTTTAGACTCTGTACATCACAATTCTGCACTGCTGCATGAAATCAGCCATAGGCAATATTAAACAGGCAGGACTTATGTTCTAATAAACTTCATTTACAAAAACATGCAGAAGGTTTGATTTAGCCTGTGGGTATAGTTTGCAGAGCCTGCTTTAGTTAAAAAGCTTGACTATAGCAGAAAATTTTGCCTGAGGGTAGGTATAGAATGATTGAACAAGAGAGTGGATATACCTGAGAAGCAATAGAAAGCTTCACACCTAAACTGGGGTGAGGAAAAGAAGAAACTTGCTTGAAAGATGGAAGCACAACAGGGAAGTTTAGATACATGTGAAACAAGCGATTTCCCTGCAAGAATAAATTAAAGAGGACAGAAATCCAAAGATCAAAGCCTCAAGGAATAGCCACATTAGGAGAGCAAGAAGGAAAAGAAGTCAGAAACAAGAAAGTGTAGCAAGGAAATAAGAAGAGATCCAGGTGGAGTAGAGAGCAGAAAAAGAAAGGCTGCTCAAAGGTGCCCAGAGAATAAGGACTCAGAAAAGACCTCTAGGTTTGTCTCAGAAGTTGCTGGTGAGGTTTGAAAGGGCCATCTGAGACCAGTATTAAAGACAATGAAAAAAGCAGAGAATACAAGTTTAAAGCTGAGCGGGCAGTGAAGAAATGCAGGAAGGGATGTAACTCAGTACACTGCAATTTAGCAGAAGGGCACAGTGTTGCTGCACTGAAAAAAACTAGGCAAACTAGGCAGCAGGCCAAGAGATCAGTAAAGACAGAGGAAAAACATCAAGCTTATTGAGATAACACCTGATTGCCTGGAAATCACAGCCTCAAATACAACTGAGCAACCTTAAGCAAATATAAGAAAAGGGCTTCTGCTACCAAGACAGTGGGTTACTTGGGAAGACCAGTGCTATTATACATCTTGTTTCCAGAACATGCATGAAAAACAAGCTTATGAAAAATTTATTACTCTTCTCAAGTTTAAGAATAATTGTAGTGATGAAAGATCTTTTTTTTTCCAGAGAAGTCTCTATTTTATCAACATAGTGAACAAAGTATTAAAATCTGAAAAGGAACTGGCATTTTAGGGGAACAGAACCGAAAAACAATCTTTGATCTATATCCACATTAAATCTTTTGATATTTTATAGCAACAGAAAGGCCTGGAGGCACCAGGACTTTCAACACTTAAGTCTGGGCATTTCCACGAAGCGGGAATATAACTGTGTCTGACAGAAAAAATAGGCCTGAGATTGAATTCAAAGATCACACAGGCTTGATCAACACTGATTGGAAAATAATTGCATAAGTCCTACAAGAATTTTTCAGCATTCTTGAAAAATTATCCATAAGGTTTTTTGTTTGTTTGTTTGTTTTCTATTGTAGTTTTTAAGTTTAGGTGGAAGAAACCAGACTAGACTGTAACAGCCTCTGCTAAACATATAGAGAAAACTCAATGGCCATTTCTGATGCTTCAATATGACCTTTTTTTTCCCCAAAGAGGCAGCTACCTAAGTTGTCAGCCCAGGGCAGTGAGTGTGTAAATAATGGAATCCATCTTGGATTAATGGATGTTGCTCCAAATCCACTCCTGCTGGCGAAACTGAGGTGAATTCAGGGCAGTTTTTCTTGACACTTGAGATTTATTTTGTCATTAGTGATAAAACATCACACAAGAGCTTCTCAATACCAAACTGTTAAAAGTATACTTAGGTATTTCAGGGACAGTCACCCAATGTTCAACAGTACTGAAGCTGTTATTTAGTAGCTTATTATTATTATTATGATTATTAATGGTTTATGTCTAGAATGAGCAATTAGCCATCTCCTTTTCAGATGAGGAGAAAAAATTATCATTTTGAGAGTAAGAAAAAAGTAAGAATTTTAATTACCTATTATATTATGGATCACCCTCCCTGCCCTATAAAAAGAATACTAATCCTTGTTTTCTCTTTTAAAACCTAAGATAGGACATGTTATAAAAACAAAACACCCTGAGACCTCCTCAATATCCCTTAAACACATTATAATCATTCTCTTATATTTTTGGTGGGGGAAGAGAGTACTGGGAATTGGATCCAGGAGTATTTTGTCATTGAGCTATATCCCCAGGCCATTTATTTATTTATTTACTTTTGGAGGCAGGGTCTTACTAAGTTGCTGAAGGTCTCACTAAGGTGCTCAGGCTGCCCTCAAACTTGGGGTCATCCTGCCTCAGGCTCCAAGTTGTAGGGATTATAGGCATGTGTCACTGCACCTGGCTTAGCATAGTCACTCTTGCCTGTGCACCCTTACTTAATCATACATGCAATATCTTCCTTTTGCCTGACAACCAAATTCTGTACCTTGAGCTCCACCTCTACTTTCTTTGTGAATTCACCTAGACTACTCTAGTTTGCATGGGTAACTTCTAATATTTTCACCTACATTCTGACTTGCATTATCCATGCTTCACATGCATTAGTCTGTTCTCTATAACTCATTTGCAATTGATCCCAGGCAGGAACTATGCCTTACAGTATCCTATTCTGAAAATCCATGAGACTACACTGTTCTAGGTACACATGAAATAATTATGTAGTAATCATCAGTAAAAGCTAGCTAATTTCATTTGAACTTAACACAGAAGGCTTAACTTAAACTGTGGTCCTTCTTTCATACAACCATGCAATGAATGGGACTGTTGTAAAAAGGAAATTCTAGGGAAGAACAGAAGTTCATTGGATTAGACAAAGGGGAATGAAGGGAAGGGAGGCGGGGGATGAAAATAGAAAAGACAATAAAATGAATTGGAAAAGACATAGAATGAATTTCTATGTTCATATATGAATACATGATCAGTGTAACTCCACATCATGTACAACCATGAATATAACTTATTCTAATTAGAATGGGATTCTAATTAGAATAAGTTATATCCTATGTATTTATAATATGTCAAATAACACCTACTGTAGTCTTATTTCAGAAAAAGAGTGAAATTCTGACCACAAAATCTTAAGTGTTACAAAAAAAGGGTTATAAATGGCATACTTGAGACCTTCAGTATAGATGTGTGATTACCAAATAAATATCTATAGAACAGTCATCATAAGAAGTTTCTATCAGCCTATGGTGAAATGAGAAAAAAAGGAAAATTGTAATCATTTTTAATAAAGATAAATGTATTTAGTTTAAAAGAAGGTCCTTTATTCGGTACATATGTCCTTCCTATTATTTTGATGTGAACATATCTTTTGTTTAACAAAATGATAGTAAATATTAAGAGTACTGTGTTTTGTTGCAATTATTGTTATTTTTTAAAAGTTCTTTCTTAGTAAAATAAAAAGACTTCCCTCATTGTTTAAAACAATTGAACTTTAAAATCCCCAAACTAGAAGCTGCTAGAATAAAACTCCACATTATGGAATATTTTTGGAAACACTGCACTCTGAAAATGGTTAAAGTAGAAAAGAAATTTACTGTGATATGCAACAGAATAAAAATGTCTCTTGCATACATGTCTGATGGTTGCACAGCATAGCTGCAAATTTTGTGACACTCTTCTCGTCTAAAGACTAAATCTATATTGCTCCTCTTCTTCTTGATCCTGATTGGTAAACGCTCAAACCAATGGAACATGACAGAGTGGTGCTGTGTCACATCTTCCTAAACAAGATCCTAAAAGACCATGCAGCCTCCACCTTGTTCACCAGAGCACTTGTTTTTGGAGCCCCAGGTCAACATCTCTGAGTCTATAAAAAGGAGAGTGTTATGTAAAAGAGGTCATAGGGAGGTGGCCTTCTTGAGAGTCCCAGCTAAGCCAGGTTGTAGTCATCCTGGTCAAGGTATTAACCATCCTGGACCCAGCTCTCCATTAAGGTATTTCTCTCTCCCCCTGAATCCCAGCCATGAACTCAAGAGTAAATGAGGACTAGAAATGGAGCTGGAAAGTTCTTCTTCTTCTTCTTCTTCTTCTTCTTGTCAAGTGTTCTCAGAGTAATCCCTGGAAAGGTTTTTTGGATTTTTGTTTTGTTTTAATGAATGAGTTTTAAAAGCAGAGAAAAGATAGGAGCTAAGTGAATGGGGACCAGGATTGAAGCCTAGTGTTTAATGAGTGGTGGTCATGGTGGATGATTTGGTTGCAAGACGGGAGATTTGATCCTGATGCAAAGGAGAAACATGTAGAGAGCACTGTGTCACTGACAGAAGTATATTAATTAGCTCCTAGAGGGAAATATATTTACAGGGGTGTAAATTCTGTGTGCTCCGGAGCATGCCAACTTCAATGCGACTGATTGATAAAGCTCAGAGTCAGGCTGAAACAGAAGCACATTCCTCCTAGGCATCTGTGGAGTGGACTCCCTGCCATGGTTTTCTGTTTGCACAATCTTTCTCTTCCTTCCTGTTTTTCACATTTGAATCTCAAAGCACAAACTAGATTCAATGTGTTAAGCTCTCTCTCTCTCTCTCTCTCTCTCTCTCTCTCTGTGTGTGTGTGTGTGTGTGTGTGTGTGTGTGTGTGTGTGTGTGTTGGGGAAACAGCATGCACACAAGGTTGTCACAAATAACAAACTGTTGTGGGGTTGGGCTGGAGCATCACGGCTGTGTGTGCAGATAAGCAATGCAGTGTTGAAGGCAGAGATTTCAGGGCTTTGTGCTACACTCACCTGCTTATTTGGACTTCAGGATGATGCCATCACCATCTGCAATCTGACCCTTCCAGATGAAGAGATGTTGACAGAAGCACAGGGGAGCTGTCAGACAGATCTGACAGGGCTTCACTAGTGCCCCCGTTTCCAGCTGACTTTCCCAAAGAGAATCTGATTCATGAAACCCCATGGTTATATGGTTAGTTTTTATTTCAGAGGTTCTAATTTTCAGCTGTTGGAATCAATGAATTTTATATGATTTTCTAAATCTTATGTCTTAAATTTTTAGCCACGTGAAAGACAATTGTTGGCAATTTTGCTAAGTTCAAGTACACTCAAATTAACCTTATGAGTATACCATCAGCAAATAAGAATGGGGGGAAATTTTTAGCATTATTTCACTCTTCTGTTTTAGAGACAATTTTTCTCTACATTAAACAATGAATCCACTTTCTGCACTTAAACAATGGCAGTTGTCACTAGTGTCTAAATATTCACTATTATATTCAGTGTCAATTTTTAAAAATTAAAACAACATATATACATTGTTTTATATAGGATATATAGGCATGTATATCTCTCTATATAGAGAAAATTTTAACATTTGACTCTCAAAACACAAACTAGAATGTGTTAAGCTTACTCTCTAGAAAAACAGAATATATATATATGTGTGTGTGTGTGTGTGTGTGTATGTGTGTATGTATATATATATATATTTAGGTCATTTGAACAAAATCTAGTCTCTTTTGTTTTCAATGAGGTTAGATTTTGTTTGGGGTCCCTGCCTATGGTTGGCAAATTCTAGATTTCAGGGAGCACCAAATTCTCCCCCTCATTTCACCCAGCAAGGAAAAAGGCTCTAATTCTATGAAGGATAAAATCATAACCTTGGAGAGTGACAGGGCTTGGAAGTCAGTGTCGGGGCTGGGGAAATGATCTTTTCTTTTGGACTATCCCGTTTCCATGTAGTGTATCTGGTATCATCTCCCACTGCACCCCCTATCTTTTCCTCCACAAAATGAACTATGAGGAGCCTGAGATTTTACCTTATTTGAAAAGATCTAAGTTAGCTTGCTGGTTTTGTGGTTGCTGGCAGAAGATATGAGACTATTGGCTCTGAGACAAAGGACTTTAATACTCAGAGCAATAGCAGTAACCAGGGTATCAGTATTTGTGTGCTGTCCAACAATACACAATGCAGGAAGCTTATGGCTGCCTCTAGCCTACATGCTCTGCTAGATGAACAAAAGGACCCCAAATCATCACGATAGGAGACTATATCCAAATTTGGAAATCCATTCTTAGCTGGCATCAAAAGGTATACAGGTCAATAACGTGGATCCACAAACTATATTTTTGTATAGCCCATGATCTAATAATAATGTTTTACATTTTGAAAGGGGTTATAATAGAGAAGAAAATGTGACAGAGACCACAGGTGGATTGAAAAACCTAAAGTATCTACTATGTGGCCCTTCATAGACAATTTTTCTGAACTTTGGTCTATAACATCCTCTGTGCTTAAGGCTAGAGTGAGGAAGTAGATGTACCATGGCAAAGAGGATTCAGTCTCTCTCTCTTATTCACTCCACCAAAGCCACAATTTGCAGGTCTTCTGGGAAGAAATGTCCTACGAGACTACCTTGTTCTTTCATCAACACCTCCAACATAAATGCTAGAAACAGGTAGATTTCATAAAATGGAGTTGAGGTGACACTGATTGTACATCATTTTTGTGGACTGAGGTTCATTTGTTTATTTTTTACCAAAACTGTACAGTTTAATTTTTTTAGCTGCTACTCAGCCCTCCAGAAGACGTCTATGATTCTCTTTTGGAAGATCCCTTCTTTCCTACCACCACAGTTATTTTTTCCACAAATCAACACTATTCCACCAGCATTGGTTTTCACAATCAGCCAGATCATCTCATTGTCTGGCAGGCTGATTCATCTAGTCATCCTTCTTAAGCCTTTCAAATTTCACATGCTGTTGTTGCTAGGACTGGTTTCCAAGCAGCATCAGCCATGTCTGATGGCTTCCTTAATTGGTTCCATGTAGAGGGACCAGTTAAGAACCTTGTTATTGCCAATGTTCAGTCGACACAGGATTTACCCAAACCTTTGCTAATCTGGTAATGGTGTGATGCAATTGATGGATTCCCCTGGTACTAATGAGGAACATCTCAGTTTTATTCTATCTTCTTTGATCTGATAGTTCTCTCAGCTTTAGAAACAAAATCCTGACAAGCCTAAGATAAAACACACCTACTTAAGCCTTTGTAAAACCCTTATTTCCCAGTTTTTCACCACCCTGCCCCCCACAACTAAGGGGATTCCTGTGAACATTACATCCAGTAAGTCCAGTGCTCTAGTTGCATAGATCTAAGCCAGTCTTGTCACATCAAGTACACTGGAATGACTGCCATCCTGCCACAATGATTCTGAGAATCAGGGTGCTTCTAAATGCAATCATCAGCTAGATCTTACCAGCTGCTAACCAGCCAATGTTCCTGGATTCATTTGTTTCAATGTGCATTCAGAACTCTCCTCCTAAGAGTTTCATAGGATAACTATTTATTCTTTTGCCTTTTCCAGTAACATGGATTTCACGCTTTTATTTTGTTTCATTTTCTTTCATGCTCAGTAGCAGAAATGTCTTACACAGGAATCCAGTTATGTCAGCAATTCTTTAAGTTAATAAAGAGTAAAAAACACCACTAAATTTGAATGCTGCAGTACTTATAACAGCAATATTAGCACAAAGAAAGCTCCTCATGATGAACGTTATGCCAGAATTAATTCAGCAATGATGTCCAAGGGCAGTCTTGGCAACAAACAAGCAGGGCAGGAGATTTACCCTTTGGGGCTAAATGCATCCCTGGAACCTCACTGGAATATCATTTACAAACTACTAAAACTGCCACAGCCTACATATTTTCAGAAAAGCGAGATTGTTTTATATCCTATGAGGAAAATCTGATGAGAACTTTTGTTCTCTGAACTTTACAATGCACACCAGAATGATTAGAATGTAACTTAGGGGAGAGAGGTGAGAGTTGAAAAGGAAGGGAAGACATATTCACCTGAGGGTATTGTGAAAGCTGTATGAAGTGGGCAGGAGAGCAACAGGGCCTAAGAAAAGTACTATGGCAGGGAATCAGCTGCCTCCTTTGGTATACCTGTGGACGAGGCACCCCAGCACTTGGCCAGAGATTGCTATTGCTTTTCAAGGAACCATCTCCAAAAGGAGAGTGGAAATCTCATGAACAATTTTCCACTTAATTGCCCTCTACTTTCTTTAGCCTGCTTTTGTTCGTGGCCAACATAGTTACAGGTGGTACAGGTGTATACACTATCTTATCTGACATGATCTAAGGTACAGATGAGTTCCATGGTGAATCGTTCTGGTGGGCAGGAGGGGTCAGGCAGCTGCTATGGCTGGGTAATTAGGGGTTGAGTCAACTAAAGCCAGGATTATCAGATTGGTTCATGGGATGCAGCGTCCTGGAGGTCAGGGAAGGGTGGCAGGGGCTACACTGTCAGGAGAAACCATCCAGTAAAAGACAATCAATCTCTCTCTCTCTCTCTCTCTCTCTCTCTCTCTCTCTCTCTCTCTCTCCTGCCTCTCTCTCTCTCTCTCTCTCTCTCTCTCTCTCACACACACACACACACACACACACACACGAACCACTTCAGGATTGGCAATAGGTAGGTGCCTCTGGGCCATGGATTTTGATTCTACCTAGAAGAGCTCAGGGGTTGATGTATAGGTTCAAGAGGCCTAGGAGTGTTAGGGTCCTTATGCACTTATATAGACAACTCAGGGACCTCCCACCACTGTGTCCTAATGAGGTCTTAAAAACGACAGGCTTTTGTGGCAAGGAGAAATTTTTTAGAGACTATCCAATACAATTATACAGATCTGATTAGAGGCTGGATACCATGAATGTGGATTCTCTAAATTCTGCCTCAAGAGTAGAAGCCATTTCCTCTGTTACATACAATGAGTTTATGCCTTTCTTGCAATGTGAAGTGCTTCCCCCAGGTTGGGATTTAATAATAACAATAAAGCCTAGGTATAGCTCAGCTGGTAAGGATTTGATTCAGGCTCCTGGGTCTAAAGATTCTTCATCACCAGCCATTCAATGGATCCAAACCACATGGCTTCTTATCCAGCTTCAGATACTTATTTACTATGTGACCTTAGATAAAATTAACCTCTCTGGCCATCTTTCTCATCATTTATGAAATAGGGAAAATAATATAACAATAGCATCTTTCTCATAGGGGTATTTTGAAGATAAAATGAGTTAAATCTTACTAAGTACTTAGAACTATATCTGTCACACAGTTAAACCTAGACATTTGCCATGATTATTATCCTGGGTTTACCCATTTGTAAAGATAAACTAAGGCCAGTCACTTTTAGCTCACACAACTGAAAGTTGTGGCAGCTTGGGGACTTTCCCCTTTATACTAAGAGTCATATACAAGGCTACAAAGATGCAAGGCCTAGGAGGATATAAATTGGATGGGACTTGAGAAATTGGGAAACTGCTCATTTTTGTCGATAAGAAAGCCAAAGCTAAAATTGCTATGGTCACAGAATTAATTTGTCAATAGAACTAAGAATTGAATTTAGTAAAAATGTTTTTTTCATTGTCAGAAGGTTTAAGTTCACATACTAAAAGCAGGAACCTGCCAGGTCAGCATTACTATTGTCACTATCAGCCCTTTCCAGTAGCACGGTCCAGTGTGAAAATGACTTGAGCTCTACAGAAGAGGGCTCCTGTAGAATGGTGTCAGTGGAGCACAGCCACGACACACAGCTCACTCAAACACAGTCAGCTTGGACTGATTTCCTATTGAGGCTCTAATTCTGTCTCATATGTGTCAAGCATAGAGGAGACCTTCTCTGTGTGTCATGGAACCCTGCACTCCAGCATTTCCTATTGGAAGAAGAACTCTTTCCACTAACAAACCTGACCTTGTATTCTATCAGATGGAAAAATGTCTCTACTGTTGAAAGCTTGGGCCACTCACATTGAAGAAAATAAGGTTTATGGATGCTTAAAACAGGACTCTGTTGTTAGGCAAGGTAACCCAAACCATTTCTGTCCAGTCTTGTGCAAGGAGCAGAATAGTGAGTGCCCTCATATGGCTGCCTTCTCAAACCAGAAGGGGAAGGGGAAATAATTAAACGCTTTCCAAGGCAGTATTTAAAAGGTGCCAGTTGTCTAGTGCTTTGACCATTGCTCTTAGATATTTTCAGTATTTACTTCCCATTACATCAAGTGATGGCTGCTACAAAGGTACCTTTTATTTTCATTTGTTGCAAGGCCCACTCCTTTTATCACTTGACAAATTGCATTTGGCTAAACTAAGATGTCTAAGCTAAGGGGGTTGATGACTCTAACTATAAACTTGAAATTAAGAAGCCCAGTTTCTACTTTTCCTTCCCAGTCATTAAAAGGTTTTAGAATTGGTGCAAAATCACCACAAATTCTGCACTGTGGTGGTGTGGAAAGCTATTTCATGATGTGCTAGATAGGAATTTCCTTTCTTTTGAAAACTGCTTACAACTCTTACCCATGAAGGTGTTCTCCCTTACCCTTTACCATCATTTCTATTCTGGGCATGATATTAACCCAAGATACCATGGGCAGAAACAATATGAGGTGACTCAGGAAGTCAGTGACCTTGGGGCCCAGGGAAAACCAGAGAGAAAACATGAAGCCTTAACTACCCATTCTCCATGACGAGCTTTCTTTCTGATCACACCTAAAATCTAGACTGAGTTTGAACTTGGCGTATCTCTGTTGCAGCTCTTACTTTTCTGTGTGTTTGGAGCCTGTCTGTTCCTTTGCCTCTTCATCGTGATTCATGTTATGGTTTGGATGTGAGGTATCCCCCAAAAGCTCACGTGTGAGACAATGCAAGAAGGTTCCCAGGAGAAATGATTGGGTTGTAAGAATCTTATTCCTATTAGTGATTTAATCCTTTGATAGCATCAACTGAGTAGAAAGTTGACGGTAGAGTGTGGCTGGAGGAGGTGGGATGGGGCGTGGCTTTGGGGTATATATTTTATATCTGGAGAGTGCAGTCTCTCTATCTCTGCTTCCTGATGATGTGAGCTGCTTCCCTCTGCCACACTCGTCCACCATGATGTTCTGCTTCACCTCCAACCCCAGGGAATGGAGCAGACCTTCTATGGACTAAGACCTCTGAAACCATGAACCCTAAAATAAACTCCTCCTCCTCAACAATTGGGCTGGTTGGGTCATTTAGTCACAGCAGCAAAAAAACTGACTAAAACAATTTGGTCCCTGCTCTCTATTCCACTCTGCCCACCACCTGCCCACATTCACATCAGGGCCTGCATCTCCTGACTTGATATTTGTTACTTCAACCTTAACCTAATAACAAACAAATAAACAAACTCAATGAATAATATTTATACTACTCAACAATAAATAGGAACAAATGATCAATACATGTAACTAACTTATAAGTATTGAGGGCATTACACCAAGTGGGAGAAAAAGGCCAATCTCAAAATGTTATATACTGTAGGATTATATTCTCAAAAAAAAAAAAAAATCAAAGAGATAGAGAACAAATCAATGGTTGCTAGGGGTAAGTTTGGGGACAGGATATACTATAAAGGGTAAACATGAGTGAGTTTTCTTTGTGGTAATGGAATAGTCTGGCACCTGACTGTATAGTGAGATTATATAAATCCATATATGAAATAAATTTCCTAGAACTATACCACCCTTCCTCCGCCAAGAAAAGAGCAGATTGAAAAATAATGGGTGAAATCCAAATGAGGTCTATACTTGAGTTAACAATATTACATGAAATCAATTCCCTGGTCCTGAAAATGTACAATGGTTATGTGAGATTGTATTATCATCTGGGGAAACTGGGTAACGGGTAAACAGATACTCTCTGTACTATTAACAAAACTACTTGTGAGTCTTAAATCAGATATACCCTCAATAGTAAGGTCCTGAGTTCTATCCTCAGCACATTCCAAAAAAGGACAAAAAAATGACAAGCAAAGTGCAAAAACTATAACTCATATGCATGACTTTGTGAATGAAAATTCCATTGGAATTTAGCATTCACTTGAAAAGACTTTGCAATAAAGAAAAGCTGGGTAAATCACAATTCAAATTGTGTTGTGTTTACCTGAGAGAACCCAAATTCTGGGCACATACAATGGAGCTGACCCTCAAATGTGTCACATCACTCAAATCAGTCTAACTTTTCCTTTGACTGTTTTCTAACACCTTGTTCCTATTCTATTGTGTAGATTGTAAATTTCTTCTTGACAAGAACAAGAGTCTCTAGCATGAACAACTATTGCATAGAACATGATCTTGAGACTATCTGGAAAAAGAAAAAGGTAAATCCTCCAGAAATTCAAGAGTTTCTGAAAGGTGTCAAGGAGTCAGAATAAAATGACCCTTTATACTTCTAGTTAAGATTATTAAAATGAAACATGACATCCTAAGAAAGTGTTCTCATGTGACCTGAATGCTTCCAGGGCTTTAAGGAAGGAGGCAGAGTTTTTTTACTTTGACTTGGAAACTGAGATAAGGCCTACACAATTCCCATCTCTGTCTGCTGAAAGAAGGGCAAGTATGATGAATACATATCTTTCTGATACTCAGAAGACAGTTAGGAAAAAGTATTTGAAAATATGAGAACTAACGGAGGGCCATGTGCCAGGCAGCAAACTCCAACATCAGTCTGCCCTACTGCTCTCAACCCAAGGGCTTGGAGATCTTAGTCTCTGCATGTGCATAGATTCCTTCCTTGTGCAGTGAGCATCAGAATACATAAAAGTTCATTCCTCCTTTGAGCACAAGGAAGAAAGTATGAGGTTCAAGGGTCCAACATTTATAAAGATGTGGGTTCATAGATCTACTTTGGCCTTCATTAATGAAAATTCTTAGTGTTAGATCTGTGAGAGAAAAAGAGTTCAAACAGGAGAAGATCTGCCTGACCCTGGGACTGCGGGGCTAATGAAAAGCCAAGGTGAGTCTGGAGCAGGGGCAGGCCGACAACACTAATAAAAAACATGGAATAATTAAAGATGGTTACAAACAACCTGGGATGACAACAGTCTTCAGACTTCAAACCTGAAACTCCAGTTCATGGGAAAAATCACAAGCAGAGCTAATTTATACTACGCAAGGTTAATGCAAAAAATATTGATTAGAAGAGCAAATAGCTGATTATAATCTACCATCTGTACATTTGTTCATTCAATCATTATTTCACAAACATTTATGAGTAATAATTGTGTGCCAGGCTTTACAATAGCAGGAACTGTGTCAATTATTGGTGACTCAAGGATGAATACACATAGTAAGCAAAAATTTGCTGGGAGCAGTGAATTATGTCACAGGTTTAAAGGTGTGCAAAGCAGAGGCCTCTGAGTCCCTGAACTCTAGTTTAGTGAAACTTTAATATATGTTCAGTGAAATAGTAATATATATTCCATGTGCCAAAAGTTTTTACAGTCTGATCTTTTTTAAAATCCCAATTTAGTATAGTAAAGGCTCTAAGGACACCTACAGTCAAGAAATGTAACCAATACTTCATAGGATCCAGATTGGGGAAAACTGTTCTGTAGACTACAAGCTGTTAGAGATGTGGAGGAAGAAAAGGCATTCAGAGTGAAAAGACAGCATCAAGCACTTGAGGTTTCATGTGTCATGAAACATTCCAAAGCCTCAGTCTGCTAAGCCAGCTAAACCTCCACAAGTGTCAGTGCTACCCAATTATCTGATAGAATGCCATATGAAATGGATGCACTACTTTTACCAACTTTCTTCTGCTTAAAACACTCAAAGTAATTCATCTTCTATAAGGTCTCAGCACCAGAGAGATGGAGTTGATAAGATTGTCAGGAAGTATCTGGGATAAACCTCTCCTGTGACAGATGAATCTGGACAAAGCTAATCAGTGACCTGACTTTGAAGAAACCCTGGGCTCCTGATTCCTGGTGCAAAGGCCCTGATGAATTCTACCTGTCTTTTATTTGCTCCATATAGCATTGGAGTATTGTGGGTGCTAAATGACAACTACTAAATTATTAAAATATATTACAATATTCTTAACATCACTATATACAAATCATAACAATAATAAAACACACATTCATTTCCTTGGAGTCATTTATTGAACACTTCAGGGGAAAGAATATATTAGAGCTAAACAGTTAACCTTGCCTCACCCTCAGGAATATCTGTATTTGACAATATGCTCCCTTATCACAGTGTCAATGAGATTTTTAAAATATCTTTGGTATTTAAATAATCTTATTAACTTACTGGCTCATAGAACTTATTAATCTGCAAATAACCTCCCCTCACACCCATTCTAAGCCAAACTTATTCAAGAGTATCAGACTAAAGACTATAAATAGCCCAAGTAAAATGATCAGTGACAGCTGACGGATCCGAGTAACAGGTTGAATTTCAAATTGGAGAAGGAGGTGATAAGATCCCAGCACTTTCTTGTTTCTGTCCTGGATTTTATAGTCATATAAAATAGCACTGAATATGAAGAATGTGTACAAATATACATATGGCTTAACTTTATAAAGCAAACCAGTTTCTCAAGAAACTTTACATGTCTATTTTATGGAGATACAATTTATGCACTATCCAATTTATCCATTTAAAAGTGTAAAATTCAATATTTTTTTAGTATATTCAACCTCCACCACAGTCAATTTTGGAATATTTTCATAACCTCAAAAATAAGCCCTATTTCTTTTAGCTTTTGGCATCCTCTGCATCATCCCATTCCTCTGAATCAGCCAATAGTCTACCTTCTGTCTTTATAGCTTTGCCTATTCTGGACATTTTAAATAGATGGAATGATATATAAGTGATCTTTTCTGACTGACTTCTTTAACCTTAAATATAATATTTTCAAAGTTCATCCAGGTTGTAGCATGCATCTCTAATATTCTCTAAAATCCTGTGCCTATTAAACATTGACTCCTCATTCTTTCATCCCCAGCCAGGCAAACACCATTCTGTTTTCTGTCTCTATGAATTTACCTGTTTCAGGTACCTTATATAAGTGGTATTTGTCATACATAATCTTTGGTCATACAGTATTTGTCCTTCCAGCTGGTTTACTTAACATAGTATAATGTCCTCAGCGTTTATCCATGTTTAGCATATGTTCAGATTTCCTTCCTTTTAAAGGCTGAATAGTATCCCAATTTTATGTCTGTTCCACACCTTTGCTCATCCATTCATCCTTTGGACGCTGGGGGTGCTTCCAGATTTAGCTGTTGTGAATAGTACTTCCATGAACATGGGCATACACATGACTTGCCTTTGTTATTAACTAAGTTAAAAGGTTCTTAGAACAATTCCAGGTTATAGATTGTAATTAACAACTATGTGTTATTAAGTGAATAACATAGGAAACTTTAGTACATTTCTGATGTTAATTATAAGCTCATTAACACCAAAGTATTGAGGAAAATCATAGTCATTATTTTTTAAATCAAATTCATTTTCATCCTGGCTTCCCCAGTTAATTTTAGTAATTAATTTTATAACTTGAAAAATTATGGGTTGGATACTATCTCTAAAACTATATATTGAAATTCTAAGCCTTCAAGTTCTAAGCCATAGTACTTTCTTGTAGATGTAATTAGTTAAGGTCTTACTGGAGTTGTTACTAGGATTATGACAAGAAGCAGAAAGGGACACAGAGGAAAGATAGCCATACAATGATAGAGGCAGAGATTAGAGTGATGAATCTACATACCAAGAAATGCCAACAAACACTAGAAGCTAGAAGAGGCCAGGGAAGTTTCCATTCATTCTCAGAGGGACCCCCAGCATCTTGAGTTTGGACTTTTATCCTCCATAATTATGAGAAACAAATTTCTGTTGGCTTAAGCCACCCAATTTGTGATATTTTGTTAAAGCAACCCTAGGAAACTAACAAACCTATTAAACATGTTCATTAGTTTTAATAGTTTTGGGTGGAGTTCTTTTAATTTTATATATATAAGATCATTTCATCTGTGAACAGAGATCATTTTTACTTCTTTTTTCCAATCTCAATGCTATTTTTTTCCTCTTCTAACTTCTAGCCAGAAGTTCCAGTATAATATGGCAAAAGTGGACATCCTTGTATTGTTTCTGATCTTAGCGGAAAACATCCACTCTTTTCTAATCAAGTATGATGCTAACTTTGAGCCTTTTGCAGATGCCTTTTATTGAACTGAGTAAGTTCCCCCTTACAGTACTAATTTGTTGAATTTTTTTTAACCACTAAAGGGTGTTTGTCAAATGCTTTTTCTGTATATTGAAATGATCATGTGATTTTTGTTTTTTTTCTATTGATATGGTATGTTAATTGAGTTTTGGATGCTAAACTGGCTATGTGTTACTCAGATAAATCCTACATGGTCATATTGTATAGTGCTTTTTATGTGCTGTTAGATACAGCTGACCAGTACTTTGTTGACATTTTTTGCATGTTTATTCCAAAAATATATTAGTTTGTAGTTCTTCTTTTTCATAACATCTTTGTCTGCTTTTAGTATCAGTATAATACTGGCCTCATAAAATTATTTAGGTACTGTTACTTTATCTTTTAGTTTTTAAAATAGTTTGTAAAGAATTGGTATTAATTTTTCTTTAAAGTTTGGTAGAATTCCTTAGTGAAGTCATCTATGCCTTGGTTTTTCTTTGTTGGTAGTTTTTTTTTTTTAAATTACTAATTCAATTTCTTTATTCCTTATAAGTCTATTAATAATGTCTATTTCTTTTTAAGTCAGTTTTGATAATTTTTGTTTTTCCAGAAATTTATCCATTTTATTCATTATCTCATTTAATGGCATCTTATTATTCACAGTATTTATTTGCAATCTTTCTTATTTCTGTGAGGTCAGCAGTAATGTATCCTCTTTCATTTCTGATTTTAGTTATTTGAGTCTTCTCTCTTTTTTTCTTCATTGATCTAGGTAAAGGCTTGTGAATTTCATTAATATTTTCAAAGAACCAGCGTTGAGTTTCCCTGGTTCTCTATTGTTTTTCTGTTCCCTATTTCATTCCTTTCTGTTCTAAAACTTCACTGTTTACGTCCTTCTGACTACCTTAGGTTTAGTTTACTCTTATTTTTCCAGCATCTTAAGGTTGAACATTAGGTTATTGACTTCAGATCTTTATTTATTCAAATAGGTATTCATAGCTATAAATTTACCTCTAGGTACTCCTTTAGCTGTAACTTACAAGTTTTGGCATATTGTTTCATTTTCATTCATTTTAAAGTATTTTTCTAATTATCTTTCTATTTATTCTATAATCTGTTAGTTATTTAGGAGTTTCTTGCTTAATATCCACATATTTGTGAGTTTTCCAAATTTCTTTCTGTTACTGATTTCTGATTTCATTCTACTGGAACAAGGGAGAAACTTTTATTTAAAACTACTTTAAAATTTATTGAGTTTTGTTTTATGTCTTAGCATAAATGTCTCACATGCACTCAAGAATACTCTTGATTCTGATGGAGTATTGTGACACAGGTTTTCATGTCTGTTAGGCCTTGTGTGGTTTTGGTGTTATTTAAGCTTTATTATTTTTTGCCTAGTTGTGAAATGTCTCTTAAAAATTGTGTGCTGACTACTCAATTTTTTAACACTATTATTGATTAGTTTATTTCTACCTTCATATTCATCAGCTTTTGTTTCACATGTATTTTTGCTTTATTTTTAACCTATATATATACATATATAATTATTACATCTTCTAAATTGAGTATCACTTTTACAATTATAAAAATGCCTTTAGTAAAGACCTTACTAAAAAGTAAAGCTTAAAGTATGTTTTCTTGTCTATTTTGTCTGATATTTGTATAGACACTCCAACTTTCTCTTGGTTGCTATTTACAGGACATATTTTTCTTATTCTTTTACTTTCAGTATATTTGTATCTTTAAATATAAAGTATGGTTCTATAGACAGTGTATAGTTTTTTTTTTTTGGTTTTTTTTTTTTTTTTTTTTTTTAAGATGAGAGACTCACTATATTTCTCAAGCTGGTCTTGAACACCTGGGCTCAGGTGATCTTTCTGCCTCAGCCTCCTGAGTAGCTGGGACTATAGGTGCAAGCTATTTTTTTTAAAAATTCAGTCTAACAAGTGTTATCTTGGTTGGGTTATTGATAGAATTGAATTTACATCTACAACTTTACTTTTTGTTTTCTATTGCAAACATCACATAAACATCAGCCACATCTTTACCTCTAGGTACTCCTTACAGTTGTTCTAGTCAGATCCTTTAGTCACAGCAGCAAAAAAGCTGACTAAAACAGCTTCTTTGCCAGAATGTGACATTAATGGCCTCTAGTCCAGTCTCTAATAGAGTCCTCCTATTCCTCTAAAACTTCATGAGCCTAGTCTTTACTACTCACAGTTCTATTGGCATTCTGGTCTTCTGAGTTCCCACCAGAATTGCCCATTAGTCTCCATTTATAGTGATCTAAATCTTCCAGCTTGCATCTCTAAACTTTTAAAAATTCCTTCTTCAAATTCAAAAAAGCTCCTACATTATAAAGATAGTGTGTCCAGTGTAGAGAGAGGTTGGAGGCAGGAGACATATTGTTTGACTCAGCAAAGACACAGGAAGCAAAGTGTACCATATGGTGTTAGAAGATCCCTTGACTTAAGTCAGCTCAAACCAAGGAAGTGAGTGATTAAAACTGGTAGCTCCCACCCCCTCCACACACCTGTGCCACACTTGTAAATTTCAGACCACTTCATAACTGCTATTTGTCTACCTAAACGTTAACATTCATTGAATGTTCATTTCCTTATTAATTCTAGAGGTAACTGTAATTGATAAAATGTTCAATTAGGAAAAATAAATAAAATGAAATAGGAACAGCTAACCCAATATCCTTTTTTTTATTTTGCCAGTTCTTCTTCTATATGTATTTCCAATGTGATTATTGGCACATAATGACGCAGTAAGTACAGGATAATGGCTATAAATATGCACGTTTTCCCTTAGAGGACTAATATTTTTTCAGGTGTTGCAGTCTGTGGTATAATTATATTATCAGAAGTATTATTCAAGTAAATATACAACCAAAGGACCTTATAACCAGTTTTTAAACATTTTTATTTCCTTCTCCTTGAAAATACAATCTAAACTGAATTTAGCAGTTATTCTTTTATCTGTCCTTTCCACTCTATGGAACAGTTTTCTTAATGCCACTGCCAGGACACTTGTTTTAGTCGTGCTCTGGAAGTTCTCATCAGTTAAGACCACCTCCTCCTTCCTTTAACCATTTATGCTCTTGGCCTTCAGATAGCTGAAATATTTCCTCTCTTTAACCCATATATTTGATGACTTTCCTTGCCCTTCAAGTATTCACTAAAGATCTGCATCTACTCCCTCTCCGCATTATTATAGTTTAGAGACACATGATATCCCACAAAAGCTCATGTGTGATACAATGCAGGAAAGTTTAGAGATGAAATCATGGGGTTAGGAGAGTCCTAACCTAATCAGTACATTAATAAGTGGATCAACTGGGTGGTAACTAGGCAGGCAGGATGTGGCTGGAGGAGGTAGGTCACTGGGACATTCCTTTAGGGTTTATATTTTGTTCCTGGTGGGTTAGAGCTCTCTCTGCTCTCTGATTGTTATGTCCTGAGATGCTTGTGTCCTCCACACCATTCTGGCATGATGTTCTGCCTCATCTCAGGCTCAGAACAATGGAATTGCCATCTATGTACTAAAATCTCTGAAACTATGAGTGCCAAATAAACTATTCCTCCTCTAAAAGTGTTTTTGTCAGGTCTTTTGGTCACAGTGATGAAAAAGCTGACTAAAACAGAAATTGGTACCAAGAGTGGGGTCATTACTGTGACTAACCTGACCACATGATTCAGAAGCTTTTGGAGCTTTCTGGAATTTGTGGAAGGAATTTTTTAAAGTTTAGAGATGCAAGTTGGAAGATTTAGATCACTATAAATGGAGACTAATGGGCAATTCTGGTGGGAGCTTAGAAGACCAGAATGCCAATAGAACTGTGAGCAGTACAGACTAGGCTCATGAAGTTTTAGAGGAACAGGAGAGCTCTATTAGAGACTGGACTAGAGGCCATTTCTTCTGGCAAAGAAGCTGTTTTAGTCAGCTCTTTTGCTGCTATGACTAAAGGATCTGACCAGAACAACAGTAAGGAGGAAAAGTTTATTTGCAGGCTCACAGTTTCAGAGGTCTTAGTCCATAGACGGCGGAATCCATTCCTCAGGGTTTGAGGTGAGGCTGAACATCATGGTGGGAGAGTGTGGCAGAGGGAAGCAGTGGGAGAAACTCCACTCTCCAGATAGAAATATATCTGGTGGAGGAAATTTCAAGGCAGCACAGCTTACCAGGTGTTGCTGGTAACTATTAGACAAGTTTACTGCGATAATCAGGAGTTGAGAGAGTATACAAGGAGAAGCTGAATACTTCACCCTGAAACAATAGGAAAGATTAATTGAGAGTATCTCAGGGCTTGATAAGACCACATCTATTTCAGCCTCAAGGATGTAAAAAGTAAAAATTCCTTTGGGAAGAGATTAGTGGGGCACCCTGATTGCATAGGGCATCCAGGAAGTTTCTTCAACATGCTCAGCCACCTAGGCTCTCAGAGGCTGCTGCCACTGTGTTCCCAGGAGGCTTGGCTACTTCTAGAGATGGTAGTAGACCTTGGCATCAACTGTGAGGTGCTGATTCTGACAAAGTGCAGGACACTGGAGTTAGGGGATCATGAAGGATTCCACCAAGATTTCAAATGAAGGCCTGGGAGGCCAGGCAAAGTGCAGCATGGTCAGAGTCCCTACAGGTAGCCCCTGAGAGGGAGATGCATGAAGAAGTGAGAGGGAAGCCAATGTTGCATTGGAGACCCCTAAGATTAAGAGATGCCAGTAGTATGGAATGTTTGCCAAGGACAGCTGAAAGAACTGAGCACAAAAAAGCCAAGAGAGCAGGGTGCAGTGGGAGGCTGAGACAGGAGGATCATGAGTTCGAAGCAGCCTCAGCAACCACAAGGCACTAAGCAACTCAGTGAGACCCTGTCTCTAAATAAAATACAAAATAAGGCTGGGGATGTGGCTCAGTGGCCGGGTGCCCCGTTTAATCCCAACACCAAAAAAAAAAAAAAAAAAAAGCCAAGAGAGAGGCCATGTAGGCTGCAACCAACAAGACCAAAGGGGTAGAGCTATACCAGCACATTATAGAGCACATCACAATGTCATGTGCTCCAAACGCTAGATCTGGAGCCACAGAACTTGTTTGACCAGTGGATTTTGGTCTTCCCTTTTTTCTGTCCCTTATTTCTAATCATGGAAGTGTTTGCTGTGTTCCATTATATATTGCATATATGTAATTTGCTTTCAAGGTTTAGGGATTCACACTGAGAGTCTCAGTGGAGACTTTGGATTTGGACTTTTGGGAAATGCTGGAATTTTTAAGACTATGGGGACTCTCGGAAATGAACTAATTTTGCATTGTGAGATGGGTGTGAGATTTTGGGGGTGGGGTGGTGTAGAATGTTATGATTTAGATATGAGGTTTCCCCAAAATACTCATGTGTAATACAATGTAAGAAACTTTAGAGGTGAAATGATTGAGTTATGAGACTCTTAAGCCAATCAGTGAATTAGTCCCCTTGGATGGACTAACTGGATGGTAACTGTAGGCAGGTGGGGTATGACTGGAGGAGGTAAGTCACTGGAGGTGTGCCTGGTGAGTGAGAGCTCTCTCTATTTTCTGAGCCATTTTCCTCCTCCACACCCCCTGCCATGATGTACTGCCTCACCTTGGGCCCAGTACAATGGCCATCTATGGATTCAGACCTCTAAAATCATGAGCACCAAATAAACTTTCCCTCCTCTAAAATTGCTCTTGTCAGGTCTTTTGGTCACAGGGGCAAAAACAACAGTTACTAATATGGCATTATGTAAAAATGTGGATGTGTAACCGATGTGATTCTGCAATCTGTATTTGGGGTAAAAATGGGAGTTCATAACCCACTTGAATCTAATGTATGAAATATGATATGTCAAGAGCTTTGTAATGTTTTGAACAACCAATAAAAAAACTGACTAAAACATTCCCTACCTTATCTTCTTCTGTCCATCCACATGCTGCTCACTCTTGAAAGTTCTGTAAAAATGTTCATCTCTAGGGTTAGCTTCCCTATCAAGCCCAATATTTGCTTCCAAATTCCTTCCTGGATGATTTCTCCTGAGCAGTCTGGTTAGCAGGTTCTGCAAAGTACTAAGGGTAGCTTGTGAATAAGACACTCAATTCTTGTCCTTACAGCCCAGTGTAGCAAAACTCAATTTCCTTCCTATACATAAGCTGCCACCTACACCAAACCCAAAACTCCAGTCTCTAATTAAAACACATCATCTGGGCTTGAGGCTTCAAGGCCTTACAATGTGTTCTCCCCCCTGCTCTTGCAACTCACCAGTTTTTAAGGTCCAAGCATTCATTCATATACTTCTCTCCTCCAGTTCCTCACCTGCAGTCAGAGCCTTGTCACCTATTGCCCAGACTATTTCAGCTGTGTTTTAACTGATTCCCCCATCTTGAGCTCACTCCTCTCCAATCCATTCCACACACAGTAGTCTCCAATCAAGAGTTCTCACCATGCCAGTTCTCTATTAAGACATCAACCACTCCCCACTGGCAACAGAATAAATTCATTTAAGGCACTCCATGTGCAGATAGGTCACAACTCATCTTTCCAAGTGCTCTCCTGATGTATGCTCCACTTCAACAACAGTGACTTGCAATCCATTCACAGTACTTAACCTGACATTTTCACACATGCATGCCTTTGCTCAGTGTACTCCAGTGTTCCAGGAACAACCTGTCTCCATCTCTATCTCTGCATTTCCAAAGTCTACCCATATTTAAAGTCCAGCTCAAATACTATAGTCTCTTGAAGCTCTTCTTTCATCTATTCTTCCCTCAAGCGGGAATGAATCTCTTAAGTTCTCTGGTTCCCACACTATTTGAAAGACAAACATCTCATGCATAGGATTCATATCTGGTAAACTTTTTTGGTATTTTATTTTGTGTGTTTAAATTGAATTGATTCCCACAGCAGAATGCTCTTTCATCCCTGTTAGCAGTTTGGTTAACTCTTTCAGTTTTCCCCCAGTTCTTCTGACCCAGTCATTTCTTTAATATTTCTGATTTAACTAAATTCTGTTGAGAAAACTCACAGAAAGCCATTTAATTTAAAAGCTATTTAAATTCTTTGAGAAAACTCACAGAAAAAAACATCTAATATCATGGAGATGGGGGGTGGGGAATTGAGGGAGTCACATTATTATTTTATCACCTTGACTCTGGCGCTGAGAAACTATTTCCACAAAGGAGAGTCTTACTGTGCCCCTCATATCTGGATTCACAGCTGTAAATATGGTTATGGACAGTGAAGTCCCCCACTGTGAAAGAGAAAGAGCAGTAAAATAGTCAATATCCATTTAGTTTAGTAGACAGGGAAATGTGCATCCCTTGGCTGTTGATAAAACATTCACTTTGGGGACAAAAATCCTTTCCTCAAAAAGGCACATAAAGCACCCTTTGTATATAGATGTCATTATATATTGATGAATAAGAAAAATAACTTTGCTTGTATTTCTCCTCTAGTTATTTAAAATCATAAATAAATCTAGTTACTTATATACTTTACTATCCCCACTGTTGGAGATGCTGCTGCTTCTTAGTTGGGAGGCCTAGAGGTGCTACCAACAGTAGGGTTCAAATTGCTACTAAAAGTGAGGTTCACAACCTATAGCCTCGGCTTTGGAGCTTTTAGCATGAAGAATCTCAGGCACCACTCCAGGTCTTAAGCATCAAATCCCAAATTTGAACAATACTCTCAGGTCCCTGTATGCACATTTATGTCTTTGAAGCACTGGTCGAGCCATGGAGTTTCTGAAATTTTTCTCTCAATAAGAATCCTTTGGGATTATCTTAAGGCATATATGCAGTTTCCTGGTTCCTCCTCTAGCACTGATTCAGAAGGTCTGGGATTGGATGTGATTCTTATTAAATGATATAATGGAATTAATATTACTAGCATCCTGAGGCTAGGCTCATAGAAGGCTAAAAAGAAATTTTAGGCTCTCCATCCTCCTGCTTTCTTCACCTCTAGTTGCAGGGTTGCCTGGATAAATTTGAATTTCAGATAAACAACAAATAATTTTGTCACATACTATATGATATTTGGGATAAAGTTATCTCATTACTTGTATCATTCAAATTTAACAGGACATCCTGTATTTATTCTAGCAACTCTAACTACCACCGACCTTGGAATATATGAGGAAGGGAAATGAGTAGCAGATAAGACTGAAAAATACAGTAAGCCCAGATTGTGCAGTGCTTTGAATGTCATTTACAGGAGTTTATACAAGCCCATATACTAACCAACCATGGACATGGTGTGACCTGAGCTATCCATCCACCTCCTCCCAAGAATATCAGAACAGCAGTGACAAGTAGGTCATGGGGACAAGAATCTCTATTACAAGGAACCTTTAGGGAGGGATCCCAGAGGATGATAGGAAGAGTTATCAGCAATGACCAGATCACAAAGAATAAGGAAGTTAAAAATGTCAAAGCTTTAAATCTATTTTGTATTAATTCTAACTTCTTGAAGCATTTGTTTTCACCTTGCTCCATCCAACCTATAATTTAAGCTGGTGACTGCACTTTTCTAATCCATGCATAGTTGAGCATTAGCCTTATTTACAGGGAGCTATTTGCAGTTGGAGAAAAAAAGATATACAGTAGAATTTCAAAAGCCAAATTTTCAGTGTCCTTAGCCCACTCTGCCATATGCTTAAACTTGGTTTTTGGACACCCCAGATATCTGGACAAAGTCCCAATTATAAAGCCAACCAATTACTCCATTGCTATTTGCTCTTTTTTTTTTTTGGCATATAATTCTTAACAAGTGTGGTTATTTAGCTTCCTAATCCATTGCACAGTAACACCAAGGGATGAATTAGAGACAGTTAAAATGGCAGCAGTGACAGCATAGCAAAAAATACAGAACACAGGAAAAAATGTATTATACAAAAAATGTATTATACAAAAAATACAGAACACAGGAAAAAATGTATTATACAAAGAGTAAGATGAATCATTGGCATGCGTTTAAATTATATGTGATATTCAGAAAGTATATGAAACACTTTGATTTCGATTTAAAAAATAAGCTTAAGCAAGAAGAGTTTTGACTCTTGAAGAGACTTCACAAAAAAATTATATAAATGATGTCACATTTCTAAATCTAATGGTTATCTGGCTCCAAGTAACTAAAAATTACCTGCCGAATGTTTTAGCTTTTATTTTTGTTCCCCTCTGGGTTTCAAATAGCATAATTTATCCACACCCAAGTCCCAACCTCCACTCTCAAATACTTCTCTGGAAGTCCAACGGAACTTTAGCAGGTCCAACATATGTGGGAGTCTGATGGAAAGACCCATGCCCTGAATTACTATGGAGTCCCTCAGGGAAAATCCTACAGAAATAGCTGCCACTGACACAGAACTGGGCCCCTATTAGGACCCTGATTCCTCTGATGCTTCCAGTATTTTGGGGAGGGTGTTACTGGGGATCTATTCAAGGTTCATGGTCAGTCCCAGCATCTCCTTAAACACAGGAAATAAGGCAAACTAGCAGGACAGGGCTAGGATCACCCTTCACCTCCAAAAGGACTTCCTTCTAACTGTATTATGTTAAAATTTATGGAACCTAAAATTTACCATTTTAACTATTAGGGGATGGGGTGCAGGGATTATGTCCAGAACCTCAAGTATGCTAAGCACCTGCTGAACCAGTGAGCTATATTCCCAGCCCTACCTATGTTTAAGTGTGCTCTCAGTGGTATTGGTTATATTCACAATGGTGTGTAACCATCAGCATTACTTGCAAAACCTTTTCATTTCCCCAAGCAGAAACTGCATAAACATGGAACAACCACTCCCCATTCTCCTCCTCACCCCTCACCCTGCATCCCCTGGTAGTTCTAATCTATATTCTAGCTCTGTGAATTTGCCGATTCTAGATAATTCACATAAATGGAATCATATGATCTTTGTCCTTTTGTGTCTGGCTTATTTCACGGAGCATCAAGTTTTCAAGGTTTCACAGGTTGTAGCATGTTATCAGTACCTAACTGTTTTTATCTTTATGACTTTTTGTGAGTGTGTTCATTTCCTATTTGTGTTTTCTTATTTTGCTTTGCTTTTATTTCTTGATGTTCAGTTTCTTTATCATCTTTTTAAAAAATTTTTTTAGACGTTGATGGACTTTTATTCATTTATTTATATGCAGTGCTAAGAACAGAACCCAGTGCCTCACACATGCTAGGCAAGCGCTCTACCACTAAGCTACAATCCCAGCCCTTCTTTATCAATTTTTTTTCCTACTTTTGAACAAAACTAACTTCACAGGGCTTGATGGCATCCAACCCTGTTTTACTTAAGAAATAGATGATGTTGATCCCCCTCAAGTTGGGGCTCTTCAATGCATTTTAGCTCAATTTCTGTCAGGAGGCATTGGGCAAGAAAGAAGTGGACTTGTTTTGCATGTGAAGTGAAGCCTACTGCATTCCCATGTTCCATCTGAATCCTTAGATTTTTATTTAGGGGTTAGAAGGAGAGAGATCTCTGTCCCATCAACTCAAATGAGCTTACAAAAGTCAAAAAGAGTTATATTTAATAATATGGCCCAAAAGTGTTAGGGGGAAAGCTTTTAACATAAGGCCACAGGGGTAAATGGGATTGTTGAATGTGGGGTGAAATCACCCTCCTCCAAACTCTCCCAAACAATCTTCACTATCTTGATGATGGCATCACCATCTCCCAGGAGGGGAGGGAACAGGAGGCCTTTGGGGTTGCTTTGATTTTTATTTAGTCACTGGAGAAGGGTAATACCTTGCTTGGGAGCTTAAACCCTGAACTCTCACTCCTGGATCCTTGCTCCTTACCTCAGCCATGCCCTGTTCCTATTAACTGGGGCAAGGACAGGCCTCTGCGTCACATGGTATCAGCCTCTCTCCAGAAAAGGGGACACACAGACTTCATTTTCATTTGGGTGTAGCAAGTCTCTCCCAAGGACTAAGATAATCTTGATAAAGATTTTATCTTAAGCATCTTTTTTTTTTCTCCTTCTTGTACTTAAAATTTCCTAAATTGAAATACTAAAAGCCACCAGGAATATAACTTATTTTGTGTGTTGATCTTGGATTATTCAAATGCTACAGAAATTTTTTTTAAATGTTTAATTTTCCAAAGATCTGTAACAAAAAATATGAGAAGAAAAACATGCCCCAGCATCCACTTTTAGGTACCTTACTGATATCACACACTAAATAGAGCAAAATACAGTTTTCTCATCTTACCTTCCTAACTTCACCAAGAGCACACTGAATATTTAACAGCCCCTTTAACTTCTCCAACAAGAGCTTGCTCCTGTGCTATTTATTGACACAGAACAATTCTTCCAGGTGCTGTCCAAGGGGTACCATGGTGAGGCACTGGACCCCACCCATTATGGAGCAATCTCTGCAAAAGCTCCAGGGGCTGTAGCTTAGTCTTGCTCTCCACAAGCTCTTCCCATGACACAGCTGGAGCAGCAGGTGCTCTTCTTCCCTCTCACCTCTTCAGGGATGTTAGCTGCCAGAGCTGATGGCACAGATAGATGCTGACCACCCAGCTAAGCCCCAGCCTGACCACATTGAAGGCTAGTTTATACAGTTTGGATGAGAACTCCCTTCTCAGTGGTAGAAGTAGAAGAGCCCATTCTGCCCAAATTGAACCTTTTCTTTTTTATATATAATAACAATATTGTTATGTCAGTTATTAAGGACAATGCTAAGAAGCCACTGTGGGTGAATGCAAGAGAAGCAAGGGGGTGGGGAGTCTTTTCCAGGCTTGGCTCTTCCTCACCACCCAAAGGCACCATGTTTGTCATACCAGCCTGATCTTGGCCCAAGAACTCCACTTTAGAGACTGAAAGGGACACATTTTGAATATGGCCACTACATTTCCTGACTTTGAGATGTGGACAAGCACACAGGTTAGCACTGGAAGGGGACCTTAGCAGTGATCACGAGTGGAGGCACTTGAGAAACTCCCTCCTTACGACATCCTAGGCTCCCAGCCTCAGGTCTTCTCGGAGCTCCATCTGGGCTCTGTGAAGCACCAGCCTTTCTCAGAGGGAGCAAAGAGGAGGCCTTCCCAGTCTCTCAGTCAGTACTCAAAGGGCAGCATGGCAGCTCTACAGAAGCCAAGGGCACACCCATCCTGCTGAGCCAAACACAAGCTCCGGACTGATGATGGGGGTTCCAGGCTGCCTTAAGATCTAAGAGATTTTTCACTGTGTACCCCAGGGAGACAAATAGGACTGTGAAATATATGATCATGGAAGTTGTAAAAATCGTTTTTTAATTTCTTTCTTCCAAAATAAAATCCAACAATTTCTGGCCCACCAATAGACGAATGCTCCCTTAGTGGGAATGGAACTGAAATCCCTCTGACTAAGGAATTTTTCATAGGACCAGAATCCCTTTTAGGTTCATTTTCTCCAATTCTATTACTGTGAGTCATCAAAATGCAATGGATTTACAAATGCAAAATTCTCTTATTTCTTAACATTTCAAAAATATTTAATCCAATCAGCCACAGTATTTCCTAAAATAAACCTCATACTAACCTGATTTAACACCTGCCACTGTAATTGCTTATATCAATGTTTACTAAATTATATTTGCACTTTACCTATGTTTTGCTTTTAATCTTTTCTTCTCTTCTGAATAGTCTGCACCTACCATATATTTTTGGACGGGTGTGATGATGGTTTATTATTCTCTTTTTTGTCATCAGACTCCCCACTATCTACAGCTGGTAAGCAAGTAACGAACTCTTGGCACAGAGTTGATCTTGGATTATTCAAATGTACAGAAATATTTTTTTAATGTTTGATTTTCCAAAGATCTGTAACAAAAAATCTGAGGAGAAAAACATGCCCCAGCATCCACTTTTAGGTACCTTACTGATATCACACACTAAATAAAGCAAAATACAGTTTTCTCATCTTACCTTCCTAACTTCACCAAGAGCACACTGAATATTTAACAACCCCTTTAACTTCTCCAACAAGAGCTTGCTCCTGTGCTATTCAAATGTGGAAATGTGCTCATTAGGGTGGATTATTTACAAAAAGGACCTCCCTCAAGTAGAAGAATTGGAACTCACCCCTTCCTCCTGGTGGTTAGAAACAGCCCCACACCAGGATAAACAGCTTGATGAGTTCAGCCCCTCAACAACCACAACTAACTATACATGGCAACCTCACAAGATAAGTTGGCTATGGAAAGTGTATTCATTAGAGTTTCTCAGCTATGAGTGTAACTGTTTCCAGGCTCTATCTTGATGATGGAAAAAATAAATCCAGTGGCAGAAATAAGCAATAATCCAATATTTAGAAACATTTCATCATTCCTAATGCACACAGGAAGATTGCATTCTTTATTGTGGTAAAATGTGTATAATATAAATTTATCATCTTAACCACTATACAACCAGAGATATGAAAAATTGTGCTGTATATGTGTAATAAGAATTGTAATGCATTCTGCTGTCATTTATTTTTTAAAAACCAATTAAATTTTTTTTTAATAAAGTGTACAGTTCAGTCACGTTAAGTACATTCACATTGTAAAAATCTCATCAATATCCAAGACTATGTGCTCTTTTGAAAAGAAAGCCTGGGAATGACAACAGGCAGATTCTTACTCCCACTTCATTGACATGTACCCTGACATGTGCCCCTTTATTTGCCTTCCACTTTTCTCTTTCTCAAACCAAGGGTTTTAATGAGAACATTAAATTAATTGCCTTCTTCTCTAACGTGTGTGGCTCTAAGAGCAGCTCCTGCATGCACTAACACTAACCTGTCTGGTCTCCCAATCCACATGCCCTGGAGAAAGATTCAAGACAGTTGTCAAGACAAGCAGAAGATCTTGATTTTTAAAATTGAATTCCTAGAAGATGCAGAACAGCTAGATATTTCTGGAGGGCAGAAAGCCAGCACAAGAGACATCACTCCTGTTTCTTCTACCCTAAACTCTAGTATCTACTGGGCTGTGGAAATGCCACCACAAGACATCAACCCCTGGGCCTATTGCCCCATGGGGAGAAGCATTTGGAAGTCTGTGTTTGATGGGCCTTTTCCTGGAAGCAGCCAGGCACATGTTTTAAACTATGCCTGGGAGGCACTGTTCCCATTTGGTGGGCAAAGGCCACAGATGCTAACCATTCTGCAATGTGTAAGACAGTATCACACATTGTCCTTTTACTGGCATGCCTGTTGAGAAGCATTGACCTAGAGTTGGACACAGGGGAATGAGCTCAGTTTGGGGGAAGGGGTTTGGGATGATGTCACTGTTTAGAAATCACACAAGGACATAAAACAAGACCTGCTTCACCTTCTGTGTGTGCCTCATCATCTCACCATGAATTTCTGCTCCTGCATTCACTAACACATTATCCTCAAAATTACTGCAACCCATTTCCTTTAAAAAATGTTGAAAAAGCACCTCATTGGGGGAATATGCAAAGGACATTTTACTCAGCTTTGCCCATTCCCTGGGCCTATGTTGTTTGTCATTTTCAATTTTTTCTTTTTGTACAAGGATTGAACCTAGGAGCACTTAACCACTGAACCATACCCCCGGTTCTGTTTGAGACAGGGTCTCTCTAAGTTGCTTAGAGCCCCACTAAGTTGCTGAAGCTGGCTTCAAACTTGCTATCCTCCTGCCTCAGCCTCCTGAGCTGCTGGGGTTACAGGTGCATGCTACCATGCCTGGCTTCAACATTAATATTTTTCATGTTCTTTTGTTCCTATCCACATTACTTTTATTCATGATTTTGAAAAAGCGATTAAAATGTTTTATGCTTATTAATAACTATTTCAATTACACTTTGGAAAAAAACATGCCAAATAAAATTCCCAAATATATATATTTTTAAAAATTTATTTATTTATTTATCTATTTTCTCAAACACTTAATTATTGAATAATCTGGCTTTCTCTTTAAGAAGAGCTAAATTATTCACTTTTTTCTTTTTAAATTTAATTTTATTTAAATTTTTTAAATTTTAATTTGATATATATGACAACAGAATGCATTATATAAATGAACTCTAGATAGGCAAAGGGGGAAAGGGGAGGGAAGGGAAGGGAGAGGACATAAGGCTAGGAAAGACAGTGGAATGTGATGGTCATCACTACCCTAAGTACATGTGTGAAGACATGAAGGATGTGACTCTACTTTGTGTACAACCAGAGATATGAAAAATTGTGCTCTAAAAAAGGGTTATTTTAATAATATTAATTGAAGCACGGATGTGAGGTGTCCCCCCAAAGCTCATGTGTGAGACAATTCAAGAAGATTTAGAGGAGAAATGATTATGTTATGAGAGCCTTAACCCAATCAGTGAATTAATCCCCTGATGGGGATTATCTGAGTGGTAACTAAAGGCAGGTGGGGTGTAGCTGGAGGAGATGAGCCATTGAAGGTGTGCCTTTGCGGTATATATTTTGTATCTGACAAGTGGAGTCTCTCTCTGCTTTCTGATTATCATGTGAGCCACTTTTTTTCTGCCACACTCTTCCACCATGATGTTCAGCCTCACCTCAAGCCCTGAGAAATGGAGCCAGCTTTCTGTGAACTGAAACCTCTGAAACTGTGAGCCCTTAAATAAACGTTTCCTCCCCTAAAATTTCTCATGTTGAGTCTTTTAGTCACAGCAGCAAAAAAAAAAAAAAAAAAAAAAGCTGACTAAAACACATGAGAGTCATACAATAAGCAAACAACAGCAACAGGATGGCTAAGCATAATCATGTGTTAAGTGATCATATACTTACAAAAATCCATACCTGACTGTACTGACCTTCCAAAATATGTATGTAAAATAATGTTAAGATGTTAATCAAGTGAAGATCAACTAAGCCATATTTGCATAAAAATTACAGCCAAGTATATTAACTAGATTCAAAATATAAATGTGAAAATATTGTAAAGATCATTAAATTCTATTTGAATGCAAATTCCATATATTAAACAAAATTTAAATGAGGAGAACTCAATTCCTTATCATTTTCTATTCAATTAGAGGCCCCTGTTTTGATATCAAAGGTTAAGAATTGCATCCAGGGACCTCTTACTTTTTATCTATCTTAAAGGCCAAAAAAATTGATTTCTAAGTTCTTAAAGAATGTCAATTTGCACATATTTGGTTTGGGAATATTCACATCAGTGATATATCAGACTAACTTCTTAAGATGAGTATAATGGAACCGTTTCCTACTCTCTGAAGTGTTCTGTAGGAAGCTTGGGTCATAAAAGGCTTTTTCCCTTTTCTGAAAATACAGTGATATTAGATTGAAAAGGTGCAACTGTGTCTTCATAATCTGAAAATCAAACCTGCAAGTCTGTTATTTGTATTTGGCATGATCCAGTTAATAGATGATTAACAATTCAGACTGCCTTATTTAAACCCAACTCTACATAAACAAATTCTCCAAACTGACAGCACATCAGCAAATTCTAAAGTGACTTCAGAGAGAGTCCCAGACTGAATCAGGTTATATAATGCCAGTTTCCCAGTGAAACCAGAATCCTCATACAGGGATTCAGGATGCAAGAATGAAGAAATCAGCCTCCAGGTTCACAGCTGTTTTGTGGGAAACCCTCAGTGACTCCCAGGTTAGCAGTCCCAGAACGCGACTTATTGGCAAAGTTTAGGAATGTGCCATGAAGTTTATGCTAATTTCCTTCCTGTAAAAATGCATCAGACTCAGGATGAAGGAATCTTTCTGAGCTTGGTCCAGCTCCACTCTGATGTCAGAAACTTCTCTTTGGAGAATGCAAAAGACTAGAGGAAATAAGATGCAGGTCTATAATGGCAATGAATTATTGAATCTTTTTTTCCAATTTGGCAATAATGGATCCAAATAAGATTTTGCTAGTGTTGGTGGACAGGATGTACTCTATGAGCCAATAACTTTTTAATTCCAATTAGGATTGATGTGACAGCTGAGAGGCTGAACACAGCCAGAGGGCACATTCACAACACAGATCAAAGATCAATGAAAGGTACCAAAATGGACTCTGAGAACAGATATCAGGTAGGGGAGATTCTTGCTGTGATCCTAGCAAGGGTACAAAGTTACAGGTCTTAAAATTTAGAGCATGACCATATGCCAAATGATCAAAATTTTGGAAAAAAGTTAAAAGAGGAAAAAACCTGTATCACTCTTTTTTATCAGCTTGGACATGAGTTTACCCTGCAACACCAGGCAGGGGTTATAAACACTGGCTTGGTGCACATGACACCAGTCACTGTGTTCTGCTAGTAGTCAGTGGCAAACAACAGTCAATGGAGCTGAAACTGGGAGAATCTCAGACATTTGAAGCTGATCATTTTTTAAAAATTAGACACAGCTATCTCTAGATAAAGCAGCTAGAAATCCCAACAGAATATTTTTTCTTTAATACCTAAAAGATGAAAAATGCATATGGAAGAGTGGAGAAAAAGATGTTAAAGTGTGATGGTTCAGGGCATATCTATCCATCCCCACACCTAAGGAAACTATCCTACTTTAAGTGCTAAACAAAGAAGAAGGACATGGAAGAGAGAGGGAGAAAGGGGTGAGAAGGAATTCTCATGTTCCAAGGAATTCCAAAATCCAGGTAAAAACCATAGAAAGAGAGGTTGAAAGACATGCATAGAGTTTACTAGAGCTATTTTCTGCTTTATTTACTATTACATGTCTAGACTGTAGATGGCTTGTCACACAGTAGATGCTCACTATATTTTTGTTGAATAAATATTCTAGATGTGAGTGGAAGATACAAGAACACCAAATAAGTTTGACGTGATCAACTGACAGTAAAGAATTAAATAGAATGAAAACCACAGCTCTGTTTCTATCCAAAAATATATCCTAAGTTTGTAAGAATCTATATGTATTCTAGAATCATTTGGAAATATTTTTAAAACTTTCAAGAGCTTCTGAAAATGAAAAAAAAAGTCAAATGAAATTCCATTTATATGTGCATAAACTTACATGCTATGATATTTTTGGTCTAACTTTATTTTTAACTAATAATACCAACCAATGCTAGTTAATTCTAGTTAATGTTGTTGACATTTGAAAGGAAAACTAGTATGCACTGCTCATTGGATATTTGCCCAGGAAACCCAAGTGATGTGGCAAATTGCAACCCAGGATGTGAACTTCCAATGGCAACCTCATCAAGATTAACAGGGGAAGGGAGGCAGGGACTGGAACACCCTAGGATGCCAAGCCTGTGGGTTTGATCTCCAACACAAAATAAAAATCCAGAATGCTAATTGGCCCATTAGAATGAAAATCAGAATGGCTAAGAAGACTGGCACCTTTGGCAAACACATTTCCACATTTCTGATGGATAAATTCTAGAAAAAGAATTGAAAACCTCAAGTTGCCTTGGAGCATGGAGTTGGCATGAGAGGTCTTAGCCACAGTCTTTGGAGACTAAAGGCCAAGAATACCTTTTGTATCTTTCCCTGCCATAGAGATAAACACAGCCATGAAATCAGGTAGGACAAATCCTTAGAACAGGGCTCTCCAACCCTGAGCAGAATTTGGAAGGAAACTGCCAACATCTGAATGCTTTTTTTTTTTAATCTTATTTTTTTTTGGTGGGGTTCTTTTTTTTTTGTCTTTTTTGGAACTGGGGGTCGAACCCAGGGCTTTGCGAATGCAAGGCAGACGCTTTGCCACTGAGCTACATCCCAGCCCTGAATGCTTTTTCTTGTTGCCTCTGCTACTGATGAGTTCAAATTCAAAACAACATATTTCTACATTAGATGTGTTCAGATATGTTCCTACCAATGAGGTCTCAAAGTGTTAAATATCTCAGAGACTGTCATTCATGCATTCAACAAATACTTGTTGAGATCCTATGATGTACCACACACAGATCTGCCCTTGCTCTCTCCAGTTTTCTGAACACCATTCACTTGTCATCCTATTGCAACCTGCCTTTGTCCCACCTACACTACTAAAATTCCGGTCCTGAAAATGACTAATGTTTATGGAAATGAGGAGTTACAGCTGATGTTTGCCTTCAAAAGGATAAAAGAAACTGTACAGAATGTTAATCATTGTATAATTCAGGCATAAGTAACAAGTGTATTTCAGGATACAAGATGTTGTCCATCTATTTTGTACTACTCAACACCTGGCCATAATAATGTTTTGGTTCCTAAATATTACTCATTGGAACCCTCAGCAAGAAAGAAGTTGAACCAACAGTGATTGTGTTCTCTGCTTCACTAGGTGGGTCTTAGGAGGAAATAAGCCACAAGTGGTAACCAGCCCCTCTGATGGAAAAGTGGAAGGGAAGAGTGGTCAATATTTTGCTTGTTCTGCTCTCGTGGGCTGAAGCTTGAAATGGTTACATTTTCTTCCTGCTTTGGACCCAATCTACCCATCTCAAAAACCCTTGAATAGGCATCAAGTCAGTCGTGGCCCCACAAAGAGACTCACTACCAGCATCCACTGTCAGCCCCAGCCAAGGAAGGGAAGAGAGTCTGACATCTGTAAGAACCCCCTACTGTGACCAAGGTCAAGGAATCCTGAGGACCCATTGCCCCATCACCCAATACACAGGCTTTAAAAAGTTCCAGCCTTACTCATTGTGTCCATCTGAAGAGCCATCTGTAGCAGCCCATAAATTAATTGCCAGACTTAGGAGATTGGTTTCAGTCTTTGTTGCAAAACTCTGCAGCACTTGAGATTTATGTCTCCCTTCCTTCTTCCAGCAACTTTAAGATCTCCCTACTCCTGGTTGCTCCTCTATCTTCGGCTTTTTCTCAGCCTCCTTCATGATGTATCCTCTATCACAGCCCCATACATGGCATGCTGCAGGAAACCAGCCTTTTTTTGGTTAAGGTCATTGGCATTCTTATCTTTAAATAATAACCTTCAGGCACTTCTGCCTAAATCAGAAGCAACCCATTGATACTCATTTTCAATCCTCCTCAAGGACCTCAAAGTGAGAATGTTTAAAACTACACTTCTCATCTTCCTTTCTCCTGCTTACAGCTCTACTCTGAATTACCTAATTTAATGAATTGCCTTTCTTTCATTAACTGATTCCCTCCATCGCCTTCAAAACCAATCAATGAACAAGTCCTTGCTGACTCTAGAACAGCTCCCAAATCCAATCCTCCTCTCCATTGCCTCAGTCAGAGCCCTACTCCTTAATGAATTACCCCTGCTTGAAGTCTCTTTATTTAAATTTACCTCTCTTTTGGCTACTGATACTTGCTTCCTTATTCTGGCAATGTGCAGACATTTGTGATCTTTCCCCATTGGACTATAAAAATTTCTTGGATAGGGAAACCTTGTCTTTTTAAAAAGACTTTTTGTCCTGTTATTCCCTTTGATAATACTGCACTTTATATATCATAAGGACTTAATAAATAGACTTTGGCAATGGAGAATGGATTATTTAAAAACGGAAGGCATTTATTTCCCAAAAGAGAAGCTCATTAGGTAATTAAATATTTACTCTACCTTCTTCCAGCCAAATTAGGTATTATAAATATACACAAAGACCACACACACTGGCACATGTAAACATGGTAAGTCAATCTTACAGCAAACACAAAGAGAGGATCAATCTCCCAAGTAATTAAAACATAAACTGGGCCATATTTTTATTCCTGGTTGTCCTTGAGAAAAATGACACAATACTTATTAACAAATAAAAAAATATTTGGCAAATCCCTGTTCACAAAATGCCACCAAACATGGGTCATGCATCTTTCTTTTTTGCATTTTTGATCCCACTGCTCTGACTTAGTGTGGTAATTATATTACAAAGCTATTATCCGATAAAATGAAAATGGCAAAACAATTTAAATGCTTGTCTAAAGAGACTCCGTTAGAATGCAATTATGAGTGAAATTACAATGGCAAAATAATTGAAATGCAAGTCTGGAAGGCATAGTTATGAAACCATTAAAATGCTTCTATTGGGGACTTACAACTTTGAGTGAAACTATACACTCCTGGGGACACATTTTTAATTCAGTAAATCAGGCAGCATTTATGAACACATGAAAAATCTAAGCTCTTATTGTTCTGCAGCATTATCTACACTTCTAAATGCCACCTGCGGATTGTCACATCGTTAGGGGGTACTGGGCTTGGTGAATAGGCTGATAGGAGGACTCTATGTAATTCTGTGTTCTCATTCAGTACCAAGAAGACAAGGGCATGAGGGTAAGCTGGACCTAGCCTTTTCTGTAATATTTCCAACATAAACTAGCAACGATAACATGGAAAGATTTGTATTCTAAATTTAAGCCAGCAATTATTAAATCTCTATGTGGATATATTTCTAAGAATCTATCTTCTTGTAACATTCTGCAGATATATTCCTTCAGGAAAATCTTGAAAAATTTAGGTGCCCAGGTTCACACTGATAAACTTGATCACCAAAGACAAAATAAACCAACATAAAAAAATACAGTGCTGGGTACACAACAGATGTGCTGAAATGATCAATTTGATGAATGACCAAGTCTCTCCTCTGAAGCATGGTGAGGTCTCCATTTGATGGTTGATCACATCAATGCATCTACCAACAAATATGCAAACCATGCTCTGAACTACCACCCCTTGACCCTTTGTAGTCTGCTTTCTTGGATCCATTTCTGCTAGTTAAAAAGAAATGAATTAATTCTATGGATGCACCTTAGAAAAGAAATAAGTATGAAAAGAATAAAACGATGTAGACCCTTCTCTCCTTCATGATTCTGTATCTTGTGTTGTTAGGAAGAAAGAAAATGGCATTTAATTTTAATCATTCAGAAAATTTCTCAGCATCAATGATTATAACATTATTTAATAAAGTTAGTAGGTTTCCACACTTTTTGTTGTTTAACCTGTAGTCTAGATTCCCTTGGATACATATGTACTAAGTATTTTTACTTTTATTTGCAGACTCTGAAACATAAACATTTTATATGTACATGAACATGTTCTCTGAGGCTAAATTTGCAAAAGGAGTTTGAAAATTCTCCTGCCTTAATGTACTATGTGTTTGAAGTGAACTCAAACTGTTGGGACACCCCACTGTGTGCATGTTTCTCAGTCTTTTTATTCTTGCACAAACTCAGAGAGTGTTAACTACATCTTTGTAAGAACATTGGGTGTGTGATAACTGTCACACAAAATCAAAACTTCTGTTTAGCTATTTTATAGAGAGATCATATTATTTTTGACACACAGAATTTAAATATTAATATAGCTTGAAATACATTATCATATGAGAACATTAAGTTTTGCTAGCTTAGTCACAAAGATACAAACCTTGAAACAGTTTTTTTTAAAGTGACCTAGAAAAAATTCCGTGAATAAGTCTAGTTGAAAAAATAAGTAAACATTTACAGAGATTATAGGAAAAATAAAGATTAGCAGGGTCCTAAAGATATTTAAATCACAGTATTATATGTAAAACTTAAAGTCACACTGGTCAGAATTTTATAGAATTAACCTCTCTATTTAAAAATGTGCCAAATGAGTTTCATATAAATACATATTTTTGGAAGTCATATCACATACCAAGGTGCCACAAAATGCTATTTAAGTCAGTGACAGGCTGCATTTATGACCATGTTTCCGTGAGATTATATCACCTAGTGACGTTGTAGCTATCTTTGTTTGTGTTAAGTACACTCTAGATATTTGCACAAACTCCATATTGCACACTTCTCATAATGTATCCTGTCATTAAGCAGTATGGCTTATTATAATAATATAAGTTAAAATACATTGCTTTCTCCTACTTTGAAATGCATACAAATGAGTTGAATTGAAGAAGAGATAGGAGATAAAGGAAATATAATAAATGTTAACTCTAGGTAGGGGATATACAGAGGTATGTATTCACTGTAAAATTATCTTGGTTCTTTTATATGTTTAAGATTTTTCATAATATAGAAATTTGTTGAAAAAAAATGCAGTTCTCTGGGTGAAAGCATTTATTCTATATGGTGATTACCTGTGCTCAACAAATAAACCAGTTTTTTTAGAACTCGTCTCAGTGACACAATATACTCACCCAACCATCCAGATCCTGAATTTGGTATGCATAAGTCTGTCTCAGCACTGGGTAACACGAAGCCCACGACAAACACCTCCACACCGTCCGCCATGAGAGCCATGCCCAAGACGAAGAACAGGGCCCACTGGAAGCGCCCGTGACCACACTCCTGGATTATCAGCTCATACTGCTGGGCCAGCTCTTCTTCATCAGCTCTCCTCTCAGACTCCAGCTCCTGGCGGTCCTTATACTCATCTCCTTTGGGCTGCCCCACCGACACTATGCTGTCTTTCCCTTGGTTCATACTGGGGATGCCCTGGTACTCCCCTTCATAGATCTCATCTTCCTCATCATGGCCCTCGGTAGCTTCGCTGGAGCCTTCATCATCATTGGCCTCCCCATCGTAGGTTTCTCCAGGTGGGTAATAGTCATCATCCTCCTCATCTTCGTCTTGGAACCGACTGTAGGACCTATGGGTGTATTCATCCTGGGCCCGGTCCACTGCTTGATTCACCTTCTTTACTGTTTGCTTCTTCACCTCTCTGGCAATGTCCTTGGCACCCTTCATCAGTGAAGTCCTATCCTTGTAAGAGTCTTCCATCTTATCTCACTGATGGCCAATGAGAAAATGGGACTTTTTCAGACTGTTCAGTGGCTCAGCCCTGCCAGCATCATCCACTTTGGATTCAAAACAGAACTGCAAAAGAAGAACCAGAGGATATATGCATTAGTCCCTTCTGGTCTTTTTTTTTTTTTTTTTAAACCATCTATTTACTGGTCTATTTTCACTGGCCCACAGCCTAAGACACAGATGAGCTTTACTTGGTTTGATCTCAATGCCTACCTGTGTATCCTGGTTCTCTGTGCAAGTGTGATCAGCACATGGAACTAGGGGCTTTTTAACTAGGATTTTTACTGTTATTATTATTGTTTTGTTTTAAAGAATTTTGCTCCAGGGAAATGTAACAAAGGTATTCCCCTGAAAAATAAACTAAGTATCCTACGCCATTAAAGGGGTACCCAACACATCTCCACAATGCTATAAAGATATACCCTCATTGAGAAAAATAATACTGCTCATAGATACGCAGACACCTATGCAGACTGCAAAGGCAAAACCAGAGTACTCAGAAAACTATGCTGGACCTTCTTTCTTCGCATTAAAAAAAAGAAAAACAAACAAAAACCAAAAACCAAGCAACTCCTTAGCCAAAGCTATCAGACTATAATCAAATTGCATTTCTTCCTACTTTCATTATGTTTATCACCAACAAACCATAACAGAGACTCACACAACATGCAAAATGGACAATGAGTATCTCCACCTGACATAGTATAGCTATCTTATAGTTACACTTGTTCTATGTATAGGAAACTGGGATAGTTAACCAAATGACTACAGTTGGACTCAGCAGTCATTGAATGAGAACATATGTCTTATCCTGTGGGGGTCTGCCCTTTCAACCCCACCCTGCAAGTCCCCCAAGCTTCATCTCTATTTTCTTCACATCTGGACACACACTCACCCCTCACATACACTCTCCCTCCTACCTTGTCCTATTGACACTCCAGTTAGCTGCTGCTCTCTTGGATACCAGTCTGTAACCTTCTGTGACCATCCTTTGGTTTTCTTTCTCACTGATAGCCCCCTAAGTCTAGGATCATTAAATTCATGCTGACCTCATGATAAATTCTATTTCACTTGTCCACTGAGCTGTCTCTTCAAATGAGTCAATGTCTATCTTTGTTCATAAAGGTGAAAAAAATCCTTTTCTCCCATCACTCATTTCCTGAACCCTAAGCTGTGGCAACTTTCCAAACACTGATTCATATAATGGTCAATTCTACGTTTTCTTTTTGTATATAGTGTAAAACACTTGGTAAGTAGCTGTTACAAATATGCATTTAACTGATCATCCAAATATCACACATTAACCCAGAAATAAGAACAAAAAGATGGTTCTAAGCATTTTTCAATAATGAAAAATCAACTCATATTTTATAGTCTCTCTAAAGCAAAGAACATTTTTCAGCTTTTAATTTTTCTTAAATAAGGGTAAGTATGAATACTTGTCTTTTTTTAGAATAAGCAAAACAATTTTAATACAGTTTTTAAAGATTGGAAGATTTCTACCATTTGATTTTAAGATTTATTAGTAACCCACTATAATTCATATAATATAATATAATATGGCATAAAGACAGAAAAATAAACAAATTAAACCAGACGAAGTTCATAATTTTATCCACATATATTTGCTCAATTGATTTTTTCTTTTTTTAATTTGTTCTAATTAGACATGACAGTAGAATGCATTTTGACACATTGTACACAAATGGAGCAAGTGAATTGAGCTGCTATAAACATTGATGTGGCTGCATCACTGTAGTTGAGTACTTGTTTTGAAATTCTGTTTAAAATCAGGTATTTATATATGTTGCAACTGGAGAAAGTTGGGGGATGAGTAAGGGGATCTCTACATTATTTCTTGCCACTACCTATGAATCTACAATGATTTCAAAGTACAAACAAGTTTGTACTATCCTTGGAAAACATGTAGCTTATTTTAGCTAGCAGGTAGATTATTCAGGTAATAGAGTTATACTCTGTGGCTTTTACTCACTGAATGGTAGAAATGATAGAATGACATCTGCTTTGGAAGGTCATGGCTGAATTAAATCAGTAGTTCTCAAGGTGGAACCTATATACCAGGTATGGTCCACAAGAAGGCCCACAAGTACCTGCTTATATCATCAATGCTTTAGTCGATCACTTTTGTATCAGGAATAAATACCAGAGTTATACTATAGAATTTCACAACCTCTTTTCTACATCATCTAATAGATGCTGAAATAAAGGGAATTGTTGTTTCTTTTATTAGTAATGGGTTTTATGTGGACAGTAATTTCAAAATGTGATCTTGTTTGTTCAGATAAATGACCCCAAGATGGTGACCTAACTTCAAAAGAATCATCATGTTAGTGGCCAAGGAAGCCAAGAAATTCTGTAAAGCAATGAAACTTTCATAACCTCCAAGGGATGAATGATGTTCCTTTTCACTTATTAAAGTAGGTTTCTTCCTCCATGAAATAAAGGTAATAATTCTCTTACAGTATTGGGAAGATTAAATGACTCGCTGTTTACTCTGTTTTTAGGAAAGAATTTGACCTACATCAAGTTCCTCAGCAATAGACCCTACTAAAAGGATCCAGTGCAAATCATTTATGAAAGAGTAAGGGGGTGGGGAAGAAGGGCAGGGGGAGGAGGAGGGATAGAAACAGGACTGCAATTTCAAGCAGTGTCCTGAGGAGCAAGCTTCAGCCTGGTCTTGTAAAGGAATTCCAGAATATAAGTGATGCTCACAGTTCTCCTCCATCCAGGGCCAAGAGCTCGGCTTTCATAGCCCCATATTGGTCAATTTTTGGCTATGGGCCACCCATGGCAAGTGTGAAATAGAGGCTCTTGCAGCTCTCTGCACCAGAGGACAAAAGCAGTTCTAGTCACCTAAGGGCAGTCATTTGAAGAATAGCACAGTTGCTGGCTAAGGGAAGTAAACACACAGAGAATCCAAGATAAGAGAACACAAGAGATAGTGAAAGGGATCCAAAAGCATCCAGAGGGATCCTTAACAGCACCTCCTCCAATAAACACTTAATAATTAGAAGTTCTGCTCATCATGCTGAGTCATAAGACTCACAACGAATTAAAAAATACTTTTGTAGAAGTGACTGTTTAAATCAAATGACATTCACACAAAGCATAGCTGACATATTCAATGATATGCCCAGTCATTGTGTGTTACAATCATTTTGCATGAATATATAAAATATAAAAAAAAAAAGTACTACTTGTAAATAAGAGTTATTCTAAAAATGGAGTTTGGTTTTTTGTTTCTTCTTTGGTGGTTCATATCAAGTAGGAACACTATTTTAGAACTGCTCTATACAAGTTCCCAACACACACAACCCACTCACAAACACACAGATGTTTCTGTTTCTCTAAGCTGCCTACTCCTTCCATCTTTCCTTCTGCTTTATCCCTCATCATCACCATCAGCAAAAGATCTTGGATAGCTCCTCTTCCCCAAAACATTTTAGCATTTTCTGAATGCTGGGAGAGTCCATTGTTCTCATATCTGTACTAATGCATCTTTAAAGTTATTGTGCACTCATAGCTCACTGATAACCTATTATTAGCTCAGTCATGGGTAAGTGCTTCAGATGTATTGTCACCCAATAATCCTCACAACAATCAAATGGGATGCATAATTTTTAAGTTCCCATTTTATAGATGGGGAAACTGAAACCTTCCCAATAAGAATGCAAAGCTAGACAAATCCTACTCCAGAGCCCAATAGCTTAATCACCATATACACTATCTTTCAGTGGAAATGGGAGCCTCTGATAGAAATAGAGATATGAAACAGCAAGGCTGTGGAAAAAGGTAGCCCTTACACCAACAGCATAGGGATCCTCCGAAATATTTATTGATGCCTGATGTGCAGGGATGGGGCACAGAGGCTTTTTATAGAACAATCCTTCTCCTGAGCTTGGATCTAATGGAGAAGACAAATAGCGATCAAATTGCTAACTGATGAGATAACCGTGCCCACATTTTACCCCGACCTTCCTTCCAATTAGGACACTCTGGGCTAGGAAATGAGGTGGGATGGTGAGAGGTCATCCATGGAGCTTTCCACACTGAACACATTTTTGAGAGGAGGAAATAGGGAAATAGCTATTGATTCATCAACCCAACGTGTCTAAATCTTTGGCATCAAAAATTTATCATTTGGGTTGTGGTTGTGGCTCAGTGGTAGAGCGCTTGCCTAGCATGCATGAGGCACTAGGTTCAATCCCTGGAACCACATAAAAATATAAACAAATAAAATAAAGGTATTTTGTCCATCTACAACTAAAAAAATATCATTTAAGGAAGCCTCTTGTCCTCCAACCCTCTCAATTACCCATATGTGTGAATTCCTGTTCCTCAAAGTACAAATCAAAAGCTACCGCTTTCATGAAATAATTTCCTTTCATTCTTGCTTAACCAAATCACATCCTCCCAGGTAAGCACAGCTGGTTTCCTCTTGCCATTCAATCATGTATTCCATCCTTATGGCTATTGATAAATGGATGGTCTTTCTCAATAGGGTGCAAGCTCTCTGAAAACAGAGACTTAATAAAATAAAACACCATGAAGCAATGTTATTAAGTGAGGACACAAACACCACACAGGGGCCAACTCTGGCCCTCATTTCTTCATGAGGGAGTTCTCTGCATCAGTATTTCCCCCAAAGTGCTTTTTACAATACACTATAAGGTGCTTTGAGAGAAAAAAGTTCCATCATCAAATAAATTTGGCAAGTCTTTATTTCATACTTCGTATGCCCTCCTCTTGGAAAGTCAAAACGCAAAGCCTTTTATAAAGAATCTTAATTAAAATTTGATGTCTTACCATTCCCAAACTTTCCTAAGAACAGAATTCCCACCCTTGACATGATACCAGGGAGCAGTCATCATTATATACTATGGAGAATTACACTATTAAGGAGAATGCTAAACCCCTCTAAAATTTTAATATCTCTATTATAAAATATCACAAAACTCACTAATTAACATTAATTGAAGGAAGCAAGATAAAAAGCAAAAACTACATTTAAATGTATTTCTAAAATGAAACACATTATTTCAAGTCTATCAACAATGGAAAGTTCAATTTTCAAAATGTAATTGCTTATAATTTTTAAATAGACTTCCTACAAAAATAGCATTTAGCATATTTGAATATTTTAAAGAAATCATTCAAAAAGCCTGGAAATATAATTTGAAGTATACTGATATTTTAAAATACAATTTGACACAGTTAATTTACTCTATAAAGAATATATTACTTAAGCCAGGTAAATATGACCTCAGCAGTTGTTCAAATCTCTGCAAACCCTAGATTAGTGAAACCTGAAGTCCTTAACCAAATAACAAACCTCTCTACATAGGCGAACTTTTCTAAAGGCCCTAGACTTCCTAATGGAGGGAATATTCTCAGGGGAGTCAAAGTAGGCAGTGTATTCCTTTGGCAAGTGTCTAGATTTAATTTAATACAGTTATTTTCTTTCTGGTTACAAAACTAAAAGTGTTTCTTTAAGAAATAATTGAATCTACTTATACCAATTAGGATGGTTACTAGCAAATAAAAAGGTAATAGTAGCAACAAATGTTGGCAAGAATATGCAGAAATGGGAACTCTTGCACACAGTTGGTGAGAACATAAAATGGTATGTCACTCTAGGTAACAATATGGTCGTTCCTCAAAGAGAAAATAGAATTACCATACAATAGGTAATACCAATTCTTGGTATATACACAAAAGAAATGAAAGCAGTCTCTAGAAGAGAGATGTGCACACCTTTGTTGACAGTAGCATTATTCAAAATAGCTAAAACATAAAAGCAATACAAATGTCCACAAACTGATGAATAATGGATAAGCAAAATGTGATAATACACATAGAATGGAATATTACTCAGCCTTCAAGAGGAGGGAAATATAAATATACCACAGGGAATTTAAATTTTATATATAAATGTAAATATTCAAACAAAAATACATGAACAGATGTGTGAAAGGAAGATCAGTAGAGAAAGGAGAATGGGGAGAGTGAAAGGGGGGCACAAACTGAAATCAAATTCAATAAATGTACAAATTTGTCAAGATGAACCCAACTACTATGCATAACTAGAGAAAGGAAATTTTGACACATGTTACAACATGTATGAACTTTAAGGACATAATGCTAAGGACATTTATGATTCTATTGTCACAGAAAGACAAATACTGTATGATTCTGTTTATAAGAGATCCTTAGAATAATCAAAATCAGAGACATAAAGTAGAATAGTAATTGCCAGAGGCAGGGAGAAGGGGGTTCAGGGGATTATTGTTTAGTGGGTACAGAGTATCAATTTTATAAGATGTAAGAGTTATAGAGATGATGGTAATGATGGATGCATAATATTGTGAATGCATTTAATACCACTGACTGTACACTTAAAATATTAAGCAGTAAATTTTATGCTATGTATATTTTATCACAATAAAAATTTGGGGGAAAGGGGAGTAATTAGAAAATTCAGAGTCACAACAAATAAAATAAAAATCATGTGCATTTCTACTACCCAGAGATGCCTGCCTTTTTTTTTTTTCCTTTTGGCAGTATTGGGGATTGAACACAGGGAAACTCTACTACTGAGCTACATCCCCAGCCCTTTTTTATTTTTTATTTTGAGACAGGGCTTGCTATATTGCAGAGACTAACCTAGAACTTGTGATCTTCCTGCCTCCACCTCTGGAGTAGCTGGGATTGCAGGTGTGCACCATCACACCTGGCTTAAAGCGGTGCCTATTCTTTTGGTTTGTTTGTTTGTGGTGCTGGGGATCGAACTCAGGGCCTTGTGAATGCAAGGCAAATACACTACCAACTGATATATATCCTCAGCCTAAGAAATGCCTATTTTTAGCAATTAGCAATTATATTTCCAGTATGTAGACTATATGGATCTGTGAACAGATGATTAATTTAGATCATAGTTTATATTTGCATTTGAAGTTTTACTCTACGATCTCTAACTCTTTGAGTGTGAATTTTCCCATTTGCTGAGTTAGTGACTACCTAAGTAAGCAATACAGGACTTCATCCCAAGTTTAGTAATTCTTGATTATAAATATACATTTAAAAATATTTTTAGTTGCAGATGGACACAATGCCTTTATTTTATTTATTTTTATGTGGTACTGAGGATCTAACCCAGTGCCTCACACGTTCTAGGCAAGGACTCTACCACTGAGCTACAACTATAGCCCAAGGGCAGCAGTTCTTGAAGTATGGTCTGGGGATCCCCAGAAAATCCCAAGACCATTCAAGTAATCTGTGAGGTCAAACAATTTTTTAGAAGAACAGTAAGATGCTAATTCACTCTCGCTTTACAGGGGCATTTTTCAGAAGTTTCATGAGGCATAGTGATATCTTTGCTCTGGTGGCTAATGGGACATGTACTTATGGATTGTGATTCAAAAAGCTTCTCAGGTTTAGTTTCTAATAAGGTAAACATCAACAGATATAACCCACAAAAGGGAAAGTTCTTTCATTATTATTAATTTTTAAGAGTAAGAGTAGGTCCTGGGACCAGACTAAAAAATTCAGGACCACTTTTTTTTATTGGTTGCTCAAAACATTACAATGATCTTGACATATCATATATCATACATTTGATTCATATGCTGTATGAATTCTTATTTTTCCCACGTGTACAGATTGCAGGATCACATTGGTTATACATCCATGTTTAATACACACTGCCATACTAGTGTCTGTTGTATTCTGCTGCCTTTCCTATCCCCTTCCTATTCTCCCTCCCCTCCCCTCATCTCTCTCTACCCCATCTACTGTAATTTTTCCCCTTTTCCCCTCACATCCTCTTATATGTAATTTTGTATAACAATGAGGGTCTCCTTCCATCTTCCGTGCAATTCCCCTTCTCTCTCCCACTAATAGGAATTCTTTCCTGCTTGGACCCTACATTGTGGAGACCTTTCTAAGGTTTTTGTTTTGTATTGGTTTTCTTATAGGGTTTTGAGTTTGCCTCAGCTAGAGCTCCACAGAGATCAACAAACAGATGAGTTAATTTGTCTATCACTGTCTATCACTATCTATCTGAATTCTTGGATTTCCACATTGTACAGAGACACTGGTAGGCTTAGGTGGGTGACATTTTCATACCTTCGTCTATGACAGTTGTGGTGGTAGGCTATTCTTTCTCCCAGGTGCAGATGGGCAGTATGTTCCTATCTCCCAATCTGCATGCTGGCCACATACTGGTTATAACTTGGGAAGTTTAGGATCAGCTTCCACACAATCCAATGTGTAACTTTGCAATTTCTGGCACCTAAAGATTTCTTTTTGTTCTTTTTGAGGTCAACTATTTATTACCTGAACAGTATTTTGAAATATCATCCATGCATTTGAACTAGGGTATAGGGGCAAGGAGACAGGACTTAGCATGTCCTCAATTCACCATCTTGGTCCAGAGGTTTGCACTTCTTTAATATTGAAACCTTTCTCAGGTTTTTAAATTATTTATCTACTATTTTTATTTATCATATACCATAATTCATTTAACCCATCTCTTGTCATTGGGCATTCAGGTTGTTTACATTATTTTAGTATAATCAATATGTAGTGAAATATACCTGTGTGATATATCTGAGAAAAAGTAAAGGAAAATCTAGTATTGATTTTTTTAATAACATCATATTGTCCTTCAGAAAGGCTGTGGCAATTTATGACTTTTAGAAGAATGTAGGAAGGACCCATTGCCTTGTATTCTCACCTATACTGTAAATTAGCAGTTGAGATTAGTGAAAAATGGTGTTTTATCATTTTAAGTGGCATTTGATTACCAGTGAAAGTGAACATTTCTCTTCTTGTGAATCTTAACTATTGCCCATTTTTTTTTGTATTGAGGTTTATATTGGGCTTAATGGTGACTTCTAGAAAAATATGTCTATTCCCTAAACCCTAGAACCTGTGAATATGACCTTATTTGGAAAAAGTGGTAATTATGTCAAAAATCTTGAGATAAAATTATCCTGGATTAGCAAGGTGGGCTCTAACTCCAATGACATGTCCTTATAAGACACAGAGAAGAGAAGACACAGATATGGAAGAGAAGGGCACAGGAAGATAGGGGCAGAGATTAGAATTGCACAGCCAGAAGCCAAGAAATCTCTGGAGTCACCCAAGCTGAAAGGAAACGAAGAAATTTTTCCCTTGGAGAGATTGTGATTCTGCCAACAACTTGGTTTTGGAATCCTGGTCTCTAGAACCGTGAAAGAATAAATTTCTGAATTTGAAGTTACTTAGTTGGTAGTAAGAGAAGCTAATACAAGGAAGCTAATTCAAAGTCTTTGTCTTACTAAATTTCAAGAGTTCTTTACATGTAAGGAAATAATGTCTTTTGTATATATTGTAAATATTTTTCTCAGATGCCTATATCTAGGGTGTGTTTTTGCCACAGACAGCTATTAAACTGTTTTATAGTCTACTTAAAATTTCTTTGTGTTTCTGCCTTGTAGTAAGTCTGTTAAGTCCTCCATAATATCCAAAATATTTGTCTGTATTTGTCCTGATTAATTTAATTTCATTGTTTCGTAATTTAATTTTTTTATATTGTGTGAGGAAATAATTTTTAAAAGTGAATAATCAAATATCTCAGAAAGTTATTAAAATGTCCTTTTATAAGAGGCAAAATTCCTACATACATTAATATCTCTTCAGTTTTATATTCTGCTACTTTGATACATTTACATACTATTGCCTTCATAACCGTTTGCTAGTTTTGATTTTTATTACTTTGTAATAAATTTTCATATTTTTCAACGTATATACTCTTCATGTCTCATCCTTTCCAAGTATTTCTTGATTTTTCTCATTTATTTTATCCTCCATATAAACTTAAGAATTGCTTATCAATTTTTCAAATAAAATTTTCATTAAGACTGTACTAAGCTTGTAAATTAATTGTAGAACTAAAAGTATGAAAATAGACATCTCGTCCACAAATATGATAAATCTACTATTCAATCTTCAAAGTAACTTGTGAGGTTTATGTGTTTTTTCTTATTGTGTGAATTAATAAAATATATGTATGTATGTGTAAATTTTATATTCATTTGTACATTTATTTGCTTATTGGTTTCTCAAAACCATGAAATATATTCTGGCTGCAAACCTTAGGATCTACCAGACCCATTGTTGGATCAGAAAGTATGCTACATCCCATATCAAACTGAGCATCCACGGGAGCCACTAACTGAATTTCCATCATGGAACAGAGGATGAGCTACAAGTAATGGGTGGGACCTGCTTGAGAATAATTCAGAAAGGGAAGGCTGTGAATAATGCTGACAGTCCTTGCTTCCCTCTCTAAACCCTTCTGTAGACCTGACCCCTTCTCTGTACCAGTATTTACAGAAGAAGGTTTGCAGGAAGAATGGGCAAGCAGACTCAAAGTGTCTTCAGTCAAGCCCAGGAAGAGTGCAAAGCTCCAGGATTCCTGTCTCAAATAGTCACCAGGATCTATCACCCTTTGGGGAAACCCAATTCCTGAGAAGAATCCAAACAATTTGCATTATGAAGCATAATCAGCTAAAAGACTGCCATTCATGATTCCTATTCTTATATGTAACAGACATTTTCTTCTATTAAGTGACAAAAGACATTCTGGTAGATGGTTCCCCAGTATTAAACAGAGACCTCCATATTTGAAAGGGGCCATCTGTGAATATGGTACTACTTCTCAAAGTGAATGCAGACAATTGTGTCTATTTCACCAGCCCTTATTTCCCTCATGTGAGGGAAACTCAAAGAGAAGCAAAGTCAGGATTTGAGTTCCTTCCAGAAAGCCAGGCCTCAGGAAAAATAGATGGGGCAAGGAAGAACAGAAAAGGGACTTCCCATAACAATTCTGCTTATCTCCTTAGGGATTAAAAGAGGTCCCCACAAGTCCAATCATTTATTTGGCAGGTATTTAGAGTACCAGGCACTCTTCTGGGAGCTGAAAAGTAGAGACTGAATAAAACATGCAAAGTTCCTGATTACACAGCACTTTCTTGCTAGAGGCAAGACATTAAAAAACAAACAAACAACAACAACAACAAAAGAAATATAATTTCATGTAGTGGCAAGTGCTACAAATAAAAATAAAGCAGGGTTCAAGGTCAGAGAAGCTCTCTCCCATACAACATTCCACAATGATGGGAATGGCCTACATCTATGCTGTCCAATAAAAATAGGACAATTTAAATAAAAATGACTACATGTGGCTAACAGCTGCCCTATGGGAATGTAGGAGGAGCAGCTATTCTAGGAAAAGTGGTCAAGGGAGGATACTCTGAGCAGATGAAGCTTGAATAGAAGCCTGATTAAGGTCAGGACATAAGCCATGCTGCTATCCAGGGGCTCAGAGCTTTCCAGACACAGAACAGCAAGAGTGAAGGCCCTTAGGTGGAGAATGTCAGGGAGACCAGGCAACTGAGCATAGTCAAGAAGCAAGTCAAGGAAAGTGGCTAGGGATGGATCATCAAGGGCTTTGAGGATAAAGGAAAGAGCCCTGGGTTTTATTATGAGATATGCTTGGAATAAGGAAGTGCCTTAGTCTAACCTATAACAATACCTAAGACTGGATACTTAAAAAACAAAACAAAACAATAACAAAAAACAAAAAAACAGAGGTTTACTTAGCTTGCAGTTTGGGAGGCTAATAAAAGTCCAAGATCAGGTGACCCCATTGCCTCTGGAGAGGGCCCCCTTGGCTGCAACACAACTTAGCCAAGAAGCAGGTAAGGAAAGGACTGCATGCAGACGAGATTGCCTGCAAAACAGGAAACCAGAAACCAGGGAGAGGCCAGTCTTATTCTTTTTATAATAACCCACTTTTGTAGTAACTCACTCCCCCTGTGAGATCAACATTAATCTCTTCTGAAGGCAGCACCCTATGACCTATTACCTTCCATGTAGACCCCAGCTGGTAGATTCCATTGCATTTACGCCATTGCACTGGGGTTCAGGCTTCCAGCCCATGAGCCTTTGGGAGACAAACCACGTCTAAACCTTTGCATAAAGTGACAAGTTCTAGAAGAATAGAGCTTAGTGGATTTCTTTTGAAATCCTATTTGCTAGTCATTGACAATGCCTTCTCTTTTACAAGATCGCATTAGCCCTGCTCTTTCACATTTGTTACCATGCTTATTCTGACTACAATCATCTTACGATGAATATGACAACTTCAAAAAAAGGACAGCATGTATTTAAGGTCTTTAAAGAAAAGCTCGAGAAAAGAGAAGGACTGCAGGAGGAAAAGTTCCTCAGTACAGCTAGAGCAATCAGAGAAAAACTCAACTCTCAGTTGTACCTGGTAAGTGCTTAATTAGTACCTGTAATCACCTACCCCCCACCCCCACTTTTCTTTTTACCTCCACATTTACTCCATCTCTCATCAAAGCTATGACAAAATAGGACTAGTTTCTGTTTTCTCTGTTTGCCTATTTCTGGAAATAGAAGGAAAAGAAATATATCTATCCCCTCTATAAATGAAATGCTCCTAACTTGTGCATTTAAAAGTTGCCTATAAAGCTAACTAGTCACTCAGCTAGTCATCTGAGAAATTACTTACACCCCAAAATGGAAAACTAAAAGCAGTCTTTTCCTCTACACATTAATTCAGTGGAACAAATGCACAGTGGTTTCCAAAGTGATACAGAAACGCCACAACATCCCTTGAGTAAACAGGTGCCCCAGACATATTAAAATGATCTAAATTATTAGATGAAAACAGTGATCTTGTTTATGCGTCAGATATACACCTGGGTTCCAATATTACTTTTGGATTTACTGATTTTGCAACATGAGTGTAAAATGGGAAATAACAGGGCTGTCATGAAGATTCAAAAGGCAAAACTCAGTACACAGTACATACTCAGTAAATGCAGGTTTACTTGAAATTAAAGAATAAAAGAGTGTAATTTATAAGTAAAACTCATCATCCAGTAGTGATAATGCTGGTAATTTCCTTTTTTGAAGGGATAAATGATTACTAAGTGGAGGTCGGCCAGGCCCTCCTCCAGTCTGTGAGCACAGGCTGGGAGTCAGGAAGCCCAAGTGCATTCTCAGAAAAGGCTGTCCCTGGTGTTTACAGTGGTTGCTGAGCTACAGGCTCTGAGGTTTAGCCTACAAAGGAAAGCTCCAAGAAGCTCTATTTGTCTGCCTGTCCTTTTCTGAGAGAATCAGGACAATGCGATTAGCATATTTGCAGAGTTTTAATGCAGTTTAAAAGCATAGCCAGATGTATCAAGTCGGCCTCATTCATGTTACATTTAACAGCAAAACCCTCCCGGTCCCCACCTTGGACCTCAATTAACTCCCAGAGATGTCAATGAAAGAAAGGAATAGAGCCCTCAGGGCTTGCACTCTTCTCTCCCTTAATGCCTAGAAATGACATATTTTCTTTTTCTGCTTTGTTCATGTTTTTACTTAGTAAATATTTCATTTTGTAAGTTTCCTGGGATGGCTATAGAAGCAGCTTCCTTTGTTTACTTTAGCAGCTGGCCCTGAACACTTCAATAGTGCTCTGTGGTTCAGTGAAGGTGCAGCTTTGGGACCAAGGAGTTTTAGTGGTGCACAAGTCCCCACAGAGCCATCTGCAAAGCAAGAGAACTGGAGCATTAATGTACTCATTGTTCCATGCTCTGCCAGGGTTTTATTGGTACATAACACCCCTGTGTGCTGAGAAAATACCGTTCCAGGCAGGTCTCTCCTACCAGGAACTGTGTGTGTGTGTGTGTGTGTGTGTGTGTGTGTGTGTGTGTGTGTGTGTGTGTGTGTAAGAAAGAGAGACTGACTATGGGGAGGTAAGTACAAATCTATGCATTAGAAAAAGCAGCATAAGAGATCAAGGTAACCATTGAACATTGGGTGCCCTTTCCTCTCAGTTGTACCTCGAAAGTGAAACCAGTAAAACCTTCTCTTTTCTCATCAATGGAGTAAAAAGATGCTAAACTGATACGCACACAATATATTTAAAAATAGCCGGGCTGGGGATGTGGCTCAAGGGGTAGCGCGCTTGCCTGGCATGCATGGGGCCTGGGTTCGATCCTCAGCACCACATACAAACAAAGATGTTGTGTCCGCTGAAAACTAAAAAAAAAAAAAAAATTAAAAAATTCTCTCTCTTTCCCTTCTCTGAGATATTTCTTTCTTAATTGCATCGTTCAAAGAAATGTATAAATTGTGGAATTTTAAGTTCAGTGATTCGATGTAGAAGTTAGATGTTGGGAAACAGAAAAGATTGCTTGGTTTAAGTCCTCCCAAGTGAGCTATTGAATATTACAACAGTGTATGAGAACCAACCCAGCTCCAAAGCAACAGTCATAGAGAAGTCAGAAGTCACCTGTCCACCCCATCAGACTCCAGATCCAGGAGGGTAGGGATGATGTTTTGGGTCATCTCATATCTTGGTGGCATTCATTTGATCACTCATTCTGTGTGCAGCTATTTTGCACTTGCTGTACGGTAGGTTGAAGACCATCTGTACACTTCAAGCATTCAGAAATTAAAGGTACAGGCCCTCACCCTTGCTATGGAAAATTTTTCTATGTAGTGGGAACATCCAACAAACAGATAATTGTTTTACAATGTGATAAGAACTATATCATGGGCTAGAATGGGATCTAAACTGAGCTGGCAAGGAAAAGGTAGATAAGTAGAAGTATTCACCAAACAAAGATTTGCTTATTAAAAGGATATAGTAAGAATGTAGTGTTATGGTTTAGATGAGGTTCCCTCAAAATTTCGTGTGTGAGTCAATGCAAGAAAATTTAGAGGTGAAATGATTGAGTTATGAGAAGCTTAACCTAATCAGTGCATTACTCCACTGATAAGGATTAACTGGATAACTGTAGGCAGGTAGGGTGTAGCTGGAGGAGGCAGGGCACTGTGGGTATGCCTTTGGGGTTTGTATTTTGTCCTTGTTGAGCAGAGTAGTTTCTCTCTGATTCCTGGTGCCTTGTTACCCACTAATTTCCTCCTCCACACCCTTCCCCATGATGCTCTGCCTCATCTTGGGCACAGAGGAATGGAGTCAGCCATCTAAAGAAATTGTGAGTAATGAATAAACTTTTCCTCCTCCAAAATTGTTCTTATCAGATCTCTTGGTCACAGGGATGAAGAAGCTGACTTAAACAGTAGTATATGTTGATATTTGTAAAAAGAACACAGAGACTGAGAACCTAGGTACATCTATGCCTGTGTTAGGTCTAGAACAAACGAAAGTAAAACAGATTTCTAATGTTTTCCTGACAGTCATACTTTAGGGACAATAGTATAACTCAACCTTGATGTTATCCTCGAAAATTAAGAAGTTTCATTTCTTTCATTGGCTTTAGGGGAATCAACTCTCTAATGTTGTTGTCTATTACAAAATAGCACCATGGAAATAAGGCATAAAAACACTTTCATGGTGGACATTTGAATGATTGACATTTGCAATATACAACAGTTTTTCCCAAAATAAATTTTAAAAATATTCTTCAAAAAAGAGGATCAATGGCCATATATGTTAGGGACCACTTGTCACTTTCTTGTCATCTCCATTGCTCATTACTGCTTCAAGTCAGCATCATGTGTCACCTGGACACTGCAAGGGCCTCCTCTTTAGTCAGTCTTCCAGGTTCTACCTTTGCCCTTTAACATCTCCTCTCCACGTAGCAACCAGAGAAATCCATTCCAAAAGTATAGCAGAAAACATTACTCCCCTGCTAAAAACCCTTCAGGGCATTCCTTCCCAGCCTGTTGATCAACATATCCTGATCTGCCTACTCTTTGGTCTGATCTTCCATCATACTCCTCACTCCACCCAAGTCGTACTGGCCTCTAACATGGAGAACACTTGCCTCAGGGTCTTTGCACTTCTATTCCATCTTCCTGAAATACTTTCCTGTTGGATAACTGCTGGTCTCCCTCCTCCACTTCATTCTGATCTCACGTCCACATAGAGTCCTACACCACCCCAAGAGCCCCCACATCCTCACTCCCTGGCCATTTATGCTGTTTTTGTATCATTATATCACCAGCTGACAACATATTACATATTTCTTATTTGTTCATTGTCTGACTCTCCCCACAAATGATAAACATGGAATAAAACTTCTATTTTATTTCAAGCTAAATTCCAACACCTAGAAGAATACTTGATACATTCTAAAACTTTTTATTAAATGACTGAATAAAACGCTAAATTAAACAAAGTTAAATTTTTTTCCAGGTCTTCTCAGAGCCTTTAAAATGCTAACATCAACTGCATCCCACCAATAAAGTACCAAGTTGGCATCACCCAAGTCTATCAGACCTAAGAGCCCATTATCACCTGACAAAACATCTTACAGAACAAGCATTCCTGGGATTAGTGTGAGGGAACCTTCATTAGGGGTGAGACACATCACAGGCCACACCATCATAGGTGCTTCAAGCACCAACAGGGAGAAGGCTCACTTAAAAGAAAGTAAGTCTTCCTTCTGTGTTAAATAATTCACACAATACAGGAGCAGGAAAAACCCTAGTAAGGTCCCAGGAAAGCAAACTAATTTTGATGCTCTTTGGTGAAATCATGGGAAGGCAAATTGTTCGATGCTATCACTGGAAAGTGAACTGTTCCTGCTATGGCCAGTCGGGTCTGGAGGAAGATGCTTACTATTATCTTCTAGACTCCAGTTGCAGCAATGGAATCTAATTACAACAGTCCCATTGGGCATCTCTAAATGGAAATATACTGCTGCAAATATTAGGGTTGAGGGAGAATGACAAAATACATTTCCTTGCTGGAAAAGAGCCTTACTTTACCCTTTGCCAACCTCTCACACAATTCACATCTAGTTCCTTTACATATTCATTGTTAACAACAACCTTGATTATCCTCCCAAGGAAATCCTATGTGATTCTTTAAGATAGACAGGTATAAATTTTAAAAAGAAAGTTAATAAATAGGAACTTATCATTCAAAGGACTATTCAAAAACATATGCTCCAACTGGAACACACATCACACTGTGGGGCAGACTGTACATTCAAAGGAGCAGGATACCAGGAGGGGGACAGATTCCTTCCACTCTCCTGCCAGAGGGCAGAAGTATTATAGTCGATTCTATTTTAAAGCAATGCTGAGCTGGCCTTTGAAAAACTCATCATTGTGAAATTGGACAGTGACCTAGGCTTTGACAGAATATATGAGACATCTAGGCTTTGAGGACTGCCTTACATATCTGAAAGAAAAACAAAACAAATTTAGTTAGTGGACTCTTTTACTTATAGATGGAAATAATCTTATCTGCTTCAAACTGCATTTTCTATGTAAGTGAGCACTTCTGGTCCTAATGCTTTTAAGGATCCTAAAAGGTTCTCTAAATTTAAGCAGAGTCACTCAGGCCTATCAACTCCTTCCATATTCTTCCCCCACTTTTCCCCAATGTTTCCTCACCTTTCAAAGAACTTTTCTCTTCTTCAAAGGACACAAGCCATATTAGGGCCCACCCTAATGACCTAATCCTCACCTGGTGCATAATACAGAAACTTCAGTATAGGGAATATTCAACTGTCAGCCCTTGGGTGTTCGGGGATAGGAATTCATGGTGTGCCTTCTGAACAGCACAAAGCATTTATAAAGTAATTTCACAAATATCTCATTTGATTCTCTTAAGTACTCAGTATAGATTTTATAGAAAAAGAAATTGGGGTGGGGGAAATGTATGGGGACTGACCCAGAGTCACATAGAGCCAGTTGTAACAAATGCAAACTCAAATCTAAGGCTTCTAGCTCCAAATCCTGTTCTTTTCCATTTGCTGAGCCATGGGAAACTTGAAGCACTAGTGTTCTTAACACCATTATGGCAAGCTGATTACACTGTGCCAGTTTTCTGATGTGTTTTATCCCATCCTGGCTTCCAGAATTCAGTTTCTAATTTCTCCATAAAATGTCCATAAGGAGGCCAACTGAGAACAGCGAGTGGCACTGTGATGGTTGGTGCTGGTGGCTGCTAGGCTCATTCCACAGCAGAAACTTGCTAATGCACACCACCAGTCTCCTAGCCACTGTGATCACATGTTTGCATCAGCTTCATCTCAAATCAGAGGATCACAGGACTGCTCTCCATTGTTCAATCCCAAATATTACCCCCACCAATCCTCAGGATCTGCTGAATTAGATCAACAGCTCTTGGAACTTACATTTGCTTGGGAGAGGACCCTGCTTACTAATGTCCTGTGCAAATAGGGCAATTCTTCCCAAGGGGTTTTTCATTTCCATTACCTTGTGGAAGATGTTCATGCTCCTATTTTCTACAGTCAAGTGATATTGTCGCCCATCCAACCCATCTCTTCCCAATGAGTACCATAAATCACATCCCATGCCCTTGTTCTCAAATAAAGGGAATCTTCTGTGCTTCCCTCTCTACCTTCTCTACCTCAGGTCAGCCCTTTTTGAATTTTAAACATGATTTCATGGCTTCTTCATAGTTCAGCAGAGTTCCTTTCCTAAAAATCTTAAGAAAAATGAAAGTAAGTCCTTTGTGACATGCATGTTAGGAAACACTTCAGCTTCAGAGGCTGAGGTAGAAGGACTAAAAGTTCAAAGTCAGCCTCAACAACTAGAAAGACCCTAGGCAACTTAGTAACAACCTGTCTCAAAACAAAACAAAAAAATAAAATAAAAAGGATATGGCTCAGTGGTTAAGTACCCCTGGGTCCAATCCCCGGTACCACCCTGCCCCCGCAGAAAAGGAAAGATGACACTTCATAATTTGGTATAGACAGACACCACTAATTCTATTTTTATTTAATTTTTATCTCAAGTAAATCTCCATTTACTTGAGATAAAAATGTTAGGTGATTAAGAACATTGAGAGTATTCATTTTTCTGGAAAGCAAGACTACTGGTAACAAAATATAACCCCGAATGGTTATTCTATTTCTATGGAAAACCAGAGCTGACTTAAGTCATTGTGGATTGAAATGTCTTTTCTAGGCACAAACCACTGTGTTAATTTCCCATTGCAAACTCCATTCCAAGTAACACAATTCCATAAGCTAGGTGGCCTAAAACCACTGACATTGACTGTCTCATGGTTCTGGAGGCTGAAAGTCTGAAATTCAGATATCAACATGGCCAAAACCCCTCTGAAATAGAGAATATGCCTTTTCCTTTTCCTGCTTCTTATGGTGCCATAAATTCTCAGTGCTACTTGGCTTCCACCTACATCATTAAAATCTCTGTTTCTGTGCCACACGGCATTCTCCCTGTGTGTCTGTGTTCAAACTTTCCTCTTCTTCAAAGGACACAAGCCATATCAGGGCCCACCCTAATGACCTTATCTTAACTTGAGTTGTCTGCAAAGACCTTATTTCCAAACAAGGTCACATTCATATTTACTGGGGTGTAGGACTCCAACGTATCTTTGGGGCACATGAGTAAACTCATAACACCCTTCCTCCTAGAGAACTAATTGTGTGTGAAATGAACCACATTTGATCATGCTTTAGAATAATTATAACATTTTATTAGTGTTTATCCTGTAATCATTCTCCCTCAAATTTCAAATGAGATGTGTAGATACTTCAGGTCTCAGACAGACATGTGACATATTAAATGGCATGATTCTTAAAGCCACAAGAGATTGAGCCTTTTACATTTTTTCTAATATTGGAATAGAAAGAAGAAAGCCAGAATATTTGTGACCACAAATGAAACAATCCCATAACTTTCCTGTTCTTCTTTAATTCATTTCTCCTTCCTCACTGCAACCTCCACATATCAAAGTCATGTGTAATAACATCAACAGTTAAGGCTTGGAAATTAGGTCTGTAACACAAATTGTTCTTCTGAATATCCTATTACTGCTAGAGAAAAGGATCAATTCCATAATCATAATTTCACCAAGACCATCAAAAGGAAAAGAAAATCAGTTTATACTAAAATTCTTATTTTTTCAGTTATAAGACAGGGGACCTACCTAGGGCTGCTTATGTTTCTTCTGATGTCAAAAGGATAATAGTGAGCAAAACAAAAACAAAAAATGAAACACAAACCAGGAGACAGCTCATAAATTAGCCCACCTCTTCTTTGTCTACACAGTGGCTAATAATCAAATCAATTCTTTTTGACCACAATTAACCCAACTAACAAGTTATCTCCATTTACTTGAGATAAAAATGTAGTCTAAGATTTTATTTCCATTTTGTCTTAAAGCCAAGTAGCAAAAGATAATGAAAAGCTTCAGGTTGAAGTCAAAACACTGTCTTTCATATCCTAAAAGGTTAAATGATATCAAAGTTATCCAATGAAATTTTTTTCTCTATGGAATGTAAATATTTTGTTTTTTCATTCTTGTTTTTTTTTTTAATTTTTGGAAGAGAATGTTTACTTTCCCCTTTAATACAGTGAATAAAATTTCAAGAACACCAGTGACTGAAACTTTTACATAAAAATATGGAAATTAGAACACCTCTCTAGAGCAAGTTCTACAGCTATTGCTCATGTCTCTAACTCTGCCATGTCTGCAATCTTCAGTCTCTCTGTTTCTGTACTTCATTTTAATGGGTCTCTTCCAAATCCTTATGGGTCATACTTCTCTGTCTGTTCTCTTTTATCCTTACATAGAGGACATCACTCTCATTTTACCCTGGTACTTAGCTATATTATGGAAGAAAAGTTACTTTATTATTTTCACATTATTGTTTAATCATATGCCTTTGTTATTAATCAAGAACTTTAAAAATGCTTTCTAAATACTTCAAAAAATCCTTAAGTTGCTTTCACATCATACGATGTTTTGTTTATTCCCTACCATCTGTCAATCAGGGGTCACTGGCCCTAAAAAAAGATTCTCTATGCTTTGTATAAACACTTCCAAAAAAGTAACCCCAAAACTAAATATCTTCAACATTTGCCTACTTTGGTGTTAAAAACTAAATGTGAATGACCTTTTCTTAAAATTTGATTTTTGAATTCTTAGGAATACTGTAAAGTTTTCAAGGATCTGTAAGTATTTTATTGGTTTTAACATTTAAACATTACTTTTAAATGACTGATCTTAACAAAACACTGTAAAAATTCTGGTGAGAAACTGCTTCCTTTAATGGGTCTTCAAATACTCCTTATATAAATTACATAATCAATTCTTGACTGCCACAGTATCAAATAAAAATGTAATTGAAAATGATCTGAAAACCGTAAGGTATTTTTTGCTTCCTATTGTGTATGTGCAAAACCTGACTTTTGTGCCAATCCATTGTTTTATAGCAGCATTTCCTAAACTGTGTTCAGTGGAATAAAGGCTAGAGGGATATTACTGTTAATGTATGTTAAACATAATAGAATTCACAAAAGAAATAGGATCTTATCACTTTCAAATTGTTGAAATTAAGCAAATAGTTTACAATCCTCACATTTTGCATTAATCTGCTGTTCTCAAATTACTTCAAAAATGTGTTAATTATTTCATTTTTGGATTATTTACTGATTTTCTTAAAAAGTCAAATGTTGGAATTGTTTATTTTTCCACTGGATTACTTAGTCACTTTTAGCAGTGTTTGATTCCTTTGTGTACTCATTTTTGTGAGTTACTTTAAACTCAAGTGCATAGCACATCTTTTAAGCTTTTGATGGTGATCTATGAATCTATTAATTCTTTAAGACTCAACGGATATTAATTGACTTCATGCCATCTATCAGACACTATCCTAGGTACTCAGGATGCAACAACAACAAGATCCCTGCTCCTGGAGTGTATATGCTAGCATGAGACCAAAGATAATAAAAAATAAGCACATTAGAGTAAATCATGTAGTTTATTAGATGATGATCTAGGCTAAGAAAAAAAAAAGAGTAAAACAAGGGGCTTCGAAGTGGGGAGGGGATTGGCCGTAGGAATAATTAGGGAATTCAGATAGGGTTGATTGAGATGAGATTTAGACAATAAATTAGAGGATGTGAGAAGCATTCAAAAGGATATTCAGAGAAAGACTGCTCCAGGAAGAGAGAACAGAAAAAATTCCCCCAGTCAGAATCATGTGTGTCATATTACAGGAACAGTAAGGAGGCCACAGTAGTTGGAACAGAGTAGTCAAAGGTGAGGGCAAAAGATGAACCAAAAAGGTAACAAGGGGTCAGATAATGGGAAGTCCTGTAGACACTGCTAAGGACCTTGGCTTTTACTCTGAGTATGATGAAGAGCTCCTGCAGGGATTTGAGCAGAGAAGGAATTGAGCTGACTTCATTTCAAGAGATTGCTCCAGCTACTATGCTGAGGATAGATTCTGGAAGGATAAAGGCAGAAACAGAAACCAAGTGTGAGGCTGCTTCAGTAATTCATGTGGTTCAGATGGGGTGGAGATGGTAAAAAGTGGTCAGATTCTGGTTATAATTTGATGTTAAAGGAACAAAGACTTTCTGATGTGGAAGGTGAGAGGAGACAGAAGGAGGGGAAGGATGAATTTTCCATCAACTTAGAGGGATTGCTAACAGAGAAGCAGCAGTTCAATTTTGGGACATATTTTTAAAATTTATTTATATTGACAGGGAATGCATTACAATTCTTATTATACATATAGAGTACAATTTTCATATCTCTGGTTGTATACATGGTATATTCACACCAATTTGTGTCTTCATACTTTAAATAATAATGATCATCATATTCCACCATCATTAATAACCCCATATTCCCTTCCTTCCTCTCCAACCCCTCTACCCTATCTAGAGTTCCTCTATTCCTCCCATGCCCCCCCTCCCTACCCCACTATAAATCAGCCTCTTTATACCAGAGAAAACATTCAGCATTTGGTTTTGGGGGGATTGGCGAACTTCACTTAGCATTATTTTCTCTAACTCCATCCATTTACCTGCAAATGCCATGATTTTATTCTTTTTTATTGCTAATATTCCATTGTGTATATATCCACATTCTTTATATCCATTCATCTATTGAAGGGCATCTAGGTTGGTTCCACAGTTTAGCTATTGTGAATTGTGCTGCAATAAACACTGATGTGGCTGTGTCCCTGTAGTATACTGTTTTTAAGTCCTTTGGGTATAAACCTAGAAGAGGGATAGCTGGGTCAAATGGTGGTTCCATTCCCAATTTTCTGAGGAAGCTCCATACTGTTTTCCATATTGGCTGCACCAATTTTCAGTCCCACCAGCAATGTAGGAGTGTACCTTTTCCCCCACCTCTTCGCCAATACTTATTGTTGTTTGTATGCATAATAGCTGTCATTCTGACTGGAGTGAGATGAAATCTTAAGAGTGGTTTTGATTTGCATTTCTCTAATTGCTAGTGATGATGAACATTTTTTCATGTATTTGTTGATTGATTGTACATCATCTTCTGAGAAGTGTCTCTTCAGGTCCTTGCCCCATTCATTGATTGGGTTATTTGTTTTTCTGGTGTTTAGCCTTTTTTTAGTTCTTTATATATCCTAGAGATTAGTACTCTATCTGATGTGTGAGGGGTAAGGATTTGCTCCTAAGATGTAGGCTCTCTATTCACCTCACAGATTGTTGAGAAGAAACTTTTTAGTTTGAGTCCATCCCATTTAGTTTGGGGACATATTAAAAGTGCTTATTAGACATCCCATGGAGAGCTTACATAGCTGAAGTTCAGGAGACAGAGGTCTGGGCCAAAGGTAGAAAGGTGGGAACCAACAGCATACAGCTGCATTTAAAAAACATAAGAATGAATGAGATCAACAATAGAGTGAGTGTAGGCAGAGAAGAAAGGAGATGGGGACAGAAGAGAGGAGGCAAGAGAAGACGAGAGGAGAAGAAGGGAGTGCAGCCTGAATCACTGGAAGGTCAAGAGATTGGGAAGAGAAAAAGCTATCAAAGTAGGTTGAGAAGTGACACACATGGCTGGAGGAGACCTAGAGAGTGGATTTCACTGGAAATTGATGAATAGTATCAGTATGGTGTGTCTCAGCTGGGATTCAGCCAGGGGACTAAAAGGAGAGAATTTTTATGTCTTTATTAGTACATTAGTTATACATAGTAGTGGAGTTCATTTTGACATAGTCATATATGCATGGAATATAATTTGCTCCATTTCAGTCCCCAGTGCTTCCTCTTTCCCCCCATTCTCCCTCCTCCTGTTCTTCTTCCTCTACCAGTCTTCCTTCTATTTATTTATTATTTTTAATTGGTGCTTTACAGATATACATAAAGGTAGAATTCACTGAGATATATGTATAATTTTGTCAATTTCATTTTTTTTTGTGGTACCAGGGACTGAATTCAGGGGCACTTCACCACCAAATGACATCCCCAGCCCTATTTTGTATTTTACTTAGAGACAGGGTCTCACTGAGTTGCTTAGCACCTCCCTTTTGCTGAGGCTGGCATTGAACTTGTGATCCTCCTGCCTCAGACTCATGAGCCACTGGGATTACAGGCGTACACCACTGATTATAATTTCAACTTTATCATAATCTTATCAATTTCATTCCATAGTTCCTCTCTTTTCCATCCCTACCCAGTCCTTCTCTCTCCTTTTCCTCTACTCCACTGATCTCCCTTCTGTTTTCATGGGGATCTACCTACCCCACATTCTTTTTCTTATTTTGCTCTAGCTTCAACATATGAGAGAAAACATTCAACTTTTGACTTTCTGAGTCTGAGTTATTTCAATTAGCATAATGTCCTCCAGTTTCATCCACTCACCAGCAAATGACATAATTTAATTCTTCTTTATGGAGGAGTAAAACTCCATTGTGTGTGTATGTGTATGTATATGACATTTTCTTTAGTATTTCATCTATTTACAGGCACCAAGGCTGATACCATAACTTAGATATCATGAATTGCACTACTATAAACATTGATGTGCCTGTATCACTATAGTGATGAGTTTAGTTCTTTTGGATAAATACCAAGAATGGAACTAGGTGGGTCAAATGGTTGGTTCCATTCTTAGCCTTTTAAGGAGTCTTGAATGGAGATAATTTAATGTAAATAACTATTTGAGTTAACTGGGTGGCAAAAAGGGTGAAAATAGAACCTAAAAGTATCATGAAGGTAGGCATCTGAAAACAAAAACAACAAACCCACCATCCCTAGAGCTGGGGGAGCAAAGATACAGGGTTTTAATTCCAAATGAACTTAAAGAAAGTAACTTCAGAGCTGAAGATTGGACCTCTGGAAGCAAGTGCTGTTTGTCTGGTTTGAGTAACCAAGGATAGGCCCTGTGGATCTCAGAATCCTTTCTAAAAAGAAGGCACTAGCTCTCTGGTGTTTGGTACAGTGAAAGGGCTACATGAGGCAATGTATTCAATTCCTAGAACTGCCATACAAATTATCCCACACTTCATGGCTTAAAATGACAGAAAATTATCCTTGCACAGTTTGGAAACTAGAAGTCTGAAATCAAGGTTCTAGAAGGGCCAAAGTCCCTCTGGAGGCCCTTAGGGAGAATCTGTCCTGTGACTCTCCCCGACTTTCAGCAATCTTTGGCATTTCTTGGTTGATAACACGTTACTTCAATCTTTGCCTCAGTCTTCCCATAGCCTTCTTATAAGATACCAGTGTTGTTATTAGGGAGATGGACATCATTACCCTAGGTACATGTATGGCACATATGGTGTGACACTACATTGTGTAAACCATAGAAATGTAAAGTTGTGCTGCAATTGTGTACAATGAATCAAAATGCATTTTGCTGCCATATATACCTATTTAAAATAAATTAATTAATTTTTAAAATCCTACCCCAGTATGACTCCATCTTAACTAATTTCAACTGTAAGATCCTATCTCTAAATGATTTCATATTCCAAGGCTCTGAGGGAACATGACTTTTGAGGGGTCACTATTCAATGCACATAGGTAGGTTCTGAAACTGTGAGAAAAATTGCAAACTGAAATACTCTGCTGCAACAATTGAAAAAAATTTTCACTCTAGAAGGCAGGCACTCACAAGAACTGCTTGCAGACAAGGAAGCAAATGAGAAAGAACAAACCCTATCCTCCTCTTCCAGCCTCTGAGTCTCTTTGTATTCTCTCCAACTGGCAGACCCTAACATGGAGACATCTCAGAAATCTAGATTTTAGTGTACCATCTCCAGCACCACAAACAGAATACAGAAGGGTAGCTTTGGAGATAAGAGACAATATCTTAATTAGCACAAGAAGATAGTGATGATCTGTCAAAAGTTGTTGATAAGTAAAGGAAGATGAGAATTGAGAATTCTTCTCTTGATTTAGCTTCAATTCTGTGATAAATAAATTGCTGAACTGCTATTCTAGGGCTTTTTGTCAGACTGACCAGGCATTTCAGCACTTTGGCCAGCTCCTTTCCAATGGGGCTTGGCAAACACTGAACCACATTAGAATAGCCAATAGCCACTACATGCATGGCACCATTGTAATGCTTTTACTATTACCTACAGCCACTACACAATCTGTCACTCTGCTTTGCTGATTTTATTCTGATGTTTGCAAAAGAGTTAAACTAGCCTTGGAAACATATATTCTTGGAAACTTCTACAGACTGCATAGAAAACTCAACAGGTAAAAACAGGCAATATTCCTACAATCAAATGAAAATTTAGCTCCCCTTCTCTTTAGTCCACTTTTGTACTTCAGTAAGAAGACCAAAGACAATTGAAAACATGTGGTTAAGACTTCTTAGTCTGTTTCTTCGGAGGGTAACAGAAGCAAGTGAAACCAGTAGAAAGACATTGTTCTGGTTAATCTGAGACCAACTCAACCCAAGTTTTAGAGTCACAGATTCATCCTGATACCTTATTGATTTTCCTGTTACCCCTTAAATTGAAATTTATAAAATATGTCAATGTTCTAAATATTTAAAAATATATAATGCAAAATAGAGAGAGGAGACAGCATCTAACCATAAATGAAAAGCCTGAATTTTAAGATTATCTTTGTGACTAACTAGTTATATAGCTTCAGTCAAGGGCTTAATGGCTTTTGGTCTGTTTTCTTCATATATTAGGTCAGCTAACATAAAATATCTCAAAAAAGCTGTAAACTGTTGACTTGTATTACCTAACTACTAAAACTAATATGTATGGTGTCAGTGTTGTTAGGCATTACTATGAATTTTCATAGTGTAAGTTAGTTGGGGATTTTATTATCTAAATTACTACTTTGATGTTCTATAAAAGCATCCGAATTTTCACAGAAAAGTAACTGTATTCAAAAATTTCATAAGCTAATAGGAAATTAAAACATCAAAAATCAAAACTTCATTTGCCTATCACTGTTGTACTTGTTATTCATTTGAAATTAGCCAGTTGTATCTAAAATAAATAGTAAACAAAATTTAAAAGTACCAAATATATATCTGTACATTTCCAACCCTGATAGAAAGGATAACAATATGAAGAATGAACATCAACAAATCAGTGTTTGACAGCCCATTATTCTAATTTAGCTCTATAAGGAATTACAGAGTCCTGATTTCTTTGTGCTGAGTTTCTATGTGCCCACAAATTTCATTTTTTACATTTATCATCCAGTTCTCAGAGTGTGAAACCCTCCAGAACAGCTTTTACATGGTGCTGAATGCAAACAATGTGAAGAAATTCATGCAACCAGAAGTCTACTAGAGTGTATAGCTGCCCCAGCAAAACCTGAGAGAGAAACAGTAACTGCGTGTATTGTTCAAATATCTTATTTTGGGTAGTATGTCATTTGCTGATAAGTATAAAAATAGAAAATCACTTAATTTGGTAAAACTTGAAAATAATTTTAAAAAGGAACAAAAAGGGCTTCTGGGTCGATTCCACTTGGTTGTGTGTGTGTGTGTGTGTGTGTGTGTGTGTGTGTGTTTTCAAGAAACCTTTTCTATTTGGTGCTAATTATCAACAGTCAGTGTAACATTATAATAGAGGTTTATTATAATTTGAAATTTGAAGCAGAAAGATATTTTTAATTACATTAATAGAAATTGCTTGCAATGATCCATTCATTTTAATTTTCTCATACAGAATGGAACTATTACCTTCAAGCTGTCTCTTATACTAAAGGAGAGACAATGAATGGTCTTATTGGCCCTTGACTGCATAGATCTCTTCAAAAAATGTTGAGTGAATTTTTTCACTATTTTTTATTGGACCAATGTTTTTAATTACTGTGAATTAATAAACCTCAACTTTTATGTCTTAATACTTGACTGTTTAGTAATCAGTTGCCTTTGTGTTACCAACAATACAATCTTCCAAACTGTTCAATGACTTTGATTTCTCCTAGGGCTGTGTTTCTCAAAAAGTAGTCTGTGGTTGGAATTTTCTGGCAACTTGTTAGAAATGCAGAATTTCAGGTCCCTCATTCCCACCAGATCTATTAATCCAGAATCTACATTTTAACAAGATTCTCAGATGATTTGTATGTAACAGTAAAATTTGAGAAGCACTGCCCCCAAATATAGACACTTATATTTATTTTTATTCTTCTATAGCTCTTTCAGTAGGAAAAAAAGAAGAATTATATTGATCTTAAATTGTAGCTGCACTTTGTGCTTTGCAATTCATGAAGAAAAATGGACAAAGAATTGCTTAACTTAGCTATCTTAAAATGAAGATGAATAACGATTGAATATCTGTATAATATGTCTGTGCCATATAAGCAGGATCACCATATAGCCCAGATTTCCAGGACAGTTCTAGTTTATATCTGACATCCTTGAAGAATTATTAATAATACCCACCACCTTTCCAATTAAAATGAGTTCTCATTTTGACAATAAATTATATAGTCACCTTAATTATAATCTACTATGAGACTCATCCATGACAATGCCCCACAAAGATTTAGTTTTAATAATACATGATATCTGGCCTTCACTAGTTAGCAAATTTTGCTTGTTTGACATTGAGGAGCTGGACAGAGACTCTCCATTGTTAACAGCAAGGCAACCACTTTCCATTTCACAGAAGAAAAACAAAGTGATAGTTATAATTTCATTTTAACATTTTGTTCATTAATTTGTTCTTATATCACTAGTAATTGATATGGCTTATTACTGCTGGAATCTGATGTAGGTCCTGATTTAGAACAAACATACACTCTTATTTGCTTTAAATTCAATTATCCCCCTGTCTCTGTGGGTTCTGCAACCTCAGATTCAACAAACTGAAGATGGAAAATATTGGGAAAATGCAGATAGATTCAAAAAGTAAAATTTGAATATTTCATGCATTGAGCACTAAGCCACGCTCACCTGAATGAAATGATGTGAAGGCTACTAAGCTGCAGCCTTCCATCATTTCACAGATCTTCCATTTCTCTCCAGCACTCCTTGTTTGAGCATTGTTCCCTTTGAGTCTTATTCACATACTATGTAGTTAGGCTACAATGGTCCTGTCCATACTAATCATGAGCAGGCTTTTTTCTTGACAGGATTCCATAAACAATACATTCAAACAACTTTTTACACATCATTTGCATTATATTATGTATTTTAAGTATTATAAGTAATTAAAAGATTATCTAAAGTATATAGGAGGATAAGGGTAGGCCAGATGCCATTTTATATAAGAGACTTAAGTATCCTTGGACCTTAATATCCAAAAAGGGATCTGGAACACATACTTAATGGACACCAAGGGGCAATATGTTCATGGTGTTGCAAAAAGAGCACCATGGCTTCCAACTAAGAGAACTGTTTACAGAATCACAGTTTACAGCATTCAATAAAGTTTCTATCGATACACGCTAAATGAGCAATAGGCCCACAATACCCCCAAAAGCCAAGATAAAAATAAAAATTTGAGAATAGAACTTTAAAAAGACTAGGTAAAGGAAACTGGACACCATCATTCAATGGTGAGCCTGTGGAAGCCAAGGAAAGCTGGAAGGCAGCTCTCTTCTAGGTTGATAGGAAGTCAGGAAGAAACTACCATTCACTGGTTGAGGGGCAGAGTATAATGAAACCAAAACATGGAGTTTGCCATGGATTAGCTCCTGTGAAGTCAATTCTTCCTAGTCGATCAGGGGAGGATGGGGCCTGGTAGAGCCATAGTTCATTAGCAGAAGAAGCTAGGGTTCATTCCAGGAGCATGAGAGGAATCAGAAGAACAGCCTATCACAGAAGATAAGGATAGGAGGGGCCAATGGCAGGGGAACAAAGTCAGAATCCTAGCTGAAAATGAATCTAGAATATGGAAGAAAAGCAAGTAGGAGTATCAACACATTACAATGTCTTAAAACAATTTAAAGGTATATTTACACACAGTAAAATTACTCTGTATGATATGTAAATTCTGAATTTTGATACAACACACCACAGTCAAGATACAGAACTATTCTGTTCTTTCCCAGATTCTCCGGGTTCATCTGTAGTCAGTCCTTCCCCTGATTTCAGTCCCTAGAAAACATTATTTTTTGTCATTTTTAGAATGTCATATAAATATAATCATACAGTTTGTAGATTCCATGTCTGGCTTCTTTCACTTAGAATAATGCACTTAAGATTCATCCTTGCTACAATAATCAATAGTTTGTTTATTCTATTACTTGATAGGGTTTTATTGGTATGGGTAAATCACAATCTGTTTATCCATTCACTAGTGGAAAGCATTCTGCTTGTTTTCATCTTTTGGAGTTCTGAATAAAGCCCTATAAACATTAACATACAGGTTTTTGTATGGACACAGGTTTTTATTTCACTTGAATATTTATGCATAATGGGAATTCCAGGATCATATGATGAACAGATATAAAACTTTGTAATAAACTGCCAAACTATTTTCAATACTATCATTTTGCTTTCCCACCAGCCATGTATAAAAGTTCCAAGAATTACACCTCTTCACCGGCACTTGGTGTTGCCAGTTTGTTTTTTAATTTTAGTCATTCTAGTGGGTATTGACCTTGATCCATACCCAATTAATTTTCTTTGAACGAAAACACCATACAATAAACTGCCATCTGTATATGCTACAGGAAAAATAGGCATACTTGTAGATTTAACTGTGTTTCCGTAATAAGAAATAATGTGGAACATCTTGTTTTGTGCTTATTTACCCATCTATATATCTTCTTTGGTCAAGTCTGTTCAAATATTTTGCCCATTTTTTAACAGGTGGTTCATTATCTAATTAATGAGTTTAGGGCATTACTTACATATTATGCACACAAAATCCCTTATTGGATAACTGTGTTGTAAATATTTTCTACCAGGCTACATCTTGTCTTTTCATTCTCTTAAAAGTGTATGACAGAAGTTCTGAATTTTGAAAAAAAAAATTTTATGTTGTTGTATTTTTTATGCCTTTATTTAATTTATTTATTTTTATGGGGTGCTGAGGATCAAACCCAGTGCCTCATACACACGCTAGGCAAGTGCTCTGTCACTGAGCTATGACTACAGCCTCTAGTTCTAACTTTTGATGAAGTGAAATTTATCAAGTTTTTCTTTTATGGACCATACTTTTTATATTCTACCTAAGGAATCTTTCCTTAAACCCCACAAAACAAGTATTTTCTTCTGTATGTCCTTTCAGAAATGTTTATAGTTTTTTGTTTAAGCCTATGACCTATTTGGAATTAATTTTTGCATATCAGGTAAGGTATGGATCAAGATACTGTTTGGTTTGGTTTGGTATTGTGTGTTTATGTGTGCTTAGATAGGCAAAGTTTTATGCACCACTTGCTAAAAAGACTATTTTTCCCCACTGATTTATCTTTGGGCTTTTTTAAAAAATCATATGTGGGTCTAGTTCTAGAATCTTTATTCGTATCCATTCTTCTATATGTCCATCTTTTTGCCAATGTTGACAATGTCTTGAATCCCTAGCTTTAGGTAAGTCTTGAAATCTGGCAATATGACTCTTTCCACTTTCTTCTTTTCCAAAATTGTTCTAAATTGTTTTGACTAATATATTTCTTTGTCTTTCCATTTATCTTTTAAAGTCATCTTGTTGATTTATATTTTAAAAAAATCTAGCTGGGATTTTGACTGGAATACACTGAATTAATAAATAAAGGGAAACTGACATCTCTACTATTTTGGGTGTTTCAATCCATGGATGTAGGGCAAATCTCCATTTATTAAGATCTTTGATTTCTCTCATTAGTGCTTTATGGTTTTCAACACTAAGATACTGCATATATTTTGCTAGATTTATAACTATTTCTTTTTGTGCCACTGTATGCAAATGGGACTATTTTCTTAAATCTGAATGCCCAACTGTCCATCGGTAGTATATAAGAAAATGATTTACTGTATATTAGTTTTAGTAGTTTTTGTGTGTGTTCTTTGGGACATTCCATGAAGATAACTGTATTATCTATTAACAAAGGCAGTTCCATTGTTCTTTTCTTCCTTTCCAATATGCATGTCTTTTATTGCCTTTTTTTTCCCCTTTTTCTTTTTACAGTACTGGGGTTTGAACTCAGGAGTGCTGTACCACTGAGTTACATCTCTGGTCCTTTTTACTTTATTTTGAGACAAAGTCTCAATAAGTTGCTAATGTTAGCCACAGATTTGTAATCCTCCTGCCTTAGTCTCCTTAATAGCTGGGATTACAGGTGTGCACCACCTCACCTGTTTTTTTCTTGCTTTATTGCACTGACTGTGACTTCTAACATGATTTTTGAATAGGAATGGATAAAGCAGAAATCCTTGATTTGTTCCCTTAAGGGAAAAACAACCCTTTCTCACTATCAAGGCTATGAATGTTCTAAAATTATCTTTTATAAGGAAACTATTTTGGTTCTATTTGCCTGATAGTCTTTTATTTTTGTCTTACAAATCATAAATAGATGCTAAATTTACCAAAAGCTTTTTCTTAATCTATATCATTATAATAAATTACATTGGTTGATTTCTGAAAACAGCTTTTCATTCCCAGGATAAATTTGGTTATAATGTATTATCTTTTTTATAAATTTCTGTATTAGATTTTCTAACATTTTATTGAGGGTATTTGTGTCCACATCCATGAGGGTTATTGGTCTGGGCTTCCTCCTCCTTCTCCTACTTTTTTTCTTCCTCTTTTTCCTCCTTCTCATGTATTTGGTTTTAATATTAGGGTAATATTGGCCTTATAAAATGAATTGGAAAGTATATCCTCTTTGCTACATTCTAGAAGAGTTCCTATAAAAATAGGTATTATTTTAACCTTACTTTAATATGATTCACCAAAAAAACACATTAAAATTTAATTGCACCAATCTCATAGAAATGTGAGGATTAAATTATAGAATGTACATAACTAGCATAGGTATTCTAACAAAGCACCTAGGCAGTCAATAAATATTTGCTATTATTATAGCCTATTAATCTAAGCTAATTACAGGTTGTTAGCATACTTCTAGCAAATCACATACATACCCAATGAAGTCACAGGCTGTCTTTATATGCTACAGGTTGATATGAAAACTCATCTAGGTTTTACAGAAGTGGTAATGGTGAAAATCCCAGAAATTAAACAAGACCAGGAAAGAAAGAGAACTTAGGTTTCTTTTATACAATCATCATACAAATATTTAAGATGCATAGGAAAAGGGCATTATTATTTTAAGAGAATTTTTAGCTATATACTACATAAAATACTCTGGTTTATAATTGTTCTTTAAGTTTCAACATGCTCAAGAAAAATGTGATGCCATTTATTAGAGTCATTACATTAGCAATGAATCAGATGTAGATGAATAATATAATAAGATTCTTTTCTTCCTTGCCCAGTGACTACGAAATGAAATGCGAACCAAATAAAGAATGGTAAATAATGAATCAAAGGTGCTGTCATTTTGGAAATCCATTAAACAACATGTTGAATATTTTAGCAGTTTTAATTATGCATTATTACATACTCCATAGTTTTCTCACCCATCCCTGTATGGTTTTTCAGATTGACATTATAACAGAATGGGGAAAGGAGCAGTGAAGCATACCAGATGCTGTAACAAAAAACACTTGTGTAAATGTCTAATAGAAAATTAATGAAGCAAAGTAATGGAAAACAAAATCTAGCTCTTCCAAATGTTAAGGCTTCCACTGGTTATGAGCAGAAAGGACTTGAGCCTTGGCAGTTCTAAACTGGTGATAATCACAGAAGCACATCAATGAGAGACTGCTAAAGTCAGGGTCATATTTTCTGTTTGATTAATTATGAATGTTTATTGAACATCTCTCAGCAAGCCTATAGTAAGCCATCTAAGCCAAATAGTTTCATAATGCTCTTACTTAGCTCCATAGAACACTCATATTCCCTTGGTGTGCAAACAGAACCTAGGTGTTTAAGTCTGACAGACCAGACGTAGATCCAATGGTTAAAGCTCTATGACCTTGTACAGGTACATATGCTCTCTGAGATTCAGTCTTTTCATTTTTAAAAATGAAATGATTCCTTCTATAATACTGATGGTTTGTGCCAGGTCTGTATTACCTCCTGAGTCCACAAAGGTGAACTTTGGAGAATCCAGACAAGGAAATGAATATTCATACAATAGAATAAGAGTCTGCTATTGGAAAGGGCTTCAGGGACACATTGGAAGGGTGCCTAAACTGAACCCAGCAAGACAAGGAAAGGCCTCCCTCAGGAAATTCTCTTTAGATGAGTTGTGAAAGATTTATGGGAATTATCTAGGTGAGCTGTGGGGTGGAGAGTCTCTAGGAGGGCAGAAGGACCAGAGGACATGGGAGGGCATGGTGCCAGGAGGACTTCAAAAAGTTTCCTATGGTTCACTGTGAAGAAGGTGCTATCAGGGGTTTTTAGCATAAAAATGGACATGGCCTTCTGTGGTTTACTCAGGTCACTAGGGTGGATAATAGGTTGAAAAGGAACAAAACTGAAGGTCAAAGGTCCCAACAGGGTATGTTTCTTGTGGATAATGTTGTATTGTTCCAACTGAGAGGCAGTAGTACACACCTCAGATAAAGCATTAATCTCCAGGACCTATAAAGAACTCAAAATCCTAACTCCATAAAAACAAATAATTCAATCAATAAATGGGCTAAGGAACTGAACAGACACTTCACAGAAGGAGATATACAATCAACAAATATATGAAAAAATGTTGAACATCTCTAGCAATTAGAGAAATTCAAATCAAAACTATTCTTAAGATTTCATCTTACTCTATCTAGTCAGAATGGCAGCTGTCAAGAATACAAACAATAATAAGTGTTGGTGAGGATGTGGGGAAAAGGGTACACTCTTAGATTGCTGGTAGGGCTGTAAATTGGTACAACCATTATAGAAAGAAGTATGGAGATTCCTCAGAAAACTTGGAATGGAACCATCATTTGACCCAGCTATCCCACTCCTTAGTTTATACCTAAAGGACTTAAAATCAGTGAGACCACCACATCAATGTTTATAGAAGCACAATTCACAATAGCTAAACTATGGAGCCAACCTAGATGTCCTTCAACAGATAAATGGATAAAGAAAATGTGGTATATACACAACAGAATATTACTCAGTCTTAAAGAAGAATAAAATTATGGCATTTGCAGGTAAATGGATGGAGCTGGAAAATACCATGCTAAGAGAAATAAGCCAATCCAAAAACAACAAAGGCTGAATGTTTTCTCTGTTATGTGGATGCTAATGCACAATTGGTGGTGGGGGGGGGGGCTGGGGAAGAATAGAGTAACTTTAGATTAGGTAGAGGGGAGTAAAGGGAGGGGAGAGGGTATGAAAGTTGGAAGGATAGTAGAATGAATTGGACATTATAATCCTATATATCTACAATGATGACACAACTGGTGTGATTCTACATCACATACAACCAGAAGAATGAGAAATTATACTCCATTTATGTATGATGTTTCAAAATGTATTCTACCATCATATGTAACCAATCAGAACAAACTTTAAAATTTCAAAACAAAGACAGTGGTGGAGGGAGTCAGTGGTGACCTGGACTGAGGCTGTGTTACTTAGAAACTAAGTAACGATTGCTCAGAACCACACAGCCAGCAGGTGCTGGGAACCCTATATGGGTTGTCTTCTTTCTTCTTCCCCTTCTGTTCTGTCCTATTGTTGTTGTTTTTTTAGTTTATTTTTTAAGTTGTTCAAATGTCCCAATAGACATATAGTAAAACTTCTCTCCAATGAATAAATTTACAAAGAAATATTTTTTCATACATCCACAGGGAAAATATACATTCTATTTGACCTCTCCTTTTGACCACCTATGGATGAGATTTCTAATAAATGCTGATGTAAATGCAACTTCATTGCAATAAAACTGTTAATCTTGGTTAGTCTCAGCAGAATGTACACTCCACAAAAACAGGAGTTGGCCTGATTTGAGGTTCTACCTCCAGCAACTATAGCAGAGCTGAGCATTTAACAAAGACCTAATAAGCACATCTGGGTTAATGTCTTCACAGAATAAAGAAAAGTGTTTCAACTCTCTGAAGTAATGGAAACTGACTCCTCCAAACTGGTAACTCTATTTCAAGACTCTCCCTGCCCAAAGCCACTATACCCTGATTTGAAATTAATCCTTCTAAATGTGTAGTTCTGATAAACATAATTTCTGCTAAACTTGTACCTGAACTGCTGCATCTGACCTGTGAGGATTCCCATCCACCCCTCAACTCAAGTCACCTACCATGTTGGTCCTCATATCGCCTCTCTCCAAGATTAACAAATTCACTTGCTGCTTTCCAAGTGTCCCAGATACTTTCCACCTCTACATACCCTCCAAAAAACACTCTCTCTTCCTCAAACACCCTGCATCTTCCTGCCTCAACCTGATAAAACCTGCCTACCCTTCAAGAGGTATCTCTGAAAACATTGCTTTTGGATGTTTTCGGGACATGTGGCAGTGTTTGGAGACATTTTAGGTCATGGCAACTAAAGAGGAAAATACTACTGGCATCTAGTAGGTAGAGAGAGTCCAGGGACACTGTTAACCACCCTACAATGCACAGAAAAGGACCCTCACAACAAAGATTTATTTGATCTCAAATGTCATTATAACTAAAGTTAAGAAACACTGCTTAAGCAAAGGTCCTACCTCAGCATTCAAATCCTCATGGAATTCTTGTGGACTGCTTGTTCTGAACTCCTGCTGCTTTATAGTACTAATGTATTAACTTGTCTGAGCCCTCCCTCCCAGGTCCATATGCTTCTTGAGATCATAGGCTGTATTCCACCTATCTCATTTTTCTTAATAAGCCTGCCATATCCCTTGTACAAGAGATCAACAAGTTTGTTGACTGAAATTTTGAAATTTCTATTTCATTTGTTAAACTCTTAATTATCTACTCATGGTTGTTTTTTTCCTATCCTGCTAAGAAGAAAAGATAGGATGATATTATGTCCATTTACCCTTTAAATCTTAGACTATTATCAAATCATATTACCTGTCTTCTTATTTCTAGATAAATTCCAGTATCTTATGATCCCATAGGAAAGGGTGCCCTTTAAGGGCAATAACTAGTGCTAAATTTAACTAAATGTAGTTTTGATGCTAGTTTTTAATATATACAGTGCATTTACTTCATTTAGCATAGCTTTAGCTTATAAGCTAATAAGCAAATAAATAGCTAAGCTTGACTTCCAGTAGACTCCAAATCAGCTTTACATGATTGAGAACTAAAAAATAGGTGCCACTGGTTATCTAAAGCTCCTCCTTTTCCTATTATCCTAATATTCGACAAAGAAAATAAAAAATTGCTAATTTTTGTAGTTAACTGACATTACGAATGTCCATTAAACATTTTACAAGTAAAATATTATGGCCAGTTTGCTGACAGGGCTGTGCATTCAAGACTGTAAGCACATTTAAAAAATTCAAATAAGAGCCAGAACGTACATCTGACCACCAACTCCCAATTTCATGACTTCTCAGGCAAAAGAAAGCTGCTGGCCAAGGGAATACAACACACAAGCACATATTATCCTTAGAATTCAATTTAAAATTTTGAATGAGAATTTAGCTCAGGTGAAAAGAACAAAATGTGTGTATGAAAAGAAAATGTGATAAAAATCCCTCCCATCATGAGTGTGCATGAATATATAATTCCAATGTATATATAATTATAATGTACCAGTAAAAAGGGGAAAATACAAAAATGAATAAATATTTAAGAATAAATTTAACAAAAGAAGTGCAAGATCTGAATATTTATTTAAAAATAATAAAGTAAGCTGAACTATCTTGATTATAAGCCCAAGTGGCCTTTAGGTTAAGAATAAGCACAACAGTTGACCTGAGAAACCAATACACCTAAAAGCCAGACGTCTCTATTCCCAATGCTGTCAGTCAAAGAAACAGTGACAACGATGATGAAAGAGTGTTTTGGGTTGTCATATGTCAGTCATAACAAAAATCAGTGATTGGTTATTCTGCAAGGGAAGGAATAAACCCCTCCAGGCAGAAAAGTATAATGTGGCCAGAAGTCCCTGGGAAGATATTTAATTCTGTCGTGGTAACCATGTGAAGATGTCATGACAGAGCAGGTACCAACAAGAAGAAATGAGGACAAGACATACACATTCCCTCTCCACTTGTACTTATATAAACAAATAAAAGCACCAAATAGGAGGTCCAGTGGAAGTTTCTTTAAAACATTAGGAACCTCAAGAACTTAGGTCCACACTTTATTACACTTTAATTTTTACACAAAGACAGCTCATCCTCTGATTTTTAAATTTCATGATACTCAACTCCAAAATCATGTAGTAACTAATTTTTTTGCAATACTGTAGATCAGGTATACTATTAACTATCATTTCCATCTTATCTGAGAGCCTCATTAAATGGAATATGATATTATGCCAAATGTCTGAGAAGGTAATCAACAAAGCAACCAACACGGTAATAATAAATTAGAGATATGTCATGTGGTAAGAATAAAGGAGTGCATCATGTCTCCAAATTGGTAGCAAATAAATTAGTTATTCATTGGAAACTCTTGGCCTGGATTTATAAGTCTCCAATTGAATATAATTAATCACCATCATTTCTCTTCAGGCTTATTGGAAAGTGGATGTCAAACTTTACAGGTTTTTTTTGTTTGATTTTTTTTTAATCTACTGCCTTTGAATGTAATCAAAACTTCATGTGCACATAACATTGATATCCCAAAAGGCACCACAATCACTCTACATTCAGGTTCATGGTGATAAATGTTTAGGAAAAAATTAGCTGTAAAGTATTTATCAATACATGAGGAGGGATCTGCCCCAACAATGACATCACTGCATGTGCAGATAAAGAGTGGGATGTCCTTATCAATATTCCAGGTTGAGATTAAAAAGGCAAACTGAGCAGCATCTATTATTCAGTTCTAGGTCACTCTTTCAATGTCTTCTGACTTATTCCTTTTGAATTACCCTTAAATCAGTTTTAGTTGATAGAAAAATATTCATATCCTGAACTTATGAATCAAGATAGGTCACGTTGCTTTCCATCTCTCTTTTGTAAGAATCTCTTGTGGAAGTAAATCAGGGGCTACACTGCCTTCCATACACAGAAAATCTGCCAGAGGAATCCCACAGAAAATGCTGTGCAACAATGATCTCTAAGAATAACAGGATTTAAAAAATAATGTTAGGAAGAAACCACCAGATTCTTACCAGGAACCCTCCGTGGTTGTTGGAGCAGCCATCTTTGAATAGATTGGCTTGTTTCTTTTCTTCCTAATCTTCCCCTGTCCTTACCCACTGATAATCAAAATTAAGAGGGGTATGGGAAAAAACTGAAGGCTTTCACAGCCCAATCCTCCAGAATACTTGGGTTTCAGGGGAGCCTCAGAACTAGAATTAAGATAAAGGCTTATGTCTTTTCCACAGACACAGCATTTCTATGGGCAGGCCCAGCTCACACACCACCCCTTCTCAAGAGAGAGGGAAACATGGCAATCTTCACAGAGAGAACATGCTCTCTTCAGATACAATGCTAAGATGGAAGGATGCTCTCTGTGACATGCTGTCCCTTTCTCACATCCAAATATATGTCAACTTACTACACATGATGCTAAATTATTAAGAACCTGGAGCAGTCAAACAATATCTGGTAATGACATATATTGTATAATGCCTTATTAAATAATATTCATAGATAAAATAGCATGTATCCACACATAAGTTTAAAATATAATGCTCTAAAAATAACAAGGGGAAATAGAAGAAATAATAACAAATTATGTTTTAAGCCTATAATATTCCAATGCAACAACTCTTAAATACAAGTGAAATGCATTATGTCCAAAAATTGGTGAAACGTTTGTATCTAAGTGTAAAATCACCATGAGTGCAAACAAAACCAATGCAAACAAATATGGATATGTTTATTCACACTTAATATCACAACTAGGGCTTGTTACCACTTGTGACATGATTTTTTAAAATGATAAAAAAAACTTTGGGTAAGATTCTAAATGAAATATATATATATATATATATATATATATATATATATATATATATATATATATATATATTCTTTCCTTGATTTACAAATGGTTCCACCATAGAAAATTAACTATATATCAAGATTATACAGAAAATACTGTTTGTATAAAAAATACAAACCTAAGCTTAGATAAATTTTTAAAATTCTTTACTTAAATAGAATTTTTAAAATTTATCTAAGTGGAACACTGGAATTCTTTCTTACTCACGTCTTTAACAGATTGAGTAAGGCCCACCCAAATTTCAAAGGACCATCTGCATTACTTAGTCTACCAATTCAAATGGTAATCATAATTAGAAATATCCTCTCACACATTCAGAAATACTGTTTAACTAAATATCTGGGCATCCCATGGCCCAATCAAGATGATACATAAAATTAACCATCACACAGCATCACATGTTTTTGCCCACTTTTCACATACTTCTATCTTTTCCATGAAAAAAGCATAAACAGGGTAATCAATTATTTTGAGGAGGATAAAATATCTGAACCAAACTTGCCATCTTGGAGAAAACTCAGCCAAGCTCAATCTAGATCAGTTCACCCTCAGTCAATCCACAGATGTGTGGGTGAAACTAAAGCATCATTGTTGGTCACTCACTTTTGAAGAGGTTGGTTAGGAAATATGTAATAAATGTCAGATATATCAAATGAGATTGTTTTCCTTTCTTACAGCATAGGGAAAGCAAGTATTGTTAAAAGAAAAATAAGAAGTTAATTAAAAAATCACAATGTTGGACAGGAAATAGATGGATAAAAGAAAGGAGCAATGGGTAGAATCCAGGGGAAAGATACAACTTAATCAGTGCTATATTAACCTACAACACTGAGTCCTGGTTGAATGAATTGCTGGGCATTAGAAAAGCCTTTCAACAAATCATACCAGTAAATATTGCACAAACTCATTTCCCTACAATCACCTTGAGGGATAGAATATACAGTTTCCTATATCTGACAAATTAATATAAAGGCAGACAGAGATTCATTAAGAACTGAACAGCCCGGGAGGCTGAGGCAGGAGGATAGCAGGTTCAAAGCCAGCCTCAGCAACAGCAAGGTGCTAAGCAACTTGGTGAGACCCTGTCTATAAATAAAATACAAAATGGGGCTGGAGATGGGGCTCTGTGATTGAGTGCCCCTGAGTTCAATCCATGGTACCTGCCCCTGCAAAAAAAAAAAAAAAAAAAAAAAAAGGATAAGGATTGTCACAAAACATTTCAAAGTTGTGGTTCTCTGCTTTTATTCATTTCTCCCATTAAGGTTTAATAATTCTCCCATTATGATTTTCTTTTTTTCTTATTTTTTTGAGGGGACAGGTAATTTTATTTTAATTTTATGGGCTCCTTTCCCCCTCTTCTGCTGATCTAATTGCATTTATAAAAAGCAACTAACAGGTTCTTTAGAATAGATGCTGTTGATGGAAAAGCTCCAATGTTTGAACAAAATGGGAGCATTAAATAAACATTATAGAACTCACTAATAACATTGTGACTTTGCTGTCAAGTGTAGATTCCTTCTTTCAAGAAAAGTTTGTGAGGCACACTTGTAATCCCAGTAACTGAGGGTAGGGATGGGTTTGCAGGCAGGAGGATTACAAGTTTGAGACCAACATTAATCAACAACTTAGTGAGGCACTATGCAATTTAGTGAGACTCTGACTCAAAATAAAAATAAAAAGGCCTAAATATGTGGCTCAGTGGTTAAGTGTCCTTGGGTTCTATCCCTGGTACAAAACCAAAACAAAACAAAAAAATGCCAATCTGAAAAGATTACTATGAATCTAACTATATTTCATTCCGGGAAAGGCACAACTATGGACATAGAAAAGACTGGTGGTTACCAACAGTTTGAGGGAAAGACTAGGTAGAGAGGGATAGTGGGCACAGAGGATTTTTAGGGTGGTGAAAGTATTTTGTATAATAATATAATAATGAATCCATGTCATATGTTTGTCAAAATGTACAGACTGTACAACACAGTGTGAACCTCAGTGTAAACTGTGGACACTGGACACTAGTAATGTATTGGTAGTGGGCTCATCATTTGTAAAAAAAAAAAAAAAATGTGCCACACAGATGCAAGAAACAGGAAACCAGTGAGGGAGAAGGATATGGAAACTTAGTATGTTACACTCAGTTTTTCTATAAATTGCTAAAAAAAAGTAGTCCATTAATTAAAAAACACCCAAAATAATACCTTTAATTTTAAATGAAAATTAATGTAAAATGGATTATACAACTAATATAAAATTCAAAACTATGAAACTGCTAGAAGAAAACATAGAAGGAAATCCATGTAACTTTTTGTTTCTTGATGAGTGTTTAGGCATGACATTAAAAGCATGATTGAAGAATGAAAAAGAAATGAAAAGTTGGATTTTATTAAAACTGGAAACTTTTGTTCATCAAAAAAGCACCATTAATAGTGTAAAAAAAACAGGACACACTGGGAGAAAAATTTGCAAAATACATGTCTGATAAAGGACTGATATCTAAACTACCCCCAAATGCTCAAAATCTAACAAAAATAAAACAATCCAATTTAAAAATTGTCAAAAGATCTGAACAGATATCCACCAGAAAAAATACACAGATGGTGTGGAAGGCAGAAAAATGGTTTCCCAAAGATATATTCACTTCTTGATCCCCAGGACTTATACATGATTACCTCTTGGGCAAAACATACACAAGAATATTCATAGCAATTTTATCCATGATAGCCCCAAACTGGAAACCACTCGAATGGCTACCAACATGTCAACAGAGAAACAAACTGCAGTAGATTCATATACTGTAATATTTTCACTCAATTAAAAAATGAACTACTAAAACAAACAAAAGCATAAATCTTTTCAAAAATACAATGTTGAATGAGAGAGAATGGACACACAAGAATATGTGATTTGACTCCCCTTATATCAATTTCAAGATGAACAAAAGTTATCTCTGGTGATTGAAATCAGGACAGTTTCTCTGGGACAGGTGAGAATAACTGAAAAAGAATACAGGGAACTTTTTAAAGTAGTAGAGATATTCTTTTAGTTACACAGATACAGCAAACTGTTACAACTACAAACTTTTGATCTGTTTTCTACTGCTAAATATTATATTATAATAAACTGAATAAAACAAAATCAGGACTCAGAGGAATTGGGTTTTTTTTTTTTAATAGTGCTGAAACTTCAAAACCATTTCTTAAATAGATCCCAATGAATAGGATAATGAGTAATATAATGAAGAGCATTCTTAAAATAAATACAAGAAGTTTCTTGAAACTGTTTCTTATTGGGCTGGGGATGTGGCTCAAGCATAGCGCGCTCGCCTGGCATGCGCAGGGCGCTGGGTTCGATCCTCAGCACCACATAAAAATAAAATAAAATAAAGATGTTGTGTCCACCGAAAACTAAAAAATCAATATAAAAACTCTCTCTCTCTCTCTCTCTCTCTCTTTAAAAAAAAAAAGAAAAAGAAAGAAACTCTGTCTTACCAGAGCAATGTGAAAGAGGAAGACATTAGAAGCAAGTCCAGAGGGGAAAAATAATTTGATGGAAGCCCAGGGTTCCCTGGTAAGTTTTCTTGATCTAGTGATGAGAATTAAGAACATTTCATGTAGAGGTGTAGAGAGGGAGGAATGAACCTCTTATTATCCAGACACTAGACCCAGAAGCCAGCTGACAGAAGAGGAATTTGATGAAGTTGGAAGTCAGTTTATTGGTTTCTGACCCAGTGCAATGGGTTCAACTTTGAAGGGTGAGAAGAGTAAGGCCTGAGTCTATAGAACTGTTTAAGAATAACACTGTGAGATTCTGGACAAAGCATAAAGATCAAATGAAAGAATTGTCATAAGGAACTCAGAATCAGGTCGTAAGCTAAGTTGCTTTGAAACCCAATCACTTAGGGACTGCTTTCTTTGCCTCTACCTAAACCATGTAAACTGGAAGTTTGGGGCACCCAGAGGCAACATTCAGGGCATAGTGTTATTATTCTCAGGTCCACTGGCAATACCAAGTCTCTTCCAATCAACTTCTCAGACAATGGACATGCAAAAGGAGAATTTGGAGCAGGAGAGACAGAACTTGTTAGGCACCTCCAGAGGACTGAAATCAGGATAGTGGAAGATGATTGGAAGGAGCATGCAAAGGTATCTGGGTAGTAGGAATATTCTTCTGTTCCATGGATGGGTGCCTTTGAAAGAGATGTGTTCAGTTTGTGAAAATCATTCAGCTATACTATTATAATACATGCACTACTCTTTCTGTATATTTTACTTCAATTAAAAAATGTTTAAGAATAATTTTAAATGTTTCAGTCCCCTACCCCTGGTACTAGGAACTATAAAAACCTTGATGCTTTGACCTCTACTCTCAAGGTTTAGGAACCTCACTGTCTAGCAGGGAAACTGATAAAGCTTGAGGAGGAGGTATGAGCAGCTCTCCAACAGCCACCTGCCAGAGCCTGGGAAGGACTGAGGGAAGGGCCCCAGATTTTTAAGTGGAGACTTTAAAGGATAATTAACACATTTTTTCATAGATAAATGTGTGTATGTTGGGAGCAGAGAGATGATAGGTGGTGGGAAAGACATTCTAGGTCCATTAAAAGAGAAAATTATAAAAGACTCTAATTTCGAACTCCATCAAAATATAGTCATGACAGAACAAAAAATGTTCCTAAAACAAAATATTCAGAGTATTAGTACCAGGTCTTGGACACAAAAAGATTGGTTGAGGATAAGGGTAGGGGAGTGGGAGTTGGTTCTCAGCTCTAATAACCTAAGTCAACAAGAAGCAGTCTTCCTTGAAAGGGTAGTATATTGAATGTTTCTAGGTGTGTTCCTTTTTATTTTCCCCATTCAAAACAAAAACACAGTTGTGTATCACTTAACAATGGGGAAACACTTCTGAGAAGTTCATCATCAGACAATTTCATCATTGTGGGAACATCACAGTGTGTACTTAACACAAACCAGGCCAGATACGGTGTTACTAGGTGATATAATCATATGGGACCACTACAGCAGATGTACATGCCTTCACTGGCAAACTTTGCTATATGGTACATGACTATAATTTGATTAGGTATCAGAATAACTTATGTTCTCACAACTTAGGTAGTCTAATCTACATGATTGTCTGGAAAAGTATCCATGACAAAAGCAAACACTGCTTTTAAGCCAATAAAACTTTAATATTTAGACATATTTGAGAGTGGCATCACAGGGTATCTTGAAATTAATAATTACCACATTGAATTGTGTGTCTTATTTACAAAAGTAATATGAGTTTACCGTTGAAACTCAGAAGTATTTAAAGTAAAAAGTATAAGAGCCTCTCTGTCTTACTCCCAAAAGTTAACAGGCATTTGAATAATGTAGTCTGGATTCTTTGTAATAGAGACATGTCATATAGTCTGGTCAATAAATTATTATAGTCTAAATTATAACATATTTTTAAAACATTTCCATGTCCCTGCAGGTCGGTTCACCTCATTTATTTCCATGGCTACACAGTATTTCATTATTTATATGAACTGTAATTGACCTGATCAGCTTCTGATGGACATTTAGGTTGTTTCCAATTTTCACCACAGCAAATAATGATATAATGAATATCCTGTACAGAATTCTAATGGCTCACCTTAAGACTCGGATACCTCTGAGCATATCTATAAGAGAGAGACTAAGAAGTCTCCTAGGAAAGAGCTCATCTCAAGTGAAAAGCAATTAAGACTCACTTTCTATGGTCCTAAGACAATAGGCCTACAACAGAGGGGACAATCATGAGGATGTTGTGTCATTCAAAGTATCTTTGTACCAGCCCCCATGCATTCACATTCTCTAATCTCTCCAAGGTCATTAAAATCTCACAGTAGCATCAACAGATTCTACCACACAGGAACCAAGACATTCTGGGCAGTGGGAGGCAGGTCCAGCAACACCATACCTCTGTTGTCACAGGAAACCAAGGCAGGGCACAAGGACTCCAGGAGTGATCCCTGATGATTCCAAGATTCCTTTAAAAGGAATCTGTGAAGCTGGCTGAAATTCCACCAATGAGGTAGGAAAAGAACCAGAGAAATGTTTGTGAATGTTGAGAGTGTGGGTCTGTATTTCTGTCTCTATGATGATATGATCAACAGGAAACCCAGGCTGCAGATTAAACTGGATATTTCAAAAATAATAATATTTATGCTTAAATTACTCATGTTCAATTCAGCCAGCAATGTGCTTAATGTGCATTAACTGGAGCATGCTGTCAGGTGTTCAAAATAACACAGTGTGAGGGCATCCATGAGAATGATGCTGTGGAATTATTAGAATTTCACTTTAACACAAATGTATATGAGAACAGAAATAAAATAAGGAAAAAACAGCATGAGTAAAAGTACTAAAAAGTGATATTAAAATGAAGATACTTTTAAACAGGCTAGTCAGAGCTCGAAATGACAAAATGGGTCACCTTCTCTACTTACTGCCAGCATGCATGGCTGTTCCCTGCTGCAGAGGCTACTGTGCTGCATAACTTTGCTGAGTTAATTTCAAGCAAAGAACAAAATAACACAGGCATTTCTCTTAGGAAAATTTTACACATATTCACAAGATCACTATTTATTTTGCGTGAATGTGCAGATTCTGAGACCTGAATATTTCAGGAGATAATACCTAAAAAACAAGGTGCTGCTGTCCCTGTGTTCCACAAAGGCAGACCTAGAACTTCAAGTTCCACTTGCTCAGCAATCCCAAGAGCTGTGATGGGAACAGTAGATCCACTGATTTCACTTAGGAATAGGAAACCCAAGGATGTTTTTTGCAGGCTCCTTATGCTCATCCAAAATTCTGGACACACTGGATAGTTGGAATTGGGAGAAGGCAGGCCTGAGGTAAGGGCAAGAACACTGGATAAGGTGTCTGATGACTTGGTTCAGTTGATTATAAGCCATATGTCTGAGGAAAATAAAATCACAAGTTCTCTGAATAACAAGAGGCCCCGGGTCATCATGATGATGAAATACGCATGCATATCTGCATGTATGATCTGTACATAAATACACACAGTTTACCAGAACTAGCCACATAACTGGCAGGGCCCTGTGCAAACAAATAAACCAAAAAATAAAAAATAAAAACATGGGGCACAGTGTTCAAAGAATTTGAAGAAGTAATAGCAAAGCATTAAACCAAGTGCAGGACCCTTCTAAATGTAAGGTCCTGAATGACTGCACAGGTGGATGGCCCACAAAGGTAGCCCTGGATGGTATCATTCTGGGAAGGGCACTCCTGAGAACAACACTTTTATAAATGCATAGCTAAATCCTCCAGAATCTCAGGAAAAATATTTGGCTGCCTCTGAGATTGCATTATAATGAAAAGGAAGCAGGATTTCATATACTAAAAAAGAATCCTCTTTTTTTTCAAGATGACATGGAAAGAAGATAAAAAGACATCCTTTAAAACTATAGTGCTTAGCTATAAGGAACATAGTATATAACTTTATATATTTTTCTTTATGTAATCCTCACACACAATCCTAATCAGTGAATCTAAAAAGACTTTTTTTCCACAGGTGAAAAAATGATGGATCTGAGAGGTTAAGAAACTTGATCGTGGTTACACGATTTTTCTCTCATAGATCATTAGTTCATTTGACAATACTTATTGACCTCCTACTATCCCCTAGGAACTGTTTGAGACATTGGAGAGAAAACACCAAGACAAACAAACAAACAAACCCAGCTCATCTCTAATCCTGTCTTTGGCCTCCTGGAGTTTAGAGGGGAGACACTAGCATTAATTGAAAAAAATCGCGCTCCTTTTTCAAAAAAGGAAATGGTAAAATTAATCAGTTTTATAAACAAGGTTGCCAGATTTAACAAATAAAAAATACAGAATGCCCAGATAAATTAAAGTTTCACATAAACAACTATTAATGATTTAGTATAAATGTGGTCGAATGTTGGTGTTCCCCTCAAATTCATATGTTGGAATCTTAATCCCTAAAATGATAGTATTAAGAAGCTGGGCCTTTAAAGGAAGTGATTAAGGCTTGAGGGCTTCATCTTACCAATGGAATTAGTACCCTTCTAAAAGAAGTTGAAGGGAGCTGCCTTATTCCTTCCATCATATGAGGACATCTGGAAGAACAGGCCTTCACCAGACACTGTATCTGCTAGCACCTTGAACTTGGACTTCCCAGCCTCCAGAATTATAAGCAGTATATTTCAGTCTCATTACAGCAATTTAAGGGACTAAGACAATATCCCATGAAATGTTTTGAAAATATTTATACTAAAAAATGTCTCGTTTATTGAAATTCAATTTTACGTGACTGTTCTGTATTTCCTCCAATAACCTTATTTATAAGGAAAAGTACACTGTTGTAGGGGAGGGAATTTTAACCTGACAACAGAGATTCAGAGACTTCTCTAGAAAGGGAAAACTGAACTGAGATCTGAAAAATGTAAGAGTTAGTATACTGGAGACAGGTTGAGGCAGGTGTCAAAAGAAGACTGAATTTGAAGGCTGCTGCTCTGTAAATAGCTTGGGGATTGATTATACAAATGGAGGCTCTGGAAGTGAGCATGGGCCAGATCATCCAGGGTTTTAAAAGCCATGTTAAGAGTTAGCCTTTGTCCCATTAGACTGCACATGCTTTTCCCACCTTTGAGAAGAACTATTGTCTATATGACCATCTTCCCTACTTCATTCACTCCTCCTGACTTTTACCAAAGATATTAGTCATCTTTAAGTCTGACGAGCCAGTTAGAACATGATTCTTCTGAGGGCTTCCAGAACATATTCAGTAAATATTAACCAGAACAACTTAGGTTAGAAAGTTAATGTGTGTGGTCTGTAAGTGTGTCCCCTAAGGATACCATCAAACCTGCTTGGTAAAGCTTGATAATCAGCAGCTCCTGGGCCCGTGTAGGAAACCACTAACTGGAATGTCTAGGATGGGGCTCAGAAAAGTCCATTTAAACATGCTCCCCAGAAAAGTATATTACACATGACTGAGAACCACTGGTTTATTTGTCTATTCTAAGATTTTAATTACAGGATTTTCAAATACTAGTAAATGATATGGAAAGTACTTGGTCTGATTTGTCATAAATCTCACTATACTTGTGAATTGTCAGAGGCCTCAAGGTTGTCAGAAGGTAGAAGCCCATCATTATAGTGTCAGTCTTAGTCTTAGTGTATAATATAAATATTATACACTGTCTACTGGAAAGAGATATAATAAGCATGTTGCACATTAGGTAGTCAACAATAAGCATTTAAAATGTCATGGTAAATAGATATATCTGCTTTATATTATGCTGAAATTATTATTTTTCAAGTTGGTCTTTTAAAATGTTTTAATTCACAAAGTCTAGAATTTTATTAAAAATTTGAGTTTTGAAAATTGTTTTAATTAGAAATTAGGCTCTTCATATTCTTAAAGGCATAACATAAAATCTAACAGACCATTTTTCTCTGCAAAAATGGAAAGTATAGCTCCATGTAAAATTTCAATCTGAGTTAATAAAAATATTCTTCCATTCTTATAAATATATAAGCAAAGTTCAGATTTTTAGAAATCATATAATTTTCCGCTATGGTTTCAATGTGAGGTGTCCCCCAAAAAGCTCATGTGTGAGACCATGCAGGAAGGTTCAGAGGAGAAATGATTGGGTTGTAAGAGTCTTAACCTAATCAGTGATTTAATCCCCTGATAGGGATGAACTGCATGGTAACTGAAGTGGTAGGGTGTGGCTGGACGAGGTGGGAATTGGGGCATGGCTTTGGGTATATATTTGTATCTGGCAGAATGGAGTCTCTCTCCACTTCTTGATCACCATGATATGAGCTGCTTCCCTCTGCCACACTCTTCAGCCACGTTCAGCCTCGCATCCAGGCCCTAGAAATGGAGCCAGCCGTATGTGGGCTTAGACCTCTGAAACAGTGAACACTCAAATAAACTCTTCCTCCTCTACAGTTGTTCTGGTCACATCCTTTAGTCACAGCAGCGAAAAACTTGACTAAAACATTTCCATATCCTGGAGTGAAAGAATATTAGAACTAGAAAGGGCCAACTATCAAGTCTACTCCAGTACATTTATTTCAGGTGTTTCAACTCTTTCCAACAGGGGAAGCTATCATTTGCAACTACTACTACTACCAAGAGAGGGTTTGTGGTAAAACTACATGGTGCTTTTATATCCCATAAAGATATATTTTTAGGGGCTGGGTTTGTAACTCAGGGTAGAGCATTTGCCTAAAATGTGTAATGCACTGGGTTCGATATTCAGCACCACATACAAATAAATAAAATAAAAATTATAAATAAATAAATAATATTTATTTCTAGCAAGAATTAAATAGTAACTTCTTAGCTATGTCGAATCAAGAAGCTCCTAATTTAATCTACTACAATATTTTACACTGGTTGCTCAATTGTGCAGAGTGAAAAAGCAAAGCCAAGCCCAAAATAATGCAGCAATATTGTATCAAAAACTCCACACAGCTGGGGAGGGGGGCTGTGCCTCCTAGGCTTACAAACAGACCTCATCTAAATGAGGAATTGGTGTTAAAATGGACAAGGATAGGCATCTTGTGAACTTGCCTCAGACAGAAATCTCAGCAAAAGAGAACCAAGCAACATACTTGTGAATTTTTGGTTTATCCCTGGAAATAGCTGCATGGAATAAAAAGGGTGTTTTCACTTTCACTATTCACAGAAATCTCCGATTACTATGATAAATACATAAAACATAGTGAACTGCTTAAGAAGGCATTTTGACAAATCATATGTTTTTAATCATAAAACATGTTATCAAAAGATCTACTTAGGAATAAGAGCTAATATTCCTAATTATAAGAAATGGATTTTCTGCTGTTCGTGATCATGTGATACTTGCACATTATGATGCCTTTCCGGTAATCTCCTTCAACTGCATCCTGTTCTCTTAAGTATTTTCCACACTTCAGGGATATGATAGGGCAATAATGAGCAGATTTTTTTTTAAACCTAAAAGCTTTTAGGCTAATCTTTTGCTCAGATGAGAGAAGCTCATAAGCCAGATCATCCAGTGGGCCATGAAAAATATATTTGATTTTTCCACGACATCATTGAAAACACTCAAATGTGATCCAGAGCTTCCCATCCAGACAGCACCTGAGGGTGGATTTCTTATTAGAGTGTGAGGAAAAGTCTATTGTCTGCCTTTGCTGACACTGAAGGCCAAATTTCATTAAAGGCAAAATTCTGAGAAGTTAGAAATTAGAGAATTTTTTAAAAAGATAAAATTGTTTTCTTTTTCCTTGCAGGGAATTTATTTTATAATATTTTCCATTTGTAGAGAATTTGTATTTCCAAAGTTTTCTGAAAATAATTTTTTGTCCCCAACTCTGTAAGGTAAATAAGGACCTGGTTGAACTATTTCCCCCCCCCACACACACACACACATTTCTCAATTGTAGTGGAGGAACCCAGGATAACTTGCCTAAAGGTGATTTAACATAATATTTGGAAAAGTGGGAAAAAGGTTCTTTTTCTCCACATTCCTTGATAACTGCTTTTCTCCCCCCACTTCTTCCTGGTCGTCCTTTTTTCCTCAGCCCACCTCCTTAGTTGCTATTGTCGCACATGCTTTCAAATTTGGGCTCATTCATTTGCCAGTGCAAAAGCCTTTGTCATTGGCTTCCCAGAAAGTGATCTTTTAAATAAATAAATAAATAAAATAAAAGGTTGGATTTCTTTTTATCCGGAAATGCTGAATCAATAGTGTTTTTAACACACTTTTTATGTTATAAAAGAGGAATACGGCATTCTCAAACCCCATTTAGAGGGTAGTCCTCCTACCAAAAATCCTTGACAGGTGAAGGACTGGATTGGCATTACAGAACCTCAACCCCGAAGCGTTCACAAGGAAACTCGCCAGGAGCACGAGGCCTTTCAGAACTTGTCATTGAAAAAGGAGTGAACTCTTGTTTTAACAGCTCAATGCGACATTCTCCTCTAGGATTATGGATAAGAATTAAACGGAAACTACTTTTCGCTCTGTCAGTCAGCTAAATTCGAAGGGAGCTAAACACGTCTGTGAGAGTAATCAGGGGATCTCTGTTGTGGCGCCTTAAAAGATGCTCCAACTCTTCCGTCCCCTGGGGAGCGCTTGGTCGCTGCAGCGCCTTCCCGGCACTGCGGCGCACTGCGGCGCCGCCTGCCTTCCCGCAGCCCTGGTTCTACTGGGCTTTCCTCCACGCGCCACGTTACTGGCCGCCCCCACCGCAGTCTGCTCCAGCGCGAGGCCCCAAGGGTCGCGGCTGTCCGCGTCGAGGGCGCAGCAGGGCATCCGTCACCAGAGAGCCTTTGACGCACATGCGCCGGCTCCCAGACGGAGACTCTGTCGCCTCCCCCAGGCCTCCACCCAAGCCCGCCCCTCGCGGGTCTGCATTTGCATCACTTGCACACGTAGAGGGTGACGCGAGCGCCCCCAGCGCGGGCAGTCCGGGCGGTACCTCCAACCCGGGTGACTCAGCTCCACCCCCTCCGCCCCCGCGCGTGGCAACTGAGGTCCCCGCACGCCCACAGAAAAGCTCTGTATTGTGCATCTGCGGAGGGATGCCGGCTGCCCCGAACCAAGTTGATCCTCATATTCTACGATCCTCCTGGCCCAGCCAGAGGCGGGTTTTGCCACACATTGGGGAAAAGTATTCCCAGTTCTAGAGCCCAGGCGGATGGGGGAAAGCCCACCAAGAGATAGTGTCAAATGTATTGGCTTCTCTCTCCACTTCCCTCCTTATCATCAGAAATTATCTGTGGAGTATTATTTACCGGGGATGGTCTCCTCTCCCTGCTGAACTTCACATTCATTGGTCTACTTCGCTGTGCCCAATGTACTGTAAGCACTCAATAGGTTTTTGCCCAATGCAGGCGATGTGTAGGGAATTACAGGCTCTCACAAAGAGCCATAGCCCCGCGGGTTTCCCTGTTCTCCATTCTTCTGCGCTCGTGCAGACACTGGACCGAGGCTTCGGGAATTTACGTGGAAGAGTTTGAAAATTCACAGTTTTTCTTTCAGGTTCCCGCAGCGCCTACTGCGGCGGCCACTGCTCTCCCGCCACCCTTACGTCTGCAGAGGGATCCCCGCTGAAAAGTTAAGCCCAAGGCTGCGGTGAGCGGTGAGCGCACAGGTTGGGCACCCAGCCGGCGGCTCTTGGATGCTTGTTTTGAATCAACCTCCCTTTGCGGGTGAAAGCACCTAAGTAAATGAGCCTAGAGAACCCTGCAGATTCAGCTCCCGCATCCCAACTGCTGCCCACCCGTATCCCCCGGGAATCCTGGATAAAAGTGCGCCCGCATCCCTGACCTACCCCAGTTAACCACGGCTCACTCCACCGCCTTACCCCGACTTTCAGGGTCCCACTCTAACAAAGGCACCCACCCGGCAGCCCCAGGCACCTGCAGCCGTTTTCCTGGGGCCAGGTGGGCAAAGTTGAGATTCTGGGAGGCTGCAAAAAGTTCCCCAGGCTGCAACGCCCGATCTTCTGGTCCGAAAAGGAAATCCAGCAGAGAATAAGTCTCGCCACTGCTGCCAAAGACCCCTCACTCACCGCTCTAGCTGTCAGGGACCCCCGGCCCTGAGTGGTGTCAGTTCTGCAGCCGTCGCCTCGCGGGGGCTGCTCCGGCTCGCTTCCTGGGGCCGCCTCCGTCTGTTACTCTCTCCTGCAGCGCGCGGAGTGGTGACTCCTCCGAGCGTGTCAGAGTCGAGAGGAGGGGCGGGAAAGTGGCTCCGGGCTTGCACGCTGCGGTCCTTCTCCTCCTCCTTCGCCCGCCTTCCCCCGCCCCCCCGTACTGCAGTGCCGGGCGGCGGCGTGGAGAGAGTACAAGCGATGCGCAGGGAGGGAGTCACCGTGTGCGGAGGAGGAGGGCTCAGCGCACGACTCGGCGTGCTGAGGGAAGTCGGGGTGCGGAGGCACGGCTCTGGGATGCGGGACTGAAGCAGGGTGGTGATGGCAAGGCCACCTCCAAGTAGCCGGTACTTTGGAGGAAGTCAAGGTTCCGAGTTTGTAGCGGGGGAAAGAAAAGGGACGACAGTCCCTAATTAGTCTCCCCAGAGTGACTGTGCGTTACGCAGTTGGCGGCGCCCCCCGACAGGTCCTGCAAGACGCAAGGGAATTTTGACTGCTGGACCTGGCTAGTAACCGGAAAAAAAGAATGTGCCGCCTATTTGGGGGCGCGTGACTGACTTGTTTAACTTTGATTTGGCTTCCAGAAAGTCACCATACTGGGGTAGGTTGCCCATTTTCCCCACCCGCATTTCCCACGCAGGCATACAAGTCAGAGAAGAAACTTGAGGCACAGCAAGAACACCAGGTAGGCTAGGCAGCCACACTCAGTATTGAAATTAAAAAAAAAAAAAAAAAAAAAGCCAGGAGAATAGAGTTAGATGACTGAAACTTATTCATGCAAGAACACACCGCAGCCTGGCGCGCCCACCCACCACAGCACTGGAAGGCGTTGCCTGCTCGGGTGCCTCGCCCCAATCCCGCACCCGAAGGCTGCGGGTAGCTAGGCATTCCCTGGTCCTTGACCCTGCCAGCTCCGCTCTCACAAGGAACCCAGTGTGGTGCGAAGCTTAGCACAGGCGTGTGCCTTCCCGCAATCATTAGTCCTATAATGGTGACCCGAAGTGAGACAAAGCGTGGCGCCAGTGTAGGCTGCAGTGGGTGGAACTCATACACATCGTCTCCTAGCGAATGTGTTTCATCCTTGTAATGGATGATTGAACGGATGGATGAATGGATGGTTGTGTGGATATAAATACAAGCATGTAAACGTGCTGGGGAAGGAGAGCTATGGGGCTCCTTGGGGCTGGAGCTTTTGCCCAGAGAAGCTGGTGGGGATGATGTAGTTAACCCAGTATGGGGCTGTAACCCGAGCTTTCTGGCTTGGATTGTGCCATCCTACAGGATTCTGTGGAAAGAAGAAAATGGAGACATCTCTTAGTCTCTCACTTTTCCTTCTCTGCAGTTCAGGCACGCACACTCTCAATTAGGATCTTCCTGCCCTGTTGAGCCTACACTTTCTAGTTGGTCTTTGAAAGCCTGCAGTTTGCCACCATGTTTGGAGCTGCAAGATAGCCAAAGCTACACAAAAATTGATAACCATGTTTATTTGTACTTCGTGGATCCTTCTTCATGTGGATTCTAAAATGATTGTATTGCTACCATATAAAGGAAGAATATACCACAAGAGTGCTTGTGACTGCCAAGCTGGAAATAAAATTGTGAAATTAAAAAATTATAAATTTTATCTGGATTCTTCACATAATATATGTAAAATTTTGAGTTCTCTACTGCAAAATGTACTTGTAATTCATTCAGCTTCCAATGGATATCCTCTTGAGGACCTGTCCCCCAAAGTCCCAGAATAATGCATTATTTTCTGGATTCCAAGGTCCTTTCCAGTATACTTCTTATCCCTAGGTCTCGTGGATCCTCCTCTGAGAAGATTCTTATTTTTGTCTTCAATTGTTAAGGAAATGTTTTCTCTCTTCTAAAAACACTTGTCTTGTGGGAACTGATAAGGATAAAGATGTATACCTACCCTGTCTCCATAACACCTCAGAGATTTTATTCCTCTACATAGAGTGTCTTTTTGTGGTGCTAGACAGCAAGCCATCCTAGTATGCATCAAAGATATGTTTTTGCATCTGCAAAGTGTTTTTTAATATGTATTTTAGTAGATGGACACAATACTTTTATTTTATTTATTTATTTTTATGTGGTGCCAAGGATTGAACACAGTGCCTCATACTTGGTAGACAAGTACTCCATCACTGAGCTACAATCTTAGCCCCTGCAAAGTGGTTTTGATAACAGCACTTTGTACCTAGTTCAGATGCTGTGGTGACAAAATATTATAATAGCCACAAGAAGCACAGAGCCTAGTACAAAGTTGGCAGAGAAAAAAATGTTAGTCACTCTTCCCCCCTTTAATGGTCAGAGCAAGGTTTTCCAAAAGCAGTGCTGTGGAACACCAGTCCTATATGATGTTCTGCAAACCTGAGTAGCACCTGGCTTCTTACAACAGGAATCTAGAGAGCCCATGCTTTTGGAAGAAGTCCACACCCCTCCAGTTTTCACCTCCACCATGAGGTGTCAGTAGCAAGGCACAGACACCTACTTTTCTTCCCAACACTCCCAGCTTCTCCAACACTGTGGGTCCTGATTCTATCAGTGTTCATCTCATTAAGTCCTTAACGTCCATTCATATCAGTTACCATGAGAAGCCCCAGAATTTCAAATGCATTTCTCATATCCCACTTCAGAATGCTCCTAGGTTTGGCACATCCTGTGTTCTGTCCCTTCCTCCCTATCTGGATCCTGAAATGCTTTGACTCTGCCTTCTAGAATTCAATCTCCCTCTAGTAAAATGTCCCATATGCTCAACGCTTTGCCTCCTTATCCTAACAGAAACTTGGCTTTGCCCTCAAAACAGGCTGCTTTCCTCACAACCCTCTCAAATGGTGATTTTCTTTTTTCATTCCCAGGTCTTATGTCACAATATCTAAAGGTAGGAAGAGGTTAACTTTTCATATTTCATTAGTGCTTCCAGAAAATTCTTCATCCATTATCCATAAAACCTACTTTGAATCTCGATTCTTTAGGTTATTTTACTCATTACTCATAAATGGTGCTGCCATGCTTAGATCAAAAGCCCCAAGGAGTTGCAGAGCTCTCCACTATAGGGTAATTACTATATGAGGGCATTTAGCAAGTGGATTACTCTGGTGGCTGGTGTCCCCTTTCCTTTCTCAAACTGTAAGAGATTGGCCACAAAATGGTATTGATGCAGTGGGTTTGAGTAATTCATATCATCCTGAGACCAACCCCCATCTCCCACAATTCCACTCTCCTCTTATTATGTAATAATTTTTATTGTGGATTACTTTGTTTAACCTGAGATCCAAACAATGCCCACCACACATTGCATTTGGTGGATAAGCCTTTTAAATTTCTCTTCATCAACTGGTTCACTCTCCCTTTTTTCACCCCTTGCAATTTACTTTTGTTAGAGCATTTTCCAGTAGAGTTTTCTATAGTTTGGATTTTTGCTGATTGTGTTCCTATTATGTTGTTTAAGTGTTCCTATAATCTAGAAAATCAATCTAGAGGATTGTCAGAGTCAGGTTTTGTTTTTTGATAAAACTACTATCTAGTTGTTAATGTGTCCTTCCATTAGGTGGCATATACTATCTAATTGTATCATTTTGTAATATTAGCAGTTATTGATGATTATAGCTATTGATTCACTATTTTGTTCAGATTTTGCCAAATGGTAATATTCTAATGAACACTTCTCAAACATTCATCCTCCTATCCTTTTAAAAAATGCTTGATAGCCTTTTGAGAGTCAAGAATAGAAGACAAAATATAGGTTTTGCACAAGTTATTAAATCTAATAGGGGAGGCACTGCCCACTGTCCACCATAAGCAACCTTAGTCAACTTTCTGACACTATGACAAAATACCCAATATAATAAATTTATACAGATGAAATATTTATTTTGGCTCATTGAAGTTTCCAGTCCATGACAGTTTGGCTCCGTTGCTTTGGGCTGGTGGCAAGGAAGCACATCATGGTGGGAACATATAGCGGAGCTGAACCACTTACTTCATCATGAACCAGGGAGCAAAAAGGGAATGAGGAAGAGGCCATGTACTTTGGGGCATATTCTCAGTACTCTAAGGATCTCCTACCAGGCACCATCTCTTACAGATTCTATGATCTTTCAATGGTGTCACCCTGGGGACCAAGCCTTTAACACCTGGGCCTTTGAGGGACACTCAAGATCCAACTACTGCACAAAATAGTGTAAGGAAAACTGAAAACTAATCCTCTCTTCCACTACCATTGTAGGGGACTGCTGATAATGTTTCCTTAATGTTGGGTAGAGAGCATGAGTATGTGGGTGTGGAGTAGGGGTAAGAAATACTTGCCCAAGAACTTTTAACTGAATTCAAGTAGTGGAAATTTGCATCCCAAATTTCTAATTAAATTGTAAATTCAATTTTATGTTGATGGGGATTTCTCAGGACTCAGCAGTAAGAAATACACATCCTTTCTGGAAAGACCCTCCTTCATCCTAGACTTCAAAAACTACAAGTAAGTTTGTAGTAAAAGTTAGAAAATAATAAAGCACACAAGATAAGTGAACACAAGGAAACATAGCACCATGAAGGAGCACTAGCAGATATCACAGAAGAAACTTCAATCCCTCTCTAAGAAAATACTTTGGATGTTGGAATTAATTATTGGTCATTATTACTACCTTACTTGAAAAAAATAAAAGATAAGCTTGAAAGTATTTGTAGACAATAGGAAATTATAAGAAATAACCAATTATATTTGAAAAGGCACCCAATAAGACTTCTGTTCAACTCTGTTGGTTGCTTACCAACATCCAATCCACCTTCCACACATACACACATCTTATTCTTTCCTTAAAGGACCCTGATTTTATTTAGGCATCCACCATTTTTTAAAAGTGCTCACATATATTTAACAATACAGTTTTATATAGAATGCTAAGATCATTTTTCTTCCAATTTTACAGAAAGAATAGAAATAATGTGAACCTTCTACTTATAGAACCATGGCACATTCAAATTTAACTTCTAAGTAGATGCATTCCAATTTGTTTAGAGTTCAAAGTTTCAATAGCAATTATGAAAAGAGGAAAATTTGTACATAAATTGTTTTACATCACTGATCAAAAATTAAATGCAAGAAACACTAAAATAAAATTTAATAAGGTCTTATGTGCCCTGAGGAGGTGACACTTGACTTGGATGGATGATTGCTCTATACAAATTATCTCCCATTTGGCACTTCTGTGACTGCAGGATAACTAATCTTCAGTTGTCTTTCTACCAGACTTGGTACTACTAATCTTCTTTACTTGATAGCAAGGTTTGTAAAGATTCATAAAAATAACTGCAGAATTGAAAAAGGCACCCTCCTTTTTAGCTTCTAAGTATTCTTCTATTACTAGTCAGTTCTTGCAAGAATGTGTCCATCCAAGAATAGATGTGCAGCTCAATGGACCAGGGGAAATCTTGTACATTCTATAGTGGTGGCTGCCATAGATGATAAAATGACAAAGACCCATAGCAGCAACAGGCAAGTGTTCTCTTGGTAGATGGGTTTTTCTAGCTACTTCTTAATTTCTCCCTGGGTAATACCAGTTTTCACTGCCATCTTTATTTTATAACTCTGGAAAATTTCCACCCAGACTTCTGAACCCATAAATATCTGAGATTCACCATTTTTCACTTGGTCGTGTGCTATAGAAACCAGTCTCATTACACTTTGACTGGCCCACATTGGTCATTTCGTTCTTTGATCCTTTCCAGTGATTGATTTGGGCATCTACATGTTACACAATTTTGGTCTATGGCACATGAAGGGATGACTTCTAGAGATCTTTGGGGAAGATTCTTCACTCCTAAGATAGAAATGAAAAAAAGGAAGTCTCATTTCTGCTTTTAGATATTATGGTGTCTGAATGTGACATGTAGAACTTCTGCAAATGTTCTTTAGTCATGAAAGAGAGATATTCTAATAACAAAACACATGATGGATGTAAGGGCCAAGTGAATTTTGAAGAAGTGGAGCCAGAGCCCGATGTACCACATGTAGAACAGCCCTACTTCTGTTGTGTGATGATGAGTTTCCTTATTTTTTAAAAAACCACTAAGTTAGAGTCTTTTGCTCCCAGTAAAAACATTCTTACACTTATACTCCTCAGTTCTAAAAGAGTGCCTAGTATATAGTATGTACTCAATGTGTGTCTTCTAATTTGAGCTGAACCATGTGCTGTGTTCCTTTCTGTTGGGAAAACATGATGGGCATCTCCATCTGCCATTTCCTAAGTATCTAGCACAGTTCGTGGTTCATAGGTTTTTGACAAATAAATATCTGCTTAAAGCCAACATAGTTTCAGCATCTTAGAAAAAAAGAGTCCTGATGGAAGACTGAAAATGAGGGGGAGTCAGTGGAAACTCAAGAACTGGAGGAATGTCTAGAAGATATTTCCTTGGTAGAAAGAGGCAGAATTTGAAGTCTGGAAAACTTTCTTATTAAGGAAGAGAGAAATGAGGGCTGAAGTTGTGGCTCAGTGGTAGAGCACTTGCCTAGCATGTGTGAGGCACTGGATTCAATTCTCAGCACTGCATGTAAATAAGTAAAATAAAAGTCCATCAACAATAACAAAAAAAATTAAGAAAAGAAAGAAAGAAAGAAATGAATTTCATGAAACTCTGAGCAATTCAAGTCTGTACCTGGTGTCTCCATGGAGCCATAATTGTTCCTCTCTGTGTAGTTTATTTCTGTTATTTGCATACCAAGGATACGGTAATTTTTATAACTCAGAAAATGTCTAGCTTCAGTACATGCAGCTGCTGTCAAGATGCTAGCTAGATAGGGGACTATTCTGAGGTCTCATTCCCAGAAGATGAGTCCCTGATCTGAAATGGTGGTAGAGAAGACTTGGACCCACCGCACATAAAATTGTGGCATCTCGATGATTTGGTTTAGAAATGCCCAGAAGAAGTGCAGCTGTGAGTAGGCAACTCACCTGCTCCAAATCTCTCAGTTACTGTACAGTGACTATATGAATAAAGTCCAAACTTCTCAGACTGTCCAGAGGAAGCACTAAATAACTACGGGTGAGGACGGTTTGATCAGACTCACCTCAGTCTCCCAGAGCTTGCACAAGGGACTAAGAACCCTCAATCCATGAGTGATGGGAGTCAATGTAAGGATTTAATCCTCACTCACTGAAGGATGATTCTCAGGAATGTCCTACACAGTCTTCTAGAAGGGCTTTAGTTGGCCATAGCAGTTGCTCTCTTAGAAGTTTACCATTTACTGACTTCCCTGTCCCTGTCTAATATTCCCACTTGCTAACTATTTGCCCAGTGAACTACAAGCACTCAAGTCCAGCTATGCAAAGATGTCAGTAATTTGGTTCCAGTCCCTTTCAAACCCGTTATCTCAGTATCCCCAGTCTGAATCTTGTACCTCAGATATTCTGGACTAGTGGTCATACCCCAAAGATTCACCATGTTGCTCTATCTCTGTATAAAGTTACTCATACCATATTCACTGCCTGAAATACTAAATACCACCTTTTCTCACTGCCTGGAATACTAAATGCCACCTTTTGTCCTGCACCTTTGCCAACCATTCTAGGCAAAATTATCCTCCCTAGTTCTACACTATGATGGCTCTTAGGTTCAACTGAATATATAGCCTCATCACTCACCAGTTTTGTTAAGAATAATTCTATCTCATTTTCTGCAATGCAACAACTTTTTGAGGGCAAGGACATTATATTCTGTACAATGTTAAACCCCACAGACTCTATCACACAATACTTTCTATATGAAAGGTCCCAAATGCCTTATGCATAAATGTTCAAACATTTAATGAATCCTTTTACATTCTTTAACTCTGCTTTCCTAGAATGATCAAGGGTCTTTCCATATAAGGGACTCACAATTTTAAATTCTGCAAAACCTTCTTCAGAGGACTAAGAGCACACTATCCTGAGAAATTCCCTGTGTTCCTACAGCCTTCATCTGATTTAAATTTAAAAAAAAATAGAGCCCCCAGTGGGGAAAGAATAATCTTTGAATTTCTCCTTCTCTTTTTCCTCATAACTTCTACTGCTGCTCTAAGTGTTAGAGAAAGTGTTATGGATCCTCTGTATCCAAATGATTTATAGCTCAACTCTGAATATTCCCATTGGGTCTTCTATTTACACTGGTTGGATTTTCCTTTTTAACATTCTTCCACAGGTCTGTTAATGCATTGGGTTCTATTAAATTATTTTCCTGCTCAAGGGAGAATTATTGTTTCCCTGTTTGGAATTGGTCTTGCATAATCTTTTTTGCTCCAAATTAGTGTTCTAACACTCAGCTTTTCTACTTTAATAATAGACATGCTGTTTTCCCTATATGGTCAGGCTATTAAAAATGCATGTAGTAAGCTCTCTGGAAGTTAGATTCACTTCTATTTTTAGCATGATCCGTAGGTATTAGTGCTGACCAACTTTTGGGTCACAAATGGCTTCTTATTTTAAGAAGCAGCAACACTGTGAATGTTAATGATGGAAACATTGATATAAATAGTTTGTTTAATTTATGTTTCTCTTTCTATACACTTAGAGATGTTCCTGCTGATAAAAATTTTAAAGATTACCCATGCCCATACTTCACCCAGTCTCAAGAAGAGAATTTCTGATAACTTATTACCAGTTTCTTGCATAAAAATGACTTTTATATGGATATGAAATGTCCCATGATGCAATTTGAGCTCATTTTTATATAAATTGGCAGCCTTTTGGTATGGTTCCTGAGGGGTGAGGTGAAGCTTAATGCTTCTTTTCCATTATCTGCCAGGGATTCTTTGCAACCCCCAAGGAAGTGAATTCTCACTTTTAGAACTGAAATAAAGTCAAATCAAGCTCATCATAGGCTATTTTATATTCCAAGAGAGAGAATAGGAAGGCTCCCTTTGGTATTAGTTCTAAGCTATAGTTGACAAAAAGTTCTGGGTTTGGGGCCATGCAGCACTTGCCAGTGCTTTCTTCTCATTTATCTCACAGGAAATGGAGTCATGTTACTAAGGAAAGCCCTAAATATGTAGGGGGTGCTCCATCTTATCTCTTTGGATCATTATCTCAGATGACACCTTAATGCTGTGTAATTCTTCTTTCCAAAAAAGCTGGCTTATCGCTGAAGATTTTCTAGGGATATAAGGTACAGGGACCACTTGGTGGAACAGATGTTGATCCAAAATTTCCTTTTCAAAAACATCCATTAAAACATAAATCTCAGGTTGTCCTAGAGGCACTGCAGAAATGGCATAGGAATTAGCAGATGTTCTAGATCATTGGTTCCCAAAATGTTCAGCGAAGAGATTGGCTTGGCATGTCATTGAGACAGATAAGACCAGGAAACCACAGAGGATAGTTTTCATAAAGTACCAGAAGATGTCTAAAACTTGGCAGGTTAGCTACTTTTTATCTTGGTGACATTCAATTTCTGAAACTACCTTCCACTTGTTACCCTTTCAGAAGACAAAGTCCAAACACCCTGGGATGAAGAGCTCAGAAGTCAGTAGGAACAGACAATGCCCTTGGAGGTGATTGTACTGAGACCTCAAGTACCAAGGAAGGCAGAGATTCATATTCTTATTTACAAAGAACATTTGGATTCACCTCCGGAGAGAAGAAAATGAATTACCACCATCACATGTTTCTATCTGTATTCTTAGAGAAGGCCTTGGTTTTAGGGATAGACACCTGCCTGATAGAACAGGGCCTGGACATGAAAACACTAGCCCAGTTGTCTCTTTGGTAGGAAGGGAGGGCACCTCAACTTCCTCCTACCTAGAAACACCTGCATAAACTCAGGGACTTGTTGAGGGCAGTAGGTTGGCAGAACTCTGCTTGGACCATAGGCAGGTAGACAGCAGAGCTCTGATTAGAATTCAGGCTGGTGAAATCCCCCCAGAAACATAGGGCACTATGCTTGGTCTCCCCTCCCTGATGTGAGAAGTCTGTCATCCTGGTTGTGGGCCAGAGCCCTACGGACCTGGGTTGGTCTCAGGTGTGGGGTAGGAATGCGGGTAGGTTGGTCTCCAGGCTGAAGAGCATGAAGAATGATCTAAGAGGCAGGTACAGGAATGCAGCCAGAGTGACCAGCCAGCAGACAGTACAACCAAGGCATCAATCCAAAGGGGTTTCACAGAGCCAGAATCCAGACATGAGGGCTGTGTCAGGAGAGGAACAGCAAACAACAACAAACTTGAGACTAAGACCAAAGAAGGATGAGAGACTGGAGGGAAACAAAATCACAGGAAGAACTAAAGAACCAGACTTTCTGGGAAAGTCAGAAGCCAGGAAATAGCTGAACTCTCAGGAGCCCCTTCGAAACAAGTAACTGCCTTTAGACAAGCCTGGAATTCCCAGGAGAGTCTGAAAGGCTAAGCTAGTGGTGCATGACAGGGGTGAGCCAAGGGTATGCTGACTGACATGCTCAGCAGGACCTTAGTGAATAAATGTGAGAAGGGGAGATTCTCTTGTGTAGGACAAAATGAGAGTTCTTCATTACAGAGCAGCATAATGACAATCAGGGTGTAGGAGGCTTGGCAGGAAGGCAGAGTGCAACATGGAGAGACGCCCTGAGGCCAGGGTCATTCTAGCACTCTTGGGCCCCAGGTAGGCTGAGGATGGAGCATGAGGGGAGCTGTTTTGACAGATGGAGCAGACATCAAGTCAGACAGATGGCCTGTAAGAGGACGGCAGCCCCTGTCCTCCTCGGTTGAGTCTCAAAGCATATGGTGTTGATATAGAAAATCTGCACCCCAGATTCTAGGCAAAGAGTGATTATAACTTCAAACCTTCTACTGCTCATTTCTTAACAAAAGCTCAGTTTTGACTAAAAAAAAAAAATATCTATGAAGGACCTGAAAACCATGCAATGCATCCATTTGACACTTGTAATGTTATACCTATATTGCAACAGATCATTTGGAACAGCTACATACCCAAGATGATTTTCTTTTCGTTTATTTACTTATTTATTTATTTGGTACCAGGGATTGAACCCAGAGGTGATTAACCAGTGGGTCACATTCCCAGCCCTTTTAAAAATATTTTATTTATTTATTTATTTATTTATTTTTTTACAACTAAGAATATATTTTTTATTTTTATTTATTTATTTATTTATTTAATTTTTTTTTAAATTTTTTATTGTTGGCTGTTCAAAACATCACATAGTTCTTGATATATCATATTTCACAATTTGATTCAAGTGGGTTATGAGCTCCCATTTTTACCCCATATACAGATTGCAGAATCACATCAGTTGCACATCCATTGATTTACATATTGCCATACTAGTGTCTGTTGTATTCTGCTGCCTTTCCTATCCTCTACTATCCCCCCTCCCCTCCCCTCCCCTCCCCTCTTCTATCTCTGCCCCCTCTACTGACATTCGTTTGTCCCCCTTGTATTATTTTTCCCCTTCCCCTCACTTCCTCTTGTATGTACTTTTGTATAACTCTGAGGGTCTCCTTCCATTTCCATGCATTTTCCCTTCTCTCTCCCTTACCCTCCCACCTCTCATCCCTGCTTAATGTTAATCTTCTTCTCATGCTCTTCGACCCTACTCTGTTCTTAGTTACTCTCCTTATATCAAAGAAGACATTTGGCATTTGTTTTTTAGGGATTGGCTAGCTTCACTTAGCATAATCTGCTCTAATGCCATCCATTTCCCTGTAAATTCTATGATTTTGTCATTTTTTAATGCAGAGTAATACTCCATTGTGTATAAATGCCACATTTTTTTTATCCATTCATCCATTGAAGGGCATCTAGGTTGGTTCCACAGTCTAGCTATTGTGAATTGTGCTGCTATGAACATCAATGTAGCAGTGTCCCTGTAGCATGCTCTTTTTAGGTCTTTAGGGAATAGACCGAGAAGGGGAATAGCTGGGTCAAATGGTGGCTCCATTCCCAGCTTTCCAAGAAATCTCCATACTGCTTTCCAAATTGGCTGCACCAATTTGCAGTCCCACCAGCAATGTACAAGTGTACCCTTTTCCCCACATCCTCGCCAGCACTTGTTGTTGTTTGACTTCATAATGGCTGCCAATCTAACTGGAGTGAGATGGTATCTTAGGGTGGTTTTGATTTGCATTTCTCTGACTGCTAGAGATGGTGAGCATTTTTTCATGTACTTGTTGATTGATTGTATGTCCTCCTCTGAGAAGTGTCTGTTCAGGTCCTTGGCCCATTTGTTGATTGGGTTGTTTGTTCTCTTATTGTCTAATTTTTTGAGTTCTTTGTATACTCTGGATATTAGGGCTCTATCTGAAGTGTGAGGAGTAAAGATTTGTTCCCAGGATGTAGGCTCTCTATTTACCTCTCTTATTGTTTCTTTTGCTGAGAAAAAACTTTTTAGTTTGAGTAAGTCCCATTTGTTGATTCTAGTTATTAACTTTTGTGCTATGGGTGTCCTATTGAGGAATTTGGAGCCCGACCCCACCGTATGTAGATCATAGCCAACTTTTTCTTCTATCAGACGGCGTGTCTCTGATTTGATATCAAGCTCCTTGATCCATTTTGAATTAACTTTTGTGCATGGCGAGAGAAAGGGATTCAGTTTCATTTTGTTGCATACGGATTTCCAGTTTTCCCAGCACCATTTGTTGAAGATGCTATCCTTCCTCCATTGCATGCTTTTAGACCCTTTATCAAATATAAGATAGTTGTAGTTTTGTGGATTGGTTTCTGTGTCCTCTATTCTGTACCATTGGTCCACCCGCCTGTTTTGGTACCAGTACCATGCTGTTTTTGTTACTATTGCTCTGTAATATAGTTTGAAGTCTGGTATCGCTATACCGCCTGATTCACATTTCCTGCTTAGCATTGTTTTTGCTATTCTGGGTCTTTTATTTTTCCATATGAATTTCATGATTGCTTTCTCTATTTCTACAAGAAATGCCGTTGGGATTTTGATTGGCATTGCATTAAACCTATAGAGAACTTTTGGTAATATCGCCATTTTGATGATGTTAGTTCTGCCTATCCATGAACAGGGTATATTTTTCCATCTTCTAAGATCTTCTTCTATTTCTCTCTTTAGGGTTCGGTAGTTTTCATTGTATAAGTCTTTCACCTCTTTTGTTAGGTTGATTCCCAAGTATTTTATTTTTTTTGAAGATATTGTGAATGGAGTGGTTGTCCTCATTTCCATTTCAGAGGATTTGTCGCTGATATACAGGAATGCCTTTGATTTATGCGTGTTGATTTTATATCCTGCCACTTTGCTGAATTCATTTATTAGCTCTAATAGTTTCTTTGTAGAGCCTTTTGGGTCTGCTAGGTATAGAATCATATCATCTGGAAATAGTGATAATTTAAGTTCTTCTTTTCCTATTTTGATGCCTTTAATTTCTTTCGTCTGTCTAATTGCTCTGGCCAGTGTTTCGAGAACTATGTTGAACAGAAGTGGTGAGAGAGGGCATCCCTGTCTTGTTCCAGATTTTAGAGGGAATGCCTTCGATTTTTCTCCATTCAGAATGATGCTAGCCTGAGGCTTAGCATAGATTGCTTTTACAATATTGAGGTATGTTCCTGTTATCCCTAGTTTTTCTAGAGTTTTGAACATAAAGGGATGCTGTACTTTGTCGAATGCTTTTTCCGCATCTATCGAGATGATCATATGGTTCTTATTTTTAAGTCTATTGATGTGGTGAATAACATTTATTGATTTCCGTATATTGAACCAGCCTTGCATCCCAGGGATGAATCCTACTTGATCATGGTGCACAATTTTTTTGATATGTTTTTGTATCCGATTCGCCAGAATTTTATTGAGGATTTTTGCATCTAGGTTCATTAGAGATATTGGTCTGTAGTTTTCTTTCTTTGAAGTGTCTTTGTCTGGTTTAGGTATCAGGGTGATGTTGGCCTCGTAGAATGAATTTGGAAGTTCTCCCTCTTTTTCTATTTCCCGAAGTAGCTTGAAAAGTATTGGTATTAGTTCCTCTTTAAAGGTTTTGTAAAACTCTGCTGTATACCCATCCGGTCCTGGGCTTTTCTTAGTTGGTAGTCTTTTGATGGTTTCTTCTATTTCCTCAATTGATATTGGTCTGTTTAGGTTGTCTATATCCTCCTGACTCAATCTGGGCAGATCATATGACTTAAGAAATTTATCGATGCCTTCACTATCTTCTAACTGATTGGAGTATAAGGATTCAAAATAATTTTTGATTATCTTCTGTATTTCTGAAGTGTCTGTTGTGATATTGCCTCTTTCATCCCGTATGTTAGTAATTTGAGTTCTCTCTCTTCTTCTCTTCGCTAGCATGGCTAAGGGTCTGTCGATTTTGTTTATTTTTTCAAAGAACCAACTTTTAGTTTTGTCAATTTTTTCAATTGTTTCTTTTGTCTCGATTTCATTAATTTCAGCTCTGATTTTAATTATTTCTTGCCTTCTACTTCTTTTGCTGTTGTTTTGCTCTTCTTTTTCTAGGATTTTGAGATGAAGTATGAGATCATTTATTTGTTGGTTTTTTCTTTTTTTAAGGAATGAACTCCAAGCAATGAATTTTCCTCTTAGAACTGCTTTCAATGTGTCCCATAGATTCCGATATGTTGTGTCTGTGTTTTCATTAATCTCTAAGAATTTTTTAATTTCCTCCTTGATGTCTTCTATAACCCATTGATCATTCAGTAACCTATTGTTCATTCTCCAAGTGATGTATTCTTTTTCCTTCCTTCTTTTATTGTTGATTTTCAGTTCCATTCCATTATGATCAGATAGGATGCATGGTATTATCTCTACTCCTTTATATTGTCTAAGAGTTTCCCTGTGACATAATATATGATCTATTTTTGAGAAGGATCCATGTGCTGCTGAGAAAAAAGTGTAACTGCTTGATGTTGGGTGGTATATTCTATATATGTCAATTAAGTCTAGGTTATTAATTGTGTTATTGAGTTCTATAGATTCCTTATTCAACTTTTGTTTGGAAGATCTGTCCAGTGGTGATAGAGGTGTGTTGAAGTCTCCCATGATTATTGTGTGGTGGTCTATTAGACTCTTGAACTTGAGAAGAGTTTGTTTGATGAACATAGCTGCACCATTGTTTGGGGCATATATATTTATGATTGTTATGTCTTGTTGGTGTATGGTTCCCTTGAGCAGTATGTAGTGTCCCTCTTTATCCCTTTTGATTAACTTTGGCTTGAAATCTATTTTATTTGATATGAGTATGGATACTCCTGCTTGTTTCCGAAGTCCATATGAGTGATATGATTTTTCCCAACCTTTCACCTTCAGCCTATGTATGTCTTTTCCTATCAAATGCGTCTCCTGTAGGCAGCATATTGTTGGGTCTTGTTTTGTGATCCATTCTACTAGCCTGTGTCTCTTGATTGGTGAGTTTAAGCCATTAACATTTAGGGTTATTATTGAGAAATGGGTTGTTGTTCCAGCCATATTTTTTTATTTATGTTACTAAACATGGTTTGTTTTCCTCTTTGATTATTTTCCCCCCTTTAGTGTCCTACCTCCCACTGTTGGTTTTCATTGTTATTTTCCATTTCCTCTTCCTGTAATATTTTGCCAAGGATGTTTTGAAGAGATGGTTTTCTAGCTGCAAATTCTTTTAACTTTTGTTTATCGTGGAAGGTTTTAATTTCATCTTCCATCCTGAAGCTTAATTTCGCTGGAAACACAATTCTTGGTTGGAACCCATTTTCTTTCAGTGTTTGAAATATGTTATTCCAGGATCTTCTAGCTTTCAGAGTCTGTGTTGAAAGATCAGCTGTTATCCTGATTGGCTTACCCCTAAATGTGATCTGCTTCCTTTCTCTTGTAGCTTTTAAAATTCTCTCCTTATTCTGTATGTTGGGCATCTTCATTATAATGTGTCTAGGTGTGGGTCTCTTATGATTTTGCACATTCGGCGTCCTGTAGGCTTCTAGGATTTGGGGTTCTGTCTCATTCTTCAAGTCTGGGAAGTTTTCTCGTATTATTTCATTGAATAGGTTGCTCATTCCTTTGGTTTGAAACTCTGTCCCCTCCTGTATCCCAATGACTCTTAAATTTGGTCTCTTGATGTTATCCCATATTTCTTGGATGTTCTGCTCATGGTTTCTTAACAGTCTTGCTGAGCTGTCTATGTTCTTTTCAAGTTGAAATACTTTATCTTCATTGTCTGATGTTCTGTCTTCTAAGTGTTCTACTCTGCTGGTAGTATTCTCAATTGAGTTTTTAAGTTGGCTTATTGCTTCCTGCATTTCTATGATTTCTGTTTGTTTGTTTTTTATAACCTCTATTTCCCTGTATAGTTGATCTTTTGCTTCTTGGATTTGTTTATGTAATTCATTGTTGAAGTGATCTTTCATTGTCTGATTTTGCTGTCTGATGTCTTCCTTGAGACTCCAGATCATCTGAAGCATGTATATCCTGAATTCTTTATCTGACATTCCATCTGCTGCAGCTATTACCTCTTCTAAAGTTGAGTTGACCTGCATTGCTTGTGGTCCTTTCTTTCCTTGTCTCTTCATACTGTTCGCGTTCCTTTCTATTTGGTGAAACTGTTGTGCTATTGAATTTTCCCCCTATATATTTATATTGGTCTTGTATAGTTGCAAAGTCTCCCTCGCAGGCGCGGGCGGCGGCTCTGCCCCTCCTCCAATTGGGGCAATGTGCCTACCACGCCGGGAGGCCGCTGGGCCTGCTCTGCCGGTCGGTAGCAGGTCCGCCGACCTTGCAGGCGCAGGCGGCGGCTCTGTCCCTCTGCGGGCCGCTAGGCTTGTTCTGTCGGTGGTCGCAGTTCTGCCTACCTTGCAGGCGCGGGGGCGGGGGCGGCTCTACCCTTCCTCAGGCCACTGGGCCTGTTCTGTCTCTCGGTTGCAGGTCTGGCCTGTTCTGATGGTGGTCACAGTTCCGACTACCTTGCAGGAGCGGGGGGGAGGGGGCGGCTCTGCCTCTCAGCAGGCCGCTGCTCCTCTTCTGCCAGTGGGTCGCAGGCCCGCCTACCTTGCAGGAGTGATTGGAAGCTCTGCCCCTCCGCGGGCCACTGGGCTTTTTCTGTCGGTGGTCACAGTTCTGTCTACCTGGCAGGCGCGGGGGGTGGGGGGCGGCTCTGCCCCTCAGCAGGCCGCTGGGCCTGTTCTGTGGGTGGTCACACTTCCCTCTACTTTCAAAATATTTTATTTAGAGACAGTTTCTTGCTGAATTGCTCAGTGCCTCGCTAAGTTGCTGAGACTTCCTTTGAACACAATCCTCCTGCCTCAGCCTCCTGAGCCATTGGGATTACAGGCATGCACCATTATGCCAGGCTCCTTTTTAATTTTTATTTTATTTATTTTTATTTTTTGCTTTTAAAATTCTTGTACTGTGCCAATTTGTTCTTACTTATTTGTATTAAGCCATCAGCCTGTGTACAAGGGCTTTGAGCACTAGGTTATATGGTGTATATTTTAAGTGGAACAAAGGAACTTTCCCTCCCAATTTTTATGACCAACAAAAATTGATACACATCTATGTAAATCATTTATTTTGTTTTAGTAATACTTTATCCTCTGATAGAAGTTTTGGCAAACATCTCCAGTTCTTCCTGGAGTATTTCAGTATATAATTAGTGAAGATAGAAAAAAAAGTTTTGAACCTTCCTAGATAATTGTTATTTTGTTAATTATTTTGAAGGGTAAACAACATGGAAAGCTATCCAATCAATTATGAAACCAGAATATCATGATATTAAAAATTTCAGAGTGATAATATAAGATGAACCCTGAAATGCAATCTTTGTCATGAATATAGATGCAGAGATCCTGAAATCCAGCAAACTGAATTTGGCATCGAAAAGAAGAAACTATAATCTCATGAATTTTTGTCAGGATGAAAGTGTATGCTAGTATTAGGAAATATGTTAATAATAATCTTGTGAACATGTAAGAAAATCATGTGGTTGTATCTCTAATACATTGAAATATTAATTCTTAAAATTTTATGCCTAGTCCTGGCTCTTAAGAAATCAAGGTATAGAAAAGTGAATTCTCAGAAAGACACATATTTATGTCAAACTGATAAGCATTTTATCTTTATTGGGGGAAGCACTGGGCTAGTTCCCTTAAAATCAGAAATAAAGATGCCCATTATCATCAATATTGTTTAACTTGGTTTTATAGCACCTGGCCAATGGAATAAAAATATAGGCCAAAGACTTGAGATATTACAGTAGGAAAAAGTGGAAAAAAAACTATTACTACATGTAGCTATTAAGATTGCATCTGTATAAGCATCAAAAGAAAGCTGATTAAGTGAAATGACTGAATATAGATAAATATCCCCAAATCCATATGTTGGCAATAACACATTAAAAGGTGTAATGGGGGAAAGATCACATTTACAAAAGCAAGAGACAATTTTAAGTACCTAGAATAAAGTGAGCAAGAAAATTGTGTGAAATACCGAAAAAGATTACAAAAACTTACTAGAAAATTTAAAAGAAAAGTTGACTACATAGAGACACTTATCATATTCTTGAATGGAAATATTAATATCATAAAAATGTTTGCTCTTCCAAAGTGAACCTATAAACTTAGCAAAATACAAAGCCCTGCACGAATTTGGGTGGTATCCAATGATTATAAGTGTATTTAAACAAAACAACAACAACAACAACAACAAAAATACATTAAGAATTGCTTAGGCATTTTCAATGAAAAAATAATACTGAGCAGCCTCTCTCCAAACATAAAAGTACCATCATTAGTTAATTATGGTACTGTCATAAAACAGTATATAAAATCAGTGCAGTACAACAGATGACCAAAACAGACTTTGTTATAGAAGGGTTTTTAAATGATAAAACAATCAAATAAGGAGGAGCTAATTGCTCATTTTGGGGGGATGAAGAATGAAATTAGATCCTTGTCTCTTGAACTTTACCAAAATAAAATTTGAGTAAAGAGTTTATTATAAAACCATGAAGGCAGTTAAATATAAGATAAAAATTGAAGGTAATATTTGTCAAACGTCTCAATCTCTGAGAAATTTCTAAGCTCAAAAGCAATAGAAGAAATCACAAATAAATAGTAATACTAATTTATTAAATACTTCCAAAGATGCTACAAAAACTTTGTTTACATAGTAGGGGAATGATTTCCTAAGTTTAAAAAAAAAGTCACATAAAATCAGGAACAAATTTGAAAAATATTTTCAACAAATATGAACAAGATTGGTAGCCTAAAAGCATGAAACAGTTATACAAATTATTACGGAAAAAATAAGGCCTTGGTAGGTCAAGTGGACAAAAATAAAAACATTGGAAACTAACATGGAGTAACTATAAATGTGTAACAAATGAATATTCAATTTTACTAATATTCAGTAAAATATAATGTAAAGTGATAATGTTTTATGGTTCATCAAAACATTTTAAGTGAAAATTATTTATGAATAATTTGTAAGAGCTTAATGCAGTTAAAAATTCAGTAAATAAAATGAAAATTATTTTTAAAGAAAGAAAATCATATCAAAGTCAAAATAAGATCAAATACTAAGTCTTCCATGATGCTGGAAAATGAGCTTCCTCTTGACTTTTGAAATCCCTAGTGGCTAATGGCAAAAGAAACATAGTTAATTGTGAGACTTCATTTGCCTACAGATCCAGCTATTTACTAAGGGCAAGATTTTCCTTGAGAATGAAATCTGAGAGCAATTTCTCACCTATATTATTTTAAGGGCTCATTTAGTGACAAGAGTGGAGTACATCTTCAACACTTCTTGTTGTGTGTGGTTCTTTCTCCCTACATCCTTAGCATGAACCACAGTTACCTTTTAAAACAGGAAGGAACATATAAAAATGAAACCACAAAGAACACTGATTACAGAAGGTCATGAAATGTTCTTTCTGGTACCCTTTTTCTTTGATGTCTCTTAAATGGGTACCAATATTTAGAGGGGTTGTGGAAATAATTTGCAAACATGCTAAGAGATCCAAAACCAATCCTACTTTGGGTACAATGATTTCCCTTTCAGAACCCATCGTAAGGTAGAACCTTGAAAACAGGAAACCTTATCCATAAGCTGAAGCTGTTCAGTGCAGTGTTATTTATAACACCATAAAACTTAAAACATCTTAAATATATAACAATGGAAGTCTAGCTTAGCATATTATGGTGAACCCAGTGAGAAAATATCATGTATTAATTCAAATTGTATTCATGAAGAATTTCTAAAAACATAGGAAAATTATTAAATTGTTTGAAGAAAAGCATAGGATACAACGTTATATATGCAATTTGATCTCCACTGCATACACTATGTTTGATACATACACGTGAAGTAAATATTCAAAGTGCTAATAATTATATTTTTCTATACGGTTAATAAAAACAAGGTCTTTCTTTTTAATAAAGAGAATACATTTTAGAGATGGTTTACTAAGTAGTTATTATGCTTAGTGTGCCCAACTCAGTATCTTCAATCATTATGTAGAGGGAGCTAGGACAAGTTGTTGTTGTTGTTGTTTCTCCTTAATTTATTAGACAGCTTTCAGTTACTGTAACAAAATATTTGAGGTAATCAACTTATATAGAGAGAAGTTTCATTTTGGCTCACAGTTGCAGAGGTTTCCACCCATGGTCAGTTGGCTCTGATGCTTTTGGCCCTGTAGTGAGGCAGAATAGCATGGTAGAGCAAGGCTATTAACCTCATGACCAGGAAATAAAAAGAGAAAGAGATCAGGGTTTCATAATCCCCTTAAAGAGCACACCCCAGTGACCTGAGACATTCCTCTAGCTCCCAGCTTTTAAGTTTTCATCACCTCCCAATAATACCACTCTGGAGAACAAGTTGTTGTTTTTTTTTTTAATACATGGACTTTGGGAGGACACTTAAGATTCCCCCAAAAGGCATTTAAGTCTTTGATACTTTTGAAGGTTTCTGACCTGCTGCCTTCTCACAAGTGCTTAATCTTCTGGCCCAGAGGTTTTACTGTAGACTATTTTAAAATATTTTAATTTTCTGTGTTCTTAGTCACAGGTTGCTGTTGTGTTATGTATTACATTTTAAAAACTATAAATGTTATTATTTACTAAAGCAACATACACTAAATATTCAGTTCAGTTATTTTGTTCTTACTTGAAATCTTATTTTTATGTTATGTGCAATAATTCTGAGGAACAAAAACATTCAGAGAATTTTTTCAGCCAAGTTGAAAGTGTGATATTAAATAAGTCTATTAACAACATCAAACCCAACCTTTTGCATATCAAAGACAGTAATGAATTACAAGGCTTGTTCTCCTTTTTAAGTTTCTTTTAGATCTAAAACAAGAAAAGAGAAAAATAAAATAGATTTCCATGTTATTCCTTTGATTATTCATAAGTACATCATTCTTTGAATTTAGTTTTATTTGATCTTAAAATCACTTTAACAATAGGGAGAAAGTAGCAGTTCCTACAGCATTTTGATGTTTCCAGAACACTGATATGTAAGAGAGGAAATGTTGGGCAAAAGTTGATCGCAACCTTCTGACTATCTCAGTCTTGTACCTGCCAAAATATATACTGGGTTTCTACTACAAGGTTTTGGGGAAGGAAGGTAAGGATGGAGCACTTCGCTGACACCTGAATTGAAAACTCCCTGTGGGCAGGAATGCTTTCTTCCTGATTCTCTCTGAGCAGGACCTAGCACAATACACCACAAGTAGGAACATTTCATGACCAATTTTTGGATGGCCGTGGAGGAAGTAATATTCAATTTGCAAAACTAAAGCAGAGACTCTGAAGCCCAGAGGACTCCATCCTACAGAAACAGTTGTTTCCACAAATTTAATGCACATATTATTTTCTCTTTTGTGTGTGTGTCTCACATTTATGCTCTCACACTTTTTATGCTCTTCTATTTCTTTCCTTTCTTATCCCTCACTCCTTTATTGTCATCATTCACTTTATCCTTTATGAAGTACGTTGTTATGTGTGTTTTGATTAACAAAGCTTGTAGGCATCCAGGGTATATCTATCTGCCTTTCTGATTCACTCTAAGGATATCCTGTAAAACCATTTAAAAGCTGTTTGTATCTCTTCAAATGTGTTTTTAAAACACTCAAAATAAAAAGTTAAGAATAAGTCCTTTGAGAATTGTACATAAATCTTTGACAGAGGCAAAGTTATAAAATAGTAGGGTTGAATTAAAAAAATGTCATTATGAAGAACTCTCCATTTTTATCTCTCTTAGGTTCTTAGTGGTAAACAAGAATGCAAGATACTTCAAAGAGAAAAAGAATACATTCAAAAATATTAAGTGACTCACAAAATCCAGAATCTCTGAGACAACCACAGGATTAGGCTTTGAGATGTACCAGGAAAGTCAATGTCCAAGCCACACCATGGGCTGCACCAGTGAATATCTCATGGTCACCAAGACTGAGCCCTGATACCATGATTCCACCATGCACATGAGGCCAGAACCTTCACCACTTCTACTCTTAAAAATCCAGGCCCCCTTCCCCACCTGACCACCAGTAAAAGGCTACAGTGTTGGTCTGATTTTCCTCCTTCTTCTGAATCAAAGCTTTTCACAAAAGTGTCCTAGGATTGACCAAAGTTATAACACTCAGCAGTGCTGTGCTTTTGCTGCAAGGAAAACTGGAAATGAGCTTCTAGCCTCTACTAGGGAGGGTGGAACATGACATGTCTGGGATCTCACAAACACACGAGGCAGTACAAAAAGACAAGCAAATCTTCTCCAGAGGGCTCCAAGAAGGAGAGGTGACAGCCAAGGGGCACTCATTTCTGCCTGGGTAAAAGAGATCACATTTCGTGAATGCCTGGACTGATTCTATCCTCCAGTGTAAGGCAGGCCATTTTAATAGCTGGACGGGGTGCTCACAGAGTTGAATGACAGTGTGAAGGAAGCACTTACCATCACAGCAGGCAGGACAACATGGCACAGAGATGGGATGATGCCACATTTCCACAGCATGTGAATTGGAATGCCTGCTTTGTGTTTAGAAAAAACAACACCATTTGAGAGAGACCATTTGCTTTGTTCTCTTTACTACCATAAGAGCTTACTTGGGTTTAATTAAAAGCACCCCCAATGATCTGGCTGACTATCAGGATGAGAAATGTGTTATTACTTTTGTTACTTTCCTCTTGAAATTGACCCAGGTCTATGTCATGGTCCTCAATAAATAGCCTTTTCTATTTCTCAGAATTTTTTTTGCCAAGTCCCCAGAGACTTGAAAAGCAATAATAGAAATTGAACATAGGACAAATATATCTGGCTGATAAAATAGTAGAAAATGCAATGTTCTACTGTCCACTATAAGTCAGAATGTTTGTTATCATTCTCAGAACTTTGTAAATGATTTAATACATTCATAGTACAGCATCTCAAATTTGAATACATGCATAAGATCATGGTAGAAGAGTTTTATAAAATCTACATGTACTTAGTATTCGGAAGAAATCTTGAAGTATTCTTATTTGTATTTTAAAGTGTGATTAGATTTGCTTTGTAATAATTTTGAATTTCAACTTCTAGTCACATTCATATTATAAGACAAATCATCTCTCAATTTATTCTGTTCCAAATTTAATTTTGCAATAATGAAAAGAGAGTTTAGGCACTTGTTGGAATATTCTCCTTCTGCTCTTAAAAAATTCTCATCTATGTCTATATTCTAAGAAGCAGTTAAAATATGTCTCTTCCAACATGTACTTCTTTTTGTTCTAAACTGTTGCTCCATGGAAATGAGAATTTAATCAGTTGTGGACAAATATTCTGACTTTGTTCTGGGCTTGATTTGGGTGTGTAAGTAAAGTTTGAACAGGGGACATTTAGGGTGGAGGGATCACCCAAGTTGGAGGGGAACACCCAAGTGTTGAGATGAGTTCATTCCAGAGCTGGTAAGAGAGATTTGGTGCCCCTCAGGATAGATCAAAATGCAGCATAGGCTTCCAGTTATGCCTTGGAACCAGGCGTAAATTCTCACCTCAGACTCATATAACACTTGAGTTATTCATGGTCATTTCAATTGAGGTAGCTCAGTCATGGAGTCAGTTTGGTAACTGTCCTCTGACCAAAGCCAATTTCCTATCTGCACCTGCATCCCTGGCATTAATCCAGGTAGAATAGCTTGCTCAAAGTAGATTTATTAAATATGTAAATTACAAACTAGAGGAGAAATAGAATATGCTACCTTGTACCTCTGTGTGAAACAAGCTTTAGCCATTCCTAAAGAAATGTTCTCTCTAAAATAAATACATGGCCATCAAGTAGTCCCTATAAAGTACTTCTCTGCTGAATAATGAATACAGCAAAAGAAGTTATGAATAATTCAAATTACTCATAAACCCTAATTCTGTTTCAAAGAAATATATTTTTGCTTGCCATAATTTTCTAGTTTGCCACAGACATAGCCAAAATTATTAATTAATTATTAATTAATTCAATTGGGGAGACTTTACTTTCATTTAAACCAGAATACTAATAATAATAATTGCAGCTACTCATGTTGCTCTGTGTTTTTTTTTTAAACCAGGGATTGAACCCAGGTGTGCTTTACCACTGATCTACATCCACAGCTTTTAATTTTTTTTTTTCATTTTGAGACAGGGCCTCACAAAGTTGCTGAGGCTGGGTTTGAATTTGTATACTCCTGCCTCAGCCTCCTGAGCTGCTGAGATTACAGGTGTGTGTCACCATGCTCAGTGCTCTAACCTTTTATGTCCACTATTAAAGTTTCTAATTCTCACAAAACCCTGAGTAATTGGCAATGATATGCATTACAGGTGAGAAACAGGGTCAAAAAGATTAAACAGCTTGTTCAAGGTAATATGTCTAGTTAGCAACAAACCAACATTCAAACCTTTTACACTTCAGGTACGAGTAAAGGACTACAGCTCTGGTTACATTATGAAACTCATTTTATTTTAAAATTACTTTGACTTTTAAAAATTATTAATTACTAATAATATTCATTTCTATAGTAACTGAACATGTAATATTGCATTTAATCCTTTTCTCAATCTACTAAATTTGTACTTCAGATATTGGGACCTGACTTTTATGAACAAAGGAAATTGTGGCTCAGTAGTTTTGACTCACCAGTCACAAAGCTGTGTGGACCCAAAATCTAGTGATCTCTTTAAAACATTGGCTGCATCCTCAAAGTTCATATCAAAATTAATATAAAACTGGTATTGAGGAAGCAATTGAACTGCCTAAACACCAAAACAAAATAAAATCCACTGTGGAGGTTTGGCAAAATTATGGCTTCAGACCTTATCTAGTGATAAAGCCTTTCTTTTCTTTTCTTCTTCTTCTTGGAACGTAAAGGATAAAATAAGTCACAATAAAGATATGTCCTACAAAATGATTGTAAACAATGAAAATGTCACACTTGCTCTTTGACTAGTTTAGTTCAGATAAGAACAGATCAACTTTACAGTTTATGGACTGGGAGAAAGATAATCAATTATCTGTCTCCCAGTCCATAACTAAAAGCTGAATTACATGCAACTCAATTCCAGAATCATAGGATCAAAGTATTTGCTCTTTGATATGAGAGCTGGTACATTCTGGACTAAAAATACATGTCTCTTGTTTCCCAGAAACTCACATTGCATTACAGAGCTTGTGTCAATCAGAGAGCTTTGTTGAGCCATATGACATAGACTCCTGACCTAAAAGGGCGAGCTAAAAAGGCAAATGACACTTGAAACAAAAAAGGTCAGCTGCCTTCAGGCTCAGATGCTTGTTAGAGATTTTAGAATCCACAATCATTATCTGAAATTCTTGAGAATTCCACTACTGTTTGGATCATATTGAAAAATTAGGAATGAAGGTATCTTGTGCAGTCTTCAGGAAATCCTGACTCTAAAATCTCTTTCCAATTCGTTAGTTACAAATTCTGAAACACTGCTGCAATGTTTTTTGTTGTCTAGTATTAATATTTTAATATTACTATCATATGACTATATACACCATTGAAATAGCATAGTACTATATATAAAATTTAATTTATAATAATGTAAACCACCAATAGAGGGTAATAAGCCTTTTTGCACTAGTGTGACAGGTGGCTTTTCATTGCTGTGACAAAATACCTGAGGAAAACAACCAAATAGAGAAAAGATGTATTTCAGCTCATAGTTTCAGAGGTTTCAACTCCATTGTTTGGGCCTAAAGTTAGAGCATCATGGCAGGAAGAATGTAGAGGTAAAAAACTGTTCAACTTGTGATGAACAGGAAGCAGAGAGAGCGGAAAGGGTTGGAGACAATATATAGTCCTGAAGGCACTTGTCCCACTGTGTTCACCTAGGTCCCACCTCCTACAGTTTCTGTCACATCCCAATAGTACATTCATCTATGAAGCCATCATTGAACTAATCCAGTGATGAAATTAGAGGCTTTATGGTCCAATCACTTCCCAAAAGCCCCACCTCTGAACATTGCTGCACTGAGGACCTAGCCTTCAGCACATGAGCCTTTAGGGGACATTTCAGATCCAACCCAAAATAGGTAGTCGGAAATTATTTCTTATACTTTATTTTGAAGTAACAACTAGTTTGGAATTGGACTTTGTTATGAAAATTCAGATTTCAAAGGGGAGATATTATAGGGATTAAGTTTGAGTAAGAACTTCTGTTGGCGAGGACGTATCCTGGTCAGACTACTAATTAAGAGTCCAAGAATTAGGCAGCATCATGTACTAGACACAGGAAATGTGTGGCCTCCACGCCCTGCACCCTCCCAGTTCCCTGGTTAGCAGACAGGCTGACGAGGATGAAACACAGTAAACTCATAAACTTCCAAATACCAGGTTCCTAGTCCCTGGTGGTCATGGCGTCCTGAGGCTTCAGAATCTGAGGAGGTTTTGATGCGTTCCAGAGCTCCTCATACCATAGAAATTAGCCAGGAGCCTTTTATAAGCCAGACATCTGCCTTTTATAAGTTTCAGTACTTTAGTCCTTCTTTATTTACCTCTCTGTTACAGCATATTCATCATGAGACAATTCACATAGCAAATGGGATAGCAGAATTCTTATCTTATATCCACAATCCCAAAATATAAATATTCTTTTTTTTTTTAATTTTTTATTGTGGGTTGTTCAAAACATTACAAATTTCTTGACATATCATATTCCACACTTTGATTCAAGTGGGTTATGAACTCCCACCTTCACCCCATACACAGATTGCAGAATCACATCAGTTACACATCCATTGATTTACAAATTGCCATACTAGTGTCTGTTGTGCTCCACTGCCTTTCCCATCCTCCCCCCTCCCCCCTCCCCACCTCTCCCCTCCCCTCCCCTCCTCTCTCTCTACCTCCTCCACTGTATAACCCTGAGGGTCTCCTTCCATTACCATGCAATTTCCCTTCTCTCTCCCTTTCCCTCCCACCTCTCATCCCTGTTAAATGTTAATCTTCTTCTCCTGTTCTTCCTCCCTACACTGTTCTTAGTTACTCTCCTTATATCAAAGAAGACATTTGGCATTTGTTTTTTAGGGATTGGCTAGCTTCACTTAGCATAATCTGCTCTAATGCCATCCATTTCCCAGTAAATTCTATGATTTTGTCATTTTTTAATGCAGAGTAATACTCCATTGTGTATAAATGCCACATTTTTTTTATCCATTCGTCTATTGAAGGGCATCTAGGTTGGTTCCACAGTCTTGCTATTGTGAACTGTGCTGCTATGAACATCGATGTAGCAGTGTCCCTGTAGCATGCTCTTTTTAGGTCTTTAGGGAATAGACCAAGAAGGGGAATAGCTGGGTCAAATGGTGGCTCCATTCCCAGCTTTCCAAGAAATCTCCATACTGCTTTCCAAATTGGCTGCACCAATCTGCAGTCCCACCAGCAATGTACAAGTGTACCCTTTTCCCCACATCCTCGCCAGCACTTGTTGTTGTTTGACTTCCTAATGGCTGCCAATCTTACTGGAGTGAGATGGTATCTTAGGGTGGTTTTGATTTGCATTTCTCTGACAGCTAGAGATGTTGAGCATTTTTTCATGTACTTGTTGATTGACTGTATGTCCTCCTCTGAGAAGTGTCTGTTCAGGTCCTTGGCCCATTTGTTGATTGGGTTGTTTGTTTTCTTATTGTCTAATTTTTTGAGTTCTTTGTATACTCTGGATATTAGGGCTCTATCTGAAGTGTGAGGAGTAAAGATTTGTTCCCAGGGTGTAGGCTCCCTATTTACCTCTCTTATTGTTTCTTTTGCTGAGAAAAAAACTTTTTAGTTTGAGTAAGTCCCATTTGTTGATTCTAGTTATTAACTTTTGTGCTATGGGTGTCCTATTGAGGAATTTGGAGCCCGACCCCACCGACTGTAGATCGTAGCCAACTTTTTCTTCTATCAGACGGCGTGTCTCTGATTTGATATCAAGCTCCTTGATCCATTTTGAATTCACTTTTGTGCATGGCGAGAGAAAGGGATTCAGTTTCATTTTGTTGCATATGGATTTCCAGTTTTCCCAGCACCATTTGTTGAAGATGCTATCCTTCCTCCATTGCATGCTTTTAGCCCCTTTATCAAATATAAGATAGTTGTAGTTTTGTGGATTGGTTTCTGTGTCCTCTATTCTGTACCATTGGTCCACCCGCCTGTTTTGGTACCAGTACCATGCTGTTTTTGTTACTATTGCTCTGTAGTATAGTTTGAAGTCTGGTATCGCTATACCGCCTGATTCACACTTCCTGCTTAGCATTGTTTTTGCTATTCTGGGTCTTTTATTTTTCCATATGAATTTCATGATTGCTTTCTCTATTTCTACAAGAAATGCCGTTGGGATTTTGATTGGCATTGCATTAAACCTATAGAGAACTTTTGGTAATATCGCCATTTTGATGATGTTAGTTCTGCCTATCCATGAACAGGGTATATTTTTCCATCTTCTAAGATCTTCTTCTATTTCTCTCTTTAGGGTTCTGTAGTTTTCATTGTATAAGTCTTTCACCTCTTTTGTTAGGTTGATTCCCAAGTATTTTATTTTTTTTGAAGATATTTTGAATGGAGTGGTTGTCCTCATTTCCATTTCAGAGGATTTGTCGCTGATATACAGGAATGCCTTTGATTTATGCGTGTTGATTTTATATCCTGCCACTTTGCTGAATTCATTTATTAGCTCTAATAGTTTCTTTGTAGAGCCTTTTGGGTCTGCTAGGTATAGAATCATATCATCTGCAAATAGTGATAATTTAAGTTCTTCTTTTCCTATTTTGATGCCTTTAATTTCTTTCGTCTGTCTAATTGCTCTGGCCAGTGTTTCGAGAACTATGTTGAACAGAAGTGGAGAGAGAGGGCATCCCTGTCTAGTTCCAGATTTTAGAGGGAATGCCTTCAGTTTTTCTCCATTCAGAATGATGCTAGCCTGAGGCTTAGCATAGATTGCTTTTACAATATTGAGGTATGTTCCTGTTATCCCTAGTTTTTCTAGAGTTTTGAACATAAAGGGATGCTGTACTTTGTCAAATGCTTTTTCCGCATCTATCGAGATGATCATATGGTTCTTATTTTTAAGTCTATTGATGTGGTGAATAACATTTATTGATTTCCGTATATTGAACCAGCCTTGCATCCCAGGGATGAATCCTACTTGATCATGGTGTACAATTTTTTTGATATGTTTTTGTATCCGATTCGCCAGAATTTTATTGAGGATTTTTGCATCTAGGTTCATTAGAGATATTGGTCTGTAGTTTTCTTTCTTTGAAGTGTCTTTGTCTGGTTTAGGTATCAGGGTGATGTTGGCCTCATAGAATGAATTTGGAAGTTCTCCCTCCTTTTCTATTTCCTGAAGTAGCTTGAAAAGTATTGGTATTAGTTCTTCTTTAAAGGTTTTGTAAAATTCTGCTGTATACCCATCTGGACCTGGGCTTTTCTTAGTTGGTAGTCTTTTGATGGTTTCTTCTATTTCCTCAATTGATATTGGTCTGTTTAGGTTTTCTATATCCTCCTGACTCAATCTGGGCAGATCATATGACTTAAGAAATTTATCTATGCCTTCACTATCTTCTAATTTGTTGGAGTATAAGGATTCAAAATAGTTTTTGATTATCTTCTGTATTTCTGAAGTGTCTGTTGTGATATTGCCTTTTTCATCCCGTATGCTAGTAATTTGAGTTCTCTCTCTTCTTCTCTTCGCTAGCATCGCTAAGGGTCTGTCGATTTTGTTTATTTTTTCAAAGAACCAACTTTTAGTTTTGTCAATTTTTTCAATTGTTTCTTTTGTTTCGATTTCATTAATTTCAGCTCTGATTTTAATTATTTCTTGCCTTCTACTTCTTTTGCTGTTGTTTTGCTCTTCTTTTTCAAGGATTTTGAGATGAAGTATGAGATCATTTATTTGTTGGTTTTTTCTTTTTTTAAGGAATGAACTCCAAGCAATGAATTTTCCTCTTAGAACTGCTTTCAATGTGTCCCATAGATTCTGATATGTTGTGTCTGTGTTTTCATTAATCTCTAAGAATTTTTTAATTTCCTTCTTGATGTCTTCTATAACCCATTGATCATTCAGTAACCTATTGTTCATTCTCCAAGTGATGTATGCTTTTTCCTTCCTTCTTTTATCGTTGATTTTCAGTTTCATTCCATTATGATCAGATAAGATGCATGGTATTATCTCTACTCCTTTATATTGTCTAAGAGTTGCCCTGTGACATAATATATGATCTATTTTTGAGAAGGATCCATGTGCTGCTGAGAAAAAAGTGTAACTGCTTGATGTTGGGTGGTATATTCTATATATGTCCATTAGGTCTAGGTTATTAATAGTGTTATTGAGTTCTATAGTTTCCTTATTCAACTTTTGTTTGGAAGATCTGTCCAGTGGCGAGAGAGGTGTGTTGAAGTCTCCCATGATTATTGTATGGTGGTCTATTAGACTCTTGAACTTGAGAAGAGTTTGTTTGACGAACATAGTTGCACCATTGTTTGGGGCATAAATATTTATGATTGTTATGTCTTGTTGGTGTATGGTTCCCTTAAGCAGTATGTAGTGTCCCTCTTTATCTCTTTTGATTAACTTTGGCTTGAAATCTATTTTATTTGATATGAGTATGGACACTCCTGCTTGTTTCCGAAGTCCATATGAGTGATATGATTTTTCCCAACCTTTCACCTTCAGCCTATGTAAGTCTTTTCCTATCAAATGCGTCTCCTGTAGGCAGCATATTGTTGGGTCTTGTTTTGTGATCCATTCTACTAGCCTGTGTCTCTTAATTGGTGAGTTTAAGCCATTAACATTTAGGGTTATTATTGAGATATGGGTTGTTCTTCCAGCCATATTTGTTTATTTCTGTTACTAAACATGGTTTGTTTTCCTCTTTGATTATTCCCCCCCCCTTTACTGTCCTACCTCCCACTGTTGGTTTTCATTGTTATTTTCCATTTCCTCTTCCTGTAATGCTTTGGCGAGGATGTTTTGAAGAGATGGTTTTCTAGCTGCGAATTCTTTAAACTTTTGTTTATCGTGGAAGGTTTTAATTTCATCCTCCATCCTGAAGCTTAATTTCGCTGGATACACAATTCTTGGTTGGAACCCATTTTCTTTCAGTGTTTGAAATATGTTATTCCAGGATCTTCTAGCTTTCAGAGTCTGTGTTGAAAGATCAGCTGTTATCCTGATTGGCTTACCCCTAAATGTAATCTGCTTCCTTTCTCTTGTAGCTTTTAAAATTCTCTCCTTATTCTGTATGTTGGGCATCTTCATTATAATGTGTCTAGGTGTGGATCTCTTATGATTTTGCACATTCGGTGTCCTGTAGGCTTCTAGGATTTGGGATTCTGTCTCATTCTTCAAGTCTGGGAAGTTTTCTTGTATTATTTCATTGAATAGACTTCTCATTCCTTTGGTTTGGAGCTCTGTACCTTCCTGTATCCCAATGACTCTTAAGTTTGGTCTCTTAATGTTATCCCATATTTCTTGGATGTTCTGCTCATGGTTTCTTAACAGTCTTGCTGAGCTGTCTATGTTCTTTTCCAGTTGAAATACTTTGTCTTCATTGTCTGATGTTCTATCTTCTAAGTGTTCTACTCTGCTGGTAGTATTCTCCATTGAGTTTTGAAGTTGGTTTATTGCTTCCTGCATTTCTAGGATTTCTGTTTGTTTGTTTTTTATAACCTCTATCTCCCTGTATAGTTGATCCTTTGCTTCCTGGATTTGTTTGCGTAATTCGTTGTCGAAGTGATCTTTCATTGTCTGATTTTGCTGTTTAATGTCTTCCTTGATACTCCAGATCATCTGAAGCATGTATATCCTGAATTCTTTATCTGACATTCCATCTGCTGCAGCTGTTACCTCTTCTAAAGTTGCGTTGACCTGCATTGCTTGTGGTCCTTTCTTTCCTTGTCTTTTCATACTGCTTGTGTATCTTTCCTGCAGGTGTGGGCGGCGGCTCTGCTCTCTCCTTATTCCAATTGGGGTGTCGTGGCTACCACGCCGGCAGGCCACCGGGCCTGATCCGCCGGTTGGTTGCAGGTTTGCCTACCCTGCAGTTGCGGGAGGCGGCTCTACCCTGCCCCTACTGCAAATGGGGTGACGTGTCTGTCGTACCGGCAGGCCACTGGGCCTGTCCCGCTGGTCGGTCGCAGATCTGCCCACCTTTCGGGCACGGGTGGAGGCTCTGCTCTGCCCCTACTCCAATTGGGGTGTCGTGACTACCCCGCCTGCAGGACGCTGGGCCTGTTCCTGGCACGGGCGGCGACTCTGCTCTGCCACTACTCCAATTAGGGTGGTGTTTGTACCACGCCAGCAGGCTCCTGGGCCTGATCCGCTGGTCTGTTGTAGGTCTGCCTACCTTGGAGGCGCGGGCGGCGGATCTGCCCTGCCCCTCCTACAACGCCTGCGGACCCCTGGGCCTGATCTGCAGGTTGATCACTGGTCTGCTCACCCTGCGGGCACGGGTGGCGGTTCCGCTCCGCCCCCACTCCAATTGGGGGTCACGTGACCACCACACCGGCAGGGCCTGGTCCGGGCGTGGGAGAAGGATCTGCTCTGCCCCTACTCCAGTTGGGGTGACGTGTGTACCACACTGGCAGGCCACTGGGCCTGACCCACCAGGCTGTCACAGGTCTGTTTACCTTGCAAGCGCGAACCGCGGCTCTGCCCTGCCCCTCCTACCACGCCCATGTACCACTGGGTCGCGGGTCTGCCCACCTTGCGGGTGCGGGTGGCGGCTCCGCTCCGCCCCCTCTCCAATTGGGGTCACGCGGTCACCACGCTGACGAGCCACTGGGCCTGCTCCGGGCGCTGGCGGCGGCCCGGCTCCTTCCCTCTGGCTCGAAGACAAATTGAGGAGACTCGGGTGACTGTGCCTCACCCCCCCTACCAGGAGACCAACTGCTTATGTCACCACTGGTATTGATGAAGTTCCCTCCTCCGCCGCTTTCTGCAGACATCAGATCTCTGCCATGTTGGTATCCTATGCGAATGGCAGCATTTCGTTCCCCTTGCCGGGCAACCAAAGCACCGGGTGAGTCCTGACCGGCCCTCAGCAGGACCCGGACCGAGAAGCAGTTTCCGCGGGCTCCTAGCCCCGGGCCAGGGAAGTTCCGGGAGCCGGAACTCGGCCACTCCGTGCTTGGTGTAAGCTCCTATAAATGTAAGCTCCAAGAAGCAGTCCCCGCGGGCTCAGTTCCGGGAGCCGTAATTCGGCTGCTTAGTGCTTGTTGTATGCTCTGGTAGGCGCAGGGTCCAAGAAGCAGCCTCCGCGGGCTCAGCAGCCCTGGGCCAGGGCGGTTCCGGGAGCCGGAACTCGGCCGCCCCGCGCTGGGTATTCACTCCGATAAGATCAGGTTCTAAGAAGCACCCAGGCGCTGAGCCCTAGCAATCTGTCTGCAAGCCGCAGGCGAATTGCAGCCTGAAATTACCTGTTCTATGGCTGAATGAGCTGCGGTCAGTCGAAAACAGCGGTGGTGACGTCAGTTTACCAACATGGTGGCTGCTGGCCTCCTCTGTGGTCTGACCGGTGTGGAGAACCGAGATGGACCGCTTCCTTCCCCCGTCTCGAACCCAGAATTCAGCCCTGAGTACGGTGCTTGCACGGCTGGCAGAAACTGCAGCGCTGTAACCCTGCGTCTCTATCCCAGCGCACGCTGCAGATTCTAAAATATTCTTTTTTTTAAGAGAGAGTGAGAGAGAGAGAGAGAAAGAATTTTAATATTTTTATTTTTTTAGTTATTGGCGGACACAACATCTTTGTATGTGGTGCTGAGGATCGAACCCGGGCCGCACGCATGCCAGGCGAGCGCGCTACCGCTTGAGCCACATCCCAGCCCCCCAAAATATAAATATTCTAAAAGCTTTCTTTTTCTAAAGCATGGTGACTTCAGAATTCAAAAGGTGATTAATTAATAATATAACTAAAACTGGATTTAATGTTTTTTGGAGGGGCAAGGTACTGGGAATTGAACTCAGAGGTGCTCAACCACTGAGCCACATCCCCAGCCCTATTTTGTATTTTATTTAGATGCAGGTTCTCACTGAGTTGCTTAGCACCTCACCATTAATAAGGCTGGCTTTAAACTCATGACCCTCCTGCCTCAGCTTCCTGAGCTGCTGGGATTACAGGCAGGAGCCACCATGCCCCGTCCTGGATTTAAATTTTTGAAAAATGAATTTTAAAAATTTCTCAAACTTGTTGGAAGAAATTTAATATTTCCCCCAAAAGTAAGCACTAACAATTTTGGGGTTAGAGTTAGGGTTAGGGTAAAGTGAGCAGTTGGATCCTGAATTTCTGTTCTTCATAGGTATGATGAACTATTTTCCTAAGAAGTTTGTTCTAAATTTTCCTAAGAAGTTTGTTCTAAACAATACTATCACAAAAAAGTCATATGATATAATCATAGAAGCCTTCATTATAAAATAAATGAAAAATTAAGCAAAATAAATGTAGTGAAAGCTGTTAATCACTGAAACACTAGCTTCATCTATTTCTGCTAGTAAAATAATTTAAATGCAAAACAGAAGGAAGTAAAGAGCACAAACATCAAAACCAATAACCACCAAACACTTTGTTTCCTTCTGCCCTTACTGGCTTTCAACCCAAAGTAATGTGTAATTACAACTTATTAAATAGAATCCTAGCAGCTTAGAATGGAGGTCATATAATCCTATCTGCCCCCACCCATTGCAGCAATTCCTCTTCATTGTTTTGGCAATCAACTGGAACATCCTAATTGATAATAAGCCCACAAATTAGTAAGATGGCCTCTTGGTGTGAATAATTTTGTATCTAATGATGAAATTGGCCTATTTCTAAAATTCATTTTTACATGCATCAAATGTTTGCTGAACCTCTTTGCATATCCTCTCTATATGCAATAGGCTCTGGTTACAATGGGGACTAAAAAGTACCTTGTTTTCTTCTTCTTTCTCTTTCTTTTTTTTAAATTTTCATTTCTTTCATTTGCATCCCCCCAACCCCCACCAGTCTGGCAGCTAGAAGTCAAGGTCAAGGTGTTGATAGCCTTTATACACAATGGAATATTACTCAGCATTAAAAAATAACAAAATCATGGCATTTGCAGGGAAATGGATGGCACTAGAGCAGATTATGCTAAGCGAAGTTAGCCAATCCCTAAAAAACAAATGCCGAATGTCTTCTCTGATATAAGGAAGGTGACTCAAAACAGAGTAGGAAGGAAGAGCATGAGAAGAAGATTACCACGAAACAAGGAAAAGAGGAGGGAGAGAAAGGGAGGGAGAAGGGGAATTGCAGGGAAGATGGAAGGAGACCCTCATGGGTTCACAAAATACATATACAATGGTGTGAGGGGGAAGGGAGGAGAAAAAAAAGAGAGAGAGAGATAAGTGTCACAGTAGAATGGGTAGAGAATAGTGATGGGAGGGGAGGGGAGGGGGGATAGGGAGGGCAGCAGAATACAACTGACACTAGGATTGCTGTATGTATGCACATGGATGTATAACAAATGTGATCCTGCAATCTGTACACATGGAAAAATGAGAATTCATACCCTATTTGAATCAAATGTATGATATGTCAAAATCATTGTATTGTCTTGAGCAACTAATAAAAAAAAGGTGTTGATAGGAGTGGCTTCTCTTTGGCTTAAGGATGGCTCCTTCACACTGTGCTTCACGTGGTCTTTCTTCTATATGTGCAAACCCCTGGTGTGTGTGTTTGGGGGGTGTGTGTCTGTCTATCTAACAATTTCTTTAATTTTGTTTTAAAATTGACAAGTCTTCATACACAGCGTGAGTTCTGAAATACGTGTACATGGTGGAATGACTTAATCTAGCTAATTAACGTATGTATTACCTCACATGGTTATCATTTTGTGGGAAAATTACTGTCTTATATCATTTTCTTAAGTTAGACTTCTGCTTTAATGGAGAATCATTCATTAATAACAATCATTTTATGTTATCCATCACATGTAAGATTCATGAATTTAAGGCAATTAGCTGAGTGTCTTAGCCCCAAACTGGGAACAACCCCAATGCCATCAACAGCAAAGTGGGTAGATACTTTGAGGTCCATTCACACTTTGGATGCTCTGTACCACCTGGGAGGGCACAAACCACCATCACAGGCAACTACAGGATGAGTCTAACAAATACAGTGAGTGAAAGAAGCCAGAGAAGAAAGAACAGACAGTGATTCCAATTGTATGAAATAAACCACTGTTAGTAGGAGTAGGCTCGTGGTCACCCTTGGTGGTGGGAAAGAGTGATTGGAGAGGAACAAGGGGGCTTCTTGGGGCTTCACAGTTTCTTTTCTTAGTCTGGGTGCTGGTTACTCAAGTATGTTCACTTGGTGAACAAGGCTGTATACTTGTGATTTTTCTATTTCTTCTTATGTATATTACACTTCAATCAAAAGTATACCAAAAATTGGGGCTGGGGTTGGGCTCAGTGGGAAAGCACCTGCCTACACACTTGCATGTGTGAGGGACTGGGTTTGATTCTCAGCACCATGTATAAATAAATAAAATAAAGTTCAACAGCAACTAAAAATTTTTTTTAAAAAGTATACCAAAAACTATTAGAAACATCAGGGAAAAGTCCTTCAAACTTAAGAAGAACATGGATCAGATAATGGGAAAAAAAATGATTCATGTTCTTCAGCAAATGCATATAAGTAGTGGGTTCAGAAGGTGGTTTGGAAGATAGCCAGAGCATTACAATTAATAAAGACAGACCTGAAAAAATATAGCCTCAATTTTCATAATGGGTAGAGCCACTGGTAAGAGCTCTGCAGCATTAAATGAATGAGCAAGGATGTTCATACTAAGATTTAATAGTCATTGCTGCTGAGAGCCTATCATCAGTGGGCGGGCCTAGGGCTCTGTCACCTACTTGTCCAGAGAGGTCTTCCTGACTCAAAGCCACAGGTTTTTTTTAATTTCAAAAATGCTGACTTGGCAGCTACATTTCTTATTATGAAAGCAAAACTTCATATTCTCTGCTTTTTATTTGAATGCCCTGGTGCTGTGGAATTTAGTGGACTTTTAGAAAAATAAGTTCCTATTCAGTAGGGAAACCTTTGGAGACTTTCTGATTGATAGTAAAACCTTCATATGATCACATGGAGTTGTGCTGCAAAACTGACATTTTGAGATGGATATCTGCCCATATATTTGGAATTTCCTCTATGATCATCCTCCCTCTCACCTTTTTTTAAATTGATTTTATTTTCTTAAATACATGACAGCGGATTGCATTACAATTCTTATTACACATATAGAGCACAATTTTTCATATCTTTGTTTATAAAGTATGTTCACATCAATTCATGTCTTTATACATGTGCTTTTTTTCATTACAATTCTTATTACACATATATACCACAATTTTTCATATCTCTGTTTGGATATAAAGTATTTTGACACCCAATTTATGTCTTCATACATGTACTTTGGATAATGATGTCCTTCACATTCCACCATCCTTGCTAATCCCCTGCCTCCTCCCTTTCCCTCCCACCCCTCTGTCCTATCTAGAATTCATCTATCCCTCCCATGCTCCTCCTCCCTACCACACTATGAGTCCTTATATCAGAGAAAACAACTAAAATACCCACCACCACCACCAAATGGTCCTCTTTATGGCTCTATTAGAATGTACCATCTTTTTATTTACATTGAACTTGTATCTTTATCATTTTAAAAGAAAGGTACATAGTATAGTAGTATGGGAGCCTTTGAGTTAAAAGATCAATTTTTAAAAATTTCCCTGAGCCTGAATTTTCTTATTTTCCCACTTACAAGATTGGGTTAATTTGATGAGCAAGAGTACCTGTGAAGTATCTGACATAAAGAAGAAGAAACTTAAGAAAATGCACCCTTCTTAACCTGCTCAGGTTTTTTTGCATAAATATGTATCAACTCCTAATATAGGCTAACTCCCATATATTATTACTTAGTATCTGTCTCCACCCCTAGAGTAAACCCCATACGCTCATTCTCTCTCCCTTTTTTTAAAATATCTTTTTAGTTGTTGATAGACCTTTATTTTATTTATTTATATGTGGTGCTGAGAATCGAACCCAGTGCCTCACACATGCCAGGCAAATGCGCTATCACTGAGCCCCAGCCCCAGCCAGCTCAGTTGGTAGAGTGCTTGCCTTGTATGCACAAAGCCCTTGGTTCAATCCCTAGCATCACACACATTAAAAATTAAAAAAAAAAAAAAGGTCATTCTCTGTTTTGTTCATTGTTGAGTTCAAAATGCTTAGAGCAATGCCTAAAACATCAAAGGTACACCCCAAATACTTAAGTTACAAATGAACTAATTCACCTCACACCTTTATCCACTCAGAGCCAGGTAGACCTATTAGCCATCACTAGAAATTAGATTTTTGATGGCAGGACCCTCCTCAATATGGCTTACATTAGCCTCCACTGGTAATGTCACAGGAGCCTTTGCGAAAGGAGCCATTGAGAGGACATTAGCAAGTCACCACACTGTTTCTTAAAAACAACATAAAGTCAATTTAAACAATAAAGTTAAGAACACAAAACTGCCACAAAAGGCATAAACATTTGATTATTTATTTATTTTTGGTACTGAGGATTGAACCCAAGAGCTCTTTACCACTGAGATACATTTGAAAAAAAAAAAAAAAAAATTTTTTTTTTTGAAGCAGGTTCTGGCTGGATTGCTGAGGATCTCCCTAACTTGCCAAGGCTGGCCTTGAACTTTTGATCCTCCTGCCTCAGCCCCTTGAACGCTGGGATTACAGTTGTGTAGCACCACTCTGCCTGGTGAACACGTCAGCCCCAAACCAGCATTCTAATTAATCTAATGTGATACAGCATTCTGTATCACATTAGATTAATTTATGTGATGTTTGGCCTAAAGCTGAAGGTAACACACTCAATACATTCAGCATAGAAATATGAGAGGAGGAAAAATTAAGAGCCAGGAGGCTGCACTACCTTATGCTATTAAATGGAATTTTTTTGTTTTATGCTCCAGAAGAAAGAATGGCCTCTAAATTTACATAAAGAAATAAGACCAAATGCTGTGATGAGTTACTAGAAACAATCAAAATAAATTTTATATACTCTGTGGTATTTGAATTCACTAAATGAAGTTTTGCAGTAAAATAAATCTAATACTGGATCAATTAGAAAACAAAATATGCATTAACTCTTGTATGGAGTGGGGTGGAGGAGAAAATTACTCAGCAATATGAAGTCAATTATGCACTTGCCTGTGTTCAAACAGTAAAGGTAAAAGGTGCCGTGGTTAATTACCTGGGGTTTGAAATCCTACAGACTGAACTTGAATCTGGGTTACTAGCTATGAGTGTCTTTTAACAAATTACTGACAGCTGGATTTTTTGAGAGAGAAAAAATGCAGTTTTTATTACTTAAATATTAGAAGTGATATACTAGCAAGTACTTATGTCATCTGTGATTGGTCAAACACCCATCCTGGAATTACACAGAAGGAGACTGCACCAGATTGTGAGCACTGGGAGGTGGGGCTCACTAAGCACCATCTTGAAGGCAGGCTACCACAGACAGGTAACATAGCAAGGTGCTGAAAGACAACACTTTCTCTATAAATGGGCTTTCTACATGACTAGCTTGAACTTCCTTTATTGCATGGCAGTCTCAGGGTGAAAAGATTTCTAACAGAACAATTTGCCTTGCCCAGAGGAAACATTCTAAGATACAACATGGAAGCTGCCAGTTGTCCTAAGACCTGGGCTCAGAAATACTGGAAGTCACATCTGACCAGATCTATATGGAGTCCACACAGGTTCAAAGGGAGAAGAAAAAGACTTCATCCCTTAGCAAGGCCAAAGTGCAGCAGTGGGTCTAGGATAAAAGAGGTCCCTCTGTTGGAAACACAATCTACCATATGTGGAATGGGGAGTACAAAGAATTTGCCTGGGTTCTTTGGAAGAAATGAGGACTGAGGCTAGGCCTTGAGATAAATTGAGAGCTGGAACTGGAGAGAGGAGGTCCAATGCCAAACCCCATTCAGGGGCTGTACATACTGCAGAAAGTATGAGTCACTTGTGGGAGGTATGCAAATTGCTTGGTAGGAATAAGAAAGTCATGCAGGGACAGACAGGAGACAGGGGTGGAGGCAACTGCCAAAAGGCCTTAAATGCTAAACTGAGAACTTAGACTTAGTGTCTATAGATTTTTGAAGAAATAACCTGTTTAGAATACTTTCAAAGCAAAGACCTTGACATTTAGGAAACATTTACCACATGCCAGCCACTGAGCTAAGTATTTTACATATGTCAGTTTGTCTAATGTTTAGAGCAAACCTACAATGTGAGTCTGGTCCTCATTTTCTAGATGGAGAAGTTGAAGCTCAAGGAATTCGCATAATAACTTTTGGGGAGTTCATAAAGCTAGTTAGTGGAAGATCTGGGTTTCAGACTCAGAACTCTTTGAAATTCTGCATCTTCAACTCATTCATTTGTTTTTACTGTAAAGTCCAAAGACAAAGATATGTTTCAGATGTTATTATAAAGAGACACTTAAATGAGGTACACTCAAGGAACTGACTTGGAGTCTAGGTTGCCATAATATCCAGAATACGCAGACCATGTGAGCAGCACCCTAGACAGAATTAGAGGCTGCTAGGAATGGATGTCAAGTTATACCAGGTGGACAGAGAAGACTGGCTGAAGGAGTTGGTAGAGGTAGCCAGAGGAGCTGCCTTCGGTAAGAAAGCAGAGCAGAGGGAATCTTCTGGATTTCATCTCACACCAGTCAGAATGGCAGTTATCAAGAATACAGACAACAATAAATATTAGAGAGGATGAGGAGGAAAAGGCACATTCATATATCACTGGTGGGACTGCAAATTGGTGCAACCATTATAGAAAGTAGTATGGAGATTCCTTAGAAAACATGGAATGGAACCACCATTTTACCCAGCTATCCTACTCCTTGGTCTATACCAAAAGGACTTAAAATAAGCATACCATAGTAACACAGCCACATCAATGTTCATAGCAGCTCAATTCACAATAGCTAAACTGTGAAAGCAACCTAGATGCCCTTCAACAGATGAATGGATAAAGAAACTGTGGTATATACACACTATGGAATATTACTCAGCATCAACAGAGAAAAAATTATGGTATTTGCAGATAAATAGATGGAGTTGGAAAATATCATGTTAAGTGAAGTAAGCTAATCCCCCAAAACCAAAGGCTGAATGTTCTCTCTGATAAGTGGATGCTGATCCATAAAAGGGAGAGGGGAGGCATGGGAAAAATGGAGGAACTTTGATTGGGCAAAGGGGAGGGAGAGTAAGAAGGGTGCACAGGGGCAGGAAAGATGATAGAATGAGATGGAACATCATTACCCAAGTACATGTATGACTGCATATGTGATGTGATGCTACATTGTGTACAACCAGAGAAACCAAAAGTTGTGCTGCAAGTGTGTGCAATGAATCAAAATGCATTCTGCTCTCACATATACCTAATTAAAATAAATTAATCAATTAAAAAAATTCCTACAATCACTGAAGGTAGCCAGTACTACAAGACTACAGAGCTGCAAACAAGGCTCAGCTGTTCTCAGCATCTCTGATCTCCCAAAGGCTGCTGAGGGAGACTTGTGCTTCCCCACTTGGGGTATGCAAATGTTCTTGCAAGCTTGTCAGCTCCAAAAGAAGCATTGTGGATGTAAAATGTTGCCTCCTGACCCCATGACTTTTCTTCAAGTTTGCTTTCTTTGTGACAACCCTCTTAGACTAATCCACACATGCAATTCAAAAAAGTCTTCACAGAATTTAATATTGTACTTCTAGTCAAGTGAGTATTTTAATTTGGCAAATGAAGACCATTTATGCATCTTCTATTTGATGGTATCAAAGACATTGTCAGTTGCATTATTCAGTGTCCTTTGAAGAAGAATCCATGCAGGAAATTTCTCTTATTAAGGGTCAGGAAACACTTTGTTTCATTGGGAGAACTAGAATGATTTCTTTAAACAGATAATAGGTGACTTTTTTAACCCATTTTAATGTTTCTACTGTACATATGTTTTATTTGTGTTTTACTATGACTACATGACCGCTGGGATTCTACATCATGTACAACCAGAAAAATGTGAAATTATACTCCATTTTTGTATGATGTATCATAGTGCATTCTACTGTCATTTATAACTAATTAAAATAAACTTTTAAAAAGTTAAAATTAAGGGTTAATTCTTTTTTAGAAGCAGATGATGTATGTTCTTTTTGTAAATAAATAAATGTATAAATACACACATATATATCACTGTGCTTCCTTTCGTGTAAAAGATGTTATAATTTTTTTTCAAAATTTCTGTTTTAATTGTTGTTAGTGTTTATTTATACTTTGGGTTTTTATTTCACAGAAGACAAGAGGTGTGGTGGAAGAAACAGGTTTGATCCCATGGGAATGGTCTCTAGGATTCACTCCTTCTATTCTGCCTTTCCCTTGCTGATTGTTGAGAGCCCTCCACTGCAGAGACAGATGAATGCACAATTGTGTCTATAGCATTGTGTCATCATTGTTTGAAGTAGGAAGGAGACCCAAATGTTCTGTAATCCTAGCAACTCTGGAGGCTGAGGCACGAAAATCACAAGTTCAATGCCAGCATCAGCAATTTAGGGACACCACCAAGACTTGTTACAAGAAGTCCCTCCTGGCTCCTTGCCAGCCCAGGACTAGGACCCAGACAGGCCCTCTTATTATTCTTATAACCCCTTTCTTGCATTTTTGTAGTGATGCTTTAAACAAGGATACCCATTTTTTTTTCTTTTTCGGTTTCCTTTAAGTTATAGAAATCTATAGACGAATGGGCATATTCATATGACCTGGAAAGGGCATGGGCTGCACTTCTAACCACTGATGTGACACACTCCCCCTACAATAAGTAATTACCACTCCCTAGATTTAAGTTTCTTATCTATTCAAGGAAGGTGTGGACTAGTTAAGATCCATTCTAGTTTTAATAGTTTCTATTCCACGCATGGAAACAACAAATTCAAATAATAACAACATGCAAATGAGTTTTCCTGTTTAGTCATCTGACATGTCCCTGTAGGGTGATAGAGGAAGCATGAGCTGCATCCCCAGGATAGGGATAGCAAAAGCTCAAGAACTGAGCCATGTCACAGGTAACAACTAGTCAGCATCATTGAGAGCTAATCAGAAAATGAAGGACAGGGCAGGAATTTGGGCTGACCAAGCTTGGGCAGTAGACTTGGTGTCCCAGTCCTATTACTGACTTGATTATCTAGTCCTGGGTAAAGCAATTGCTTAAAAAAAATCCTTTTAGAAACACTCCAAATGAGAACTCTCAAGAAATGAAGCTTTGTGTAGTATCTTGGTGCTGTACTGCTGTTTATTCTGGAAAGGAGGAGACCTAATTGAAGTTTCCCATATGCTTATCTGAGCATTTATAAAGCAAAGCTGCATATTGACTTGATTATGCAATTCCTCTGAACTGTTAACAGGGTTCTTCATTAACACAAAGGGACAATGATTGATGCAGTCGCTCTGGCCTGCCTTGCAGAAAGATTTAATTTTCTTAGAGTATTTCACAAGCAATTCAAGAAATATGCAAAAATATAAAAGGGTTTAATTCCCATTTTACCATTTCCCCATTGGTTCAGGGTATATTGAGAGTATTTTTCCTTTATATATTATGATAGGTTCAATTACCTTCAGGATTATTTTCAGTGCATGATGGGAGTGACCAGTAATAAGATAAAGTTTCCACATTTTTATCACTTACTGTGTGCCTGGAGCTTTATGTGCCTTATTAACAATTTATTATGACAACCCTGCAATATAAATATGATTACCATCACACACTCTGGTTTTCCACATTTTATAACTGATGCACACAGAAGTTAAATAGCAAACCCAAGGCTACAGGGTAGGTAAATGCCAGAGAGACCCTGAAATTCTGGCCAAGACCTGCCTTGCTCTCAAATTTATGCTGTTTCCACCATAGAACACTTTCCCCAGTCCTAAATCCCACCCCTGTCCAATTACAGCTAAAGGAGGGGTCTTTCATTTATTCAACACTTAGTTTGCCCATGCAGTGTACTAGGCCTGTACGCACAGGAGGAGGAATAAACAGTAAGATATGGTCCCTGCCCTAGGGAAATCACATTATTTTGTCCTACCAGTTAATCAATAATAAAAAAAGCTATGTTCCTAAAATATTCATTAGTGATATCATTTAATAATATGTATTTATGCTCCATATCATTCAAAAGATTTGGGGTAGCTCCTTTTAAAAACAGAAGCAAATATATCGACTTCCCATTTCAGTAGATTTGCTTTGGATTTTTTGCACTGATGACTAAACTACCTTTCTTCTAACTCAGGTCATAAGGATGGAGTGAAGTCAGGGAACAAAAGGTGGCCAGTCTCCTTTGGGAAGACTAAAAATCAAATATGTAAGAAAGGCCCTGGGCAAGTTGCTAAACTACTGAATCACTTCTGCACCAGTTGCAAAGAATATAATAGCTGAAATAAGCAGTAAATGTAATTAATAATATAATTTCTAATGCCAACTCATTAATTCAAGCTGGTTGTTACAGAATGTCACTCTGACCATTAACAAATGGGCTTCCTGTTGCAGTATGACCTAGGTAATAATAGAGACATTGAATACATTAACATCTCAGGCAGTTTTTTATGGGCTAGATAATTTTTTAATTTAATTGTTATTTGATCAGCAGATGCCAGGAGAGGATTCAGCACCTTGAAGAAGAAGAGCAATTTCCTACTTACCGAAACCCCAATTCACCTGATGATGCTGCCTAGCTGAAGAGTCTGGTAACTGGCCCTGGGATCAGCCCCTGGTAGGCAGGAACAGGTCAAGATAACAATAGTGAGGAGGGCTAGGGATGCTTGCCTTCAGCTATGGCTCAATCAGAGGAATTGGTGACATAGGGAATGGGTGCCATTACTGGCAGGGTTTGAGATGCATGCTCTCTGAGTCTAGATTGTGCAGAAAGCACTGGCACTGGCTGGGAAAAGTAGGCAATATACCTGGTGCCTCTGTGGATGCCACACAGCACCAACAGCCAGGTACCAAACAATGACCCATCTAATGGGGAACTTGTTGAAAGAGTTTAATGCAGTCCCTTTACCAAATCATAATGTAGGGGCATCATTGAGACTGTGACATTTAGGTCAAACAAAATAGCATGGCTACAATTTTAAAAACTCATCAAATAATTTCTGAAATTATCTGATGAATATATATTATTTAGTAAGCCATTATATAATATATTGTTTAGATTATTGGGAGAAGAGAATTTTTTAAATATTTGATTTTAAAATGTTTTATTTATGTACTGGTTACTATTACCATACTGATTATTAAGTCTCATTAAATGTTTCGAATTCACCTGTGGAAAGATGGGAGCCAACAAAAGGTTCAGTGATTATCACTACTCTAAAGAAAGACCAATTTCTAAACTAGATTGTCTCAAAGGAGGGCCAATCAAGATACTGCTGCCAACCACATGGATGCAGCCTCCTGGGACGTGCAAAGTAATGGCTCCAAGCCATACACACCTCAAGGACACATCCTCTCTGGTACATATGATATCGATAAGAAAGCAAATCAGCACTCTTATTTGACCCTTTTGAAAGCTCTTGGATGGGGTAACAAATAATTCCTACTCCTTAGACAATCAATCAAAAAGAAAGAAAGAGAGAGAGAAAGAAAGAAAGAAAGAAAGTTTTCCAAAAAGAACTTGACAGGAATAATGAAAGACAAGTCTCTGATCAAAGCAATCTGTCTTGCTGAGAAATTTCTGAACCATATCCTTTCTAAAGAGTATATGAGGTCAGAGTTGCATACATTTGAAAATAAAATAAAACCTTTTGTAGTTATTCAGGTTTACTGGAATGTTTAAAAAGAAATAGATAATTATTAAAATTCTTCCCTTTAAAACAATTTCCGTGACCCTATGGTGATGAAATAGAAACTGAGTCCAAGGTCACCTGAATGGAAATCTGCCTCTGGAACTGAAGGACTCTATCCAATCAAGTTCTTCAAAGATGTGACTGATGCAGAGACTACACCCACTTCAGAAACTTTCTCTGATGACAGAATTTAGCTGATAATTTTTACCTAGAGCTCCTATAAGAGATGCCAGGTTGAATTCCAAGCTGGAATTTTGCTTATTTTTTTATCCCAAGTAAACATAACTATGGTAACTTGAATTGTAATAGTTGAACAGTGGTGGGTTAAACTGAGTATTTTTAAAGAAAATTCTTCTTGGCCCTGTAGAAGAGTCAAACATTTGTTTACTTGTTCCTAAAATTACACATGCTTACTGAATAGGATAGATAAAATGGCTAGCTAGAGACTTTGGCATAAATAATGTCATATTTTAAATCACTAATAAATACTTTTTTGCACTGTAGTCTAACTTAGAGCTTTTTCAGATTCTGGTTGAGACTTCAATGTGATATTAGTTAAAACAAAGATTGGTGTCCCACTTCATGCTTGTCGAATGACCCTCTGGGAGTGGAGTTGGAGAATTTGCAGTTTAACAAGAATTCCAGTTATTATTAAGAACAGTGAATTTCAAGACATTGGGGAGATGTTGGTCAAAAGTTATAAAAATTCAGTGAAGATCAGGGCACAGTGGCACATGCCTACAATCCCAGCAGCTCAGGAGGCCAAAGCAAGAGGATTGCTAGTTCATAGCTGGCCTCAACAAAAGCGAAGTGCTAAGCAACTCAGTGAGACTCTATCTCTAAATAAAACGCAAAATGGGGCTAGGGATGTGGCTCAGTGGTTGAGTGCCCCTGAGTTCAATCTCCAGTACCACCCCTCCCCCTAAAAAAATTCAGTAAAGAGGAACAAGTTCAAGAAATCTATGGTATAACATGGTAACTATAATTAACTAAAATATATTGTGATATTTGAAAAATCCCCGAATAGTGGATGTTAAGTATTATCACCACAAAACTGATAACTATGTCAGGTAATGCATATGCTGATAGCTAGATTCAGTAAATGTACAATGTATACAAACTTCAAAATATCATCATTTGCATGAGAAATAGATTTTATCTGGCAATATTAAAAAAGTGAGGCTTGAGTTCACTTGTTCTATAAGACAGGGACTGATGCCATCCATTTCTTCATGTTCTCATTCATTTTTCACTCCATAACCACTTGTGGAGTACATTCTTCTGAGTAGTAGGGATTTAGAAGTGAAATAAATGCAGTTTATGTTCTCTAGAAGTTTAAGGTCTAGATTTAACAGGCAACAGTGTTACTCAGCTGGAGACAATATTGCCTCTCAGGAAACAGTTTGGTAATTTCTGGAAACATTTTTGGTCTTCACAATTAGGGGAAGGGGTGGTATCTAGTGGGTAGGATGCTGCTATACATATTCATTGCACAGGGAAGTTTCCTCCGTGGCCCAACAAATTTATCCATCCCCAAATGTTAATACTGCTGAGGTTGAGAAGTCCTGATTTGACCATACTGACTCAAACCGATTCTAAAATTCATATAGAAATGTGAGGGCCCTAGAACAGCTAAAACAGCGTCAAAAAAAGAAGAACAAAGTTGGAGGCTAACCCTACCTGATTTTAACATTCATTAGTAAGCTACACTATTCATTAACAGTGTTCTATTGTTTTTACGGCAGACAAATAAATAAATTGAATGGAATCTAGAGATAGACCCACACATACATGGAAAACTTATTCTTTTAAAATATTTTTAGTACATTTTAATTTTACATAACAGTGGGGTTCACTTTCATATTCATATGTGCACATAACATAATTTAATCCAATTCATTCCCCAGTACTTCCTCTTTCACTTTCATCCCTCCCCCTTTTCCCCTTCTTCTACTGTTCTGGTCTCCCTTTATTTATTTACATGTAATTTTTTCATGATGCATTATAATTATACATAAAAGTAGGATCTATTGTTGCATATTCATGCATGTATATATCATAATTTGGTTGATTTTATTCTCCAGTTCTTCCCCTTGCCCTCCCATCCTTCCTCCCCTTTACCCCCTACCTTTCTTCTACAGATCTCCCTTCTATTTCTGTGAGATTTCCCCTTCTTTTTAACTCATCTTTGTCTAACTTCACACTCAAGGGAAAACATTCAACACTTGACTTTCTAAGTCTGGCTTAATTCATTTAGCATGATGCTCTTCAGTTTCATCCATTCACCAACAAATGACATAATTCATTCTTCATTATGACTGAGTAGAATTCCATTGTGTATATATATCACATTTCTTTATCCATTCATCTGATTATTGTAAATTGCACTGCTATAAACATTGGAATGCATGCACTACTATAGTATGCTGATTTCAGTTCTTTTGGATAAATACCAAGGAGTGAAATAGTTGTGTCATATGGTGTTTGCAATGTTAATCTTTTAAGGAATCCCCATACTGATTTCCAAAGTGGTTGTACTAATTTGGTACACCAATGTATAAGTGTTCCTTTCTTCCCACTTCTTAGCTGCATTCATTTTTATTTATATGCTTGATGGTTGCCATTCTAACTAGGGTGAGATGAATTCTCAGTGTAATTTGATTTGCATTTCCCTGATTGCTCATGATGTTGAACATTTTTTCATATATTTGTTGACAAATTTTAGTTTGTGTTTTCAAATATGTTCATTTAGGCTATTGATTGGAGTTATTTGAGATTTTGGGTGTTGCTTTTTGAGTTTTTTATATATTCTGGATATTAAACTTCTGTTGGAAGAGTAGCTGACAAGGATTTTCTCCCATTCTGTAAGCACTCTCCTTTTGCTCTTGACTTTTTATTTTGCTGTGCAGAAAGCTTTTTAATTTGATGCCATCCCACATATAAGTTTTGATTTTATTTTTTTGTGCTTTCGAGGTCTTTTTTTTTAAATTTTTTTATTGTTGGTTGTTCAAAACATTACAAATTTCTTGATATATCATATTTTACACTTTGATTCAAGTGGGTTATGAACTCCCATTTTTACCCCATATACAGATTGCAGAATCACATCAGTTACACATCCATTGATTTACATATTGCCATACTAGTGTCTGTTGTGTTCTGCTGCCTTTCCTATCCTCTACTATCCCCCCTCCCCTCCCCTCCCCTCCCCTCTTCTCTCTCTACCCCCTCTATTGACCTTCATTTCTCCCCCTTGTATTATTTTTCCCTTTCCCCTCACTTCCTCTTGTATGTACTTTTGTATAACCCTGAGGGTCTCCTTCCATTTCCATGCAATTTCCCTTCTCTCTCCCTTTCCCTCCCACCTCTCATCCCTGTTTAATGTTAATCTTCTTCTCCTGCTCTTCGTCCCTACTCTGTTCTTAGTTACTCTCCTTATATAGGAAGTCAGTGTCTTGTGCTTTCATGTTGGAGTGTTGACTCTATGTTTTATTTTATCATTTGCACGGTTTCTGGTCTAATTCCCAGGTCTTTGATCCATTTTTTAGTTAACTTTTGTGTGCAGTGAAAATAGGGATCTTCACTCTTCTACATATAGACATCCAATTTTCCCAGCACCATTTGTTAGGGTGTCTTTTCTGCACTTGGTGTTGTCTGGCACCTTTGTCAAAGATGAGATAACTCTATCTGTGTATCTATGTGGATTTGTCTCTGTCTATTCAATTCCATTGGTCTTCATGTTGATTTTTATGCCAGTACCATGCTGGTTTTGTTTCTATGACTGTGTACTATAATTTGGGTTTGGGTATTGTGATGCCTCTAACCTTGTTCTTACAATTCGAGATTGCTTTGGTTATTCTTGGCCTTTTATTCTTACAAATGAACTTTAGGATTGCTCTTTCTAGTTTGGTAAAGAATGTCATTAGTATTTTTATAGGGATTGCATTGAATCTGTAGATTGCTTTTTGTAATATGGCCATTTTAGCAATGTCAATCCTGCCTATCCTATCCAAAAACATGGAAAGTCTTTCCATCTTCTTATATCTTCTTCAGTTTCTTCCTTTAGTGTTCAATAATTTTCCTTGTAGGTGTCTTCTGCCTCCTTGGTTAGATTTCATGTGTTTTTGTTTGTTTGTTTGTTTGTTTTTTGGGTTTTTTTAGGCTATTGTGAATGAAACTGTTTTCCTGATTTCATTTTTAGCAGGTTATTATTGGTGTGTAGAAAAACTATTGGTTTTTGTATGTTGATCTTGTATCTTGTTATTGAATTTATTTATCAGTTCTAGAATTCTTTTGGTGGGGGCTGGAGATGTAGCTTAGTTGCTTGCCTTGCATGTACAACACCCTGGGTTTGATCCCCAGTACCCCCCAACCCCCCCCCCCCCACACACACACACCACAAAATCAACTTCTGGTGGAGTTTGGGGGTTATCTAACTATAGGATTATACTGTCTGCAAACAGCAATAATTTGACTTCTTCTTTTCCTATTCATAGTCCTTGTGTCTCCTTCTCTTGCCTAATTGCCCTGGCTAAAATTTCAAAAACTATGTTGAATAAGAGTGGTGAGAGTAGACATCATTATTTTGTTCCTCGTTTTAGAGAAAATGCTTTCAGATGGAAAACTTATTCTTGACAGAGGTATAAGGACAAATCAATAGGGAAAGGATACTGGAAAAACTAACAGTACAGTGCTAGAAAAACTGAACAACTGGCTATCCATATGCAAGAACTGAACTTGACTCTATACCTCACATCACACACAACACTTAACACAAAATGGATCATGAAACTAAATTATAAATATTTTTAAAGAAAACATAGGAGATGGTGGATGGAATGCTTTATAAAGGGATGTATCAGAATCCTCAGTGAGATGTGTAGTTTTAAAAAATTCCAGTTTCATACAAATAGTGTTGGGTCCAGTTTCAACCTCAAACAGTCCATTCTCTTGTACCCATGTGCTTATTCAAGCTCTATCTACCATAGCTGATAGGGCACTTATTCAGGTTCAACTCTCCCCATCACCCAGGCAGCTGAACACTGCATTAACTTTAAATATCTTTCTTCATATTTGAGTTAGATAGTTCTCTTTATTGCTTTTGGATTCGACTGAATTTAAAATATTTTCTTTGTTTTATTTTAGCCAGTATTTCTATGTGATTGAAGTGGAAAGATAAATGTGGCAGAATTTTCTTTGTGTTGTTCTTTGTGCACTTGCTTAAATGCCTTGACTAGATTGTAAGACTCAAAAAATAGGGATCATCCCTTAGACGTTTTAACACACAATGTTCCACCTAATAGATTTTCCACAGTTATTTGTGTGATGAATACTAACGTTTGCTGATTAGAGGCTGATTGAAAGTATATGGAAAAGGAGCTGGGATTGTGACTCAGTGGTAGAACACTCACCAAGCACGTGCAGGGCCCTGGGTTCGATCCTTAGCACCACATAAAAATAAATGAATGGAATAAAAGCATTGCTTCCAACTACAACTAAAAAAAATAGATATTAAAAAAAAGTACATGGAAAAGTGCATCACTGAGACTAGGTCAGTACCACCTACAGTCTCCACTGTCTGGGAGTGTGGGGAGGGGTGGGGAGGAAGCATACTAGGCTGGTTCCTACTTGAAGAAATTTCTTTGAATTTTAAATCAGTGGTTCTCAATCTTTTTCCATGTCCAACCTACCTAAGGTACATTGTCCATTTCCTACTGTAATTTGCTTCCCTAATTGTCACTCTAGGTGGAGATGGTGGATGGAATGCTTTATAAAGGGATGCATCAGAATCCTCAGTGAGATGTGTAGTTTAAAAAAATCATCTCCACCTACTTCCCACCATCCTGGTTGAAAAATCACTGCCTTAGTCATCCAGACAAATTTCTGAAAAGCACTATTCATCTAGGCTTAAATTTCCCAATGTTTGTTGTTCATTTTGCATTAATGCATGTTTGGAATGGTCAAGCACCAACAAACATTAATGCTTTGATTGGTTTCCATAAAATCACACGGAAACCAAATAGAGTGATACAACAGAAATGGGCCATATGACTTCCATTTTTCTCAATTCCATTAAATACACAATCTCTTGGTCATCAGACCTCATTTCTCTGGGTATCCAGCTGCAGGCAAGAATTAAATAGGGTTGCAAATTGTGCCTATAGAAATTAATCTGCTTAATGTCTCCATACAGAGAATAAAAAATGTGGATGGTTTTGTTATTTTCAAAAACACAGAATTTTAGCAGATGCGAGAGTATTTCAGGGAACGTTTTCCTAATGCATTCTTTCTTTTATAGAGGAGGGATTTCCAATGCAATGTGATGTTTAAGGTGTTAGGCAAAGCTTCTAAAAGCCCTGTTTCCTTCTGCTGTGAATAAACAGCCCAGTAGTTTGTGAAAAGGCATTCTGCCATCTGAACATATTAGTCTCTTGGCTGTGTTGCTCAGACAATCTATGTACCTCTTTACTGAGTGTTTGCTGGCAGAATTCCCAGCCAGGAATGCCCCACAGCCATCTGCTCTGTCTCTGGTATCCCACAATGTTCCAGGGGGACAGCAGTCTTTCCTCAACTACTTATTAGGTGTTTGTGCTACTATGAAAGGGCAATGTAAAAAAAAAAATCATTGCATGCTCAAGGCATGTGAGCTGTTTTTGTGTTTTGATATTTTATTATACTTTGCCATCCTGAATTTTCAAACAGATTCTACGATGTGTTGTAAACATGCACAGATGGTGTGTGATGTGCTGAGGGCAGAGTGGGAAGAACAGCTCCCTGAAGGCAGTATTGAGCAGGGGGAAGCCCTCGACGGGAGTGGGAGGCAGGCAACATCCTGTCTCTGATCTACCTTTAGCTGAGACTGCAACTTTATGCAAGCTACTTCCTCTGTTTAGTTTCCCTACATTGAAAACGAGTTTTCCCAAAAGATTGACCCTAGAAAGATGAGGAGAAATTGTAGCATCTAAAATCAAATGTAAAAGATAAATGATTAACTAAAAAAAGTATTTCTAATACTTATGAAAAAAGGTTAATATCTCCAACTAAAGGGCACCTACAAATTGCTGAAAAGAGAAAACACAAATAACACATAAAAATAGGCAAAGGACATGAATAGTTTTCATAGAACATGAAAATCAAATGACCAATAAATGACAGCATGCTCATAAGTGGACAGGAAAATTAAAAATCAAAGCCACATTGGGGCTGGGTATGGTGGCACATGCCTGTAATTCCAGTGGCTCAGGAAGCTGAAACAGGAGGATCGCAATTTCAAAGCCAGCTTCAGCAACTAAGCGAGATCCTTTTTCTGAATAAAATATTAAAAAGGGGCTGGGGATGTGGCTCAGTGATCAAGCACCCCTGGGTTCAATCCGCAGTATGAAAAAAAAAAATTAAAAAGCCACATTGAGATATAGAATAGTCCTAATAACATTGCTTACCTTGAGAAGGACTAAGAGAAGTGGTATAAGAAGAAATACCCCCACTGAGCACCCCCACTCTTGTATGCTTATTGGCTAAATCAGAAGCATGAGATGTTTTGAAAAATTCATATTTCTTCACCATATTCCAGAGTTCTTGGATCAAATACCATTAATCTGAACATTTTAAGTGCTTTTGAGTCCTTCCTCATGACATACCACCAAATTATCCTTTGGAAAAGAGAGAGCTAGCTCTCTCTTCTTTAAGTCTTTACAAATGTCTCCTGCTATGGGTGCTCTCCCCAACTTCTTTATTTAGACAGCAAAGTATTGATTGGGGGAAAATATAGTAGCTTGAAAACTGGGAAGGATGCTAATAGTGTTCACATGAATGAATCATCTTAAGATTAAAAAATGTCCTTTAAAATTAGGACAGACTCTCTATTTACCTCTCTTATTGTTTCTTTAGCTGAGAAAAAACTTTTTAGTTTGAGTAAGTCCCATTTGTTGATTCTAGTTATTAACTTTTATGCTATGGGTGTCCTATTGAGGAATTTGGAGCCCGACCCCACAGTATGTAGATCGTAGCCAACTTTTTCTTCTATCAGACGGCGTGTCTCTGATTTGATATCAAGCTCCTTGATCCATTTTGAATTAACTTTTGTGCATGGTGAGAGAAAGGGATTCAGTTTCATTTTGTTGCATATGGATTTCCAGTTTTCCCAGCACCATTTGTTGAAGATGCTATCCTTCCTCCATTGCATGCTTTTAGCCCCTTTATCAAATATAAGATAGTTGTAGTTTTGTGGATTGGTTTCTGTGTCCTCTATTCTGTACCATTGGTCCACCTGCCTGTTTTGGTACCAGTACCATGCTGTTTTTGTTACTATTGCTCTGTAATATAGTTTGAAGTCTGGTATCGCTATACCGCCTGATTCACACTTCCTGCTTAGCATTGTTTTTGCTATTCTGGGTCTTTTATTTTTCCATATGAATTTCATGATTGCTTTCTCTATTTCTACAAGAAATGCCGTTGGGATTTTGATTGGCATTGCATTAAACCTATAGAGAACTTTTGGTAATATCGCCATTTTGATGATGTTAGTTCTGCCTATCCATGAACAGGGTATATTTTTCCATCTTCTAAGATCTTCTTCTATTTCTCTCTTTAGGGTTCTGTAGTTTTCATTGTATAAGTCTTTCACCTACATCCTGGGAACAAATCTTTACTCCTCACACTTCAGATAGAGCCCTAATATCCAGAGTATACGAAGAACTCCAAAAATTAGACAATAAGATAACAAACAACCCAATCAACAAATGGGCCAAAGACCTGAACAGACACTTCTCAGAGGAGGACATACAATCAATCAACAAGTACATGAGAAAATGCTCACCATCTCTAGCAGTCAGAGAAATGCAAATCAAAACCACCCTAAGATACCATCTCACTCCAGTAAGATTGGCAGCCATTATGAAGTCAAACAACAACAAGTGCTGGCGAGGATGTGGGGAAAAGGGTACACTTGTACATTGCTGGTGGGACTGCAGATTGGTGCAGCCAATTTGGAAAGCAGTATGGAGATTTCTTGGAAAGCTGGGAATGGAGCCACCATTTGACCCAGCTATTCCCCTTCTCGGTCTATTCCCTAAAGACCTAAAAAGAGCATGCTACAGGGACACTGCTACATCGATGTTCATAGCAGCTCAATTCACAATAGCAAGACTGTGGAACCAACCCAGATGCCCTTCAATAGACGAATGGATTAAAAAAATGTGGCATTTATACACAATGGAGTATTACTCTGCATTAAAAAAATGACAAAATCATAGAATTTGCAGGGAAATGGATGGCACTAGAGCAGATTATGCTAAGTGAAGCTAGCCAATCCCTAAAAAACAAATGCCAAATGTCTTCTTTGATCTAAGGAGAGTAACTAAGAACAGAGTAGGGACGAAGAGCATGAGAAGAAGATTAACATTAAACAGAGATGAGAGGTGGGAGGGAAAGGGAGAGAAAAGGGAAATTGCATGGAAATGGAAGGAGACCCTCAGGGTTATACAAAAGAACATACAAGAGGAAATGAGGGGAAAGGGAAAAATAATACAAGGGGGAGAAATGAAGGTCAATAGAGGGGGTAGAGAGAGAAGAGGGGAGGGGAGGGGAGGGGAGGGGAGGGGAGGGGGGATAGTAGAGGATAGGAAAGGTAGCAGAACACGACAGTCACTAGTATGGCAATATGTAAATCAATGGATATGTAATTGATGTGATTCTGCAATCTGTATATGGGCTAAAAATGGGAGTTCATAACCCACTTGAAGCAAAGTGGGAAAGATGATATATCAAGAACTATGTAATGTTTTGAACAACCAACAATAAAAATAAATAAATAAAAAAAAATAAAATTAGGACAGAGATTTCACTAACATTTAGTAATTATTCCAAGAATAAAAACTTGCATATGCAAGTATTAGGTGTCTTTATGAATCAGCCTTCAAAACATAGCTTTAAAAATACAGTTAGTGGTTACATTGCAAAAATATGAATCTATACTTAACAGAAACCATTGGACCCAGTGTCCTAATCTCATGCAAATTGGTACTGGTGGCTTGGGAAGTAAAATATCCACTGACAGCATAACATATACAGGTTTTGAAAAACTGCTGTATGAATTCCAAACAACTTAGATGTAAAGATGAAGAACACTGGAAAAGTGTGTTAATGATTTACTTTGTGTGTTTCTGATCCTGCAATGGTCAAAGACTTCTTGCCTTTGCTTGATTGCAAATGGTCAAAGACGTCTTGCGTTTGCTTGATTGCCTTGCATTTGCAAGATGAATGTCCCTAGAAGAGGATTATATTTTAGCTGGTATAAAGGAAAAAGGTGGATTAATATGGAACAGTCCCAGCAGGTGATATGGGGACAAACATGCCTGGATGCTAGCTTGCTTTGTTGTAATATATGAGGTGACATGGGCAAAAGTAAACACACAACAGTGAGGACAAGAGCCTGGGTCGGTGACTCTGAAGTGTGCATGTTTTATTCTTCTGGCCCCTGTCACTCACAGGAAGTCAGGTACTTGGGAAGGTACTAGGATAATTTAAGACAAAGAGGGCATCTATTTGATGCATCAGGCATGCTGAGAGAAGCAAATCATTCTTTAGTGCGCAAAATGACACTGGTGAGTTAATGTAGCTGTTAGGCATCAGGCACCAGAGGTGGGGATAGAAAAATGCTGGCTTTGTGAACTTCACATCTCTCAGCCCAGCCTGGCCATGGCTGCAAAATGGTCTGGGATAAATCATTTTAACCTTGGCTCTCTGTCCTGTTCAATGGGATTATTAATGCCTGCCTTGACTACCAAGGTCTAAAAGTGATCTAAAAAAAAAAAAAAAGTTTAAGGAGATTCAACACAACTTTAATAACTTCAATAATTTTGATAAAGACATTCATTTTGATTTTAAGAACAAAATCAAATAACTTTTATTCACCTACAAGATCTGAACATAATGAAAATCCAGTTAAAATCTTTTCTCATGTCTAGGAACTTTGGAGCATGAAATTATGAAATTAAAACTTCCCTATGATTAATGGGATGAAATGAAATATAGAGAAGTTTCAAATAAATCATAATCCAAAATGTCCTTTCAATTATAAAATGACTTTTCCAAGAAAGGAATAAAACTGACATTATTAGATAAATAAATACTTAAAAGATATTTAGACCTGTCATATCATTTGTAATTTCATATTTTCAAATTAATTTTAGTTCCCAAATATTAATTAGGATCTTCCCATGTGTGAGACATATTGCTGGGTACTGGGAATAGTGAGATAAATGTGAAATAGGACAAAGATGGAACATTAGAGTTGCTAAGAAGGGAACTGAAGGGGTTGATCAAAATTGATCTGTATCATGGTAATTGAATAGGAATATGATGCTATTAATAACAAAATACAATTTGCTTCTAGAATGAACTTTCATTGGTTATGACAAAGCATTTGGTGCTTGGAAATGTGTGGAATTCATATAATTCACCTATTCAAGTTTCATAAAATAGAACAAATCAAGTTATTGCTTGAGTATTGATGGTAAATACATATGAATTCAAGAGTCTAACAATTTAATATAACTTGCATTATTGCTTATTGGGATAAATAAAACTACCAATAAAGAAAACCAATTGATCTGCCTATCTGTCTTATAAAGAACACTTTTTGTCTTATTGGTTTTTTGGCAGATGCCTAATCACTGAATTTGGACTTCAATCAAGTGGAAAACCAAAGCAATCACTGGAATAGGCCAATAACTTTTTCATGTGTCTTCTCATGTATTAATTGGCTACTGAACAAAGATTTTATTTCCTGCTCACTTACCAGTCTCAATGTGTCTCTGTTTGGTGATTGCCTTCTATACAGTCACTTAGACCTCCATCTTGTGGCTTGACTTCCTCTAGGGTCTCAGAATCTTCTAAGTTCCATATGTGATATGGAAAGACAGGGAAAGCACACCTACACCTTGGCCCGGAAAAGACATCTAACATTATACGGGGAAGAAGTCCCCAGGAGAAGAAGGAATGGGTTTGGTTAACAGCCACACTCCACTCTTCACAAGGAAAACATATTCAATCCTTCTGCAAGAGAGACAATCAAATGTGTCTTTATTTACGGATTCTAGTGCTAAGCACAGGATCTTCAGATCATGAACTGCCCTTGCCATCAAATCTGTGTATGGCTTCTAAGGATCAGATGACCTGTGAACTAAAAAGTTAATTTTCCAGCCACTCCATTCCCTCAGTGTCAGCATACGATGGTAGAACAGAGACAAGATAACTGTAATAATTCTCATCTAGAAAAGTGAAGTGTGGAGAATGTAGTATGGTCACTGGCCCACAGCAGTGCTGAAATCCTGTAGACATTTTTTGTGTTCTTTTTTTTTTATTAGTGCATTATACATAATATTGGGATTCATTTTGACATGATCATACAAACATGAAATATAATTTGTTGCATTTCAGTCCTCAGTACTTCCCCTTTACCTCCCCTTCTCACTTCCCCTTCTCCCCTTACTGTACTCTACTGATCTTTTTTCTATTTACAGCTTTTTAAATTAGTGCTTAATAGATATACATAAAGGTGAAATTTACTGTAGTATATTTTATATATGTACATCATTTCATTCCACCATTCCTCTCTACTCATCCCTCCTCACTCCCTCTCAATCCCCTTCCTCTACTCCACTGATCTCTCTTCTATTTCCATGGAATTCCCCCCTCCCATAGTGGTTTTTTTTTTCCTCCCTTATTTTGGTCTAGCTTCTGCATATGAAAGAAAACATTTGACCCTTGGCTTTCTGAGTCTGACTTGTTTCATTCACCATGATGTTCTACTGTTCTAGCCATTTATCAGCAAATGCCATCGTGTGAATTATTTTGTGATTGGTGTGGAGGGATTCCCTTGACATCACACAGATTGTACATTCTGGAAGGAACTCCTTTGCCTGTTATTATTCACAGTTCCTGGCTCTTCCCTTGAGAAAGTTCTTTCTTCTCTATCATCTTCTATCACAACATACAAACTAGGAGAGAGATATGGCCTTCTAGAAAGCCACATTTGAACTAGTGCAAGCTTGGAGATTTGAAGTTTGTTTTTTAGGGGTAAGAGTCAAAGAGTTTTAAATCTGAGTTAATGGGAGTTATTTTTTTTATCAATACAGTTCCCACGAAACCTTAATGTCTTCTAATTGTTTTCTGCCACTAAGTTGTGGGGCGCTGCACAGCCTTACTAAGTGCAACACTATCAGACATGTTATCTAAGGACATGGCTCATACATCTTTGTGTCTTAGAGTTTATCACTCAAAATTTAGAGTAATTTCACCACTATACACATCAAATAATCTGAAAGGGAATCCATTTTGTTATTCATGCAACATTTCTTAAAATCCCTTTGCCTCATTATGCTGTTTTAGACTTCCTTCCTTATCCTTCCCTCTCTACCAATATACTCTTAATATTCTCCAATTGTATGGCCTTCTTATTTTCTTCTCCTCCTTTCTTTAGTTCATTTTCTCATCCATGTGAACAAGACACAAATCCTTCACCCCAGCTTCTTGGGTTTTCTCACCTGTTAACCCAATTTATATCATAAAGTCCAGATATGTGGCAGTGGTGGGGATACACTGAAGGTAGAAAGAAGAAAGGGAGGTGAACAATATTCTTGCAAGGATAATAATTTATCTTCATTGTACTTGTATGTTTATTATCTCAATAGATTATGACTTTCATTGTTTTCATTGCCCTTATATGTATATTTTCTCTTTCTTCACAGACATTTTTTCCCTGAAGGACCATACTTACGCTACCTCCCCATCATTCTTTATTTTATTATCATCTTCTCAAAAGGAGGCCTATATTTATTATTTCCATATCTCATCCTCCATTTTCCTCTTAACAGGCAATTTGGTTTCTGTTCATATAAATCTATCAAAATTCCTCTAAGATCACCAAACAGTTAGCAAATTATTGTATTGAAAGGTCTATTGAGAATATAAAATGCCTTGATAGTGCCTCCTGGAGGCAGAACCCCATTCCCCGGTTCTTCTTGTCTTTCTTCCTCTTGTACCACAGCTGAAATAGTGATCCAACTGTTGATTAGGTTTCTCTCTCCTCTCTCTCTCTCTCTCTCTCTCTCTCTCTCTCCCCCTCTCCCCCTCCCTCCCTCCCTTCCTCCCTCCCTCCCCCCTTAAATTAGGCTCCTTGCTCAAGGAAACCACCAGAGAATTCCCCAGGAGGTAGGTGAGAAGCTCTTGATACCTCTTTCAAAACCATCAGATCAGAAATCCAGAAGAGCCTCCAGAGTCATCAACATTTTCCTGTTTCAGATTCAGTTTTCTAATTTTACTCAGAACTGTGTAAAGAATTACTATAGTTTCATTTCTCTTGTTTAATTGGGAAGCTTAATCCAGTCTTCAGGGCACCAAATATCAGTCTTTAAAATTTCTTAGGGTTCATGTACAAATAGGATTTCTCCTTTGAATTAACATCAGAGTTCCTGTATAAACAGACACGTCACTGTCTTTTTAAAAAACATTTTTCAGTTTTTATAGTCGGACACAATAGTTTTATTTATTTATTTATTTGTATGTGGTGCTCAGGATTGAACCCAGTGACCCGCATGTGCTAGGCAAGTGCTCTACTGCTGAGCCACAACTCCAGCCCCAACATGTCACTATCTTTAACACTCATTCTCTGAATCTCCACCTCCTGACCTTTGCCACATTTATTTGCATCATTAAATAAATTAAATCATTAAATTTAATTACATTATTAAAATAGCAAAATTTAGGGAAGTCCTATTACCTTTGAAACATTATTGGAAAGTCAAAACTATTGGCCTGAAAAATGGTAGACTCAATCTGTATGATTTATATGTTATAGAATTTATGTTTAATAATTCAAATATAGGGGCTGGGGTTGTAGCTCAGTGGTAGAGCTCTAGTCTGGCATGTGTGAGGCAGTGGATTTGATTCTTAGCATCACATTAAAAAAATAAATGAATAAAACAAAGGTATTTAAAAATTCAAATATCTTGCCAGGCACAGTGGCACATGCCTGTAATTCCCGCAGCTCTGGAGGATCACAAGTTCAAAGCCAGCCTCACCAACTTAGTGAGGCTCTAAGCAATTTAGCAAGACCCTGTCTCAAAATTTAAAAAAGCTGGGTATGTGGCTCAGTGGTTAAATGCCCTGGGGTTCAATCTCTGGCACCTTCCCCCCAAAATTCAAATATCTTAAATATTACTTTTGATTAATGTCATTCCACAAACACCTTTTCAAAACACATGCTGATTTTGCTATATTTTTTCCCTTGAAACTTATATTATCAGGGTAAAGTTAACAGAGACCAGACATTTTCAAATTAGAAGAAAAACCATAGGCTCTGGGATTATGATTATATGAAAAAGTTTTCTTACTCTTTAGCAAAGACATATGCCAATTCCTGCCTTGAGTTGCATTTTGATATATGAAGAAAATAGATAACTGAAGATACATTTTTCAATAAAATTTAGGGGCCAAATTACAGAGAAGAGTGTCCATTACTACTAGTTAACACAGGATGAAGTTGATTACAATCTATTAAGTGATTCAAAATCATTTGGACAGCTGAATAAAGAGCCTCTTACATGAGCATTCAGGAAATTCTCAAAGCCACACTATAGAATTGGGTCACTCAGGGACTGCTGCCTCTTCTGTAATCAGAAAGCCATCAACTTCAAAACAAAACTGTCACTGCCACAATCAGGACTGTCTAAAATCATGAGGCTACTATCCCAAGACCATGTGCATGAGCAAAACAGGTGCCTCATCCTTCATATTCCAAAACCCAAGAGCTTCTGATGACCCGGGAATCAGTTTCTCCAAGTCATATTTACAGCAAAAACAGCAGAAGCCAATGGCTTTGCCCTCCTTGCTACTTCCCAAATCTTGCATGAATGCATCTGATTGGCACCTACATCATATCTGTAAACTGAACTGCAAGGAATTAACGGAGGTAAACATCAGCTTTTCCATTATCCCCTTATCCATTCCAACAGGATAAGATGGAAATAAATTCCTAAAAGTGAGTGGCTATAGTTGGATGTTAAATGGTTTTTATATTTGTTAAATAATGAAGTTTTGGAAGAAACACTAATTTACACTATGAATATTAATGAGGAAATGCTAAAGTGTTAACTTTTGAAAACTCAGTGAAGGCTGGGGGTGTGGCTATGTGGTAGAGCACTTGCTTCCCATGTGCAAGGCCCTGGATTCAATCCCCAGTACCAGCGTGTGTGGGGGAAACAACTTAATGAGAGAGATTACTTTACAAAAAATGAACTCATTATTATTGATTAAGTATCAGGGTGTGGAATAGCAGTTCCCTGTTAAGACTTCGATTGCATATTCATTAGAAAAGTTACACATTGCTGAAGATAAAGCTCAGAGTCCAGTGAGTTTTTAGTGGATCCAGGGAAATAAGGTAATGAATGCTGCACAAGGCTAATGTCAAGTTCATTTTTTTAATGATGAAATTATAGGGGGTATATCGATCATCAAATAAAATGTAACTGTCTACCTCTCCACAATAAGTGAGAAATTACTGTGGAAAGGTTGGTGAGTTATGGTAATAAACACAGCTGCTCTGTTGCATACTGCAGGTGTGCATTTTAATGATGTTAATGACATGAATCACCTTCACCTACTGAACCAGGCAAGGTAATTCCCTCTTTAAATGGAAGCAGAAAGAAAGCCATGCCTTCAAGCTTTCTGCCACAATGGTAATCATAAAAACACGATGTTCACCTAGCCCTTTAATACCAAGTACCCTGAATTCAGGCTTCCATTTATTGAGTGCTTTCTATAGTCCTATTTGAATAGGTTGAATGTTTTACCTTGTTTAACTCATTACATCATCACAAGAACCCTGGAGGGTCAGTATTCCTTACCATCTATACCATTTTACTGATGAAAAACTTCTTTTTTTCCTTTATTTTTTCATTTTTTAAAATTTGTTCTAATTAGTTATATATGACAGTTGGATGCATTTTGACACATTGTACACATATGTAGCCCAACTTCTCATTCCTCTGGCTGTATACAATGCGGAGTCACACCAGTCATGTAATCATACATGTATATTGGGTAATAATGTCCATCTCACTCCACTATCCTTCCCACCCTCACACCCACTCCCCTCCCCTCATTCCCCTCTTCCTAATTCAAAGTTCCTCCATTCTTCCCTACTCCTCCCCTATTATGTATCAGCATCTGCTTATCAGAGAAAACATTTGGCCTTTGGTTTTTGGGGATTGGCTTATTTCGCTTAGCATGATATTCTCCAACTCCATCCATTTACCTGCAAATGCCACAATTTCATTCTTATTTAAGGCTGAGTAATATTCCATTGTGTATACATATCATAGTTTCTTTATGCATTCAGCTATTGAAGGGCATCTAGGTTGGATCCATAGTTTAGCTATTGTGAATTGAACTGCTATAAACATTGATGTGGTTACGTCACCATAGTATGCTGATTTTAGGTCCTTTAAGATACTGAAAGGTTTCAAACTCAAATATATCTGAATCTACAGTGGAAATATGTTGTTTGTTTGCCTATCATTCTTCCCCTTCTTGTGGTGAAATTGCCTTTAGGAACCATCCTTTCCCTATTTTCAGTCCAAATAGTGTGGGTTGAGTTGACTGCTATTGTGGGAGGGGCAGGGGGAAGGTGTGGGACTCAGGCATGGTCCATCAGGCCATTGTGTCTCCATGGACACAGTGATCTGTCATGTGACACAACCATAACCTATCAGAGAGAATCACAAAGATTTTTCGGAGAAAATAAAAGTTCTGCTGCATTGGAATCTTAAAGGTATAATCCTAAAATGGCTGGCAAACCTCTTGCTACCAAAAGGAGAGAACCTTCTAAGAAGGCAACCAAAACAGTGAAAATCAGGGGTGAGAAATGGAGAGCCTGCTCTTAATTATAGCCTTTATAATTAAAAATACAAACATCCCTGAGCCCAGAGAAAATTTTAGGCATATAAGAAAACTGATTCCTTTACTTCCTAAAATCTATTTCATACAGATTCCAAAACCTGTGTTTTCTCCATTGAATCACACTGTTAAATATCAGAAATAAACAACCTCCAAAAGGCATTAAAAATAAGATTTAATATAATATATTATCTACATGGTTTATTGAAGATATAGTCTACAGCTTATCTGTAGAAGTGATTATTAAAATAATTTTAAAAGATTTTGAGTAAAAAATATTTAAATGATTTTGCCACAAGGTAAATTAGTTAAGCATGTTGTAAAATCTTAACAGGAAATTTCTCTCAACAGTCAAATATGCATTCATAACAGTGTGCCTGTTAACATCGTATTCTTGCCTTCCTCATCATAAGCCAATAATAAATGATATGAATTAAGATTTTTAACTAAGAAATATAATTTGCTCATAAAGATAAAACATATCTCTTTAAGATTATTTTTACGAATCAGATTTATTGGTGATTTCTTAATAGAATATAATTTCTCCACATAGAATGTAGTCAAGTCTCTGCGGGCTTACAAAGTAGGGAAGAAAGGGTCTTGGATACTTGCTTTTTCTTATTCATTAATTAAATGAGTAAGAAAAAATGATGATTTTAAAATGGTGATTAAATTATCAATTAGGCAGGCTAGGCAAGAGCAGGCAGTTTTTTTAAAAGTCCCAAATGTCAGTTCATAAACTGTTGTCTTTTCTACATGTCCAGTTAGTGGGGACTTAACTTATGACATGCCTCATACATGTCACTCAGGCATTACCACTAACTTGAAACTAAACCATGTGGAAAACTTAGCTCCCTTATTGGTTGTGGCAGAAGAGAGGGAAAGAAAAACTTATGCCTGCTGGTAAATACTCATGCTAATGCACATGAGAAATGATGTGTCTATCACTTCTACACACAACCTCAGTCAAAATTGGTCACATGGTCTTTTTTCCTGCCTTATTAGGGAAGTAGGAAAAAAGATCATGAATCATGGAATATTTGGCAAACAGTAACTATGTCTTCTATGGTATCTAAGAGTTAAGAATGGAATGGATATCATACCACTTTGATGAGGCTATATGTATATAAGTTTATAGGTGTATCTTTTATTTCTCTGTAATTTGTTAAGGATTTTCGAGAGGAAATTTTGATACTAAAAAGATCTGCTGCAACCAAACGCAGACATTAAGATGACCAACCATACCTGGCAACTTGCTCTGGGGGTGAGTACACCTTAAATTAAGGGGCTGATCAGTAACCAGAATGTACTAAACTGGTAAGGCAAGATATATGACAGTGTGTGTGTGTGTGTGTGTGTGTGTGTGTGTGTTGGTCCGCTTCATCTAATAGGTATGGGGAAAGATGGAATATTCAGACTAAAGAGTCATTCAAGAAATTCTATGATGCAAAATTACAGAGCTCTGCATGGCAGATATTTGTTTTCTTTAAGTAGTCTGAGCTATTAAAACTTGTCTGAACTTTTTCAATACTGTAGTTTTTAATAGTGGAACTGCCCCTTAAGTAGTGTTTGAAACTTTGTGTTGATACGTTTTGCTAAGTTTGGGGGTTTTTTAGGGGGGGTATTTTGTATAGTTTTTTTTTCTTTTCCCTTTATTTAAAATAACTGAGAGGCCCCACTGGCATTTATTAGGTAAGAGTCTTGGATCTCTTGACATTCAAAAGTGTCCCTTAGCATTCATCTTTGTCATAATCCAAGCCTATACAAAGTCTGCTTTATGTATAAATGAAAAAGATTGGGAGTAGTAGACTTTAATCTTTATTACATTTTTCAAGAATACAATTGTTGCATAAACAGAAGAAAAGTTGCATTTTGTTTTTCCCAGAACCATACCAAAAATTGTTTTTCTTTCAGAAATTCATATTACCTATATCAATACTGCTCCTGAAATTAATCAAATATCTAAACATATGCAACATAATGGTTGTCCACATGCATGCAAGTACTTGATATCATCACTGTCTTCTAATGTAGTTTTGCTTGCTTATTTACATATCTGAATACATATTATCATAACATGGGGTTAGGCAGTTGGTTCTTTGTCTTGAAAATTCAAGGAATAAAATCCACGGACAAAAGGCTAAGAGCAAAGTAACAGGATTCACTAGAGTAATAGAAAGAAAGCAGGGCTCCTGGATGGGTGGGCCCCCAAGAGAAGGATGCCAATGAGTGTCTGCTGTCTAAGGGTTTTTAAAGGCATATCTAATGGCCCAGCACAGGTGATTGGTGAGATGAAGGATGGACCAATCAAGCTCTTCAAGTTCTGAGCTTAATAAGCAAATCAGAAGTGCAAATTTTCAATCCCTTATTTACAAAATTAAGAGGACACATCCAACCTTTTGGTTTGACACATCAGTTGGGGAGAGGAAGTGCTTCAGGTAGGGGCCTATTGCAGGAAGATCTGGAAAGCAGTATGGAGATTCCTTAGAAAACTTGGAATGGAACCACCATTTGACTCAGTTATCCCTCTCCTCGGTTTGTACCCAAAGGACTTAAAACAACATACTACAGGGATACAGCTTTATCAATGTTTGTAGCAGCACAATTCACGGTAGCTAAACTATGGATTCAACCTAGATGCCCTTCAATAGATGAGTGGATAAAGAAACTGTGATATATATATATATATATATATATATATATATATATATATATATATATAATGGAATGTTACTCAGCATTAAAAGAGAATAAAATCATGGCATTTGCAGGTAAATGGAGAATATCATGCTAAATTAAATAAGCCAATCCCAAAAAACCAAAGGCTGAAAGTATTCTCTGTTAAGTGGATACTGATCCATAATGGGTTTTGGGGGGAGCATGGGAGAAATGGAGGAACTCTGGATAGAGCAAAAGGGAGGGAGGGGAAAGGAGGGGCCACCAGGGGTAGGAAAGATGGTGGAATGAGATGGACATCATTATCCTAGGTACAGGTATGAAGACATGAATGGTGTGACTCTACTTTGTTTATAACCAGGGAAATGAAACATTGTGCTCCATTTATGTACTATGAAATGCACTCTGCTGTCATGTGCAACAAATTAGAACAAATAAAAAATTATTTAAAAATAAATAAACAAACATGTATAAACATGGCATGAACTGTGCAACGTTCAAGCCATTAGGAAGGGAAGCCTGGTATTAGAAACTCCCAGGAGGAATCCACTGGTTTGAGAATGCCTAATTCACATTGTCACCCTGTTCTAGCTCACCACTTAAGTTGAAGCACAGATTCCCTGAGATGGGTGAAACTTGCCAAATGCCAATCAACCTGTTTACTGAAAGACTCCTGCCACACCAGGAAGCTAGCACTGAAGCAAAACCCCTCCCACTGAAACCTTATCCCTGCTTTTGATGTACTTCCCCTTAAATAAAGAATCAGGGGCTGGGCATATAGCTCAAATGGTAGAGTGCTTGCCTTCACACACACACACACACACACACACACACAAAGAATTCAGGCTTTTGTTCAGTTATTTGGTTTCAGCTCCTGTCAGGATTGAAGACCCATCAGATGCTTTTAAAAATCTATCTTTGGCTTTGTCTTATTTCTTATTGATTATTTCAGACTTTTAATTTTCCCAGGTAACTCACTCCTCCTGAGCAGGGACCTGCTCTGTCGGGGTGCTGGTCACTCCAGTAGTCTACTTTGTAGTTGACCATTGCTAAGGGTAGGGGCAAGGGTGACCAAGGAAGTAGTTGAAGCTGTGAGGAACAGAAATGGGTATTCTAACTCAGAAGAAGTCATGTGATTTAAGCTGATGGGGAGTACCAAGTCACAGGATGTCCTCCAGACCTGAGGTCTCCCTTCAGGGTGGCGTCATGGCCCCCTTCCCTCTTTGCCTTCTCTGAGGCCTTTATCCTGGCTGCCTATGGGAGATCTATCTTCCTGCCTCATTATTTTATTATAAATTACTTTCCTTTTCTCTTTTCTTTTTATTATGCATGGATACTAAGTATATTTTTAAGTTACAGGGTAGACAGCAGTATTTATGACTTTGACTTTAGAATAATAAAGGAGTATTAAAGTATTTGCTATGAAAGGGGTGGATCAGATAAGTTTGGGAAGCAACATGTTAAGAGATATGACATGATGATTAAAGGCAGGGGGTTCAGAGTACATAGGTCTGAACTCAAGGCCATTCCTGAATATACCCTCATGCAAATCATTTAACTTCTCTAAGCGTTACTTTGCTCTCCTGCAAAATGGGAGCATTGATTATTATGTTAGTTATTTTGAGGGCTAAATGATGTATTTGGATTTCTAGCTGGGTGCCTAGCCCTTCATAAGCAATAGATAAATTATGACTCCTATTTCAAAGTAATTATTACAAAGGAAGCTTAAAACTCAACATAAAATATATACAAGTCAGAGTCTCAGAAACTTGAAGATCCTACCTGGTCATGGGTGGCTTCTTTTTTTTCTATTTTCTTTGGGTGGAATAGGGATCTATTTCTTCCAATTCTAGCTCAGCCCTGTCGAGTCAGCTGTGGGAAGTACAAATTTTGGTGTATATATAGAACCCCTGGATTTCTTTGTCAGTATCTCTCTGCCTCTTTTTTCCTTTTAAAAAACAGTCACCTTATCTGAGCACATGCTCTCAACTAACAATGTACAGTCTACCCACGTAGTTTGCCGGCTGGGTGGATATGAAGGGGACTCTATTGTTACCTGCTTCCAAAGCATGCTCCTGGAAAACAGGCAGCTCTGTTCTCCAGGCTAGAAACAGTGCTGCTCCTCCTTGGATTTCAGGTCAGCATAGCCGGGTTGTAATGACCCCATCAGCAAAATATGCTTCAACTGCTCATCTAAACTGAAATTGTGCAACCTTCCTTACAACTTTCCTCTTCTTCCTAAGTTTAGTTCCAAAGAGTGGCAGCTAATTGTACAAAAAAGGCATTTCAGCTCCTACCCTGGACCCATGCAGACTTGAGACATCCCACCTGGACTCATTTCCCCCCTCTGGTCATTCAAAAAACAAAGTGTGATGCCAAAGAAAATACACCAAAGCTCAAATTTCTAATCAATGTTAGTGTTAGATCTAAAGTAATTTCCATGTCATTGAAATAGCTTGTTTAACTTCATTTTTTTTCCTCCAAAGATGACCAGAATATTCAAGGGTTAAAAACAGAAAGAGAAAGGAGGAAGAGGATTTTCCAAGGGAATTTTGGAGCCCATTTTTCTTTTTACCTGAAAGCTGTTCTGTGAACTCCCAGAAGACTGAAGTCTGGAATTGTCTAAGATTCATACTCTTGAGCACTCACATTAACCAATTTTAAGAAAATTGCTGCACTTTACAAGCAATACCATAATTTAGCCATCTTTTCTCTGGATAATTAGCAGTGAGTGATCCTCCACCCTAAGAAGCAGGCACGAAGGCATGATTGAGCCCACAGAGAGGCTCCCAGTAATTATGAATTTCTCTATGCCTTGGAAAAAACTTGGGGAGAGAGGCACTGAGGCTCATTCACTGTCCATTCTGAGCTACAAGTGGATCTTTTCTGAAGAAACCACATATTCACTCAACAAATAGATACTGAACTCCTGCTGTATAACCAGTGCTATTCTCAGCATTGGAGAGAAACTGTGGTGGAAAACAAAACAATTTCCCCACCTTGGGAGACTTTAGTCTTATAGTAGAAGATAGTAAAAAACCTAAATATATAAATACATTTTATATTCTATTAGAAGGTGATAAATCATAATAGAAGGATGGAGAAGGATTACCTGAGGGCAGGTTGCAGTTATTATGAGATGCACATGATAAACCTTCCTGGGCAGATGAGTAAAGACTCAAGGAGCTGAGGAAGTGCAACATGGAGACCTCTGGGGGTGAGCATCCAAGCAGGGGGAAGCTTCCATGGAAAGTTCTGCTTTCAGAACCACACAGAGTCCACTGTGGCTAACTGGGTCAAGCCAGGGCTGATAGGTGAGGCCAGGCAGGTCAGAGAAGCCAGATAGATCTAAAGATGGCTTTTACTCTAATGTTTTTAAAATACCTATGATGTGACAGAGACCCACACTGCAGGATTCTGAGTAGAGGAGGAACACAATCTGAATTAAGTTTTAGAAGGATCACTCCAAATTGAGAGTGGCCTGCATGAGGACAAGGATGGGAACAGGAAGCCACATCAGAGGTCCTGCAATAACCCATGTGGGAGGTGCTGATGGCTTGGACCAGTATGCAAACAGGGGAGGAGAAGAGAAATGGTGGGATTCTGCATGTTTTTTTTAAATAACAGAGCCAGCAAGATTTCCTATAGAGCAGAAATGGGGTATGAAAGGAAAAGAAGAAACCAGGATGATTCCACAGTTTTAGGCCTGTGGTTCTGAATCATTTAGATGAGTTGAGAGAATGAATGGTCTCAGATTCATGGAGATATGCATTCTTCTCTCAGAATGCATTTGGCTTTGTAAATAAAGTTTGAGAATATCCCTTCATCCCCAGAGTCTTCCACTTCCCCTTGAACGCTCTCTGAGCTCAAAGCCAGCACCACACAATTATAGGATGAGGCTGTTTGAATTCCACTGGTTTTCCTGCTGAGACAGATAGGGTCTCCCCTCAGAAGCCTTTGATGTGCTTATAACTACATCCTAAGGAGACATTTGAGTTCAGACATTGTTTTTATGAAAAATATAACTGAAGCAATTTAGTTATTCTGTGAAGAATGCAAGGGAAAACATTTTCCCTTCATCACTGCCATGGGGAAAATTAATGCAGTTCTTGCCCTGCCAGAATCTAGGAAGAATTTAGAGCCTTGCTTATGCCCTCATGGAGTGATGCACATGGTAAGGACAGCCTTGCAGCCACCTGTGTTAGATTCCTTTAGTGGCCTTGACCAAGGCAAGGCTCCCTGGTCCCATGTTACAATGACCAGCAGTTAGATCATGTGAGAATCTCTTTGTCAGCAACAGGTAAGGAAAGCAAAAATTAACATTTTTAGTAGCTGTGCTTTAAAATGCTGCTACAGATTTTCATAAGTCACATGAGATGGGAGACCTCTCATTTTGGATACAAAATAGAGAATCTCTCTTAAGAATTCCACTAATAAAACTATTACATACAATGAGCAGAAACTCTCTTGTGGTCAGTCTCAGGTCCCCAGCGTCTTTCAGTGTCTTGAATATAGTAGATGCTCAATGAATATTTGCTAACTGATCAAGTGCAAGAAAAGATGTTCCTGGCTTTTCCCTAATTTTGTTAATTTACTATAGTAAAATATTATAATACAGGAAAAGGAAATGTGCTAAGGGTTACAGTGAGAAAACAAGAAACAAGATAATGTTTTTAAAATACCTATGATGTGCCAGAGACCCACAAAGAACATTGCAGCTATTATTTCATTTAATTCTCTGTGGAATTCTAATCAAAATGTTCCCATATGTGAAACAATTACTGAACAATAAGGGATCATATTATTTAACCCCAAACAATTTTCTTTTGGGTGATGCTTGGGGTCAAACCCAAGGCCTTGCACATGTTAGGCAAGCACTCTGCCACTGAGCCGTACTCTCAGCATCTTCCACAAATCATTTTCCTTCTTATGTAGCATCTCCAACTGCAAGCAATGAAAAGAAGAGAATGATAAAATAGAGATAACAGAAAATTCTCACTCATAAAAAGAAGGCACATGGTAAAGACCAGAACTGAGGACATGGTCACCACTCTATTTGTCCATGAGGCAGACCACTGGTCAGAGCTTCCAGAAGAAGCTGACAGTCACTCTTCTTAATGCAACAAAGGGCAAAATGTTCAGTTTTCCTAAATAAAATGCATTACTGTCCTCTGGGAAAGTCATGCTCAATTATTAAGAGTCCCTGAGACACTGTAGATTTGGAGGCAATGACCACTTGCTCTAGAAACTAGCTTTCTGAATGAGGAAGCAACTGAGGTCTATGTTTAAGACAAGTGAAGGACACTTATTTGTCACAACAGCATTGTTGACATGCCCAAGTAAGTGTTGCATAAATCCTCAAATGCCAGGGAGACAAAGGACAATGCAGTCAAGAATGATAGGACTAATTTGGGAAGGCATCCAGGAAGAAGTGAAATCTTGGCTCATCAAAATGGGAAAATCCATGTATCAAAGTTGTTTCTGGCTCAGCTGGATCTGGGGGCTCAAATGACGTCATCACGACTGACTTTCCCCTCCATTCTCTGCTCTTGCTCATCCTTGCATGGTTTTATTCATTAGCTAATATCTGTTGTGTATAGGGGCAACATGGCTACCAGTTGCAGGAGATTGCAATCTAGTAGAGTGTTTTTCTTTCCCAATGACAATATATTAATCTGGGAAAGGACTCAAATTTGTTGTAGGCTTCAGTCACATATCCATTCTCGAACTAATAAATTTTCCTGCATAATAATGGAATACATGATCAGCCATGTCTGGGTAATGAATGAGCCCTCCTAGAAGTACATGGGATTAGTAAAGGAAAGTTCTCCAAAGGAAAACACAACAAAGAAAAACAAGTTATGTCTAACATAATAATTATTTTAAATTTAAAAATCCCTGAAGGGTGTAGAGAGCAGAAACAGACACCTGTGCATCAAATCTTAGAATATAAGAAATGAGGGTAGGGCATTTTTTAGTAAGTTGTTTTGAGAAAATAAAAACAAATATTAACAACAGCTTCAGGTTTTGATTTTTTAAAACATTTATATTATTAGAAACAAGCTTCCCCGCCCCCCCCCCCTTAAAAGGTATCATCTTATGTAGAATCCTAACAGATAAAAGTAGAACAACTATGAAAGAAGTAGAGAGGGTGAGAGGCTGGAAATTGTACCCACATAGTCTCCTATGATACTGTATTGACCATAAGTCACTTCAGAGAAAAGTGTAGAATATTATGGGAAGCTTGAAGAATTTAATATAGAGACCAGTATAAACTGAAAATATAAATGACTTCAAGAAAGGTTTAGAAAACCTACTGCGAAAATCTACAAGTCTCTACTGGATTATCTAATGGTTTCTCTTATTCTAGGTGGAAGCTTTAGAGTTTCATAGGACTCTATTCAAGTTCTTCCCCCTAACTTACCAGCTGTTAAGTCCTTGGGCAAGGCACTGACTTTTCTGAATTTGTTTCCTCATGTATAAAACAGGGTTTGTTTATCCACTGGTCATTATGCAGGTTAAAAAGAGCTAATACTAACCAGGCATGTCCCAGGGATCTGTCATGCAGCAAGCTTTTAGTAGAACAATATCTACATTTCCTGTTCATCAGTGTTATCAAGAAACTTAGGGGTGCTATTGAAAACAGAGTTTGTGAAGGAACTTGACTCTCCACTTCTGTTGGCAGGTGTGTCCTGTGCAAGCTCACGCCTTTGTGGCTGAGAAAGACCATTTCAGTGTTAGCAGCTAATCACAGCAGGAGATGCACACCAGGGTCCACTCTGAGGATCTCAGCCAGCAAAACCCATTTCTTCTCCACTACTATCAAGTGGCATGTTGCAGCTGTCAGTGTTGCAGCTCCAATTGGCAGGTTACGCCCTCCAGTGTTGCACCAGACCCTAGCAGCTCACCACCAACTTCATTCCAGGTTCTTGTCTCAAAAATCCAAAGAATGAAATTTACAGGACAACAGAAGTCAAGAGTGAAAAGAGTAGGATTTATTCAAGTGTGAAGAAATGACAGAATTCTTATAGGGGCAAGAGGGTACCTGAGAGGGGTTGTGACTTGATTGTGCTAGTCTTGGGGTTTATGTAGCACTTGGGTGAATGTTCTTGGTCCAAATTTGTGCTAATCAGAGTTGTTGTTTTTTTTTAATTTGTTCTTTTTAGTTATACATAACAGTAGAATGCATTCTGACATATTATACATACATGGAGTATAATTTCCCATTCTTGTGGCTGTACATGATGTAGAGTTTCACTGGTCATGTATTCATATATGACCATAGGAAAGTAATGCTGATTCATTCTGCTGTCTTTCCTATTCCCATCCTTCCTCCCTTACCTTCATTCCCTTTTGTCTAATCCACTGAACTTCTATTCTTCCCTGTCTGCACCACCCCCCTTATTCTGTGTTAGCATCTGCATATCAGAGAGAATATTTAGCCTTTGGTTTGGGGAGGATTGGCTTATTTCACTTAGCATGATAGTTCCCAGTTCCATCCATTTACTGGCAAATGCCATAATTTCATTCTTCTTTATGGTTGGGTAATAGTCCGTTATGTATATATACCTCATTTTCTTTATCCATTCATCTGTTGGAGGACACCAAGGTTGGTTTCATAGCTATTGTGATTTGAGCTGCTATTAACATTCATGTGGCTGCATCACTATAGTATGCTGGTTTTAAGTTCCTTGGGTATATGCCAAGGAGTGGGATAACTGGGTTAAATGATGGTTCCATTCCAAGTTTTCTGAGGAATCTCTATACTGCTTTCCATAGCAGTTGCACCAATTTGTAGACCCACCAGCAATGTATGAGTGTACCTTTTTCTCCACATCCTCACCAACATTTACTGTTACTTGTATTCTTGAACTGCCACTCTGACTGGAATGAGATGAAATCTCAGTATAGTTTTTATTTGCATTTCTCTAATTGTTAGAGATGTTAAACATTTTTTCATGTATTTGTTGACCAATCACATTTCTTCTGTGAAGTGTCTGTTCCATTCCTTTGCCCATTTGTTGATTGGGTTATTTGATTTTTTTAGTGTTAAGATTTTTTAGTTCTTTATAGATCCCGAAGATTAATGCTCTATCTGTGGTGCAGGTGGCAAAGACTTTCTCCTATTCTGTAGGCTTTCTCTTCATGTTATTGATTGTTTCCTTTGCTGTAAAAAAGGTTTTTAGTTTGATACCATTCCGTACAGAGACAAACCAACATAAATACAGTTTTCTCATACTAGACAAACAAGCCATAAACATACACTGGAGAAAAGATAGCCTCTTCAACAAATGGTGCTGGGAAAACTGAAAATCCATATGTAGCAAAATGAAATTAAACCCCTATCTCTCACCCTACACAAAACTCAACTCAAAGTGGATCAAGGACGTAGGCACTAGAACAGAAACCCTGAGTTTAACAGAAGAAAAAGTAGGCCTAAATCTCCACCATGTCAGCTTAGGAGCCAAATTCCTCCTAAAGCACAAGAAGTAGAATCAAGAACCAATAAATGGGATGGTATCAAGCTAATAGTACTAATGCTATTGGCCCAAATATACTAATCAGGGCTTGGGAAAGTATGTGATTGGTTAGCCCTGCAATCCTATTCAGGTCTTTTCCACTTTTGTTTCCCAGCCATTTATTGGGAAGCAAGAGGTTGATGAGATAGTGGATGCTCAGAGGTGCCCCGCCGCAGCGATGTGTGTAGTCCAGGCTGGGCTGCCGCAGTACAACAGGACAGGTCTGAGCACCCTGGCTTGCTGCGCCTCAGGCCTGAACCAGCATGGCAGGCTCTGTGCAGCTGCAGCCTGTGCTTACCACCCATGCACCAGACTGCGCAGTCCATCATTCTGCAACTCCATGACAAGGACTAGGCTTCACTACCAAACTGCCAGATAAAGAGCCCCTTCTGATTAGTACAAACTCTAGCAGTGTAGGCTTCAATATTATTAAGGGCTACAGAAATACTAATATTAATACTGAGTCTAATGCTGAAATCAATGCATACCATATGCCAAGGACCACTCTCTATGTTTATGGGTCTCATCTCATTTAGCCCCTAAAATAAAACTGATCTTATTATTGCTTCCATTTTACAAATGAAAAAACAAACCCTTACAGAGATTAGTTGGCCTCCAACACATTCACAATTGTGTGTTGACACCCCAGCCAATAAGTGGCCTAGGTAAGAAATGTGCAGTTTGATATAAAAGAGAATTTTCCAGTAGTGAGGGTTTTTTGGCAATGGATCCGGCTATAGCTTCAGAGATCCTTAAACATAAGCACTATTATCCTTGGACTGACTCGTGGAAATACTGGATTCCAGAATTCCTTGATTTGGCTCTAGGAAGAATATTCATGGAACAAGGAACAGGGAGAGAGTCCCAGCATTTGAGCTCCCTCCTCCTCCTTGTCCCTCCAGGGTCAACCTGTCGGATCTTGTAGTGCTCCACGAAGGCCACTGAAATGTCCCTTCAGCCCCACCCCCACCCTTTGCTTCAAATCTTTTCTTATTTAGTTTCTCTGGAGCCCCTGTATTTAATTGTCCCTCTTGACCCTGTCTTTTGTGATTAGTGACTCCTTTAGATGATCTCTCTGACTTCTCCTTCTGTTTCTCCCCAAGGCACCTCTTTCTATATACCTCACAGCCCCTGGCAATGTGATGTCCTGACCTACACCCTGACCCAGAGGGCTAGATCTCATACCTTAAGTGGCACCACTTTCTCAGAGGGAAGTCAGAGAATCTGGGTTGTTCATCACTTGATTCGTGTATTCTGAAGCTTGAAAAGCTCATTACTTAATAGTCATATTTTTCTATTCTTCTACCTCTCCTCATCCCCCCAAAGCCCTAAGGTGTTTTGGGTGAGACGGCTTAAAGAAGAGGCCAAATTACTGTTGCTGAGACTTATAAACTCAAAACAAATGAAGCAGCGAGTTTTGAGGTTCCCTAAAACATCAAGTAACACCCGAGGATGCAGGCTGGCAGTTACAGGTGCCTGTCTATAAATCCTTGCTTCTGAAAATTCAATTATTATAATAACAGTACATGAACAATCCTACTCATCTCACTCAGCCCACGTCATCTTGGTGTCAGCTCTTCAGACACGCTGTCACATTTAAAATAATATATTGAATTTTTACTAAAATGTAGCCCACATCCCACCTTGTCTTTTTCATCCCTCCGCTTACTTAATCTATTTTAAAACAGATGGAATGGGTAGGAGACACACAGAAATGGGTCTTTTTCATTTTTATCCATGCTTCTTGAAAAGCTTCGTGATTAGTCTTAGTCTGTTGTGTTACTATATGGAAAATCCCTGAGGCAGGAAAACTTCATAAAGAAGAGAGGTTTATTTAGCTCTTGGTTCTGGAGGTTTGAGGGGAGGTCACCAGCATCAGCTCTGCCCCAGTGAGGACCTCATAGCATCATGGCAGGAGTATATGTAACAGGGAGAAGTCACATTGCCAGACAGGAAGCCAGAGCTTCACAGTTCCTTCTCAGGGCAGTGTCCCCAGTTGACTTGAGGTCCCACCTCCCAACATCCCTACACTGAGTACCAGCACTTTGAGGGACACACTCACAATTATATCCCAAACTTAGCAATGAGCTCTCACCCAACTTGGCTAACAAGTTTCCTGCAGTTTTCCCTTAGCCTTTGTAACACGTAGCTGCCAATGCTGGACCCAGGGGTCAGTATAAAATCACAAAGAGGCCTCACCTGCTTCTGTACCTTGCGCCCCTAGATAGGTTTCCAATGGTTTAATTCAATTAAATTAATTTGTTTATTGCCTGCCTGAGACTCCTAAGTAACTGGGATTACAGGTGTGAACCACTGCGCCCAGTTCTAGTGATTTTTAAAACATATATAACAGTTTTATTAAGAGATATGATTCACATTCCATACAATTCACCCAATTAAAGAGCACAATTTAATGAGTTTTAGTATAATCACAAGGTTGTCCCATCAACACCATAATCAATTATACAATGTTTTCTTCACCCCATTAAGAGTCCCTCCTCTTCCTCTCCCCAGTGATCCCTCACTTATCACAAGTAAGCAACAGAGATTAGAGAAATGGTGTCGTACCTTTGATTAGCTCCTGATTCCAATTTCAGTCTCAGTCATGACCAGGCTGGGAGGGTGGTGCGTTCTCTGGGTGGGGGGCGGGGCTCATGAGGCATTTTTTGTTGTTGTTGTTTGTTTTTAAAAAAATTTTTAATTGATTTTTTTAAAAGAAATGACAGTGGAATCCATTACAATTCTTATTACACATATACAGCACAATTTTTTATATTTCTGGTTGTATACAAAGTATATTCACACCAATTCGTGTCTTCATACATGTACTTTGGATAATGATGTCCATCATATTCCACCATCTTTGCTAATCCCCTGCCTCCTCCCTTCCCCTCCCACCCCTCTTCCCTACCTAGAATTCATCTATTCCTCCCATGTTCCCCCTCCCTACCCCACTATGAGTCAGCTTCCTTATATCAGAGAAAACATTCAGCATTTGGTTTTTGGGGATTGGCGAACTTCACTTAGCATTATCTTCTCCATTTACCTGCTAATGCCACGATTTTATTCTCTTTTATTGCTGAGTAATATTCCATTGTGTATCTATGCCACATTTTTTTTTATCCACTCATCCACTGAAGGGCATCTAGGTTGGTTCCACAGTTTAGCTATTGTGAATTGTGCTGCTATAAACATTGATGTGGCTGTGATCTTGTAGTATCCTGTTTTTAAGTCCTTTGAGTATAGACGGAGGAGAGGGACAGCTGAGTCAAATGGTGGTTCCGTTTCCAGATTTCCAAGGAATCTCCATACTGCTTTCCACGTTGGCTATACCAATTTGCAGTCCCACCAGCAATGTATGAGTGTACCTTTTTCCCCACATCCTCGCCAACCCTTACTGTTGTTTGTCTTCATAATAGCTGCCATTCTGACTGGAGTGAGATGAAAGCTTAGAGTGGTTTTCATTTGCATTTCTCTAATTGCTAGAGATGATGAACATTTTTTCATATATTTGTTGATTGATTGTATATCCTCTTCTGAGAAGTGTCTGTTCAGGTCCTTGACCCATTTATTAATTGAGCTTTTTTTTTTTTTTTTTTTTTTTTTTTGGTGCTTAGCTTTTTTAGTTCTTTATATACCCCAGAGATTTGTGCTTTATCTGATTGTGAGGGGTAAAAATTTGCTCCCAAGATGTAGGCTATCTATTTTGTTAGAAGCAATTCCAGTGCAAATCCCTAAGGATGACATTTTAGTACGTACAACCAAGAAGATTTTGTCTCTATGGAGCAAAATTCTTGAAAACGGAGTGTCTTAAACGTTCCTTTTAAGAATTTCTGAATAGGAAAAGTGATTTTTAAAAACTCTTTGCCAAAATTCTGGATTCAAAGTTATTTTCCCCTGTCCCTCTGGTCCACCCTTGGCCCCACCTCCATACCCCACATTAGCACTCTTAAAACTCTGGGTCCTCTCTGGGCCAGGGTCCCCAACTTCAGTGCACCACCAGACTCAGACATAATACCACACTTCCAGTATGTTCTCTCTTCTGGTCCATTTCTGTGTCAACCAAAGCTTCATTGCCTGTACTTACTCCCTCTGAGCATTAGTTTTGTGCTTTGCCCTAGGAGGTAGCCAGGTTACTGCAACCTCTTCCTATTTAATAAAGATGTTACCCAGTGTGGAGAAACTAATCTGAAAACGATTGTTATATTTAAACATGAGCAGCAGTGTTCTGGGTAATCATATGGAGGAATGTGAGTGGGTAGAGGCAGAAAGGAGGTATGATTCTTTTAGGAATGAAATGCACAGAGGTCTGTATGAGGGGCCAAACTATAAATTTGATAAAATAGCAATGGGTGAATCAGCTCCCACATCAAGAAGTAAATTATGCTTTGAATGTGTCCCCCAAAGTTGATGTGTTAGAAACTTAACCCCCAAAGCAGAGGTGGGGCCTTTGGGGCATGTTTGAGTTATGAAGAGTCTGCTCTTTATGAATGACTAGTGTCATTGTCACGGCAGGGGGTTTCTTGTCATGGGAATGTGAGCCTTATAAAAGGAAAAGTTTGCCCCCTTCCCTCTCTCTCAAACTCCCTGTTCTCTTGCCCTGCTGCCTTCTGCCATAGGATGATGCAGCAAGAAGGGCCTCACAGATGCTGATCCCTCAGTTTGGACTTCCAAACTTCCAGAATCAGGAGTCAATACATTCCTGTTCATTATAAATTTCCTTATCTGTGGTACAGCAGCACAAAACAGACTAAGAGTGTTAGTTCTCTGTATATACTGTCATATTGTTTTATTCATATCTTAATTTGAAAATTATTTTTTAATTTTAAAATTCTAATGTAACCTGCCAAAAGCAATTTTATTTTTATTTTCACTCTTTCTTATTGGTCATTATAATCATACATAATAGTGGGATTCATTGTTACATATTTGTACATGCACATAACATAATTTGGTCAATTTCATTCCCCAGCATCTCCAAAAATAATTTTACATGCAAATTCATGTTCCTATTCAATACTGTTGAGGGTGTTTTTGGTGATGTTAAGTGTGAAGTCAGATGTTGGAATGGGGTTTCTCAATCTTCAATGTTCAAAGGAACCACAGGGGATTTCATTAAAATTCAGCATCCTGGGGCCCAGCTCCAGAACTTCAGTAGGTGTGAGGCAAATTTAGTATTATATGCAGACTCATGGTGGTTCACAGAACACACTTTGAGAAACAGTTTTCCAGAGAAATCCCAAATAGGATTAACAGGAGTGTGTCACAAACTGGGAACTTAGAGATGACATGAGCTCCCTCTTGTCTTTCTCCTCTCTGCTTGGCATGGGGAGGATAAAAATATATGTAGGGGTGTGTGCCAGGAAATGTTGTCAGAAAGTTTACAGAGGGAGATAAACATTTCAAAGACTTAGTGAAAAATACCCCCCCAAAAATTTAAACTTCAACTCATGGAAGAGATGGTACAACAGTGTATCCCACACTAGGTTCACCAGCTGTTAGTGTCTTATTACATTTGCTCCATCTTTCCCACTGTATATAGACACACTTATCATTTGCCAAACCTTCCAAAAATACACAATAGACTTCGTGGCAGCACAGTCCTCAGTTCTCCATCTTGCAGCTTTCATGAACAAGGTCATTATCCTGCACAACTGCATCACATGGAGACATCTAAAAGAACCAACATTAATTCAATAGCATCATGTAACACAGTTGTGCTGTACCTTCTGCTAAATGGCCTTTGTGTCCACTACCTGAGATCCAGTCATGATTCATACATTGTATTTGGTTGTTATGTCTCCACAATCTTCACAATCTGAAATCATCTGTGATGATTGGGCCATAGTTGTCTTCATTAAACATTTCTAGACATGTCCAAGACAGTGTTTCTGAATGAAATTAGCATTTGAACTGGTGGTCTCAGTAGATATCACTCCCCAAAGTGGGATCACCAAATCTGCTGAAAGTCTTGCTGTAGTTTGAATATCTGTGTCCAAAACCAGGTTGAAACTTAATCCCAAATGCAACACTATGAAGAGGTGGAGCCTCTGGGAGATGATTAGGCCATGATGGCTCCACCCCATGAATGGGTTAGTGCCTTATAAGAGGGTGTGATGAGGGTGAGTTTGCCCCTTTTGACCCTTCCTCCACGCAGGGACACAGCATTCCTCCAAAAGACACAGCAACAAGACACCACCCTGAAGCAGAGAATGCAACTCTCACCAGACACCATCCTTGGACTTTCCAGCCTCTAGAACTGTGAGAAATAAATCCCTACTATTTGCAAACTACCCAGTCTATGTTATTTTGTTACAGCAACACAAATAAATTAAGACAGTCCTGAACCAGGCATGGGGGCACACATCTGTAATCTCAGTGACCCAGAAGGCTGAGGCAGGATGATCATAAGTTCAGAGCCAGCCTCAGCAACTTAGCAAGGGCTTAAGCAACTTAGCAAGACCCTGTCTCAAAATAAAAAAAAAAAAAACAGGGCTGGGGACATGGCTCAGTGGTAAAGCTCTTCTGGGTTTAAATCCCAGTACAAAGAAAAAAAAATGACAGGCCTAAGTACAACTAAAGGCAAAAGAAAGAGGTATTCACCTGCTTTCTTTTTTTTTTTTTTTTGCCTCCTACTTGAGATAGGGCATCTCATCTCATCTTCTCTCCTTAGACTGTTACATACACCACCGATTTCTCTGGTTCTCAGGCTTCAGATATATTTATTTATATAAAAGATATATATATATATATATATATATATATATATATATATATATATATATATATATACACATACATATATATAACAAAATATGTAATTATATAATTTATGTAGGGTATATATGATTTATGTATAATGTCCAGATAATCAGTAAACATTATTTTTTTGTTATATATGTGAGGATGTTCCTGGAAAAGGTTAGCATTTGAATTGGTAGCCTGAGTAAAGAAAATCTGTTCTCACAATGTGAGCAAGCATCCTCTAATCCACTGGGGACCTAAATAGAACAAAAAGGCAGAGGAAGGGTGAGTTGCTCTCTCCTTGACTTGGTATGTCCATTTTCTCTGCCCTCAGGGTAGGAAGGTTCTGGTTCTTGGGCCGTCAGACCCTGGGCATCACTTCCAGCCCCTTGGTTCTCCCCCAGTTCTCAGGCCTTCTGTCTTTGACTGGGATTTATAACAGTGGCCCACCGTCCTTGATTCTCAGGCCTTTAGATTCAGACTGAATTACACCACAGGCTTTCAGCTTTCAGATGGCAAATTCAGATGGCAAGTTCTTGGCCTCTATAATCTCTTGAGTCAGTTCCCATAATAAATATCTTTTTGTGTAACTTCATGTATCCTACTGATTCTGTTTCACTGGAGAACACTGACTGAATGTATCACCTTAAATTCTTTCTAGAACAATATAAAATTCTTATGTCAGTAAAATTTAATTCGTTAAAATTAATTTATAGAGGGGCTGGGGCTGGGGCTCAGTGGTAGCACACTTGCCTGGCACATGTGAGGCACTGGGTTTGATTCTCAGCACCGCATATAAATAAATAAAATAAAGGTCTATCAACAACAATAAAAAATTTTAGAAAATTAATTTATGAATACCAAATATTCCTTCAATTAAAGGCATTTCTCATGCAAACTTTCAGAGTCAGGAAGCCATTGAATTGAAAGACATTAGAGATCTATTCCTTAAACCTCCTCACTTTATAGTGACGAAGCTGCAATCAAAGGTACTTGCTTCAGGGTCATGCTACTAGTCAAAGGCAGATCCTAAAAAACTCTTAAAGGCAGGATAAAAGACAGGAAATATAAGAACCTGGCAAGGACATATATCTGATAAGACAGGTCTTGGAGTTCCTCAAATTACATCTTACAGTCAGAGGTAGAACATCTATAAATAAAGCTGGCTCTGCCTTTTGTATATCTTTACTCTAGGGATGAGGTTATGTTGTGCTTTTTGTCTAAGATTACATCTCATGTCTCACTGTCCAGGTTCCTTCTTAGGACTCTCTCTCCCTTAAATAGATCACATTATAGGCATGATTTACCTTTTTAAATTCATTGACGTATACCATGGCAGACTCCTTTATTGGGCCCAAAATAGAAACACTGCTTCTTGAGGCATTTAAATCAAGTGACCCCATTAAGCCCAGCCAGTCCTTGCTGGTGTTATATATCACGTTCGCCGCATTGTGGAACATCATTGAGATTTTAAGCAAAAATTCTCACTTATAGCCATTAACAGAATCTGTATTTCTTTCTTTTTGTTGTTTATTCCTTGGCTTGAAAAATTCCTTATGTTTTCCATCTTTTAAACCAGCTCATCAATCCATTTCTGGCTACCAGCCCAGGAGAGATGTGCCTGAACCCATTAGGCTGAGAGGGTTTTGTTGTGTCACTGTGCTGCAAGATTAAGTGGCCAGGATGACTTCATATGAAAGTACTGGAATAAGAACTAACACCCTCCCTGACACAGCAACTAACGTGAAGCAAGACAGTGTTTTTTGGTTTTGACTTAGACATTCTCCTTCCCTGAAGGAAAGAAAATAGGGATGCATATGCAGGGAACCAGGGTCAAAAATCTCTCTACTTTTTCAAGCAAAACCTTCAGAACACATTACACTTAAGTACATGGATTATGAGGAGAGACCTCCTGAGTGACAGTGTCCCCTCATAACTGTATGGCAGCACCTTCATCCTCTAGGTCAGCATCATCTCATGGGAGTCATTTTTCTTACCCAGGTGAATGCGCCGTCTGCCTGAGTCCTGGCAGTGTTCACGCTGCACAGCATTGCACCATCAAAATATGATTGCACAAGCTGAGACCGTGCAAAATGATCTTACTACCAATGGAATATATTACCAATTTTCCTGTGACCTTTACAAATTTTGGTTGATGTTTTGGTCAGCTTTTTTTTTTTTTTTTTTTTGCTGCTATAACTAAAGGAACCCAACCAGAACAATTTTATTCAGGGACTCACAGTTTCAGAAATCTCTGTCCATAGAAGACTGGCTCCATTCTTTGGGGCTAGAGGCCAAACACTATGGCAGAAGAGTGTGGCATAGGGAAACAGCTCACATGACAAGGAGGAAGCAGAAAGGGAGGTCTCCACTTGCCAGATACAAATATATACCTCAAAGTCACACCCCCAATTCCCACCTCCTCCAGCTCCACCCTACCACTTCAGTTACCACTTAGTTAATCTCTATCAGATATTAATTAATTAATTGAGTTAAGACTCTTAATTAATTAAGACTCTTACAACCTAATCATTTCTCCTCTGAACCTTCTTTCATTGTCTCACACGTGAACTTTTGGGAGACAGCTCACACCCAAACCATAATAGTTGAAATGTTAAAAACTCTCCAATTGTTGATGATAAATACATAGGAACATAAACCAATAGCAAAATTCTTATATATTCGGCATGCTGTAATTTAAAACATTTAAAGCATTGAGAATTCAGTTATTTTTAAAATTTGTTTTTGTCGATGGACCTTTATTTATTTTTATGCAGCACTGAGAATCAAAGCCAGTGCCTTACACATGCTAGGTAAGCACTTTACTACTGAGCTACAACCCCAGCCCCAGTTCTTTACTTCTTTTTCTCCAAAGTACCCTATTTTTCAAGAAAACTTTGTAATTTATGACACAAAATGAGCACCTTTTTCATGCCTTGGCAAATTTTCATACTCTCTTTTAAGTTTAGATCTGCTTCCAGTGTTTTATTCTTTGGGCTCTCAAAGTTGTGAATTGTCCCAGAGTTCCTTTAATGTGAAGATTTTGCCAGTATTATTTCCTCTGGGACATCTTATTCTTTGTGTCACCACCACATTTCAGAGTTTATGTTGATAAGTCTGATCTTCCATCTGCAGCTCTCTTGAACAGTGGTGGTGTTAACATTCTCATGGTCACTTTTTCTCCTATAATTCCATTTCTATTCAATTCAATTTCACCTTCAAAATTGTTCCTTCACGTTTCTTTTTTGCACTTTTACTTTTGTTGGCCAGTTCCCTCTTTTGATTATTAATTTTTATAAAATTTCACATAGGTATATCATTGAGAGACAAAGAGGCAACATAACTATACACTTGGCTGTCTATGGATAAACTGAATAAATGACACAGTGACCAATAACTGACCAACACTGAGAGAAGACCCATGACTGGCCACTGATCTATTTATTGATCTGTTACTTACATAGTGATTTGTAGACAAAAGACATAGCAGTAAAACATGTACTTTATACAATTACTCATAGTTAATAAACTGTGGTCACTAAAATTTGAACAATTTGTTGGGAACTGAGTATTATTAAGTAAACTGTGGTGACTGAAATTTATACATATCAAAAACCACACGAAGCAATAGATGCAGAAAAAGCATTTGACAAAATGGGATAGGGAGAGGGAGCATGGGAGGAATAGATGAACTCTAGATAGGGCAGAGGGGTGGAAGGGAAAGAGGGGGTCATGGGGTTAGCAAGGATGGTGGAATGTGATGATCATTATTATCCAAAGTACATGTATGAAGACACGAATTGGTGTGTCTTTGTGTGTCTTTTGATATACTTTGTACACAATCAGAGACATGAAAAATTGTTCTCTATATGTGTAATAAGAATTGTAAATCATTCTGCTGTCATATATAAATAAAAAAAGATAGACTCAAAAAAAAAGAATAAAGAAAGGAAGACCTTTTCCCTCCATTTGTTGTTGTTTTATTGCCTTCTGCTCAAAAATAATTTGTGGGGTGTGTGTGTGTGTGTGTGTGTGTGTGTGTGTGAGAATACTAGGGAACACTATTAATGAAATTATACTGTTATATTGTGTGCATGTATGAGTATGTAACAACAAATCCCATTATTATACATAGTTACAAAGTGCCTATAGAATGGGAACAAAGTAATTTTTCTGTCAAAGAGGCATATTTTGGGTCGACACAGTCTGTTTCCTTTAAGCCTTTGTTTGGTACTCCCTCAACAGCAAGACCATTCTATCTGCCCTGATCCACCTATATGGAAAAATGAAACATGGGAACCAATACTTAAGTCTAGACTTTTACTTACACTCTTGTTATAAGTGATGAAAGTCTTGACTGCTACTTTCATTTGACTTATTCATTTTAATTGACAAAAGCACTTAAAAGTTCAGGTGTCCCTCAATGATATTTATATTTTTCCTTTTTGCAAATGCCTCTGGTGCCATCCTGAGTTATGCTCCTGACAATTTATATTTCTGAGAAATAATTCCAAAGAAATACCATGATAATGTGCAAAGTGATATATGAAGATGTTCAACACAGCAATATTTAAAAGAGGGGGAGACTTTACAAGGCCTAATCAATCATCAGTAGGAGTCTGGTAAAAGAACTTATATACATACTGGAAAGCCAACAACCAACAAAAGTTGCAATACTGATTTATATTTGTTGATATGGAAACATGCCTCTGACATAATATTAGAAAAAAATGACAGTGTTACATACATGGTGATGTCCTATCTCAATTTTTATATGTGTACATGCCTACCTGTGCACATGTATATATGCATGCACGCATACACATGAGCTCACAGGTGAAAATATGGAAGGATGCACTAGCCACATTTAACATGTGCTTACTAGGTATAAAGAACTATTCCAAAATGTTCTATATATATTGTCTAATGCAATTCTCAGAAGGTAGGTGTTATTGTTATATTCATTTTACAAATCAGAGATGTGATACATGCAATATTTGAATAACTTGCCTGAGGTCTTAGCTAATGAGTAATGGAACTGGGGTTCCAACATAAACAACCTGATCCTAGTACCAACCCATTCTGAATATTCTAAGACATTCACCAGGCCGAATTCGTGGTGGTCACTAGTAGTTAGATTGCATTAGTTGTTGCTTCATTTTTATGTTCTTCCAATTTTGTCTGAATATATGTAAAAAAAATACTTTTGTCTTTTAAAATAACAAAACTATTTTTATTATGAAAATAGCCAGCATGAAACATTCCGTTAGAACTCAATATTTTTCACTTTTGATCTGAGATGCCTTCAACTGTGATTAACAGAATCTCTGTTTAACATTAAACAAATAGGGTTCAGTTCTCTTTACTCAAAGAGCAATATAGGCATATGTAGTCTAGTGTTGGTTTTTCTGTTCAAAAATGCATTAAGGCATACAGGATATTTCTTTCTACTCTATCATCTTTACTGGTTTGATTTTTGGATCCATGGTTGTAAGATAGATGCTGTGACTTTATTACGTCTGAGTTACAGAAAGAACAAAGGGGGATATTGATGGAACAATCAAGAAAGCATCTTTTTAGGCACCCTTAGCAGACTTCTTTATTCATTTTTAGTTACCCCTGTCTGGAAGACCATTAAGATGAACTAGGAAAGTTGATTGTGGTAGGCTCAATAATGGCCTTCCATAGATAACCGGGTCCTAATCTCCAGACCATGTGAATAGTACCTTGTATGGCAAAGGTTTTACCTTATTTGCAAGATAACAAATTAGTCTGTCACAGTTTCATGGATGGGGGCAGAAGACATGAGACTTCTGGGTTATTACTCACAACATAGCAAAAAAGATGAGGCCTATGTTTGCATTGATGTCCCTTGTTCCTCTCCATTCCCCAAGTCCTATGGGGGAAATGCAAAGGCAGTTCCCTTGATGCTGAGAACATGATGGGTTTGTGTCACAAACAAGAAACCCTGGGATTTGTAAACCCTCATTTTTTAAAAGATGTTTCTAGAAAGCCTGCCCAGCCTGTGCTCTAGAGGAAAACATCACCTTTATTATCATGGATAGCAAACAGCTGTCTTCCACCTCAGAGGGGGATACTATCTTTATCTGCCAAAGTCTTCTCTATACAAGCATCTTTGAAAAGACAATCCAAAACAAATTCAGACATAAAGAAATATACGAGGCCCACAGAGAATAGTCTCCCAACAAAGGTCATCTCCAGCTTGGAAGAAGGAGGTTACATATGGAAGATGTGTTGGCCAACAACCGTGTTTGTCACTTGCCTTTCAAATGCTGTCCTATCACTATCACTGAGCCTAGAGCACATAACTACCAATTAAGTCCTCTGATGAGATATTAGTTTCCTGTTGCTGCTGTGACAAATTAACACAAACTTAGTGGCTCAAAATAGCAAGTTTAATCCCTTACAGTTCTAGAGGGAAGATATTCAAAATCAGTTTCACTGAGCTAATGTCAAAGTGTTGGCAGGGCTGATTCCTTCTGAAGAATCTGAGGAGATGCTCTGTTTCCTTGCCTTTTCCAGGTTTGGTGGCCATATGTATTCCTTCACTTTCTCTATCTTCAAAGCACATTGTTCTGATCTCCTCTTCCAGCTTTGATCCCTCTTGAATTCCTTCTATGAAGATGGTTGTGTTTTCAAGGGGCCCACCTATGTGATTCAGTCTGTTCTCCCCACCTGAGATCCTTAGCTGATCACATTCTCAACCCTCAATCCTCAACCCCTCAATATTACCATGATAGGTAATATTCAAATGTTCTGGGGATTAGGACCTGGGTATCTTTAGAAGGCCATTATTTAGCCTACCACAATCAATTTCAGTAAGTAAAATATTAGAGTTATGTTATAATATTAAATGTTATATTGTAAAAATTCATTTATTATAATCATTTCAAAAAGAATTATAGATTAATATAAATTAAATTTTATTTACCTAAGTAAATTTTACCTAAGTATTTACCTAAGTAATTTTATGATTACTCGGGTGTGTTTTTTAATAACATTGCAAAGATGTTTTCAAATAAAACAATAAACTGTTTTTAAGCAGCTTTATCAAATGCTATCAATATGCCTACTTCACACATTGCCCTTTACAAGTTATTGTTTCTGTACTAATGTGGGCTCCCTAAAGGCCTCTACTAAGCAAATCTTAGTGTTGTTGAACCAAAGGACTCTTGAATTTCAGCACCGGAATGGATTTCAATCGAACCTCCACCCTGAGAAAAAATACCTTTCCCCATTTCTGAGAAATGGTTAGGCAGCTTATTTTTTTCAAATAGTGAGAACCTAATTTGAAGAGGCAGACCTTATTAGACTATTGGCTGAGGTGATATCCTGGAGAGAGCAATGGCTTTGGCATAATCTTGATCTGGCTTTTCCAGACTCAGTTCTGCTTCTTAAAGATGATAGGACTATGGGTGTGATGGTCAATTTTATGTACCAACCTGGCTAGACTGTAGTTTCCAGTTGGCCAATCAAGCACTAATCTGGGTGTTGCTGTGAAGGTATTTTGTGGGTGTGATTAAAGTCTGTAATCTGTTTAAGAAAGGAAGATTATCCCAGATAATCTGGGTAGGCTTGATTCATTCTGTTGAAAGGCCAGAGGAGCAGAACTAAGACTTCCTGGAGGGAAAAATCCTGCCTGTGGATTATAGCATCAATTCATGCTTGATAGTTCCAGCTCACCCTTCCTGACAGCCTGCCCTATGGATTTCCAAGTTGTAAACCCAGTCTTCACAATTGCATAAGCCAACCCCTTGTGATGGGGGGAGAGGGGTAGGAAGAGGGGGAGAGATAGATAGAGAAATTCTCCTCTTTTTGGTAGGAATTAATACCACACCCTAATCTGGTTTTAGGTAGGGAATACTCCCTCTCTGATTTTTAATTTCTTCATCAGGAAAACAGGCATGATAATAACCTCTCAGACTGGCTGCAATATTTATATTTGATCATTTGATGATTGAGGTAATGTACCTGATATAACAACTGTCATGTAATGTAGAAGTCCCTTAAATTATTATCATTTATTATTATTATTATTATTATTATTATTATTATTATTATTAAAAGAAGATTCCATCTATATTCTTTCCTTCAACTTCTTAGATGACTCTCCCTCAGCTGGAATTCAAATCTGTTTTTTCAGTAGGTTACATCCATGGATCCTAATTCTACCACTGCATCAAAGCAGTATCTTTACTCCATTGCTCACACAATGCCCACTAGAGTGTTTGAGCCTAGCCGTTTTGGAGTTACTTAGCTCTATACAGGTAGGCAATCGATGAGGGGTTCAAGTAGACATTCTGATCTGGTAAGTTTCTCTCACATGGTTGTGGGTTGATTTGAAGACAGTCTCAGGTGGGACAGCTGAGCTGGCTGAGGTGGCTGCAGCAGCTAAGCATTCTAGCTCTCCTCTATCTGCCTCATATCCTTCCCTCCAAAGAACCCAACAATGTAGTGGATTAGACTGAGGAAAGCCAAAATCATATTTTTTTTTCAATCCTGTCCTTGGATCACATTTGTTAACATTCTGTTGACCAAAATCAGTCACAAGACAAAACTCAGAGGCAAGAAGGGAACTATTTATTCACGTACACAGTGTAGGGCATGTAAACCAGGAAGCCAATAAAAGAGGCTATTAATGAACTACCAGAGTCTGCCCTCCTGCTGCCATTATACATGTGCTTCCTGCATGCAAAATGTGTTCATTTCCTGGAAAGGCCGCCAAAATCATGACCTTGCAATCTACATTAGGTTTAGATTTGACTCCTCTTTATTATGAATACCTGTGAACAACAGAATAAGATACGTGCACCACAATGATTATTCTCTGTCCTCAAGAACATTGGTGATTGTGGTATTTCTTAAGAATGGAACCACTGTTATCAGAAGTTTATTCCAAGCCTCAAATATCCACTCTGCAATTTTGATGCTATTTTTCTAATTCATACTTTCTTCTCTTGATTTAGTCACATGATGTTGAAAGTTCAGCAATTATGTTCAGATTTTCTGAAAAACTGATGTTTGACCACCTAATGATAGTCCTATGTGACAGAAGATTAGTGAAATCAGACTTTTTGTACTTGAAATGTCTTTCATCTTTTCTGGGTACTTGGCAATTTTTCTCCATTCAACTGCATTGTTTAGTGTGTGGCTTCAGCCCATATAATAGCAACTATTCCCATAATTCAGCTGAATTATTGATAAGATAAATCATCTTAGCTGAATTATGGGAATAGTTGCTATCACATAAATATGATTATTTATCTTATCAATAATTTGCAAACATATAATTATATATTTGTCTAGGAAAGTACAACTATTTTATGACTCCTGTCTGGATGACAAGGTGACACAATTGTATGACAAAACCCAATTTCAGATATAATAAAATGTGATAAAAAGTGTATTTTAGAACTTCCGGAATATGGGATATTTGAAAGTAATCAGCATATAGAAAATATTTGATGCCATATGAATATTCTCTAGGCAGTGTGTGTATGTGGAAAAAAAGGCCTTAGAACTGATTTCTGAGACACTTCAATATTTAGAGAATGAGAAGGTGAGGAGTATCCAACAAAGAACTACAAATTATAGCTAACGAGATAGGAGGAGAACCAGGAGAAATGGTATTGCCTTGCTTACCTGAAGAAATATTCAAGAGCAGGGAGCATCCAGCTGAGTCGGATGCTGTTGACAGATGGAGAAAGAAGTGAGAATTGACCCCTGGTATGCTGCAGTGGGAGTTGATGTTGGTGACCTTGGCAAGAGCTATTGCAGTGAAGTGGAAGAGGCAAAACTTGACAGGCATGGGTTCAAGAAAGCAAGGGAGGTCAAGAAGTGCAAATGGTAAGTAAGGACAACTTTTTAAAGGGATGTTACTGAAAAGGGAGGGTGGGGGTCGATGCTAAGCAATAGAGCAGAAGCTGGAAGGTGAAGTCAGGACACAATATGGCTTTTAGAGATAGAAGATGTCCCCACGGTGATTGTTTGCTAATGATCTGGTAGAGAGGACAAATTTCACAATGTCAAAGAGGGGAGACAAGTGCAAGAGTGTGGTCCTTGAATAGGTCAGAGGTGAGAAGTGTCAGAGCCAAAGGGATTGTCCATGGTTAAAAGCAAGTGCAGCACACCCATTAAGCAGGCATGGGAGTTAAGCAAGGGTTGGTAGATGTGCTGCTGGGGCAGTGTGGAATTTCACTTTTGATGGCTTCTGTGTTCTGAGTGAAGCCTCCTTCCCAACCTATGGACAGTGATGTGGGGCTTTTCTTTGACAGGAACAGAAGACATTGACCGGAGACTCTGTCTTGGTAGTATTAAAAATCAAAATTTTCAACAAGCTTAATGAAAACATCTTAGTTTTTAATAATGATTTATGAATTAGCAGCATCTTATTCATAAATTAGAGAGAGATACAGGAAGGCAAGCAGAAGAGGCAGGATTTGTAAACAGAAAAGAGCTAAAGAAAGCAGAAACACACAAGAATAAACAAATTGGTTGTTAGAAAGTTATTTTCTCATAGAGTTTAAACAGAGGGGACTTCCTATCATGCCAACTCAGGTAAACTGAACCCTTCTGATAGGTCCCTGGGAGATTTTTGTTTAGAGATAACTGGTCTGTTTTAGAGTTCAGTTTGATAAAGTGACTCCATTCTGTTCTGGTCTGGTCTGTTGGGCATAGTGCAAGAAAGAGCTCAGTTCAAAACAATGGCCACCCCAAATTTTCATTTCATAATAGATTAGGGATTAGTAAATATTCTATCCTTGCTATTTATGCAAAAATATGTTTAGGGTATAATAATAATTCTCTTTTCTATTTCAATACCAATCCCTGTCATTTCTGTTCCAATTGTAGCTCACTGTCCAGAACTGCTATGATAAAGCAGTTGATGATGATGTACGTGAGATTCCTGAATTTATTCCCACAATTAACTAGAAGTGCTTTTAGTTATTTCTCCACTGAGTACACTTTAGCTGCTATTTTGGAACAGAACTGCTTTTTGACTTAAGAAAGTATTCTAGTTCCACTGGCTGTGGTTGTGGCTCAGTAGTAGTGCTCACCTATCACTCGTGAGGCACTGGGTTCTATCCTCAGCACCACATAAAAATAAAATAAAGGTACTATGTCCACCTACAACTAAGAAATATGTTTTTGAAAAGTATTCTAGTTCTAAAGTTTTAAGTTGGAAACAGAATTTTTATCAAATAATTTCTGGGTATCAATTATTCATACAATTTTTTTTAACTTTCTGATACATTCTATGAATAGATTTTTATTCCATAAAGATTATCTAAAATATTAAGAAATGTTTATGGAGTTGTTGCTTTTATAAATGGGATCTGGGAATGGTTTTTGAAGTCTAAGAAAAAGCCTGGTGTTCTCTCATTGGCCATATTGTTTTGGTTGTCTGAGCTCTCTAGGAAGATCCCAGAGGATGAAATAGGACCACTGAGACTGGAGTGGTCTGAAAGGCTGTTGTTACGGAGGCTGCATCCCCTCTGCACAGCTCATTCCAATCTCATCAGAAAATTATGAATTAGCAACAGTTGATGAAGAGTTTGAATTCTATTTTTTCCTCTGCCAGCTCTAAGGCATGAAAAAACTATAGGTCTTTCTCTGTGTTCAGTAAAATGATCACATTTCTAATCTTATGACCAGCCTTGTTCCTTCCAGAGAGCAAAAAGATCTGAAAACATCTCTGTAAAGTGAAAATGGTATTAGAGAGCAGAAATGAAGAGCAAATTGATATTGGTCCACTATTTTTAAACAAGTCATTACTATACAAGCATATCAATCTCATTTTTCTTTTTTACATATCATTTTCAGATGACACTTGCCATTCAAAGATTGCTTTCAAATTAACCTTTGCACAATTATTCCAGCACTGTTTTCATAGGCACATTTGCATCCTAACTTTGTTGCCATGTTAATTTAAGTTTACTGACTTGAGATTACAACTACTGACTATAAACTCTTCACTTGTGGACAGGAAAGCATGAGTTCAACATCTCCTCTCTGTCTATGAGAGAAGACAGCACAAGGCAGAGCTATAAGGAATGGAGTGACTGATGCTGCTTGAGCCCTGGTGCTCTTTTGAGTTCACTGTGCCACTGTGTAGACAGTTGCACTCTGAGGCTTTCTCTAGAATCTCAAATCCAATTCTATCTCCATTTCACAGTGCCTGGAATGCATGCATCACAACCATAATTAAAACAGGCATGACTTCTAGAAACCAGAATGTGCTTAAATTGTAGTTCTTAGAACCAGAGGGAGAAATTTCAGGATGCTAATATCTCTCCAAAGTGTCTCTCCTGCTACATGGAACTCAGAGTGCACAACGTTATCATATACAGCATGAGAAACAGAAAAATGTTAAGATTAAGTCTTGGGCATCCTGTAAGTTTTAAATAAATTCTTACATGAGTCAGAAATCAAATATGTCTGTAGATATGAAGCAAAGATTTTGACACATGAAAGGTAGTCATTTAGATCTAAGTTCACCAGTTCACTTGATTAATTCACAAGTCCACCCTTTCATTTTAGACACACATCAAACTGACTTGAAGAGTGACAGTTGCTGCCATCATTTAATAAATATTCCAAACTGCTAAATGCATACAAGGCACATTCCTGTGATCTTTCCTTAGTTCATCTGAAAATCAGCAATGCTACAATACTGTGGAAGGGCTGTGTGGTTTTTTGTTTATTTGGTTTGTTTTGTTCTTTTTTTGTTTGTTGGTTGGTTTGGTTTGGTTTGGTTTGGTTCTTGAGTGGCACTGCCTCTGGGCTATATGCTTTGTAGTGGAATGGCCCTTGGGACAGCTGCTGAAAACAACAGATTCAAGCACCACAGGCAATTCCATTGGTTCACTGGTGTTCTAATGATCGAGAGCAGAGGCTATCTAGCTTGAATTCCACCTTTGTTGCTGACCAGCTATGACTTGGGCAACTTTTTTTGAAAGCCTTTCTTTTATCTGTAAAATGGCAGTAATGATAGTACCTGCTTGATAGAGCTATGAGAAATAATCGTTGGTGTCTAACACAAAGTGAACAGTCAATAAATGTGAGTCACATAAATACTGAATTGTGTCATCCAGATTTACTTCCATGCCTTATACATCACAGGTATATTTGGCTTAGTAGAAAGCTAAGATGAAAAACTGAGAATTTATAAAATACAAAAAGTGACCAACTATTATCCACATATAGAGATTTATCTCCCCCGTCACCCCATTTTGCAGGAAGCACAGCTCTCCTTGTGGGAGGGAAGAAGACCACTCCTACTGTTCCAACCTGCTATCACTCTTTCTATTACTCAAATAAAATAAAAGGATCCCAAATAGTGTGGGGCGCATTCTCTGAATATGGGAGTCACTCTCATTCAGGGACAAAGAGGAGAAAACTGGAAATTCCATTTGATACGTTTTTTTTAAAAAAAAAGTGAAAATAGCTTGGAAGAATCTAACTTGCTTTCCTGACATTACCCTTAACTTTCTAAGATATGCTCTCTTGTTATTTAGAAAATTAAAAATTGCCATGGGCTGAGGTTGTAGTTCAGCAGTAGAGAGCTTACCTAGCACATGCGAGGCGCTGGGTTCGATCCTCAGCACCACATAAAAATAAAAAAAGTATTGTTTCAACTAAAAATATTTTTTTAAAAATTGCCATTATACTTATTTGAACTCTTACTCTGAACTAGGTCATTTGCTAAATCAGTTCCAAGAGTTCTATTTAAAATATTGGCAAGTAAAATTGCTGACCGAACATGGGTTGCTGCCTTGAAAGTCAAGGGTATAAAAATTTGAACATGTATGTAGAAATTCAAAAACCTCATAATTATGATCATTATCACTTCAATAAAGGCAGAACTTATTAAAATAAGTATCAATAATAAATAATGACAATATAATACAAAAAGTAAGTTTATAAGTTGATCTTCCCCATGGATAATCGCTAAATTTTGATTCATAGCTCTTTCATTCATGGTTCTCAATCCCTTTAATAATGCTATATTCTCATCTTCCACAAAAATATTCAAAGTAAAAATAACACAAATGAAAAAAATGAATAATTCCAGAGATTTCATTGGCATAATTTATGAATGTTCATAATTTCATATGAACTGAAATCATAAAGTCAATCTATTCATTGTCACTGAATATTTTGAGAGTTCACACCATCTTAGACAGCATTAATCATTCATTCAAATGAAATGTAGTTATTCTGTCAACAAGTTCTTATTGAATGTAGACCCAGTGCCTCCCTTGATAAAGACAGTGTGAAAATCTTCTGCTTTGAAGTACTGTCCCATATAGTTTTTCATAATTCTGATCTACATGAAAAACAGAAGAGGGTTAAGAATAGGTTTGAGGAAGCTTATAAGTTTTAAATAAATTCTAAATATCAACTAAATCAACAAGACAACATATTTATCACATCACTCAATCAAAATGTTATATGTGTGTCAAACTCCTCACATTCTTATTTAATTTCTAGGCTGACCCTCTCGGAAAACACATTTTGGTGGCTACCCTGACAGAAAGCCTTTTCTGGATCTGTGCTTATGTTATCTAAACACACTATCTGATTCCTTCCCTGGATGGACTCTTGAAATGTGCATAAATTTGAGTACTTAGTACTATATGATAAAAGAATTTTTAAAAATCCTTAAATCTCAGTGGCTACGCCTAACACACACCTCTTTCTTAATCAGGTCATGGACTAATGTAGAAATGCTCCTTCTCCATTCTGTGGCTTTGCCATCTGGGACATGTGGCTTTCACAGTTATCTTGACAAGAGAAAAGAGGGCATAGAGAAGTCTTACCCATTTTGGACTGGAAGGCACACATCATTTTTGTTCACATTCCTTTGACAAGAATTTATCTTTTCTACTTTAACCATAGGGGAGATGAGGTAAGCATTGTCTTCACCACAGAATTATTTATATGCATATATAATTCTGCTTAGAAAATAATTTTTAAAAAAGAGTATCTGCCCTTGGGATTGACACACTGTCTTCTCTAACCTCTAAGTGGTAGCCTGTCTCATTCATTCATTTGGTCAATCTTTCATCCAGACCCACAGCACCATGGAAGGATTGGAGCTGTTTCCACCAGGTTGCAAACCTCGCGATAGAAATGACAGATGTTTCAGCATGTGCCTCATTTGCCTATTCTCATTCTCAAAAAAACATGTAGATTACTGAAGCTCATCTCTGTGATGATTCAGTATGATTTCATAGACCAGGGAGTTTATTTTTTCATTATTTTAAACCATTAGATTTATTCCTAAAGAGTTAACTTAGTACTTACTATAAGAACCAGGGTAAATAACTCTTTTCTGCTAGTTCACAACAAACCATCAGAAATGGTAGCATTCAAACCTAGTGCATTTCTAGACAATAAAGACATGTTACAGTCTGGTGGGGTTTTTGTTGTTGTTGTTGTTTTTTGTTTTTGTTTTTGTTTTTTTAAGGCTGCAGAATAATTCACAAAATGTACTCGAAGTCAAACCTCCTTGCATGTTTTTTATATTGCATTCCCTGTTTTGGTTGTGAACAGAACACACATTTCTCTTGGCTTCACTGTTTTAAATTTCATTGTCAACAGCCTGTAGCCCCTTCAACCTCACTGTCACTCAGACCATGCCTGTGTATCCCAGCCATACTGGGAGTGGGAAGGGAGGGAACTGGATCTAGTAGTAAAAGAACATTTCAGAGAACGTTCGAGATATACACACCCCATTGCTTCTCCTTCTCTTCAGGTCAGTGCTGTTGCCAAGGACAGATGAAGCACTTGTACTGTAGGATTTGCTGGAGTAGGAAATCCAAATCTCCATGGAATTATGCTGCTCAAGTGTATTTGCTTTTATGTAGACAAATGGGAAAAGGGATCTCTCTTAAGGCCTCTTCTCCATCATAACCATCTTAGGGGAAAAAAAGATAATCTGGCCTCATGATTCATTCCTCCTCACTACCTAAATTTACCTTCTCCACCTATACTCCCAAACTCTGTTCTCTGAATTACCAGTTGGAGGTAGTTTGTAGTTAGTCTATTCATTTATCCACTTGAACAAATTTTTATTGTAAACCCAAAAGGGGACATGTTGAAGAGATTGAAGACCAGTTCTGAAACCAGCAGATTGTCTTTATATCCCAATTCTGACACTTAATAACTGAGTGATTCAGGGCAAGTTGGCTCATCTTTCTGGGTCTCAAAAACTTCTATGTAAAATATAACAGTTTCTGCTTTTGAACCAGCACTTCACTCTTCCTAGAATGCTCCTGCTCCAGGAATCTCATGGCTGAGTTACCTCCTTCAAGACTTTGATCAACTTTCATTTCAAAATTCAGGTGTTCAGCCTGACACCTGATTTAAACTTTCAATCACCTTCTAGCTCTATCCCCAAATCCTTGATCCTTCTTACCCTGAATTTTTCCTTTTCCATATAGCATTTATGACATTTGAACATGAGCATGGTCACTTATTATTTTCAGCTTATTGTTTATTACCTCCTGCTAGATTGTATGTGCAAAGGCAGAGATTTTTTATTATGTATCTTAAGTGTCTAGAACTATTCCTGGCACATAGCTGATGTTCTATTAGCAAATTTTAATGCGAGAATGATCCATCATCTTGAGAAGGGATGCATCAAAAGATGGGTCTATCTGCAGAAACATGAACTTTGGGTCATTTGAATAATAAAAGACTCACCAAAAGGGAGAAGATTTTTTAAAAAATTAGTATTCACAGTGTATATACCTCCTGAATAATCATGTGGATAAGATAGATAGATAGATAGATAGATAGATAGATAGATAGATATGAAATATCTGGACAGATAGATAGGAAATATCTGCTTAAAAGTTTAACTTGCTAAAAAAAAAAGTCATGTAAGTATCAAAGCCCAGGGTCTAAATCTGGGTCTTCAGACTTTGTATTTTTTTTTCTACCATGTGATGCTAACAGTATGACAGAAAAAAAAATCCTTTGGGATATGGCCATCTTCATTTTTTGACTGCTAAAAGCATGTTTCTTTCCCACTTTCAATGAATATATTAGATTTGATGAAATATTCAAAAGTATCATAACTAACCTAGAAAGAACTTAAAATTGGATCTTATAAAACTCCCACTATGTTAGCTCAGTTAGTTATAGACTAGAAAAGTTTCCTTCTTTTCCATACTTTCCTCTACAATTTGTTTTGAAGGCAGGAAATCAATAATGTTGAAAACACTTGGCTTTGGGAAGCTGGATTGAATGCAATTGTAAGTCTTTGCTTCCTTAGCTGCACATTACTTTGTGCAAAAGCTCAACATAGTGACAATTTTAGCCTCTTCTCTTACTCCTCCTCAAAGCTGACAATCTGGAGAGGATTTGTATGTGAACATTTTTGATAGTCAAGCAAAGATAGGATAAGTAATTGATGTCTATTGTTTCCTCTGGAGAATTGGAGATAATCTTCTAGCACTTGAGAAGCTCTGGTATCTGTTCTTCCTGAGTCCCTTAGCAACAACACAATAATATGTAGTATCCAAAATCCACGAATAAATAAATGTGTCATAATTATAACCAAGAGGAGAGGAAGCAATGTGCTCTTATTTCTTATTTCATAATTCTCTGAGTCCATTTGGGCTGCTATAATGAAATACCATACACTGGCTTATTTGCAATAGAAATTTATTTCTTTTGATTCTGAAGGCTGGGAAGCAAAAAATGAAGGTGCTGAGAGATTTAGTGTCCTGTGAGGGCCAACAAGTAATAATGGAGACAGGTCAGGCTCAAAAATATCCTATGTGCATCTCTGATTCAGAGATGGTTTCTTTTCACTGTGTCCTTATATAACAGACAGGGCAAACTAGTTCCCTCAGGTCTCTTTCATAAGGACACTAATCCTATTCATTTAATAATAGCCTCAAAGCACAAAAGTAATGAGGCTGGCCATTTTATTCTAGTTATTGTTATAGTTTTGCTATTTTATTATTATCTATTATTACTAATCTTTTACTATGCCTAATTTATAAATTAAACTTTAGGCAATCACAGCCTCTGGGACAGGAGTCTCATGTGCTTCTCCTTTGCTAGCAAAGCAATAAACCTTCGTTTTCCTTTTTCTCAAAACTCAGTATTATATTGGGATCAGGGAAAAGGATTGAGATTTTTGCAACAAATTTGTTACCCCAGGTGGGTCCCCAAAGCAGCCCCCACTTCAGCTTTCTTGGGCAGGCCTGGCTCTCCAAGGAACCCCACTTCCATGCTGAGGATGCAAGGTGGCTGGTGAACTTGTTGAGACCCAACTGCAGGAGAGTTAAGTGACAGGTGAGTTTGCCTTGGGTTGAAACAGAGAAGCTATCTCTGTGAGTAAATGGAGGGACTGAGGGACCATCCCAGTAGCTGCTGAAACTCCTTTTGTTTTGGGGAACTCCCTTCTTTTCTCCTTGAAAGGTTCTGGTTGCTCCATTGTGGTCCACTTTGAGAAAAAAGAAAACTGAACTCAGGAAAATCACAACTTTGGCCATCTGATAAGTCCCCCAGTGTGCATGTCAAGACCCTTGATTCCACACAACTGGTTCCTTTATGTGGGAACATCTGGTCCCTCTTTGTGGGGACATCTGTGGCACCAATGGTATAGGAGCCATGGTTAAGCAGGATTCAAGAGCCTAGGGATATTTCTGTTCTAGATTCTCATCTGTTTGTTGGCCTTGGGTTTGGGAATTCCCTCTGGTTGTCTGTGTTTTTGTTTTGTTTGTATCTGTTACTGCTCCTTTTAAGACATGGCAAATATTGCATTGATCCTATAGGTAGTCTCTTGGAAAAGATCTTGGTTGCTCAATTTATAGGTTCCTATCTTTGGCTATGGTTTGGGGGCTCCTTCTGGTTGTCTCTCTCTGTGTTTCTCTCTGTGTTGGCACTCCCAGCATTGTTTCTCAGCCTGGCCCCAGGCAGCTGCAGATCATCTCACCATGGTCAAGGACACTAGCCCTAAACTGGAAAAAAAAATCCCAGGGAGATTGCCTGGGCTGTAGAAAATTGGCAAAGAGCCTGGCCTCTGCCCTGCCTTCCAACCCCTTTTTTCCATGAAAGGTGGAAGCTGCTAGCCACAAAGGATGTGGCAGTAGGTTCCAGCACTGTCAGTTTACTCCTGGGGAGAGGAATAGTCTCCCCTTTTAAGATATGATAGGATACTCCATTGGCCAGGAGATATTCATCACTTGGGTAAAGCAATTCTTGCTATAACAGTATCCCATCAAACTAAATGCCTGGGGAGATGGCAGAATAAATAACAGCACCCAGAAAAAGTAGATACAGAAATAAAGGCCAACTTATGTTTTGTAAGGAGCCTCTGCAAAAGGATATTCAACGAAGCCTAAAGGATGGAAAGGGCCTCCTCTGTTGCTTATAAATATGCCCAGTGTAAGAAAAAGGCTCAAAAGGAGCCTCACAATTGACAGTAGGGAACTCATATAAAGTTGATGGAATTGTGATAATGATAATGGAGACAGGTCAGGCTCAAAAATATCCTGTGTACAACCTCTTGAATGCAACCTGGGAGAAAAAAAAAGATTAAGACATAGTTTTTGTATATGCTGGATTGTCCAACCCTCTAATGGGATGAAATGTGTTGTGTGAATTATATGCACAGATAACATTCATAAGGATTGTTTCAGAATATGAATTTAAGAAAGGGTCTGAAGCTAGAAAAGATAAAAGAAAGTTATAGGTATGGAAATATTTCAATATGGAAAAGTAGAAGGTAAAAGAAATATTCTGGATAAGAAAGTATTTTGTCTGGTAAAGTAATATTCTTGTGCTGAAGTCCAAGATAAAAGAGGACAAAATAAAAATGTAAACAAGTTGTGAATGTTTAAGTCACAGAAGGTTTGATGAAGTTAAATCTCAAGAAGCGTGTGTTTGAGGGATGAGAGGTGGGAGGGAAAGGGAGAGAGAAGGGAAATTGCATGGAAATGGAAAGCGACCCTCAGAGTTATACAAAAGTACATACAAGAGGAAGTGAGGGGAAAGGGAAAAATAATACAAGGGGGACAAATGAATGTCAGTAGAGGGGGCAGAGAGAGAAGAGGGGAGGGGAGGGGAGGGGAGGGGGGATAGTAGAGGATAGGAAAGGCAGCAGAACACAACAGACACTAGTATGGCAATATGTAAATCAATGGATGTGTAACTGATGTGATTCTGCAATCTGTATATGGGGTAAAAATGGGAGCTCATAACCCACTTGAATCAAAGTGTGAAATATGATATATCAAGAACTATGTAATGTTTTGAACAGCCAACAATAAAAAATTAAAAAAATAAAATATATAAATCATTAAAAAAAAAAAAAAGAAATCTGAAGACAATTTTCTTCCACATTCCAGAAATACATATTCCGATTAAAAAATCATGGTCCAAAAAAAAAAGAAGCGTGTGTTTGTGATTAAATTGGCTATAATTAGCAAAGTTATTTGAACTTTAAGATACTAATATGAAGTAAAGTCTGAAACATTGATCTGCTCTTATCTATCAAGATAAATTTCTCATATCTGTTAGGTTTTATTACTTGGGGAAACTAAGTCTTAGGGGAATTAGAGTTTGTACCTGTTTCAAAGTCTTAAATGATTACTTGTAACTGTTAAACAAACAACCATTATTTAGGTTATAGCAATATAATCAACACCTTAAATATATGTGAGGAGGTATATGTGTGCATCTGAAAACTATATCTGTCTAAGCCTTGTCTAAGTGTTATGTGAAAGTTTATAAAATGAAAGTTTATGTCAATTTACTGGCAAAATTACCAATAAGTGCTCTCTTTTATATATTATATCTGACATAGAAGGGCCACACTGTCATTTGAAGAACTGTCTTAAATCTGTTTGCTTTCACTAAGTCCATTTCTGATCATTAACACTGTTTTCTAAGTATTTAAGTGATTTAAGGCTATCCTTTGCTTTTTCCTAACCTGGCAGACTTGTGATTATTGTTATCATACACTCTAGATTCTAAATTGTACTTTAAAATTTAAATTTAGTTAAATGTAAAGTTTAGGCAAGCACTTTGCCAAGTTGGTGTTCTCTAAACTAAAATTACCTGTAGCAATAAGTCTCAGATTTGTATAGAATTAACAAATTTGGTTGGTATTTATTCATGTCAAATTATTTTTTATAGCTGGATAAAGTAACCTCTTGTCAATAAGTTACATATACAATTTTGAGTTACTTTTCATGCTGGAATTGGAATGTATTTTTGGAAAATAATAAGGAAGGACTAACTTGTTTAAAGGTGACATTGTAAAACATGGAGAAAGCATTTTGTCACTTTTACCACAAAAAGAAACTTAAAGCCTTTATTTGATTCATGTTTTAGATGTAATGTTATATTGTGTTATTTGTCAAGAGCTCCATCTCACCTGCTGTAAGGCTCTGCCTCTAATCTTAGTCCATGTTAGAATGGCTCCAAATAGGCTAGATTCCAGGTCATTTAAAGTTGTGTTCAAAATATTGATTTTTCTTGTAAAGATTACTGTGATCCCAAAGTAAACAGGGGATATAATGTATAACTAAGTAAAGTTTTAAGATTATAAAAATCATTTTTATTGGTTTATAGCTATTACAAAATTGAATATTTTTTCTCTGTTAATTTCATTTTGTATTTTCCTTGCAAACTGTATACCTGTTGCCTATTAGTGTTTTCCAGATGTAGCTGACGCTAATAAAACAACTTGAGTTAATTTGAGATAATAAGCTATCACCTGATAGTATATAATGCTGATTCTCAGTACTACGAGTGACCACAATTAAATGAAAGGGGTAATATAAAATTATAGATTTTGAAGTTACAACCTATTACTCCCACTTAAAGATGTGAAACTGGCTGGCTGGGTGTTTAAAACCAAAAACTTGGAGACCAAAGCCAAGGAAGTAAAAGAGCCAAAGAAAAAGCAGCCAACATTTTGCTCCTTGCCCTCTAAGTTCAGCCAGAACTCAAAGAATGGTGGGATGCCTATCTGAGCCCTACAACTCTGATGAGTCACTCAATCTGCCAATTGGGGAGTTCAAGAGCACCCTAGAGAATAGGTAGCCAAACAGTGCAAATTCTGCAAAAAGGAGAGTCATTGGAGAGGGAAATATCCTTCATGCTTCTAAGAGAAGCCACATATGGTCAACAAGACCCTGTTTACTTTCACTAAGTCCATTTTTTTCTGACCATTGACACTGTTTTCTAAAAGTATAAGTGAGTAAGGCTATCCTTTGATTTAAGGCTATCCCTGACCCATCCTGGAAGGTGGCACCACTGGTAGAAGAAAGCTAAAGGAGCCAAGAGGCTTCGTACATGTCCTCAAGAGTTATCTCTGAGGAATCTCAGCTTACTCTTAAGAGTAGATAGGAACAAGTTCAGTTTTGACCAACTTGGTCTTAATCTGGCAGGAGAGTATAGCCTAAGCACAGTCCTACAGGGATATTTAAAAGGAAAGACAATGTGTTTTTTTTTTTTTCCTTTTTTTTTTTTTTAAAGATAAGATGTACATTGTATCAGCCCTACCAAAAGTAAGTGAAGCTAGTTATAAAGGAAGGTTCTTGTGTGGGAGTGACTAATAATAATTACAAAGGACTCTAGAGTCCTTGATCTGTTTTTCATTGATGTGATTATGAGTTACTGTCTTCACGGTTTTCAGAGACTGGCTGAAATACTCATTGCTTATGTGCTAATTACTTACAAAGAAAGTAAAGTTTTGCCATCTTGTTTATTGTTGTCTTAACATGATCCCTGCCCTGTGTATGCCTTGTGTAGTCACCAACTATCTGTCACTGTGGACCTCTGAACTGCTCTGATGCTGAACACCCTTAATTGTCCACACCCCTTCTGAAGAGAACAAGAACTTAGAGTTACTTCCCCCAACTTTGCCCTCTTTCAGCAGGAAGCAGCTTGGAGATTCTTTGCCCATTTTTCCATAGAAATATAATGTAGAAATTGACAGTGGGGAAATGTAACAGTGGTCCACTTTATGCTTTGAATATAGCCCCTGCTGCTCTGCCACTGCAGTGTGTGTGTGTGTGTGTGTGTGTGTGTGCGCGCGTGCGCGCGCGCTGGGGATTGAACATGTACATGTGAGGCAAGCATTCTACCAACAGATATATATCCTCAGCCCTGCAACTTATTTTTAAAATGAACATTTTTTTCTTTTCTTCTCTCCCTGCTCCTTTCTAATCTCTACTCTTCCCTAATCTTAGGGAAAACAAGATTAATCATCTTCCACATTTTAGGCAGATTTATCTGTCCTTGAGCATACATCCACAATAGGAAAAAGTAATCCAGAGTTTGGGTATGGTACCAGAAAATCTCAGAAATGACTATCTCCCAAATTAACAAGTGAATTAAAACTCCAACAAAGAACATGTGGAATGTAGCCTTCAAATCACCTCTTTAAAAGCTCCCTATTCCTGCTGATGGCAGAATCACAGCCTCTGGGACAGGAATCCCCTGTGCTTCTAAAACCTTTTTCTTCACCTCCCTGCCCCCCACCAAAAAAAAACCCACTTTCTTATGTATAAAGTCTACAAAAATAGCACTAATGGGGCTCAGTACTATCCACAATTTCACTAGGGGTCTTAGAACATATCCTCTGAAAATAGAGACAGACAACTATATTTAGTCTAATTTATAACAAGAAGTAAGAATAACTACGAAAGGAAAAATTGAGAGCATTTCATTCAGTTTGTAGAATTAATAAGAATTTGCAAATATTGAAAAATATTCATTGTCTGCCTATCTGGCCTTCCTCCCCTTCCCTGTCTTACTTGTTGGAGATGTATGTTGTCTCCTCTCTTCACATCTCTTGGTAAAAATATTTTATGATAGGTCACATCACAGTGAACTCATAGTTGTTTTCATGTTTCCCCTTACTTATGATGATATGTGTGTGTGTGTGTGTGTGTGTGTGTGTATTTCACAAACATTTATTGAGCACTTTTGAGTAGATGGCTCTTGTTTTGCTTGCCTAGCATCTTTCCCCATTATTCCCTTGGAAACCACTCCCTTCCCACTCTCAGTCTACATAGTTCATATGGTATTGACCTCAGAAATCTTGACTTTGAGGGGTGGGTTAGTCATGTAACTCAGAATTCATTTATGGAAAAAAACACACCCCATGTCCAGGACAAATGATGCTGGGGATAAGCACATGATCCAAGTCACTCAGATCAGAGCCAGGGAACATTTGCCCTGAGACTCCCTTGCTCTTAGAGTTGCTAACATTGTAAGAAGCATGTAAGTCTGAAGGATATTAGCTAATAGGTTATCATAAAAATGAAGTCAGTACAGGGCTGGGGATGTGGCTCAAGTGGTAGCACGCTCGCCTGGCATGCACGGGCACTGGGTTCGATCCTCAGCACCACATAAAAAAATAAAATAAAGATGTTGTGTCCACTGAAAACTAAAAAATAAATATATAAAAAATGAAGTCAGTACAGAAGAAAGCAAACAGAGTGACAGTATCCTGACAATGTAGTTTGAAGCTCTGAATATAGTTCAACTTGAATATTTACTCCTAGACTTTTCAATTATCTAAGCCAATAAATTTCCTCACTCTGACTAAGTCTGTTTGAATTGCACCAAAATGAGAACTAATATTTTTATTTTTTCATGACAGAGATTCTGAAAGGCTCTGTGTATATGAAAATGCCACCACTCTTGCATCTAGATAACAGAAATTTTGCCCTGGCCTGTGTGGTACAGAGGGAATCACATATCACCAACACAAAAAAAGGCATATCAAGGACACTGAAGAATACATGGGATCTCTTTCACTCAAGACCTGGATCTTAGCATTGACTCAGAGTGACCTGTAACCCTAAATATTTACTCTTGTGACTACATTCTTTATGTCTCAGGGAAATACATTTTCCATTTCCTGTGTAATGTCTCCAAAAGAAAAGGTGACTGTGTCTAGTGCTAAGTAGGTATATGAGTCAGCTTTTCATCACTATGACCCAAATACCTGACATAATAACTTAAAGGAGAAAAAGTTAGTTTGGGTTTACAGTTTCAACCCATTATCAGCCAGCTCCATTGCTTTGGGCCTGAGGCAAGTCAAAACATCATGGTAGAAGAGCCTGGTACAGAAAAACTGTTCAGCTCATGGCAGCTGGGAAACACAGAGAGATAGAGGCTGGGAATAAGAAATGCCCTTCCAGGGAACCTATTCCTCTTAACCATGACCCATTACCTACAGTTGCCACAACCTCCCAGTAGTTCATTCAGCTAACAATCAGTGCCTTCATGATCCAATCCTTTCCCCAAAGTCTCACCTCTGCATATTGCTGCCTTCAACACATAAATCTTTGGGGAATGTTCTAATCTAAACCATAACAGTAGGATTGTAGTTATGTTGTACTAATGTAACAGAGGGACAGGGCTTTGGGGAACAGGAAAGATCCATGCAGCAAAAGCATTAAAAACTTAACCCGTTGATTCCTTTCTCCCAGATAGCATGAATGCAACAGGTTTTTATATTCCAGTAGTACTGGAGTGTTCATTGCTTGCTTCTCTATGCATTTAAATATATGGTTTCAGTGATACTTACTGGTTAGCATGGTATTTGAAATAGTTAAATATGGTAACTAGGAAGCATTTTGTAGTATTACTTTCAAGTTTGCATACACATAGAACTAAATATAATATGCATTAAGAATTATATGACTTCTTTACCTTGTAGCCTGAATGGATCTTAGACTCTAAATTTACAAATGGTTAATTTAAAATATTTAATGCTATATAACTAAAATATCAAAAGAAATTAAATTTCAAGTCTTAAAATTTATATTTAAAATTTTGTATTATTTAATAATATTTTATAATTTTGAATATAATATTTATAAAATAAAATAAGTTGATGTTTCTATTTTGTATTTTCATAATTTACATTTTTATAAAAATAGGCTACTTATTTTTTACATGTATCTTTGATATTTATTCTTTTAGTTCATTATACTTAGTAGAACACAAAATATATAAGAATCTTGCTTCCAATACCATAATCAATGACTTTGCTAGAATAAAAGCAAAACATAAATTTAATAAAATGAAAAAATAATAATTTATAAGCATGTCTTTGTTACTTATTTGAACTCCCAGTCCAACAGAAAACCTAGACATATGCAAAATATAATTAAATTCAGTCATATCTGATATCTGTCTGATATCTGTCTTTTAGTCTTATAGAAACCATTGCTTAACATATTTTAATTATTTGAATTATTACAAAATATGTTTTCAAGGTAGGAGGAGAAGCATGTTATATGTAAAGACATGATAGCTTAATGCTCAACTTTTAAATATTTAGATGCATGGTATATGAGCTCTGATTTTGATTCTTGCTCTGGATCACAAATATTAATGGTAAAAAGTCATAAGACAAAGTCTCTGGAAAGCAAATAAATCCACTTACCCTGTCCATCGAATTGGGCTATACCAGAAGTGTATACAAAGTGGTGTTAGGGCCCAAGGAAGAACAAAGACCTCATTCTGCTTACCTTTATATCTCTAATACAAATACTAAGTAGATGTCTGGGGAATGGATAAATGAATGTACACAGGCATGCATCAGGTATTTATAAACATAAATACAACAAATATCTGAGTAATAATTATCAGAAAGAGATTGCAAAATCATAAAAGTTGAGAGAAATGGTGTCAGGCACTTGAATTAACATAATTATTATAAAAAACAGTCATGAGGGCTGGGGTTGTGGCTCAGTGTCAGAGTGCTTGCCTAGCACATATGAGGTACTGGGTTCGATCCTCAGCACCACATAAAAATAAATAAATAAAGCCATTGTGTTCATCTATAACTAAAAATATTTTTTTGAAAAATTCATGAGTTTCCAGAACTTATTCATTAACAACTCATTTGACCTTCAAGGTCAAAGTAAAATAGTATCAGGAAGAATTAGAATTATGTAGGGATGTGGTAGTTAAGAGATTCTATAATCCTGTGAAACCATTCTTAAGAAAGTTCCATACCTTAATCTTGAATATCATTTTTCATAATAATCTTTTCAGCAAATTCACTTTCCTCAAGTGAAATAGAAACATCACTGCAAATTTTGTCTGAGAAGCAATAATGGTGTTCCAGGTCTTTAAAAGACTATTGATTTTTAGTACAATTTCTCATTTTATTTTGAATGGGACTGACCTTATACTTCCTTTTTTTCACTACAGGAAGGTATAACATTTGAAAATTCAGGTATTTCTGTCTTTTAACTGGCAGAAGATGAATGTAGAGTAAATATGTAAACATTGGACCTCACAAACTATGAAGTAATATTGTCTGAAGGGTACTTGATGGCATTTCTGTGGGTTTACATAAATTGACATATCTCCCAATTATTATAGAAGCTAGATCGGATTCTTGAGCAGAAGTCTGATTTATAGGATGTGTGTGTGTGTGTGTGTGTGTGTGTGTGTGTGTGTGTGTTTAAATAAACCTCAACCCTGGCTGCATTTTAGATTCACCTATGGATCATTTAATAAATATTAATGTTATTATATCCACAATTCCAAACAGTAAGAGAGATGAGAACTATGGTTTTAGGTACACAGGAATTATCAGCCTAACTATCTAACATTCACTTGAGACCATACACAAGATAAGTGTCAAGGCAATTGATGCCTCCAGATTGTATCTGGGACTTCCTTAGGAGGAACACAGAACAAAGGGCAGAAACTCTAAAGAAGACATATTGTGCAGGCAGCAAGCAAAGAGAACAGTCTCCTTTAAGGACAGGCCCCACCCTGTCCTCAAAGCATATTTTGTTTACCTTATGGTTTCTCCAGATCAGAAACCCTGTCTTATTTGTCCTTGTGATCAAGAGGAGCTGCCATGATGCCAAGAGCAGGTATTAAGTTAGAAAAATATGGTGAAAAAATATGAGCACAAGTGAATAAAAACTGGTGTTTCCAGGTGTTAATAAGGGATTTGCCCTGCCACAGCTTTTACATGATGCTCAAAAGATGAGAGGACACAAACATATGTAGAAATGCACCCACATTTGTCCAAGGGAACTGCAAGATCCCAAATGCATACTTGCCATGGAAGTGTTTTGGAATTCTTATACCAAGGGGCACTTAAAAGAGTATCAAAGGTTTGAGATTGAAGAAGTCAGAGGATTTCCTTGAAGGGAAATGTTAGTATGTTGTGAACATCCCTCTCTCTTGCTACAGGAAGAAAGGGCTTTTTTCACTTCAAGCATAGTGATAGAGCTTTAAGGAGAATCCTAGAGAACATAGTATGTGTTCTGAGCTGAAGAAACAAGTATAAATTTATATCTGAGAAATCTCCAAGGCTAGAACAGTGACTAGAAATTGCTTAGGCTTCAGGATTTAGATAAATGTCCATGTTAGAAATGGTCTACGCTCCCAAGGCAAAGGATGCAAAAACATCTTCTGGGAAGTAGCTGTGGTATAGTTGGGGTTACCCTCAAAGAATGTGCCCAAGGAGGGCTTCCTGCCAAGGGCAATGTTGCCTCAAGGAAGCAGGGGAAAAATAACAGAAGACACAGAAGTTAAGAAGGGGAAATAGCCAGTATAGAGAAAGAACAGTTTCCCCACATTTAGGGTATTTCATATAAGAAAAGTGGCAGCTTTGGATGTCTCATCCAGAAATACTCTCATAGATACAACCAGTTATAAAAAATATCTGGGCACCCATGACCCAGTCAAGTTGACACAAAAATTAACCATCACAATGAGCATCTCTAGTCACATAATCACATGATCTCTCATGGCCATACATTTAGTAGCCACTGAAGCCCAATATTGTGCCAGGAACTTATTTTGGAATGATGACTAATTTTTTGATGCAGATGGCGTGGCTTTGCTCCACATGCAGAGATTTTGTGTTACAAATATCCTATTGGGGATTTCCAGAGATTCTACACTGTGTTCTTTCAAGTTTACCTGTACACATGACATGTTCTCAAGAGACAATTTGAGCCTGGAGTCCCTTTCTTTAAGAGAACTCACTCAAAATTAGTAGCCTTCTTAGTTATCCAACAAATGGATTGGAGCAGTATTCTCAGGAAGGTATATTCTGTACCCCAAATCCAAGAGGCCTACCAGGAACAAGATGCAATAACTTGCCTTTTACTTGAGAAGGAATACCTGGTGTGTTCCATTTTGTTGGGCCCTTAGAAACTTTGTTAGTATTGCAGGTCCCTGGGATTTATTTCCTACAATATGCCACATAATGTGTCATACTAGGGCAACCAGAGGACTTGCCATATGCCAATTTCAGATTTAATTAACATAATGTCAACAATACAGTTGATTAGTGTGATGCTATATGGAATGTCCAGCTAATCAAAGAAACTTTGGATTCATAGTGTGATAAGAGCATAACAATTAATCTAGCCCTGGGGCAAGAATCTGAATCCTTCCTCCCAATGCATATTGAAGACAAGACATTCACCAGATTAATAGTTTCATATCAAGAGGTTGTGTCAATCTGTTCTAGGAATCTAGAAGCTACTACTGGTAAAGTTTATAGCTGTTCATAGTCTATAGATCTATATATTATTTCAAGGACTACATTGGTGGATTAAATAAAGGTATAGTGGGAAACACACCTATGCATCCTTTATGTCTTAGAATGTTTTACTAATTTCTATCATTCCAGTCTGAATGTGACCTTATTCCTGCTTTACTATGTTTAAAGTGGAGGAAATTTCAGGTGCTTCTAGGCTTTTCTCATCATCATTGCTCTTTCTCAATAAGTCAGTGAATCAATAAAAAGGTTCTGTCAGCTGCTAAGTATATCCTTTTTGATTATGCACTCAGGGAATGGGAAATGATGATGGATGTGTCCATTAATCCATTGCAATTACGTGACATGAACTTGAGCCAGGACTCCATCTATCACTTCATCCTGTACACTCCTGTTCTAATGGGGAGGAGAAAGCAGATGTTCTAGAGGTCACAATGGAAGATATTAACTTGAGACATATCTACTTCATGTGAAGATTCTGCAGGCAGAGACTGCTGTCCTCTAACAGTGGACAATAGGATAATTTTCAGGTCCCAACAATTCCCAGAGAATTTGGTTCTAGGTGTATCTGCATGAATATCAACAATCCTGCTTGCAGGGTGACACTTATTTTTTTAAGACCCGGTATAGAAGACTTAATGGAACTGTGAATTTAACTTTATTTGCAGTTTTGCTACTCTCATGATCAGATCCTGATCCCAATTGTCAACCTGAACTACCCTCAATCTATAAGAGAGGATGGGTATTTTAAATCCTACCTCATAGTCTTTTCAGTTCCCATCTCACCCTAAAATAATTTAGCTTTCCATTTTCTTCTTTCAGCTCATCAAAGCACTTAAGAATAAACAGAGTAGCTCCACAGTTCTTATATTAACATTAACACATATCTCTCAAATGTTAGAGAGAATGTATAAGACAGTGCATCCTCTTTGACTGCATCCCAACCTATCCTGTCATTGATGTGAATCTTAGTAATTGTTGTGCTCAGCATTCCAGGATTTACCATTATCTCACTTGCAGCAATAAGTTCCTTATCATCCATGGAGTAATCCAATTACAAAACTCTATCCTAAGAAATGTACTCCCTAGAATTGCATTTAGCATCAGCTGTCATGGTTTGAATGTCTCCAGAAGTAGACTCTAAAATAAAGATTCAAGACCAAAACAAATAGTTGGTTTGAGGTACAAAGTACACTGGTATCATAATAGGGAAATGATATGGAAAAAGGAAAACAGTCCAAGAAATGGTGTATTTTGTAAACAACTTCTCTCATGGGAAACTGGAGCTTAATCTCATGAAGGGAGTGGGTGGGAAGAGAGGGCAGATAAATCCAGAAAATGGTGCAAAACTCAAACTTCAGATTTATTCTACTTTTGGAATAAGGGACCTATTATGGTTTGAATCTGGAATGTCCCACCAAAAGTTCATGTGTCGAAAGCATGTTCCCCCATGCAGTAAAGTTCAGAGGTATAGCTTTTTAGGCAATGATTGATTGGATCATGAGGACTTTGAAATTATCAACATATTGCTCCATTGATAGCTGAAAGGACTGCTAGGAAATAGAACCTACCTAAAGGTTACTGGTGTGATAAATTCTGGAAGGATTTATATTCTCTTTGCCCTCCTCTACTCCCTAGTTGCCATGAGCAGGTTTTCTCAACCTTGCTTTTCCATCTTGATGTTTCTAAAATGAAGCCAGCTGACCATGGACTAAGACCTCTGAAACTGTGAGTAAAAAAAAAACAAACAAAAAAACTTTCCTCCTCAAATTTGTTCTTGTCACTCATTGTGGTCATAGCAACAAAGAGCTGACTAACAAAAATTGGTACTAAGAAGTGGAGTTGATGCTGTGACTACACCTGACCATGTGGTTCAGAACACCTTGAAAATGCTTTGCCAAAAGAATTTGGAAAAGTTAGAGGTGCAGGCTAAAGAAGTCTTGTTATGTTGTACATATAATTTAATTGTCAATTCTGGTATGAGGTCAGAAGACTAGAATGCTGGTACAAATGCGGACATTAAAGACTGTGCTTATGAGATTATAGATGGGATGAGGACTCTACATGGAACTGGACTAGAACCATTCATGTTCTAGGAAAGAACTTGTGTAAATTTTGTCTATGAGCTGAGCCTTTGTGTAATGCTAAATTTAAAAGTGATGGACTAGTTAAACTGGCAAAGGAAATTTCAAGGCAGTACAGCATTAGGCAGTGGCAAGGGTATTGATGGCAGTTTTTAGCCAGGTTTACTGTGAGAATAAGGACAAAAATGCAGAGCAGAAAGATTTGAAATACTTGCAGTTTAGCCAGAGAAGCATGTGTGCAATTTGGGGCCAAGGAAGTTGGGGTTATTGAAGACAAATGTGCCATTAAAAAGAAACAAAGTACTTTGCACAGAAACAAAAGGAAAGATGCCTAAGTGCATCTCAGGGGTCAACAGGACCCCACCCATGGCAGGCACAAGGTGTAAAAGTGAAAATATTTTGAAATATTTAAGAAGAGACCTTGAATGCACCTTGCTTGCATGGGGATGCCTAGGAAGCTGTTTCCCCAGGATTTATTCCATCATACCCAATTGCCCAGGCACAGCTACTACTTTAGCTGATGGCAAACCCTGGCATCATCCACAAGGTGCTGGTCCAGCAGTCATGCAGGACACTTGAGTTAGGGGGTCATGAAGGCTTTCACTGATATTTTAAAGGAAGACCAAGGAGGTCAAGCAATATGTAGCATGGTTGGAATCACTGAATGTAGCCCATGAGAGGGAATACATGAAGTTGTCAAAGTGAGCTGAAGTTTCATTGTAAACCTCAGAAATTTAGAGATGCCATGAATGTGGGCTAACTACCAAGAAAAGCTGCAGGCATGGAGCAGAGCTGGCACAAGAGAGAGCCACATGGGCTGCAACTGACAAGAAACAAAAGGATGGGGCTGCCCAAGCCCTTTGAGGCTCACATCTCACTACCACATGCCCTAGATGCCAGATGTGGAGCTACAGGAACTGTTTCCCTGCTGTTTTCCTCTTACTCTTGTCCCCTTCTTTCTATGCCTCGATTCCTCCCTTTTGGAATTGGAATATTTACTTTGTGTCATTGAATATTGGGTGTATGTAACTTGCTTTTGATTTTTACAAGGGCTCATAGCTAAGAGTTTGCATGGAGTCTCAAAGGAAACTTTGGATTTGGACATTTGAGCAACGCTGGAAATGTTAGGACTATGGGTCCTCTTGGAGATATTCTGAATGCATTTTGCATTGTGAAATGGTAATGAACTTTGGGGGCCAGGGGCTAAATGTTGTGATTTGGATCTGAAATGTCCCCTCAAATGCTCATATGTTGAACCCTGCTCCCCAATGTAGCAAGGTTCACAGACAGGGCTTTTAAACAATGATTGGATCATGATGGCTCTGTCCTCATCATTGGATTAATCCATTTGATGAATTAATAATTTTAATAGGCTTACCAGGAGGTGACGAAAACCACATGCAGGTGGGACATAGATGGAAGAAATAGGTCCCTTGGGTGTAGCCTTATATCCCTGACCCCTTCTATCCCCCATCTCTCTGCTTCCCAGCTGCCATGAGCTGAGAAGCTTTCCTCTGTTATGTCCTTTCACCATGATGTTCTTCCCTGAGCCAGTCAACCAAGGACTGAATCCTCTGAAACCATGAGCCAAAATAAGTTGTTCTTGCCAGGTGTTTTGGTCACAGCAATGAAAAGTTGAACCTGAGGCATTTTTATAAAAACTACCTTCGGGTACTGGCTCAGATTGTCTGCGCTGGCACTTGTGGTTTGGTAGAATAAGGGAAAAAAATATTTCCTAGTTTCTGGAGAAAGTATTCAAGCATGGAGGTATAGATACTAGAAGTCTGAAGTTCGTTTAAGCACATTAGATTAGTAAACTTAAGAAACATAGGCACGTCACTGAAACATCTACTACATATGGTGAGACTGAGCATGAATACCCAAGCAAGATACAAATATTATGAGGAAAAAAAGAAATATTTTATATATGTTAAATTCGAGGTACCTGTGGGACATACAAGGGGATCTCTCTAGAAAAACTTGAGCATTTGTGCTTGGAACTTAGGCGGGAGAAGAAAACTTTGAAGAGCAGTATAGAAACTTAAAAGGTATTATAATAAGAGTTGCTTGGAACCATGGTAATAAAAGAGATCAATGAGTTTGGAAAGGGAATAAGGTATAATTTTGAAGAATTTGTGTTTAGTAGTTGCAGGAGAAGCCAGGAGAAAGAAAGAAGGAAGAAAAGAGGGAAGAAATGAAGGAAGAGAGTGAGGAAAGGGGATTATGGGAGAAGAGCATATAGGAAGTCAAAGGATGTGAAGTTCAAATTCAACAATGTCATAACATTTTTGACCAGGGTTGTTTAATTTTTCTATATTTAAGATCATTAGAAGAAAGTTGTAATGTCATTTTTCTTCCATTTTCACTGACTATACTTAATTAACCCTTTATAATAACGACTTCTAAGTATCATTATTTATTATTTTTACTGCTACTCACCATCACTTGAAAAGATTTCTTTAGTTAAGCAGGGAAAAGGGGGATACGATTAGCCCTTTATATACATCCTTACTTCCTTTACTATGAGTTCCTTAGTGAAAAGAAGTGTTATGTGGGACACTGTAATGATGAATGAGATTTTCTGTAAATCCTTGAAGAGTGTTGAAAGAAGCATGGTGAGCAGAGAGGACAAATCTATAACCATACCCAGAATGAGTGTCTCCTTCAGAAATAATAATCACAGCCCACTCCTTGGTGAAAATACCCAATACAATCATCTTACACTCTATTGAAGAAACAGGCAAGACAGAGCTTAAAGCATTTTCTGTTTCACAGAATTACTTCTGTGTGGGCTGGGGATGTGGCTCTAGCGGTAGCGCGCTCGCCTGGCATGCTTGCGGCCCGGGTTCTATCCTCAGCACCACATACAAACAAAGATGTTGTGTCCGCAGAAAACTAAAAATAATAATAAATATTTTTAAAAAAAGAATTACTTCTGTGTGAATTATCTCTAGATGTTCAGGTAAATACCTGGATACAGACAGCTGTATTTAATTGGAATTTCCTTTGTTATTTCTTGGCTTGGCCAAAGCATCTCCATGAAGCATGGGTTGGAGTTCCTTTGCATGGGAAATAACCCAGGAAGACTCTTCATCCTTGAAAAATTTGGAAACCTTGGATCTGAGAGAGACTTGCTGAGATGAAATAATTTTTCCATTCGGCTTATGAAGACTTGGCAGTTCCCATTTCCCAGCAGGCAAAAGCAGAGTGATCAATTCTGAACAGAATCTCTACTGAGAGCATTTTAATCAACCAGAATGAGTACAGAGCAGCTGGCTCACCACCAAAAATTCACAGACATGTTTGCATCCAATTAGAAAACAGTAAATATCAGGCACAAGGCCAGGTCCATTTGGTATATTAATTTCATAGTCTAAATAGATCTTAGAGACAAACTCTTTTTTTAAACCCTCCTCTCATTTTAAGTCCATAAAATTCTTATCCTTTTCTTCCTGCCATCTAGATTATCAGGAGAAAATTAGCTCTAACCCTGTTTATAATAATCAAGATAGTTTTAACATTCTATGGCATTTTGTCTCCCAAACTACAGAGACAGAGAGAGGATGGGTGGTAGGAATTAGCTTGGGGGAATCTAATTTTATCTCTTTACCTCTTTTCCTTCATTTTAAAGATAAATTTAAATTGGGTGTGGTGGAGCATGCCTCTAATCCCAATAGAGGCTGAGGCAGGAGGATCACAAGTTCAAAGCCAGCCTCAGCAACTTAGTGAGGCCCTAAGCAACTTACAGAGACCCTGTCTCTAAATAAAATATAAAAAAGGGTTGGGGATGTGGTTAATTGGTTGAACTCCCCTGAGTTCAATCCTGGGTGCTAAAACAAAAAGGATAATTAGAATCATTATTTGATTTCAAGCATGTGGCTATAACATAAAGAGACTTCAACAGGAAAGCATTCATATTTAAAGAGAGAGGACCTTCGCTCTCTATTTCCTTACCCCACTTTGTTTCTCTTCATGGCACCCATTGCCACCCAACAGATCATAGGTTTATTTGTGTCTTTATTTATTGTCTTTCTGTTCACAACAATGTAAACCCCATGAAAGCAGGTCTTTTTCTTGCTGCTTTCAACTGAATTCACAATGTCCAGAATGGTGGCTGAAAAAGGATGTACTAAGTAAATACTTGTTGGATAATTATATGTTTTGAAAGTTTCTGAGAGATCCAGTAGTAATGAAACCTGTTGAATCATCATTCCCAAATATGTATATTTTCAAGGCAGCATTTAAAAATATAATATGAGTGGCATCTTACTGAATATGCTTTGGTATTGCAAGAGTGTAAAGTGCAGCCCTGCCTTACATGTGTTTCCAGTCTAGTGAAACACAGATGGATAATTTGATGAAATGTGGTAAGGGTTGAATTAGGTGTAGAGGAAGGATGCTAAGAGAACACAAGATAAATTATTTCATCTCAACAGGGTCCACTGAGAAGACTGCTTTCAGGAAAAAATTGTTGATTGTACTATACAAAAATTTACTTTATTCCATTAGACAAATTTGTCCGTCATTGTCAATTAGTATTAACTGATATTTTATGGGATGAAATAAGACACTTAATTCTTGATATAAATTTGGAGAATATTAAAAAAATAACATTGGGGCCCTTTTAATATAAATAAGTTCAAGGTGGAATCAAAGGCTATTAATCCATAATGCCCCAGATGATAATTTTGTAAGGAGATATTTCAAAGAAATGTTAATAATGGGTAATGTTTTCTCATTTGAGATGTGATGTTTTTGTTACCAAGAAAAAATTACATTTGCTATAGTGAGGTACACTTGCCCTTGGGTAACTCAGAAAGAAATGAGCTGTGGCTGCCTCTGGTGGAAGCAGGACATCCATTATCTTCCTTTCACTCCACAAACCAACGCACAAGCCCTCACCTACCCCTCCCATGCCCACATCCAGCAAAGCCTGAGCAGAAGAAAGAAATCCTACAGCATTCAAGTATAAAGCACCAGAATTTTCAAGAGAAAAAAAGAATGCTAGGACCACGATATCATCCTAACGTGGAAGGAGAGAGATATTCCAAGGAAGGCGATAGGGAAAATAGAGTCGGGGTGGCTCTTGAATTGAGGCTGCAGGAAAAGAAAGAAAAATTGAGATAAAGAGGGATGTAGAGCCAGTGATCATGGAACAAGCTCCAAAGATAAAAGTTGGGGGACTTCTCTCTTTCTCAGCACCACTCAATGGGATTAAATTAGTTGGATCAAGACTCAACTACTAGTCCTCATGCTCCGTCCTGATTAAATAATCTAATGGATATTTAATTGTGTATTCTAACCAGCATCTTCATGTTCTTCCTCTTTTGTGATACCTCCCAGTTGCATGAGACTTTGTTGGAGTACAGTTAAAGAAGCTAAGAACAACCAAGACCATTTCTCCCTACCTCTGGAAATTAAGGCTTGGTCATGGACCCAACTCATCCAATCAGAGTCTCACACTTGGATTGTTCCATCTTCAGCAAGAAGTGCAAAGATCATAGTCAGACCTGGTGGTACACACCTATAATCCCAGAGACTTGGGAGGCTAAGCAAGAGGATTACAAATTCCAGTCAGCCGCTGCACTTCAGTGAGACTCTAAGCAACTTATCAAGACCCCGTCTCAAAGTTTAAAAAAACTAAAAAAAAAAGAAAAAAGAAATGCAAAGATAAAAGGGCAATAATAAATACTGATTTTTAATTTTGTTTTTAATTCATATATGGTAAATTTCATTTTATTATAATTTCTTTTAGCTATTAATAAATGGACAGTCATGTAATTATGACCACAAATAAAATACAGAACATTTCCTCCAACCCCCAAAACTCTTTTGTGTTGTCCATTTATATAGTCACTCTCCCTGTGGCAACCACTGGTATGTATTTTGTTGCTATAATTTTACTTTTTCAAAATGTTATATAAATGGAAAATTAGTCTTTCTTGTTTCACCTAGGATGATATATACATTTGATATTTATATATTTTGTTAGGGGTCAATAGTATACTTTTATTATTATATCATGTTTTGTTGTTAATCATGTGGTAATGCAAGGAATAGTTAGAACAATTTCAGATAAGGAGAACAAAGTTAGAAGCCTCACATAACCGAATTTCAAAACTTACTACAATATGAAATTGGTAAAAAGCCACATAAGTCTGTAGAATTGATTAAGAGTTCAGAAATTAATCAACATAAATATGTTCAATCAAATTTTGTTCAATATGCAAAGACAATACAATAGGAAAACCAGTCTTTTCAATAAATAGTGCTAAAATAATTGACTATCCATATGCAAAAACTTGAAACCCTTACCTATGCTGCACACTTTGTTCTTTTAGTATCTGCAGGGTCTAAGTATTACCTCCTCTTTCATTCTTTATTTTGATAATGTGTCTTCTCTACTTTTTTCTGGCTGAATCCAAACAGAGGTTTATCCATTTTTTAATCTTGATAAAGATCCAATTTTAGTTTCATTGATTTTATTCTTCACAGTTTTAATTTATGTTCTTCATTTCCATTTTTCTGCCTGCTCCAGATTTCATTTTTTAGCATCTTAATGTAGAAACTTTAGATATTAATTTGAGACCTGTCCTTTTTTCTAACATAAGCACTTCATGCTACAAATTTAATTGTAAGTGCTGCCTTGCCTTCTCCCATAAATTTTGATGTTTGGTTTTCTTTTTTACTTTATTCAACACTTTAATTTCTCCTATGACATCCTTATTTGACCCATTAATTATTTAAAAGTTTGTTATTTAATTTCTAAATATTCTATCTGATGCTTTTCTAGATATCTTTTCACTATTGATTTGTTATAAAATTTCATTATGGCTAAAGAACACACTTAGTATGATTTTGATTCCTTAGTTCATTCCTGTGGATCAAAATATGATCTACCTTGGTGAATATTTCATGTGCATTTAATTACAATGTGCATATTGTGATTATTTCCTAAAATCTCTCATAAATTTCAATCATGTCAAATTGATAAGTAGTCTTTTTCAAATATTCAGATATGTATTTTTTAATCTTAAATTTTCATTTATTTCTTTTTTGTAACTTCTACTTCTCTATGGAGAACTTCTATCTAAATTTTAAGAGGATTTACCATTGCTTAATGAAGTATGCTTATAATAGCTGCTTTAAGTCTTTTTCTGATAATTCTAACACCTGGGTCACCTCAATGTTGCCTGCTATTAATACTGTTGATTATTGGTCCCAGGATTTTTTTAATTTTTTACCTATTGGTTATATTTTTCTGATTCCTTAATACTATTTGGACAATAAGGAACCCTTTTCCCCAGTTCTGACTCCTCCCACACACACACCCTTGATATTGTGGATTGAACCCAGGGGCACTGTACCACTAAACTCCCAGCCCTTTTTATTTTTTATTTTGAGACATGGTCTCACTGAGTTGCTGAGGGTCTTATAATTGTTGAGGTTAGCCTCCAATTCCCCTTCCTCCTACCTCAGCCTCCTAAGTCACTGGAATTACAAGCATGTGCCACCATACCTGACTTCCAAGTTCTTTTTTAAAATTCATTTTGCATTACAATTCTTAATACATCATTATACAATATTATATATAAGGTATGTTGACACCAAATTCACATCTTCATACATGTATTTTGTATAATGATGAGGGTCTCCTTTCACCATCCATGCTATTCCCCTTCTCCCTCCCTTTCCCTCCCACTCCTATTCTCTATCCAGAGGTAATCTTCCTCCAAGTTCTTTAAGTCAGTAAAACCAGATCTTTCTTAGGGCTTTAGGAACCAACATCACAGCGGTAGCAATGCAACACCACAGCTGGGTTTGACCCTGAGTCAGGGCTGGAAGAGAAAAAAATCATAAAAACTAGAAAAGAAATGACTGTTTTCCCCCTATCACTCTCTCTGGATAGCAGAGGTCCCTTTTCCTGGTCCTCTGGCTGGAAAAAGATGATTTCTTCCAGAGCGTTTCTGTCAGCACTTGCTGCTCAGTTGCACATGTTAGCCCACAAGCCAAGATTCAAAGGAGAAAAACCGATCCTTGAACCACCTCACTTCACTGGAAATTGTCAGTCATGTACTTCAGTCTCCAATTATTGAATTACTGTTTACTTTTCAGAGTATTCAGATAGTTTCTTGTTGTTTTCTCACCAGAACTTTAGTTACAATAGTAGAAGACATAGACTACAGTCTATATACTCCAAATTGGCCAGCACAGGAATTTCAGGAAGAAACACTTATTGCACAATCAACAAAGAATAATTTCGTTAGTTCATTAACACACACACACACACACACACACACACACACACATATATATAATTAAGAAATTAGTGACGACTTGATTATTGAATACTAACTCCCTAGGATTTGCGTATAGTCCAAACAAGACAACTTGAATTAAGTTATATTTCACTCGTAAAGTCACAAAGGGGGATGTGAGCAAACCACTAAACTAAATGGCAAGCAGTTTCCAAGTTCTGAGTCAACATGATAGAATTGCTTCTCTTGTGGTTCATTTATTTGTTTGTTTTGCAATAATTCATGTCCTGCATCTTGATTTACATATATAAAACATTGATACACTTCCACTCAAATAAATTAATTCTCCCATATCCACAGACTCTTTGGCACCTCTGAGAAGTTCTCTTGCCAGAACAAATAGAGAAGGGTGAGGGTTCACATAAAGGCAGAGGTAGAGAAGGCACTTTACATATTTCCAGGGAATACTGGCACCACCAAATGGGTTATAAACACAAATATAAAATGGATCCATGAATATGCTTGTAGAGAGAGAAATAACTGGAGATGGCTTATTTCCATACCTTAGACAATAAAATCGAAGTCAAGAGAGGTAAAGTGTTGAATTGGTTATGTAGCTCAGTGGTACAGCACTTGCCATGCATGAGCCAGGCCCTGGGTTCAATCCCTAGTATCATAGAGAGAGAGAAAGAGGTGCAATATTCTGTTCAAGGTAAATCACCTATCTTCTTATTGTTCCCATTTTAATATTGAGCATAGCAGTTACAGATGGGACAGTCCATTATGAGAAACATAGCTTTGTGGTTTGAGAGCTCATAGACTATTAACCTTCTGCAATGTAAGGTAAGCAGGCTGGAGAAACCAGACCTGGAAAATAGTTGTGAGTAAAGGGAAAAGTGAATGAAGGAGAGAATACAGCACCCTGAGAAAAACGAGGAGGCAGAGATAGAGAAAATCAGAAAAGATTTGCCCTCACGAAAGATTTTTTTAAGTTCTATTGTAACTTTAGTGAGAATTTTTTTTTCCATCCAAGAGAAAAAAAATCCCATAAAAATAATATCCACCAACAGTTGTATCCACTTAGAAGACGCTTGCTAATTATAAAGTATTTAATATATTTCTCTTTTAAACAACAGCCTAAGCTCTACACTGCTTTACCTACCTCCATGAATTGGTAATTAGACCCTGTCCTAAAGGACTATACTCTTTGTTACCTTTCACTTTAGAATGTGATCTTGGTCATGAAAAGAATTCTAGAGCTGTGCTAATGAGCATTTCTAGAGCCAGCCCTATGCACAGGTAGCCAAGTTCTCTGTCCTAAGTCACATTTTTAAATTAGAATAATAAAGCACCACGTTTAACCACTGAATCTTCCTTTAATCCAGAACTCTGGAAACAAGAGAATAAAGAAAAGTAAATCCGTAAACTAACACATATTAAGAAGTTACTGACCAAAGGACTTTATTTACTATGTCTCATTTTTTAGAATAAATTAAATTTTAACAAGGTACTCTAGATGATACAATGCTTTAGTCTCTAGGAATAATTTATGAATGGTGGAAATTTTGCATACTGTATAATACATAGGATATATGTTAAAAGTTCACCTGTGGAAAAGGTCAAAGAAACAATAGTTTATACAATATAGAAGTTAATTTCTATGTTGTGTAACTGATTCAGGGAGAGAACTTAGAGTGAGGGAAGTACTTATGTCGCTAGAGATCCTAGTCCTATCCTGTGTCTCCACTATTTCCAGCACACAGCTTCTAGCTCATTATCTAAAATGGCTGCTCCAGCTATGGCCATTATATCTGAATTCCATCTTGTGAGTAGGGGAGAGGAAAAGGGGAGATCATGTTTCTTTTCTTTTAAAGGAATGTTATGGTTTGGAAATGAGGCGTTCCCCAAAAGCTCATGTGTGCAATAATGCAGGAAAGTTCAGAGATGAAATGATTACATGATGAGGATGGTAACCTTGTCAGTGTATTACTGTGGTGGATTAATTGGAATGGATTAATGGACAGCAACTGTAGGCAAGGAGGGTGCGGCTGGAGGAAGTAGGTCACTGGGAGTGTGCCTTTGGGGTTTAAATTGTATCCCTGCTGAGTGGAGTTCTCTCTGGGCTTCCAGAGGATCAAGAACTGAGCAGCTTTCCTCAGCCTTGTCATTGTGCCATGATGTTCTGCCTCCCCTCGGGCCTGGAGCTAGGGTGTCGGCTGACCATGGACTGAAGCTCTGAAACTGTGAGTCAAAACAAATTTTTCCTTTTCTAAGCTGTTATTCTCAGGCCTTTTGGTCCCAGTGACACAAAGACAACTAAATCATAAAGTAATACAAAAGTTGCACATATCACTTAGGTTCATATCCACTCACTACACTGTGGTCATAGGAACTGTAATGAAAACTTATAAATGGCACTTTTCCCTGGAGAGTCAAACAGCTACCTTAAATTTCAATTGCTAGAGGAAAAATAACAGCCATAAGGGACAAACTGAGAGACTGCCATAGCAATTTTGGTAGGGGGATTTTTTTTTAGCATCCTTTAAGCAACATCATTTCTCCTTAAATAAATCTGGTAGGCATTTGATAGCAAACACTTATTGAAGGGCAAGGCACTGGATTTTATATTACAATGCAGATATTGGCTTTAAAATATGATAATATAAATATATTATATATTAATTAGTAAATATAATATGTAACAATCATAAACAATAATAAATGTTAATAAGATAACATTTTAAAGCCAATATCTGTTTTAAAATTTGCACAGAAATAAAACTTTAGATTAAGAATTCTATTTTTTCAGATGTTCTAGTTTCGTTTATTAAACAGATACTACAGAGCAATATTCCAAGCTAACTTATAATATCCTTATTATTAAAACCACCATTTTTCTTTGTTTTATAAGACAGTCAAAGTAAAACAATGTCATTAAGCTATCAATGTTATGAGAAAAAAAAAGTATTATTTATCCCTATTTAGATACTAACTTACTAAAACCATCTTTGCCTCACCTAAATTGTCTATGTGATTTTTACAGAGCACATTGGTTTTAGCCATTTCAAAAACAGGGTTAACTAATTTGGTAAGAGGAAAAATATAAAAATAGTTGGACAAATTTTTTTTTAATCTTAAACCATAAAATGATAGTATTCTCAGTTTATTAAAGATTTAAGTAAGCAGTGAATAGTGGTGCAAGAGGAGGTGGTATTTTTGTTCTAGATTTTCTCTCATAAACCTGAGGCTGAGCTGGGCACAGTGGTTTGCACCTATAATCCCAGAGGCTCAGGAGGCAGATGCAGGAAGATCACAGGTTCAAAGCCAGCCTCAGCAATAGTGGGGCACTAAACAACTCAGTGAGACTCTGTCTCTAATAAAATACAAAATAGGGCTGGGGATGTGGCTCAGTGGTCAAGTTCCCTCGAGTTCAAACTATGGTACCCATCCCTCCTAAAATAATAATAATAATAATACTGAGGCTGGCTGGTGTTAGACACCTGGGAAGGATCTCTGGGTTCAGAGTTGCCTGCAGCATCACTTACAGAGTTGTCATTCAAAAAGAAATAGGCATGATGTATGAAATTCCAATAAATAGCCACTGCAGTGTTTGGTTTATAATAAACTTTGATTGTTAATACCCTACATAAACCTGCTAAACAATAAATAATTTTCCTAGCTTATCAAACTCTTAAATTAATTTGAGTTTTACATTTGGTTAGATAATCATATTATAGTACAAAAAGTTACAGAGCCTTAAGAAGTAAAGAAGCAAAGAAAAATTACATTTTAAAAACGATATTCTTATGACCTAGTAGTTATCCACTTCATTTAAAAAGTAACCAAAGATTAAGAATCTCTTGTACTTTAAATCCATCTAGCCCTGGGCCTTTTTCTTTGGTTTTTCCATGAAATAGTGTTGTAACTGCTATTAGGATTATTTGCCCTTTCCCCTAATCCTCTTTTATTGATTTAGTACAAGGCAGCTCTGATAGTCAAGAGGGCAGTCACACTTTAAAAACACACTTATTAAGAAGTAAACCAAGTGTGGCAGAGACGCCTGTTTACAGGTTATTAGAGTCTGTGTATTGTGCTTGGCCTGTAAATTTTGTTGTGAACCAAAAAGACCCTTAATCATTAGGAAACAATTTTAGTTCCATCAAAGCAAGCTATCAGATATTAAGAAAAAACCTGAAAGTGCAGATAAGTGAAGGCACCAATTATCACTTTAATTATGCTTGCTAAATAAACACTCAGAGAATGCCTATCATACACTAAGCACAGGACTGGCCTCAGGATTACGCATATGAAAAAGCAAGATTTCTTGATTCAGGAAACTTACAGGCCTGAAGTGGAGACCCTGGCACATGTAATTTCAACATGGAATGATAATTGCAAGAGTAAAGTTCTTTCCCAAGGACAGTGGGAGGAAACCTGGGGTGGAAGTGAAGTCAGGGGCAAGGGAACCATTTGTTGGAAGAGAAGGGGCTGAACTGGGGCTTGGTTTAACCAAGGAGGGAAGCCAGGCAGAGGAAAGGTGGGGAGACCTTCTAGGTAGAAACAACTGAGGAGTGAAGGCACAGGGACTGGGATACACATGGCTGTGTGGGCTTGCCAGGGCAGAGCAGAGGTCAGGGTGGGAAAGGACAGACATAGGAGTCAGGTGTACTCTAACTAGTGTAATGCTTCTGGCCTCTTGTTTTACCTGACCTAAAGTTACTGTACAATTATGAGAAGAGAAGGGAGATGGGAAGGGTGATTGCATTGTAAGGTGAGGAAATAGGAAATCTTCATTTTCCTCAGTTGAAAGTCATTAGACAATGGCTATGAGGGCGGAGGGCTGCGTTATACTCCCCATCAAAAAATTGTCCATGTGTTTAAGTGCTAACCCTGTCTGTGCTGATATGTGAAGATAGGGTCTCTGAGAGGAAATTAGGTTTAGACTAAGTCATGAGACTGGGCCCTTGCTCTAATGGCATTAGTGCCCTTATATGAACTGACATCAGAGAGTTTCCTTTGTCTCTCCTTTCCCTTCTGTCTACCCATGTGAAGACACAGCAAGAAAGTAGCCATCTATAAGCCAGAGAGAGGGCACCCAACAGGAACCAAACTGATACCTTAATCTGGAATTTCCAGCTTCCAGATGGAGAATTAAATATCTATTCTCATCTCCCTTCATGCAAAGTCTTGGTTACATCTGTTAATCACTTCACACACAGTTCTACCTCACAGAATCTACTCTGATACATATTAAAATAGTGCATCTAACATAAACTTCAGTCTTGTAGTTATTGTTAGAAACATGTTACTTTTTTGGTAGAAGTTGTATTGATACAAAACACACATAGAAAAGAAAACCAGTCCTAAATGTGCAAATTGTTGAATTATCACAAACTAAAATGTTTGTATAAGCAGAATCCAAATCAAGAAACAGAACATAATAAATACCCCAAAGACCCCCTGCACTCCCTCTGGTCACTACCTCTGCCAAAGAATCAGTATCCTGAAATCTGATACTGTAGATTAATTTTATCTGTTTTTATATAAATGCAACCATATTGTATGTATTCTTTTATATATATATTTAATTTTTAGTTTTTTTAGCTCAACATTTTTATGAGATTCATCCATATTATTTAATGTAGTTAAATTCGTTCAACCTACTGCTATAAGGTATTCCAGTTGATGACTAAATCACAATTTATCCATTCTACCTCTGATGGGCATTTGGATTCTTTCCAGTTTGTCAGCGTTATGAATAGACCTATTACAAACATTCTTATGCACGCCTTTTTGTTATTTATTCTAATTAATTACACATGACAGTAGAATATATTTTGACACATCATACATAAATGGAGTATAACTTCTCATTCTTCTGATTGTACATGATGTAGAGTTACACAAGTCATTTAATCATATATGCACATAAGATAATAATTTCCGATTCATTCCACTACTTTTCTTCCCTATACCCCTCCCCTCCCTTCACTCCCCTCTGTCCAGTCCAAACTATCTCTATTCTTCCCTAGCCACTCCTCAATGTGAATTGGCAACCATGAATCAGAGAAAACATTCAGCCTTTGGTTCTTTGAGACTGGATTATTTTGCTTAGCATGATATTCTCCAGCTCCATCCATTTACCTGCAAATGCCATATTTCATTCTTCCTTAAGGCCGAGTAATATTCCATTGTGTATATATACCACATTTTCTTTTCCATTCATCTGTTGAAGGGCATCTAGGTTGGTCCCGTAGTTTGGCTACTATTGAGCTGCTATAAACTTGATGTGGCTGTGTCACTGTAGTATGCTGATTTTAAGTTCTTTGGGTAAAAACTGAGGAGTGGGAAAACTGGGTCAAATGGTGGTTCTATTCCAAGTTTTCTGAGGAATCTCCAGACTGCTTTCCATAGTGGTTGCACCAATTTGCAGCCCCATCAGCAATTGTAAGAATGTACCTTTTTCCCCTCATCCTCACCAACATTGTTTTTATGAATGTCTTTTTGTAAATAGATTTATACATTTCTGTTGAAAATAAATAGGCAGTTGTCACTATGCATGACACCAACATGCACACATTTCAGTTACCACAGAGTAGTTAAATAATACTAGTCCACCAACAACACAGTTCAAATTTCAGTTATCACTATTTATTAACTAGGAGCAATTGCATAAAGTACAAACTTTGCTACTATCCTTTCAAATTCCCAAATAATTGTGTAAATAATAGATGGGCATCATATTTAGATACCAGTCATCTCCCTTTTTGCAAAGTCTTGATTACTGCACATCTGTTAATCAGTTTACACACAGAGCAATATACTTCAATGATTTGTACAAAAATTGCTTTGTATATGACTATGTATTTCTGGAAGGTAAACCCCTAGAAATGGAATTGATGAGTCACTTTAAGAGATAATTTTAAATTATCTTCAAAAGCATGTACCCATTTACCCTCCTACCCCAATATGTGAGAGAAAGCATTTTTGTTACACTCTAATCAATATCAGTAGATAATAACAAATTTTATTAAAAAATTAATAATTTCTACATATCTAGTGGGTGAAAATGGATTACTTTTGAGGTTTAAATGAATTTTTAAATTTAATTTTGTGTGTCTAGCTCAGAAATTATTGTTTCATATTGGAAAATTAAATTAGATTTCAACCATGCTTGAGATTTCTAACATGTCTCATGGTAGAACAGAACTTAAAACCATAATTAATAAATAATCAATGGTACAACCAGTTCTGATTTATTTAAGACCTAAGTCATTCTAATTTTCCTTTCTAAAATTTTTTGTTATTTTGAAACAAGAAAGAAACCAAAGTAAGCAAGACTCAAAACAGATCTGTTTACTAAAAAATGTCATTTGGTCTCCATGGAGCAAGTTATACAGTCACAGTCTAATCTAGTGAGAATTCAGGATGCAGATTATCCCTTTCACCAGATCATCTGGGTTTGAATTCCAGTGTCACCCCTTACCTTATGCAAATCCCTTCCCCAGTATAAATTCCATCAAATGGTTATAGTTACAGTAAGTACTCCATACACTGGTTGAAACTGAATGAGAATTCTAGCCTTTGTCTGGTACTACCTAAATGTCAACCAATAGCATCTACATTTCAATGGTATTGTATAGTGATCCTGTTTTACATGCTGGATGTGCTCTAAGATAAGAAGACATTCACAAATGGATATGAAAGTATAGGTGCCTTTATTGGGGCTGGATATAGTGATGGAAGTAAAATTAGGTTTGGTCAGATAGGCAAGGTGAGAATATAAAGCATGAAGGGATCATAAAAAGAAAAATGTAGCTGACTGCTATAGAAAGATGGGGTAACTAAGAGAAGAATGTAAGATGAGGGCATCATTGCAACACCTGGCCTGGAGCCCAGATGGTTCCCCACTAGATATAGAAGTGTATCAAAACATCCAGCTGAGCAGCTAGCTGTGACAGTGCCCAGTGATAATTTTGCCTTAGGGTAGCCTTTTTCAATCTTAAAGGAGTCTAGATTCAATAATAGTGCCCTTAAGGAGAAGCAAACATAGGACTAAAGAATCCAGGCCTTCCCTATGCATTCTCCAGTCCATTTACTCATATAGTAGTCCCACATTATTTGTGGTTTCACTACCATGGTTTCAGTTGCCTCCAGTCAACCATAGTCTAAAGATATTAAATAGGGAATTATAGAAATGAACAAGTCATAAGTTTTAAATCACATGCCATTCTAAGCAATATGATGTAGTTGTTGGAAAAAAAAAAATTTGCCCAGTACGTGAATCCTTTTGTCCAGTGTATCCACGATCTATATACTACCTGTCCAATAGACACCTATCACCTATCTTGATTATCAGATCAACTGTTGTGGTTTCTCAGTGCTTGTGTTCAAGTAATTCTTATTTTACTTAAAAAATGTTTTCAAGGTGTAAGAGTAGTGGTGTGGGCAATTCAGATATGACAAAGAGAAGCTGTAAAGTGCTTCCTTTAAGTGAAAAAGTAAGAGTTCTCCACTCAATGGAAAGAAAGGGCTGCCTCAATCTACAATTAGTTATTCTGTTAATCTCTTGTTGTGTCTAATTTATAAATTGTATCTTATCGCAGGTATGGGAAAAAAATATAGTGTCCACAGGGTTCAGTACTATCTATCCACGGTTTCAGACATCCACTGGGGACACTTGAATACTGTATTCCCCATGATAAGGGGGCACTGCTGGATTTATTAAACATCAATTGGAGCCAAGAACTGAGCTAAATAATGACGATAATATGGGTATAAAGTGTTGGACAGATTATATGAGAACCCTGCCCTTGTGAAGTTTACTATTTAGTGAAAGAAGATAGACTTTAACATGTGAATAAACAGCAAACTTATAATCATGAATTGTAAGCAGTCTTATGGAGGAAAAAAATTGAATGCTATATGAGGTGAAGAATTGTATTTGTATTGTTAGGTTAGTGAAGATGTGTGGGCATGGTCAGGGAAAGCTTTTCTGCAGAGGTAATATTCAAGTTGGGAACTAACAGATAAGCAAGGATTAGAGTTGTAAGAAGTACTCCCTAGAGAGGAATCATCATGTACAAAGATGCTAAGGTAGGAATGAACCTAACACAATCTAAGAACTGTAAGTAGACTTGGGAGTAGTGTGCTGAAGCACCCATGGCACAAGGTGAAGTTGAAACAGTAAGCAAGGTCCACATGATACAAGGTCCTAGGATGCCATTGTCATAGTTTGAGTGTTTAGTTGGCAGGATGAAACTAAAGAATTTCTTTTGGATCAACATCTGTGGAAGAGGGGAAGGAAATAAGAAAGACTGGAAAGAGCAAGACAGGAGCTGAGATGCAAACCCAAGTGACAGCTATAGCCAACCTTAGGTGGGACTCTGGGGCTAGAATGGCCCATCAGAGCTGTTAAGAGGTGAGCCAAGATGACCAAGTCTTTACACCCCTGCAATGATCAGTCATTGAAAACAGACTCCCCTGGGAAGGGCGTGGTCTTCAATGATGTGGCTGCCTGAAGCTGAAGCTGTCCCTGGAGGGGCTGACCACTGAAAGCATCTGCCCACAGTATTCCCAGCACCAGTCTTGGCAATACTAGACAGTATTCACCACAGTCAAGTCTTGAGTTTTGGAATTTCATTCCGGTACAATAAGAAGCCTTCTACTGGTGGGAATGAAGTGAACAGTAAGAGCCGAGCTGACTGTGAAGACTGCTCTAGAGAAGGTAAACTTTGAAACAGAGACCAGACAAGAGACTATTGTTCAGCTGATATATGGTATAAGCTGGGACTAGGAAAGAAGGAATGGAGATAGAAGTGGAGGGAGTTAAGGCATATGGAAAAAAAGAAAAGATAAGAATAAGTGAGGATTTATTTCTATCAATATGAAATTCACAACAATTATGAGGGAATAATGTGTTTAACAAAAAAGCTATGCAGAAGATCTTAGTCAATGTTCTAAATTTCATTTATCTAAGTGGCTTTTGTAGGATATTGTAAAGAGAATCTGATTATTTTGAGACCGCATTGCTTCCTTTCAACAAAGAGGTTTAACATGGCCTCAGCCTTCCATTTGACATTAACATAGTGGGCCAGCAATGGACTGGCCTTTAGACAAATGATCACAGCAGCATCTATGGAAAGGGCAGTGTCTCCTCTGGAACAAAACTCTACCAGATTTGTCTAAGTATTACAGTTACAAAAGTGAGAACAGGTTTACCTGCAGTTATAATGGCATCTTTCATCATTGACACTTTGAAACACAGCATTTTAGAACAGAAAGGACCTTGGAGAACAAATGATCCAAGTATTCTGTTTTATAGGTAGGAAGACTGAATCTCAGAAGAGTTGATTGACTCATGACTACATTGGAGATTTGTGACCCAGCATAAACTGGAATCCAGCTTTCTTACCCTGGGCATTTCCACTATGGCCCACAACCCTTCAAATGATTAGTGATGGAAGAAACACTATGGAGTTGGAGCTCCTCACCAGTTATTTTTAAAGCTAAAACTCTGTCTCTTAGAGCGTGACAAAGAGGGTTTCTTATAATGACTCTTCACCAAAAGAAATTGATTATCAAAGCAACATAAACAGTCCAAAAAATATCTAGCATATTATTTTCAAAGGTGTTTTACCTCTTGAATGTAGACTCTATTCACATTTTAAATTTTCTTGGAAGCTCCCTCAAGCTTTAAATGTGCTATTAGGACAGTGCACACATCCATAAATATTTAGCTTTCATATAATAAATTTTCAGTGTCTTTCTTCTTTTTCATAAAGGTCAGTGAACAAAAATTTCATTTTGAGATTCAATCTCCAGGATTAGAGACCTTCTCGAGAATTCTGCCTAATGTTCCAGTCATCACATACCTTGTAGAACCACTTCCTGACCCATGAAGGAAATAGCATGTCACAGAGACCTTTTGTACAATTCCTTTTGTTAATGGAACCAGTGAGCCTCAACTGAATTCAATCTTAAGTTTCCAGAGCACAGCTTCTGGGGGCTCACAGAGCATGTGTTCTCCTGAGACATCATAAACTTAAAATTGGTAGCTTTTTTCCTTTTCCAGAATAATTTAGAACTAAATTTTAAAATTATATACAGTGATTAGCATAGTACCTGGCACTTAACAGGAGCTCAGTAAATAATAATTTACTGTTACTATTGTGTAATGGTGCAAACCAATAAAACTTAGAACAAAACCTGTTGGACATAAATTACTGGTAGACATAAATGTTAATGCATGTGGTAATTAATTATAAGTGGTAAGTGCTCATGAATTTTTATAATTAATATAATAGAATGAGGCCTAGCTTTTCTGTTTAGAGCTCCACATCTTTATGTTTCATGATTTATATTTTCCTTGGTCATGGCTTAATCTTCTTCTACATTTATAATAATCCCTATCCTGGGAGTCAGAGAAGCCAGCTAGGATTCCCCCAAGCAGATTCCTGGCTTCCCTGCCTTGCCTTGGCAAACATTCCCTGGGGGTCTTCTAGAGAGAGGCTGGTCTGAGTAGCTGGGAGCAGAAGGGCAGCAGGCCACTGACTCTGGAGTGTGGGCCGTGCAGAATGAGATGAGCAACATTCAACAGAGAAAGAAGAGGCAAGTGGGGACAGAGAGACTCATTTCAAGGGGGTTGAAGTGTTCAGAACAAAGATTGAAGAGACATTCAACTCCAGACACTGAGGGATTTGGAGGAGTTCTGAATTGTAGGGTAGATAGTGAGATTTATTACCTATTTAATTGGGTCAGGACTCAACTTAGGTAGAGCAATAGACATCCATGAACATTTCAGTGCTTTGGGAAAGCACTGAAAGTTACTCTGGATTCAGGTTAACCTCTGTAATGAGCGTGAAATCTCAAGACAAAAGTGAGGTGTGTGGACATGGCAATATGCTTCATTTTTTTGATAAATAGACCTAATTTTTATATCAAGCTTTTATTTCATAGAGAATTTAATATAGAGTAAACTGTGTGGATGAAGAGTTTTCTCATTTAACCAGGGTTTCCATCTTCTCTCCTTCTCCAAAAAGTTTCATTTAAATTCTGGAGGAGAGTTTTATAAGAGGAAAATACTGAGGTGAAGGATAGGACAGAATGGCAGTGGGGGTAAGGCAGGTTTTCTGGTCTACGGTCATGACTATGCACACTAGCATCTCTTGAGTTACCATTTGTTCTGTCTGGTTCTAGGTTGTTTTCATCCCTCCAGGCTGACATCAGATGCCACTTTGACACTGATGAACCTCAAGTTCTCTCTAGGTCCATTGGCTTTGATGGCATGCACACTCTACTCTTGGCCAAAAGGGAACAAATATATTGTGCTATTCCATGAACCATGCTTAAGAATGCAGGGACTCAGGGCTGGGGTTGTGACTTGATGCTGGGATTGTGGCTCAATGGTAGTGTGCTTGCCTAGCATGTGTGAGGCACTGGGTTCGATTCTCAGCACCACATACAAATAAATAAAGGTCCATCAACAACTAAAAAATATTTAAAAAAAAAAAAAAAAGAATGCAGGGACTCTATGGGCTCTCTCAGACCATCTTCCTAGATGCTTCATTCATTCATTTCTACTCTGTTGCTCCCAGATCATGTTGGATGTTGAAGCATCTCCAGATGCTTTGACACCTGACCTGGCTTCAATCAAAAGCCATCCACAGACCCTGCCTGCAGTCAGAAACCCAAGTCTATGTATGTTTTGGAACATGTCCACACTTCTGAACTTCCATCCTGGGCTCAGCAACACTTGGGGGATGGAGCACAGGACACTTTCTTGGAGATACTCACTGCTATCTGTCTTGCCTTCTCTTTTAGTCTGTTTTGTACTGATGTAACTGCAAACAAGAGACTGGGTAATTTATAAAGAATAGAAATTTATAGTGCATGAAACTAAACAAATTATGTATATGCATGTTTGAATACGTAACAACGAATCTCAATAATATGTATAACTATAATGCACCAATAAAAAAGAATAATAATTTTAAAAAAGAATAGAAATTTGTTAGTACACAGTTTTGGAGGCTGAGAAATTCAGTATGGAGGTTTTGACATCTGACAAGGGTTTTTCTGCCATGGCAGAAGGGCAAAGAGAGAGTGAGAGGGGTTGGGGGTGTAGCTAACTGATAGAATAGTTGCCTAGCATATACAAGGCAAGAGAAAGAGAGAGAGAGGGAGAGAGAGATCTCATTCATAGCCTTAAACTCTTGTATAATTGTCATTATTTCATTACCCTGTGACCAAAACACCTCTCAACACTGTTGGCACTGGGGCTTAAGTTTCCAACACTTGAACTTTGGGGGAGACATTCCAACATTAGCACCTTCCAACTTTCTTCTACTTCTCCAAAAGGTAGAATCTATAGCTCCTCTTGAACAGGAAAAAAAAAAAAAAAAAAAACATACTCTGACATCCACATGCATTCCTTCTAATCTACTAAACTAATAGAAAAACTTTTATGCACTCAGTCCTTTAGAATCATGGCTTTTTATATTTAAAATCCAGGCTTTTGAAATCAAAACTGTTCCTTTCAAACTGTAAAGAGGCTTGAGTCCATTTGAATCTTAAACCTGAGGATTGGTTCCTTTTCCCTCCCCCAGCTATTATACTCCTTCCCAGAGCAAATTGATACCTTTGGTCTAGTTTGGGTGCCAAGATATTAGGTGTCATGGGGATTTAAAAAATTTAACAACAAATTTTAAATGGTTAGTATTATTAAAATGTTGTGTCTCACTTCACATATGTGAGGATGGTTTACCAAAGGATTTTGGCCTTCAGTTTTGTGGGAACACAGCTTGTGTGCATTGTCTTAATCCACATCATTTTCTTTTTCTTTTCTTTTTTTTTTCAATATCTGGTTATATAGAATGTGCATTCATCGGGAACACTTGTCTTTGTCCTTATTCAAGCAACTTGGATTCATTGCCTCTAGATCCATAGAGTATTCAAATTAAAAGTAGAGTCAGCCTATTCAGTGTATTTCAATACTAGCCAAGAAAACTCTGGCACCAAGCAGAAAGCAAAAAATGGAAAAGATGTATTTAAGAATTGCTAATCGGGTATCATTCTTTGAAGTAAATAAGAATGTGGAAATTATTTGTAGCAAAGCTCATTAGTTCTTTTAATAACATTTATAATGCCATGCATCCCTCCTAGCTTTCCAAGAATGTTTTATTATGTTTGGTAGTTATTTTTATTGAAATAACTCTGAAAGAAATTTCTATTATAACTGCAAGCCTGGGAGCAGATATGAGTTTGGGTAAGTTCAGTGAGAAGTATTTATATCTGTATCAAGCAATCCTGGTCGGAAGTTCTTTTTTCTAGTTACATACAACTTTGATTAAAGTGAATATTGTTATTTTCTGTCAACCACAGTTGAATGAAATCTATCAGGAAACTATTTCAACTTGAAATTCAAAGAAACCTGAATATTAGTGCTTAAATGTTCAATAATTCATACAAGGTTCTACAATCTCTGACTTGTAAATGAATTAAAGACAGAAAACAGTCAAAGAAAACCAAGTGATTCCTGGAAACCTGAGATTAACAGTCATCTAGTTCACTCACTGGGTTATGTTGCAGGGGATGAGAGACCATCTTCCTTTAAAAATCTGTAAAAGATAGATTCTATAACCTTCTCAAATTGCTATTCTGATAGAATATATCCTTTCAGTTTTGTTTTTTTAATTTTTCCTATTTATAAAACAAATGTATGTTTATTTTTTTAAATGAACATAATATAGAAAATAATAAAGAAGAATTATCCCCTCCACTGGCCATGAAACCATAATCAGCCCAGTGCTAGTCAATGAAATATAAGCTGTTTGAGCCCTGAAGTTCATGAATGACTTGGATGTATCTGTTCAGTCTGAGAGGCTAACACTGGTTTACCACGCCTATCACCCACCATGAGTATCCCAAATGCCATCATTGAGAAAGTAGTTTTTTTTAGTGTTATTAGTTACAATAATCTGGGTAGTAGATGATGAGCAGAGAGGAGCCACTCATTCTGGGCAGACAATGCATCTCACACACCTAAACAGCAGGAGCCAAGGAGTAGCAGAATCATTAGGGCTGCTGGATGCCAGAAATCTTTTTCCTCTTCTTTGTTTTTTTTTTTTTCCTTAGTACATATCAATTAAACAGAATAATGGATTTTGTTGCAACATATCTGTACATGCATATAACATACCTTTACCATACCCATCCCTATTATCCTCCCAGAAATCTACAATGAGCAAGTTCTTCCTCTTATTTCTAAAACTCCGATTTTTTCCCCCTTAGGCCCTATATTTCTCACCAACATGTAACATTTGTTTAAAGTCACAGCAAACTGTTTGTCACTGAAATGATAATATGCCACTATCATTTTGTTCAATTGCCTATAAAATTACACAATGTATTGGAAAAAAGAGTGTAAATTCTCAGCTTTTATTTCTTCAAAGGATATTAAGAAGAAATTTGTTTAGACTTTTTGTATTTATCAAAGTGTTGGAGAGTTGTTTGGGGCAATCAACAGATTTCTTTTCCTTGAGTAGTACCACATGGTAAAATCCCAGCTTTACAAATAACTGGCTCTGTGACCTTGGACAAGCTGCTTAAAATATCATTTGTTCATTCGTTAAACAAATATTTCTAAGGGTTTAACTATGTGTCAGGTTCTATGCTAAGAACTGGATAAAGCTAGGCATGATGGCACATGCCTATAATCCCAGCATCTTGGGAAGCTGAGGCAGGAGGATTGTGAGTTTAAAGCCAGCCTCAGCAATTTAGCAAGGCCCTAAGCAATTTAGCGAGACCCTGCCTCCAAATAAAATATAAAAAGGGGCTGGGGAGGGGCTGGGGTTGTGGCTCAGTGGTAGAGTGCTTACTTTGCACATGTGAGGCACTGGGTTTGATCCTTAGCACCACTTAAAATAAATAAATAAATTAAATAAAAGTATTATGTTCATGTTCAACTAAAAAGAATTCAAAAGGGGGATGGGGCTGGGGATGTGGTTCAGTGATTGAGTACCTCCTGGGTTCAATCCCTGATACAAAAAAAAAAAAAAACTGGATCAAATGGCAAATACAGTCCCCACTACCTATGACCTTATATTCTTATAATCTCTTCAACTAAGAAATAAGGCAGCTATATCTACTTCCCAAGGTCATGAGGCTTAAATGAGATTACTCTATGTGAAGCATGCCTGATTCAGTTCCAGTTCTGAGGTAAATATGAATTTGCTGCCATTTCTCTTCTCTGCAGCATTCCAAGCACAATTAACTCTGGATCTGGTTCTGTGCCTAACCTGAGCATTTCAGAGGTTATATTCAGATAGCAAGGATAAAAGTATTATGCACTCCTAGACATTCATGCTGCCTTCCAGAAACTGAATTCTTGGTTTTTGTATCTTAAAGTGTGTGTAGTAGGGGATATTAATGAAAAAGGTCAGCTATTATTTTTAAATGTACCTTAATCTGGTTTCTCCCAGGAGCAAACCCTAAAACAATGATTAATTAGTTTTGCTGGGAGTTGATCACAGGAAAATTCTACAGAGGGAGTGGGAAGAGGTTAGGGAAGGGAAGTCAGTCAAGAGACTGTGTTACCAAGCAAGTCCCTGCTATGGGGCTTACTTCTCTGGGGAACATTAGAAGGGAAAGAAGACCCATACCCCAGAGCAGTTCCTTCTGAGGGGTGAGAGGTTGAGTACTTATCTTGATGTCTGCCAGCCTTCATGCCTGGGGCCTGCTCCTGAGGATATTACTTCTGAGTGCTTTCATACTACTCAGGGGTAGGGCTGGGGGAAGAACATATTCCCCTGCTGGAAAATTCCTCAGACAGATGTAAAAGCTGAAGGTAAAGAAAGTGAGGAAGATCAAAAAGTATACACAGCACTGGCTGCAGCATTGAAAATATTTGACTTGCCTCTGAACAACTGAGTTGACTGGGAATCTTTACAGTCTTTTTAGGAAGTCAAATAATCTCATTCTTTAAAACATAATTCCATAGTCCCTGATGTAAGTTATTCTTCATTACCTAAAGGATTATGTTGCCATTCCTTAGCTTGACATTCTAGTTCCTCCATGAGCTGGCTCCATATTCTCTCTCTCTCCACTTCATGACCCCTTCTGCAAACACACAAGATTCCCAAGTGTACATTCCTACACTAACTATTATGTTCACTTGCTTCTGCTTGGAACGCCCCAGTCGTGACCAACAGATACTCTTCAAAACCTCTTGAGTCCTTCATGAACATCCTGGCCTCAGCCTACCAAATCCTGGAACTCTCCTTGCCTGTACCAGTCACTAGAGACTTTGTTTTCCTTGACCTACACATTTTATCACCAAGTGAATAATCCTGTCCCTTCAAATAGGCCATAAATCTCATTATCATGAGTACAGAGACAACATGTTCCTTCTGAAATAGCCATGTTCTTTTCATTTTCCCACTTCCAATATGCAAAAGGTTAATCAATGTTGAATTAATGTAGTGACCTGTATTGCCTCTTTGTGCCTAATTATATTAAGCAGTAATATCTCTTACAGACAATAATGCCCAATCTAGTTTCTGAGAATGAAAAGCTTAACTGACCTCTTTACTTTGAACCTTAAAAGGGATAACTAAAAAGTAATTGTTTTAAGGAATCTTACTATGATCATTGGACAGCTTCCACATATCAGTCCCCATTGCATTTATTACTGTAATAAGAGACAGCCTAGTGCAATGATTAAGAGTAGAGATCCAGGCATTATAAAGATGTGAGTTAAGAACATTGCAACTCTGGTATATGACCTTGGGCAAGGGTCATAGCTTCTCCAGGTTTCAGTGTGTTCATTTACAAGAACATCATCACATCCATAGTATTCATAAAAAGTTTTTGTTCAGTCTCTAACCATAAAAAAAATTATATTATGTACACTAGATTAAATTATATTTGGTTAAATTTTGGTTTATCATATTAAGGAGTACAGTTGACTTACTACACCTCCAATAAACCGACTCACAAAGATAACCACACTCTCCACTCCCTCTGTAACAAATGCTGGTTGGTACCTATGGGAGGCTGAATTTCTCTAGATAGGGATGCTATGCTGCAGGACATGACCTCATACTTTTGCTCTTGTCTATTGAACTGTAGGTTCACCAAAGATTCTGCTAGGTTTGCTGCCAAATCTGCTTATGCTAGTTCTCTTTTTCACAATTACATAATTTGATTAAATATTACTCTTGTTGATGAAATATGGGAAGGAAAAAGATTGTGTTCATAAAAACATAAATTAAGTCTTTTGGAAAGGTAAATTTTATAAATGTATGTGATTTGAGAGAAGGCAAGTATTTTTTAATTGAAAAGTTGTTATTTGACAGACAACTTCTAAATTAATATAAAGAAATGACAAGAACATGTCATTCAAAATATTTTCACTAAGTGCCAAGTAGAAAAGTTTATTATGATCTTTTCACCAAAAATATCTCCATTATTGAAAAACTGTCCAAAACTTAATTAGATTATTAAGGTTTTAATCAAGAAATATAAAGCTGCCAATAACAGCTTCTAATTATCGTGAGATGATCAGGTTAAAACCTTATATTTCTACTCACCCATGTAATGTGAGTAAAAATAACTTTCAAAAGATTTAACCTAGGCCAGGTTTGGTGGCACACATCTGTAATCCCAGCAACCTGGGAAGCTGAGACTGGAGGATCACAAGTTCAAGGCCAGCCTCAGCAACTAAGTGAGACCCTATACAACTTAGTGAGACCCTGTCTCAAATTAAAAAATAAAAAATGTTGGGGATGTAACTCAGTGGTAATGCATCCCTAGGTTAAATCTCCAGTGTGGAAAGAGAAAGAGGTGGAGGGGATGGGGGGGAGACAGAGAGAAAGAGAGAGAAAGAGGAAAAGAAAATAACTTTAACTTGTACATTTTAACTGAGGGAATCTGCTGGTAATCACAGGTCAAAAGTCCACAAGACAAATATCACCCACACAATACACAAACAAAAGCAAATAATAAGTATCATATATAAAGTGAGTGCAAAGTATGGTATAAAATATATGTTATCCTATATTCAAAGAGAGCAATGTCTAAGTCTTACAGGCATACAATGTAACAAGGGGCACAGAAACAGATACAGTTCACTAGCCCACCAAGAAGAACCAAGCAAGGATGGTAGAAGAAATGAAAAGTCTGTGTCCTTGGAAGAAAGGGTATTTGGAAGATTCATGGACCAGATGGCACCCAGACCAGACCAGGAACATGAACAGATAGCAATGCAAGTGGGGAGAGATCTTCAAGGCTGGAGAAAACAAAATGAACCGAGCCAGGCTCAGCCACGGAGCCTGACTATTCAGAAGGCAGTGGAGTGTTGTACTGGGTGAGGGGATGTACTCTAATAAGAGACTACATAAAAGAGAGGAAGGAAAACCTCCTCTAATAACAGGGCAAGATACCTTCCCCAATGCAGAGACTCCCCGTGCTTTCTATGGAGGTTAAGTAGCTGAGGATCACCCTATAGATCACCCTCCACTCTGAGGCTCCAGTCCCTTGGAAGCAAATCCATGAGCAAGAATCTTACTTAATGTAAATGGTCTCATCTGGAAAATGTAAGACAAAACAAAATTCAAAATTAAAAGAATCAGAGTAAGCTCTGACCCCTCATAATTCACTTGTGTCCCAGATGTCATGCTAGGGAGACGGGGTCTGCTTTGTTAATCATGCTCATTCATTATTACTGTCAGGCATAAGAACACTCAGCCTATCATGCTTCTAATAAATGTCCCCTCAAAAAACAGTAAATACCCCACAACATATAAACTTGCCCCAGGTAAAAGTTAGCATCAACTTAAGAATCTACTATAATATTACTATACTAACCTAGCCTTTGTTAACCCTTTTCTGACCCATTTACAAAACATCTGCACTCTGTAATGCTCTGGAAGCATTACAAATAATGCATTAGATTCCTCTTCTCAAAGTAGCTCAACATTTTGAAACAGCAAATTTACATATTTTTCTACTACCATGGATGAACAGTTATTATGAAAGGCCCACAACCAAACTCCTTCTTCCTGGATTTCCAGACTATTTTTCCCCCCTCAGATCATAACAAACTGTACAAAGTCAGAAAACATGAGAAAAAATTAAAAACAAGAAAGAATCTGTGTCATCATACTAACAGTCTAAACTTTGTTACACAGCAAACAACAACAAAAATTACTTCACCAAGGCTATGGGTATTTAATAAAGTACCCGAGTAATTAACAGTTCGTACATATAGGGAGAAAAATTTAGGTTAAAACACACACACACACACACACACACACACACACAAACTAACACCAACTCATTCTCCAGCAAAAAGTCTTCTAAAGTGTCATGTCCACAGAGGGGGACGTTTGGGAAAACTGTCTGCAGAGGCTACCTTGTAGGCCAGATCCCGCTCAGGTCTGCTTCTAAGGTGCAGGGACTAACAGATGCCTGTGCTAGGTAAGCCAAGGAGCCCTGAGGGACTGCAGCCGGCTTTGCTGTGCAGGTGGGTGTCCTCCAGAACCTGCTGCCTATGCCTCCGCTTTCTAAAGTGCTTCTGCACCGGAGCATCTTGCCTCTGAAATTAATTTCTTGGTTCGGAGACATCCTCCTCAATAACTTGCTCTGCGTTCAGGACAGACAACTGCAGTCTTCAAATTTCTTTCTTCTAAGTGCCATTGACATAATCCTGACTCACAAGAGAAGCAAAACAACCTTGAACTATGACCCCAACTAGTCCACCATGGTACTGTTAGAAGTCCTTGGTTGCCAAGTGGTCCCTGAAGTAGCAAGGCATGACCCTGGAGACCCAGTGTGGGTGGTGGACCCCAGTGTCTGATGGGAGAACATACCACCCAGGGGAGTAGCCATGACTGGATGAGGAGGTGATTGTCAAAAACTTAAGAAGAGTTTTCCACTCCCCTCCCTTCCCCTTCCTTCCCTTCCTTTTCCTTCTCTTTCCTTCTCCCTCTCCTCTCTCTTCCTCTCCCCTCCCCTCCCCTCACCTTCCCTTGAAAATGATGCATAACCACAGTTAGCAGATTCATGCTTAAAGACTTTAGTTCCACAAAGAAAAATGGGTAAATAAATATACATTTATAGATTTTAGATTAAAATATAAAATTGAAGGTATATGCATGTATTTTTAATGATTCACATTAATGATCTATTTGATACTGACTATAGGTCTTTTTCACCCAAAAGAAAAATATTCTACTGTATTTTGTATTTCAATGGTTTTAGGCTACAAATCCCATACAAATAGTCTAGCTTTCTAGAAGAAACCAGAATCTTGCAATCCTTTTCACTTTGGGGCTGGTATTTTGAAGCACTGTTTCTAAAATGGAGCCAAGGAATGGTCCACCAATCCTGGTCTCCCCAAACTTTTCAACACAATTAACCTATACTCCAGGAACCTGTGAAGTTCCCAGAAATTTTGGTGATCTGGAATTAGTCTTGCTATCTTACTTACAGTGTATATTGATTTACTTGTGAGAACTGGAATGAGATACATGATAGGCAGTCAGGGTGGGGACCTCTATCGCACAGATTCCAACAATTCCTTATACAAAAATCAGGGCAGAACAGTGCTCAAGCATGTGAATAGCACATGATCAACATCCTGATTGGACAGGAAAGCATGACCACCAAGAGTCCCACTCTCACTGGATGAACAAAGTCATTATCCAATAGCTTTAAAGGTCACCTTCAGCAATACCATATGAATCCCTAGCCAGCAGCAACTTTGTGGCTACCCATTTAGGACCCCTCCCTTGTAGGAGCTGCACTTAATCTTTGTTTAAAGAAATAAATAAATTCTGTCACTTTACCCTCTATTGCTGTGCATTTCACTTGGACACCCACATGCTTTCAGAGCTACAGCCCCTGCTATGTGTGGTCTGGGTGTTTGGTCCCTCCAAACTTATGTGGAAACTTAATTCCCACCTAAATGGTATTTGGAGATGAAGCCTTTGGGAGGTGATTAGAACCAGATGCTGTCATGAAGATATGCCCCCCAGCTGCCATGACTGCATTAGTGTCTCTATAAGAGAAAGAAAACAGACCCAAGTTAGCAAGCTTGCGTCCTGCCATATGATGTCCTGTACCACATGAGGACTCCACAGAGAGCCCCCACCAGCAAGAAGGCTTTCACCAGATGCAGTCCCTTGATGCTGGAATCCCCAGCCTCCAAAACCATAAGAAATAAATTTATTTTCTCTATAAATTACCCAGTTTCTACTATTCAGTTGTAGCAGCAGAAAATGCACTAATACAGCCTCCTTAAAAAAAAAAAAGACTGTCCACATATCTGCCTAATCATTTACTCACTTTTGAACACCAGGATTAATCCTAGGTACTAACTTGTCTGGAACTCTGAGACTTACCTTGCTATATTTGCATCCTCCTGTATGGGCTGAATTTCTTCTCCCAAATGCAATGGTTTATTCAGAAGCACACACTTTTACCCCCATGATTTCAAGTATGTTCAGTTTCTAGGTACTCCTAATTAATAGTCTCACTAGATCAGATACTGGGGTCTCAGAACTGGCCAAACCCACAATCCTCCTGGTAGTTAGGACACTATCATTTGGGATGCCCTGTTGTACTAGATTCCTGGTTGGGGTCAAGCCTCTGACTTCTTTCTCCCTCACTGACCTATTCCTGTGGTCTAGCATACCTCACAGAAAACTCAGAACCGGCTGACCACACTGTGGCTCAGGTCTATTCTGGAATCCTTCATGACTTCCACTATGCCCTAAGCCATAGGTACTCTCCAGCCACGTGGGAGAGAGAGAGAATTGGGACAATTTTGAGTTTCTTCCAACCCACCTGGCTTGATCGTTCTCCTGGGCAATGTAATACAGACCAAAATCTGTTAAGCTAAAGTACATTACTTTGGCTTTGTTCTGAAATAATGCTGCAGAAATTTTCTGTGGAACACTTTAAAACAAATGACTGTTCAGTTTGTGTCCTCACTTATGCTCCACTGACTATTACCTAAGGTTGAGAAGAAACAAAATAGGACTTCAGAGTTTTCTTCTAGGGGACCCCCCCCAACCCCATCCCCCCCAAATGCACACACACTTCTGAATAAAATTTAGTAAATGACATGTGGTAAAAAAAAAAAATGAAGTCACATCTGATCATATACCACATACTGGCTATATTTGCTGAGTTTCATATTTTTGGACATTTTTCACAATTAAGAGAAATCTTTCTTTTTCTTTTTCAATGAAGAAATAAAACTCCTTTAAATTTGAGAGAGGAATTGGTACCAAAGAGTTGTTGAGCCTACTACATATATTCATTCATTCACAGCATGAATATTTATGGAATGCGCTCTGAGACATCATATGGTAGAGAATCCCTGTATGGGGATGCAGTGACATACAACAGGACATGGTTCTGCTGTTGTGGTATCTACTGAGAAGGGGAGACTTACAGCAAAGAGGGGCATTGATTATGTCTGAAGATGCATCATCCATCTCCCTACTATTTTAGCTGCTTGGTGGTGGGGGTGTGACTCTTTTTTAAAAAATATTTATTTATTTTTTTTTTTAGTTGTAGTTGGACACAATACCTTTTTATTTTATTTATTTTTATGTGGTGCTGAGGATCGAACCCAGGGCCTCACACATGCTAGGCAAGAGCTCCACCACTGAGCCACAACCCCAGCCCTGGGGGTGTGATTCTTAGTGATTTTTTTTTTTTACTTTTATGAGGGAGATGGGGTATAAGTACAATTTTATCACTGTTATTTGGGGGAAAACTGAGAAAATAAATAAAAGAGGTAAAAACTTAAATTGTTTGCATATTTAGCAGTAGCTTGGGCTTAGAAGACAAAAGAGGTTAAAACTAAAGGTCAAATGAGAATTAAAGGGAAATATGTATTTATGTGGTACATGCTTTCCTGAATATCCAACAGCAATTTGGTAGCAGAGACTGAAACCAAAACAACGTTAAACACAAACACCACTGCCAAGAACACATCCTCTCTCTCCTTCCCAGAGCCCACTTGTTGTTTTGCCTCTCGCCGGTGTCTCTCTTCCCCCAGACATAACATTTTCCAGGCTTTGCACTCCCACGGAGCATCAACAGAAATAAAAGCATGTACTCAGCAACTACAATTAGCCAGTCACAGAGACTGTGCCAATCCATTCACCTCCCCCGTGTAGACTGATATTACATATCCGTGATATCAGAGAAAAGGCAAACAGGAACAAAGATGCCACAGCTGTCCCTAAATAAGGACAATTCTTAGGTGTCCTGTGATGGTGGTATGGAGAGTTTTCAAGACCCTGACACCTGCAGGGGGGTTGTCATTTACAGATCAATGAAGCCACATCTTGCTGTGGTCTGCGCTGCACTCTGGCAATCAGTGTGGTCCTCTAGAAAAGAGCGCAGAATCACTCAGGAAGCCTGACTTCTGGAGTCAGAGCTGCTGCTTTCTTGAGGCTTCTACGTCTCAGCTTTTCTGACAAAAGAGGACAGTAATGTCCATCTTCTTACCTCCCAGCACACAAATGAAAATAAAATGGAACGATATATCAAAGTGTTTTTCTCTCAAATTGTAAGGCATGATGCCTATAGAAACTGTTAACATTGAATGACATTGTTGAATATCAAAGAGGCTTTTAAATACAAAATTAGGCAACTGCGTAGGAGTTCATTATACGAGATTATACTGCACATCTCTGCACTGCTGGAGAGGTTATCTGGCACTCAACTAAGTATTGTCAGAGGCTGGTGGAGCAAAACCACTGGCAAATCTACAGTGTCAGACAGAGGAGAGGATGACACAAGAACTGATGGAATTGTGGGATGTTGGTCTAGTCAAGTCCAGATGTCCATAGGAGAGGAAGGGCAATCTCTGCCAACTGAAATGCACTAACAAGCCCAGAGTCAACAGTCAGGTGAGACGCTTCTCTTCCAACCATGTTGCCAGAGTGACCACAGGACAGATACAACTTTGTCACTTCCCTAGCTTATCTGATACACTCAACTAATTAATAAAAATAATTGCTGGAAATGACCCAAATGTCCATCCACCAATGAACAGATGAACAAAATGTGGCACATCCCTATAAGTACTATTATCCCATCATAAAAGGGAATGGAGTATTGATAAATACTAGACTCTGGATGAACTTTGAAAACACATGCTAAGTGAAAGAAGAGCATCACAAAATATCACATATTGTGTGATTCTATCTGCTTGAATTATCCAGAGTAAGCAAATACATAGAGGCAGAAAGATCAGTGATTGCCTAATGCTGGGGAAGTGGGGGACATGGAGAGTAACCGCTAGTGGGGGTGGTGAAAATGTTATAAATATCAATTGTGACATATCTGTGAATACACTAAAAACCATTGAATTGCTTAAATGGGCAACTTGTATGGTGTATGTAAACAAGCTCCACAAACCTGTTCTTTTTAAAAGAACTTCATGTCTAACTTGGCATCACTGGCTGATGTGAAGGGCATCACAGCATTAAATCACCCTTTCTCCGCAAAGCTCCTACCAAGAGATGAGAAGAAGCTGTCCATTCAGGGACAGGACTCAGAGACCTCATCCAGGCCCATGCTGGAAATTCTTAGATTAGATTTCCTCAAGGCACTTTGAGTAGTTCTGTCTCCTTTCAAGCCTTCATTACATTAAAGCAATTTAGATATTTTGATTCATCTGTTTTCTTTCATGGCTTATTTAGAATCAGACTAAAGAAGCAAAGTCTTTCAAAACCCATCATCATGTAAAGGCTATCGGTCTGAGTTAGATACCCTGTTCCCCACTGGCAACCACTAGCTGACATTTCTGTACAAACGTATAGTTATCACCTTTGCTCTTGCATATTCCCCAAGATAGGTCATTCCCATTATTCTATCATGGTCTCTTTTCCTTCTTAGCACTTATCTCAGTCTCATTTGAGTGTTGCCTTGTATCTTCCACCTCCTCTACTAGCCTGCATGTATTATTAGCATAGTGTAGTAATCCTGATGGTGAAGTTTACCATCCTGGCCTCAACACCTGTCATGGAGTCTGTCATAGGCCAGACATCTGTAACCATTTGTTAAAGGAATAACAGAACCCTTGGTGGGCTGCTTTGGAGGTGTACCAGGATCAAGACTACCTTATTTCTGTTAAATAATATTTCACAGTCAAAATATTTGAGTTCCTCCACTTGTCTCCTCAAACTCAATTTGTATGAACACAGAGTTTCCCTTAAGTATCCCCCCTTTGGGGGATCACTCCTCTTCTATGTAGTCCATAGGTGGTTGGCCATTTGACCCCCACCTGGCCAATGGTGTGGCCTGGAGTTATTTCTGGCCACTTTCATTGGTTCAAGTTTAGGCATGTGACCAAATAGTCCAATCAAAGTCCTGAAACATCTCTACCAGCACTTTCAGGAGAAATGCTCTGGAACAGCATTTCTCAGTATCAACCTGATTATTTCTTTGGTCTGAACAACTGTCCATTTGGAGGGCTGGCCTATATCTTCTAAGATGTTTAGCAGCATTCCCAATAGATGCCAGTCTCAAGCCCCAATTGTGACAACCAAAATTGTTTCCAGACATTGTGAAAAATCACTTGGGGGTGAAAAATTAATCTCAGTTAAGAACCACTGCTGTAAGATGTGTCTGCAAAGACAAAATTAGCTGGATTTGTTTGCCCATGCGTTCCTTGGGGTTGCCTGAAGGAAATTTCCATGGAGAAGTCATCTGCAGCAGGAAAGCGTAAGGCCAACAGAAAAAGAGAAGGAAGCTGAGAGATGGAGCAAGAAAGACCTACTGACATCTTTTAAATTTCATTTGAACTTGATTTTGGGGATTGTCAGCAACTACAGTGGACCCTTGACACACATGTCCATATATAACTATCTTCTCTGGAGCCATATACAACCGTGGTTTCTCTTATAGAAGCCACATATGCCTATTCTAACCAAAGAAGGCAAGCTGGTCAAAAGGATCCATGATCAGGAATAAGCAAAGGGCCAGAATCAGGCTCCTGCTCATCTGTGGAAACATTGTATACAACTTTGGTATTTTTTGTATCTATTTTTGTGCAGAGTGGGACCCAAAGTAGGTATCATCCAAGAATGACTGAAAGATAATGTGTAGTTTCCTAACACTGTTTTAACAAATTACCACCAAACTTGTGGCTTAAAACAAAAGAAGTCTATTCTTTCACAGTTCTTAAGGCCACAGACCTGAATTGTTCCTCCTGGAGTCTCTACAGAGCAATCTGTTCCATTTCTCTTTCTTAGCTTCCAGTGGTTTTGTGGCAATCCCTGGCATTCCTTAGCTTGTACTTGCATCATTCCATCTCTCCTTCCATTGTTACGTGCCCTTTTTTCCTATGTGCCCACGTCTCTAGGAGTCCTTCCTCATAAGAACATCAGTTATTGGATTATGATTTACCCTAATCTAGTTTGACTTCTTAACTAATTGTATCCGCAAAGATTCTGTTTCCAAACAAGGTCACATTCTGAGGTTCCAGGTGGATGTGAATTTTGAAGGGATGCTATTTAACCCTTTACAGAAGGGTTATATTAGTAGAGAGATTTACGGTTTTTTAAAGCTCCCCTTTCGTCCTCCCTCCCTCCCAGGTGCTAGGGATCAAACCCGTGGCCTTGTACATGCCAGACTAATGCTATACTACTAAGCCACAGCCACAGCCCTTCAAAATATTTTTAGGAGAAGAAACAGGCAGACAGTCATGCAAGTCAACATTTTTCAAGGATGACCGGAAGATGAGTGAACTAAAGAATCACTTAATTTTGCCAGCTAGGAGACGAGACGAGACAGGATGGATTGTCTATCTGCAGACCACTATGCTTCTCTTCTGTACTCAAATTTTAACTGTAGCCTCAGCTCAGAGATCTAAATGTTCATTATATTATTTCAAGAGCCATCTGAATTTCCATTTGGAATTCTATCCAAAGCAGTATGATACAAAGCCAGACAAAGGAGCTACTATTTATTCTTCTATTTTATTTTGCAACACCAGTATGCATTTTCTGAGGCATGTATTAGTCAAACTGCTTACTAATCAGACTGCTTTGCCCCAAAGGATAAGAACAAGGACTCCAGCAGGGTGCTGGCAGCCAAAAGCTTGACATTTGAGGGCTATTATATATCAAGGGCCTTTGTTCTCATGTGATCATCACCAATGGCTTCTGGATGGAAGAAAAGGAGAAAATAGAATGTAACTTTGCTTTGTCTCATGGCCAAATCCTGAGGTTAAAAAAAAAAAATCCAATATCACCAGAGACTTCCAGAACATTCAAGAGTCCTTTAAAATAAAAGAGCTCATTACTTCATGGTCACATATCATATGAAAGGACTAGAGTCTAAGTTGGAGGTAAAAACAATGATCCAGTGACATGTTTTGAAGCAGAGTCATGCTTACCTCCAGTTTTCATTGATAGGTTTTAGAATGGTTGGATTATCTACAATCATTCTTGCTAGTCAATAAGAAATAGAACTTGAATATCTCTTTTAAAAGTAAACTCTGTATACTCTGTATTTACTATCAGAATCCAACCAACTCAAGAATTTAATGGAATGATAATTCCCACCAAGATTTATGTCCTTGAGTAACAGTAATTCATTATAGTAAGACTATAAATAGCACTGTATGGGAGGATGTACTAAAATTGATTCTCACATCTAGACATTAGTTTTCTCTGTGTCTATGTCTGCCTAAGGATAGGGGGACAGATTGTACCATGTTTTCCCAGAAGTAATGGCTTAAACTTGGGAGAGGGCATAAAGTCAAGTCATTAAGTTGTGCAGACAGATGAATCTTTTGTTGGAATTTGCGGCTCCATTTCTCACTGTGCAGAGAACAATTTTGTTCTTGGTGTTATGGACAGAAAACAGTTCATACTCAGAGCTCTGATCAATAATGCACCAAGAGGGTAAGAAGTCATAGGACCCCCAGAATCGCTGGACTATTTTTAAGGCCTAAGCCCACTCACAGCCTCTCTTTTTCAAGACTGTGTTCTTGACAACCCTTATTTCCAAGTGATGCAGATCAAAAGTATCTTATGGGCCTCCAGCCAGTGACCTGGCATTCTCATCTTTCAAAGATCTGCTGTCAACAAATGAAATAACCTACCCAAAAGAAATGATATTTTAGTAAGAAGGAATTTAATCCTTGCATCAAGAAAGACAAAAAGTCTGTCTCTCTCTAACTTTCTGAAAATATATCAAAACTAAGACATGGAGAGCACAGATTTGGTCTTGAGCTATGATGTGCAATTCATGCTTTAAGTATAAGCTAACATAAACCTCTTTAGCCATTCACCCCAGGAGATTTTATGTCATGAATATGCCTTTCAAAACATTGTGCTGATCCATGACTCTCATTTATTTTTCAAAAAAAGTGGAATGTAAGTAGAAATAACATTGTAAACAAAAAACTCAAATCTCAACAACATAATTCTGAAGATAAAATTGATAATTTTACTATTTTAATATTATGCAATTGCCAATGATTTGGATGATTAGGAAATGGAGAAACTTCCATAAGACAAAATAAAATGAGTCTACATTTACAAAGTTCATTTCTGAAGGAAATATTTAGTAAATTCTGAAAGAAATAGGGTTGACATGAGCTCATTTACTAAAGTCTAAACTGTGAGAACAAGGGTCTCATGTTCTACATTTTTGATGGTTCCAAAGTACATGAAAAAGACTGTAACACAAATGTACAAGCTAAACTTCTAAACAGATTTTGGAGTTAAGCTTTAAATGAGTATGAAAGGCACTGAGATTTCTGCAGTGGAATAGAAGAATAGTTAGGGCTGGTTAGGAGGAAGTGTGGGTCTCACTTCTTTTGAGAATTAGGTGTGTAATGACTTTATTATTAGCCTAGACAAAACCTGTGATGGATAAACCTTGAGTTCAACTCAACAAAATACATGATAATCTTCTTTTCTTTTTTTAAAAAAATGACTTTTTGTGAATCTTCAGACTCTTCCACATAACACTTAAGGTTCCTCTTACTGATTTCTTGTGTAATCTTGGAAAGTTGATCCTGGTGGATCTCAGTCTTGCATGTACACAAAATAAAAGATTAGATGACCTCTAAGGCCATTTGAGCCCTGGAATTCTATGTTCATATTCTTGAAATAGTAGAACAATGATGGATATTGGAATCAGAGAAACAAATGCAGTATTCGAAATCTACTCCTATTCTTTAAAAGCTGTTTCATTTTGAGCAAATGATATAAGTTCATTGAACTTAAATTTAACTCAAGTATAAAATTAAAATAATTAGAATCCATCTCACAGGGTTTTGTAGAGCTTAGTTCTAACATATAAAGTACCTCGTTCAGTGCCTGGTACCAAATGCACAGTCATATGAGTCTTCCAGTATCTCTATCTGGCTTTCTTTGCATTCCCAATACAGCATATTACATCCTATATAAATGCCTCTTTTCATCACTCAAACACTGTAATCATCTTGTTAGCCATATTTTCATTTTTTAACTTTAGGCAAATCTCAGAACAAATGCCCAGAAAATTATGCACCAGTTCTATAATGTCAGAGATATAAAGGAGAAAGAAAACTTACAACATTTTGCACTAGGAACCATGGCTTTTCTGTAGGGGTGACAAACTGCAATGAGAACATATTTCACAGTTTGGAAATCATCAGAGGCAAAGTAGATCATTAGAGCCCTGAGGAATGAGAAATAAATGAAAAGAATAACTATGACAAATAGCCAAATCCAAGGGTCCATTTCAAATGGATGGATGCACAAAAGTGAAAGTAAGAAGGGATGATAGCTCATCCAGACTTTTTGTATTTTAGATAGAGAAATTGCTAGCCCTCTCTCTTTTCTCAGTCTCACACAATACCTTCCTTACAAACCAAGTAGCCTGAATTTCTTATACATGTTGCTATAAGATTACTCATGTCAGTGAGTACTACCCACTTATTAAGTAAGAGACCCAGATTACTGTTTTGAGAGCAAGTGGTTAAGAACTTCAGGATTATCAACAGTATATACAATGTATATATGTATTTGTGTGTATTGTATGCATATCCAAAAGTATATAACAGCTCTATCTTTACAAGAGGATAGGTCCAAATAGGAATCTTGAAGCTTTTACAATAAAAATTTTCCATAAAAATTAATGTTTTATGGAAAAATTCACGTGTTCCAGGAGTCAAGAGACAGAGCCCTCTCAAGCTCAAATAATCCAGAAAAGACTACCTGCTCTACCTTCTCATCACCTTCGGCTGGAGTGATGAGGAAAATTCTGCATGTATCCAGTCTAAGTCCACATTTCTCAACAACATGGCTCTGGGCCTACTGTATGTCTGGAGACACTAAAATCCAAATCCAACATACCCTCCCTCCCTTTTATATTTTTACAAGGTCTTCTAGGTTACCCTTCACTCCTGACTCTAATCTCCAACTGGTTCTTGGCACAAAGGCAACTCTCCACCAACTATTTACTCTCCAAAATTTCTACTTGGATCTTTATTTTCAGTGAGATATCATTCTCATATTTTTCTTTAACTCTTTGGGCGTGGTTTCTTTGAACATATTTAAAATAGTGATATAAAGTTTTTGTCTAGTGAATCCAATGCTGGGCTTCTTCAGACACAATCTCTACTCTTTGCATTCCTGTGTATAGGCCATATTTTCCTTTCTCTTTTTGTGTTCCAAATTTCTTGTTGAAAACTGGACATTTAAAATTTTAATACATGGAAACTCTCTCCCCTCCTCAGGGTCTGGTGGTGGTGGTTGTGGTGGTGCTGTTTTTGCTACTATTTATTCAGTGACTCCCCAAAAATAATTCTGCAAAGACAGTATTCATTGTCATGTGTAGCCATTGAAGTATCTACCTGGTTAGCTTAGTCATTAGCCACTGACTAGAAGATATATCTGTAAATTTCCAGAACCAATAAATTTCTCAATCTTTTCCAAAGAATTCTGTATGTATGTTGAGAGAGGTCTTCAAAACTCAGTCTGTTTACAACTCTGCATTACACTTACTTCCTGCTTGTGCAGAGCCTGAAAGTAAATTATAGGTGAGAGATTAAGTCCTTCTCGGGTCTCTCCTGAACATTTATGTTCTATGTATGTATGTGACCTTCCAGTTTCCCAGGAATGTGCAGGGCCTTTTCTGAGTGTTTTATGGTTATTTAATTCCCCAGTTTTTTGGTTAGGCTATTGTTTGACCAGAGTGTTAGCACTCCACTCCAGGTAGCTAGGAAATTAAACCATTGTCATTGGTTGTTTTTGACAAATTCTCCCAAAGAAAGCAAGTGAGCTCTGATTCAGGTTAAATAAAGATAAGGCTTTTGAGTGGAATTTTCCATAGAATTACCAGACAGGTCAGATAATGAAAATTAGCTATGAATGGAATTTTTTTTTCAGTACTGGGGATTGAACTACCCAGATGTTCCTCTGAACTATACCCCTCATTCTTTTTATTTATTTACTTATTTACTTATTTATTTATTTATTTATTGAGATTGGTTTTGCTAAGTTGCCTAGGTTGGCCTTAAACTTGCAACCCTCCTGCTTTAGCTTCCTGAATAGCTGAGATTACAGGTGCATACCACTATTCCTGACTGTGAACAGAACTTTAAAGAAGTTCCAATTCTGCTTTACTCCTCCCCATGGCTCTCCAGCAGCTGGTTTTCTCTGGGATCATTAACTTTTGGTTTTCAAAGCTAGAGAGAGAGAGAGATGGATATTATTACCTACATGCATCCAGTGTTCATGAATAACCAATCCCTGTATTGCTGCAAACGTTTGATTAGTTTCCAACTTCTGGGAAAGTTTATCTTGACAATTATGCAAGTATTGTCACTACTTGAGTGGGGCTAGATTTTTTAAAGTCCTCACAATGAGGTTCTCATTGACATCACTGTCATCTAGAGTCCTTCCAGAGTCATCTAATTGGTTCAAATGCCTTCAGTCTGTCCTTCTCCAATCTGTCTGTACAATGCTCCCAAGTTAGTGAACAATTTTGTTAATATCCTCCCCTGCTTCAAAACCTACAATGCTTTCCTATTCCCTACACTAAAATGATACATTTTAATGTGCAACAGAATTTCTCCATGTTCCGTTTCCCACCACCTTGCCAACTTTCTCTGCCACAATTCCCCTTAACATCCAGCCCACTGGACCAATAGCCATTCATCAATCAAAATCCCTGGTCTTTAACAGAATAGAGGAAGGGGATTTGGTGAGGAAGGAGGGAAGGGAAGATACTGGGAACTGAAATGGAGCAAATTATGTTATGTGCAATTATGAATATGTCAAAATTAACCCCACAATTATGTATAACTATAATGCACTAAGAAAAAAATGCCTGGTCTCCTTAGTGATTTTTCCTGTCTTTCCAACAAGAATCTCTCTCTTCCTCCCTGTTCTTTACTTCCAGAACCTTCACACCATGCCTTTCACATGACAGGTGTAAAGTAAATTTGTTGGATCAAACCTCAGGGTTAGAAGTTAGACAGACCCACAGAAGCTAGGAAGCTTTACAGACCTCACAATGGCACATTTGCATCATGAGAGCATATCACACAATATTTTGTTCTTGAACATACAATTCAAGTAACAGTTAAGCTCTGATGTCTTTTACCAGTTCATCCCAAGATTTATCCTCACTGTTATTTCCCTCTTTCACTATTATACTAGCACATATTCCATAATGAACAGGGAGTACATTATCAGGAGAATTGAGAACATAAGTTTAACATTTCCCTTGTAAGAAGAAGTGAGTCCTCAGGACCCTTCCCTGGTGATTTTTTAGGAGTGTTTGATTAACACCAACTAATTGTCAATTCAAAGTCCCCATAGATGATTTTGTTCCTGACCTCTTGACCTAAAGGATACCCTACAGTAGTTTCTGCTTCTTATTCAATATCTAGGCTATATGGAGTACAATCTAGATACCTCTAGTTGGAATCTTCATGCCTTTTGAGATTTGGGTAAAATTTCTTTGTTTATGCAGTTCTCCAATCTTTGGTATTCCCATAGATATTCAAGACAAATGGATCTGAGAATCCCTGGGCAATTTTTACCCTTCCTTCACCTGCCACTTGAACCATACTGAATTGACTTAAAAATGAAAATTGGTGCTTTCACCTGCTTTTGCACACATCCTTACCTAATATATTCCAAATTTTCCATATCTAGTGTTCCCAGGAAGGAGTAAGGCTGTGAATATGAGAAAGATATATTAAACCCCTTATTAGTCGTGCCTATTCTCTAAAGTTTTAGGCCCAACCTTGCTTCTAAGGGTTCATTTTGTGTACCTTCCCCAACTCAGAAACAAGGCCCTTGTCCTTCCATCTTTCTCTTCTGTATCATCTTGTCTCTTCTGAAAACGACAAATCCAGTCCACTCCCATGAATTCACAAGAATCTGCTGCCTTTTCTGAAACTCTATCAGTTGTCAACACTTATGCCTTTGGCATCTTAACTTCTATCCCAAGTGCTTATCCAGGAATTTTCCAAGCACAATTCTCTTCCCATAAAAAGTTATCTCAGCAGATATATCAAGTACAGCCCTCCACTGCCCCAATTTGTTTCAGGAAAAAATAATTATACATCTGACTATCTAATGCTTCCTAAGTCATATAAGGAGCTCATACTATATCCCAGGATAAAAGTAAATGTGAGGAGAAGGAAGATGGCGGCGAGGGGAGTGCATTGTCCCCGTGTGCTGCTTCACTGTGTGGGAGTATGACAAGTCAGGACGGCTAAAGGATATTTTGTTAGGAATTTCCAGCAATAGTGGGGTGCTCCGGAACCTGGAGGAAGGATTTCCATCGCACGAGGATCGGCTACGGGGACTCAAACGCGAGAGGTTTGTCGCACGGAGGGTAACACTGCTTATTCAGCAAATCGCCCCGCGGCTAAAGTCTGGGATAGAGACGCAGGGTTACAGCGCTGCAGTTTCTGCCAGCCGCGCAAGCACCGTACTCAGGGCTGAATTCTGGGTTCGAGACGGGGGAAGGAAGCGGTCCATCTCGGTTCTCCACACCGGTCAGACCACAGAGGAGGCCAGCAGCCACCATGTTGGTAAACTGACGTCACCACCCCTGTTTTTGACTGACCGCAGCTCATTCAGCCATAGAACAGGTAATTTCAGGCTGCAATTCGCCTGCGGCTTGCAGACAGATTGCTAGGGCTCAGCGCCTGGGTGCTTCTTAGAACCTGATCTTATCAGAGTGAATACCGAGCGCGGAGCGGCCGAGTTCCGGCTCCCGGACTGAGCCCGCGGGGACTGCTTCTTGGAGCTTACATTTATAGGAGCTTACACCGAGCACGGAGTGGCCGAGTTCCGGCTCCCGGAACTTCCCTGGCCCGGGGCTAGGAGCCCGCGGAAACGGCTTCTCGGTCCGGGTCCTGCTGAGGGCCGGTCAGGACTCACCCGGTGCTTTGGTTGCCCGGCAAGGGGAACGAAATGCTGCCATTCGCATAGGATACCAACATGGCAGAGATCTGACGTCTGCAGAAAGCGGCGGAGGAGGGAACTTCATCAATACCAGTGGTGACATAAGCAGTTGGTCTCCTGGTAGGGGGGGTGAGGCACAGTCACCCGAGTCTCCTCAATTTGTCGTCGAGCCAGAGGGAAGGAGCCGGGCCGCCGCCAGCACCCGGAGCAGGCCCAGCGGCTCGCCAGCGTGGTGACCGCGTGACCCCAATTGGAGAGGGGGCGGAGCGGAGCCGCCACCCGCAACCGCAAGGTGGGCAGACCCGCGACCCAGTGGTACATGGGCGTGGTAGGAGGGGCAGGGCAGAGCCGCGGTTCGCGCTTGCAAGGTAAACAGACCTGTGTCAGCCTGGTGGGTCAGGCCCAGTGGCCTGCCAGTGTGGTACACACGTCACCCCAACTGGAGTAGGGGCAGAGCAGATCCTTCTCCCACGCCCGGATCAGGCCCTGCCGGTGTGGTGGTCACGTGACCCCAATTGGAGTGGGGGCGGAGCGGAACTGCCACCCGTGCCCGCAGGGTGAGCAGACCAGTGATCAACCTGCAGATCAGGCCCAGGGGTCCGCAGGCGTGGTAGGAGGGGCAGGGCAGATCCGCCGCCCGCGCCTCCAAGGTAGGCAGACCTACAACAGACCGGCGGATCAGGCCCAGGAGCCTGCCGGCGTGGTACAAACACCACCCTAATTGGAGTAGTGGCAGAGCAGAGTCGCCGCCCGTGCCAGGAACAGGCCCAGCGTCCTGCAGGCGGGGTAGCCATGACACCCTAATTGGAGTAGGGGCAGAGCAGAGCCTCCACCCGTGCCCGAAAGGTGGGCAGATCTGCGACCGACCAGCGGGACAGGCCCAGTGGCCTGCCGGTACGACAGACACGTCACCCCATTTGCAGTAGGGGCAGAGTAGAGCCGCCGCCCGCGCCTGCAGGGTAGGCAAACCTGCAACCGACCGGCGGATCAGGCCCGGTGGCCTGCCGGCGTGGTACACTCGTCACCCCAATTGGAGTAGGGGCAGAACAGAGCCGCCGCCGGCTCCCAGAACAGGCCCAGTGACCTGCCGGCGTGGTAGCCACGAAACCCCAATTGGAATAAGGAGAGAGCAGAGCCGCTGCCCGCACCTGCAGGAAAGATACGCAAGCAGTATGAAAAGACAAGGAAAGAAAGGACCACAAGCAATGCAGGTCAACGCAACTTTAGAAGAGGTAACAGCTGCAGCAGATGGAATGTCAGATAAAGAATTCAGGATATACATGCTTCAGATGATCTGGAGTATCAAGGAAGACATTAAACAGCAAAATCAGACAATGAAAGATCACTTCGACAACGAATTACGCAAACAAATCCAGGAAGCAAAGGATCAACTATACAGGGAGATAGAGGTTATAAAAAACAAACAAACAGAAATCCTAGAAATGCAGGAAGCAATAAACCAACTTAAAAACTCAATGGAGAATACTACCAGCAGAGTAGAACACTTAGAAGATAGAACATCAGACAATGAAGACAAAGTATTTCAACTGGAAAAGAACATAGACAGCTCAGCAAGACTGTTAAGAAACCATGAGCAGAACATCCAAGAAATATGGGATAACATTAAGAGACCAAACTTAAGAGTCATTGGGATACAGGAAGGTACAGAGCTCCAAACCAAAGGAATGAGAAGCCTATTCAATGAAATAATACAAGAAAACTTCCCAGACTTGAAGAATGAGACAGAACCCCAAATCCTAGAAGCCTACAGGACGCCGAATGTGCAAAATCATAAGAGATCCACACCTAGACACATCATAATGAAGATGCCCAACATACAGAATAAGGAGAGAATTTTAAAAGCTACAAGAGAAAGGAAGCAGATTACATTTAGGGGTAAGCCAATCAGGATAACAGCTGATCTGTCAACACAGACTCTGAAAGCTAGAAGATCCTGGAATAACATATTTCAAACACTGAAAGAAAATGGGTTCCAACCAAGAATTGTGTATCCAGCAAAATTAAGCTTCAGGATGGAAGATGAAATTAAAACCTTCCATGATAAACAAAAGTTTAAAGAATTCGCAGCTAGAAAACCATCTCTTCAAAACATCCTCTCCAAAGCATTACAGGAAGAGGAAATGGAAAATAACAATGAAAACCAACAGTGGGAGGTAGGACAGTAAAGGGGGGGGGGAATAATCAAAGAGGAAAACAAACCATGTTTAGTAACAGAAATAAACAAATATGGCTGGAAGAACAACCCATATCTCAATAATAACCCTAAATGTTAATGGCTTAAACTCACCAATTAAGAGACACAGGCTAGTAGAATGGATCACAAAACAAGACCCAACAATATGCTGCCTACAGGAGACGCATTTGATAGGAAAAGACATACATAGGCTGAAGGTGAAAGGTTGGGAAAAATCATATCACTCATATGGACTTCGGAAACAAGCAGGAGTGTCCATACTCATATCAAATAAAATAGATTTCAAGCCAAAGTTAATCAAAAGAGATAAAGAGGGACACTACATACTGCTTAAGGGAACCATACACCAACAAGACATAACAATCATAAATATTTATGCCCCAAACAATGGTGCAGCTATGTTCGTCAAACAAACTCTTCTCAAGTTCAAGAGTCTAATAGATCACCATACCATAATCATGGGAGACTTCAACACACCTCTCTCGCCACTGGACAGATCTTCCAAACAAAAGTTGAATAAGGAAACTATAGAACTCAATAACACTATTAATAACCTAGACCTAATTGACATATATAGAATATACCACCCAACATCAAGCAGTTACACTTTTTTCTCAGCAGCACATGGATCCTTCTCAAAAATAGATCATATATTATGTCACAGGGCAACTCTTAGACAATATAAAGGAGTAGAGATAATACCATGCATCTTATCTGATCATAATGGAATGAAACTGAAAATCAACGATAAAAGAAGGAAGGAAAAAGCATACATCACTTGGAGAATGAACAATAGGTTACTGAATGATCAATGGGTTATAGAAGACATCAAGAAGGAAATTAAAAAATTCTTAGAGATAAATGAAAACACAGACACAACATATCGGAATCTATGGGACACATTGAAAGCAGTTCTAAGAGGAAAATTCATTGCTTGGAGTTCATTCCTTAAAAAAAGAAAACACCAACAAATAAATGATCTCATACTTCATCTCAAAATCCTTGAAAAAGAAGAGCAAAACAACAGCAAAAGAAGTAGAAGGCAAGAAATAATTAAAATCAGAGCTGAAATTAATGAAATCGAAACAAAAGAAACAATTGAAAAAATTGACAAAACTAAAAGTTGGTTCTTTGAAAAAATAAACAAAATCGACAGACCCTTAGCGATGCTAGCGAAGAGAAGAAGAGAGAGAACTCAAATTACTAGCATACGGGATGAAAAAGGCAATATCACAACAGACACTTCAGAAATACAGAAGATAATCAAAAACTATTTTGAATCCTTATACTCCAACAAATTAGAAGATAGTGAAGGCATTGATAAATTTCTTAAGTCATATGATCTGCCCAGATTGAGTCAGGAGGATATAGAAAACCTAAACAGACCAATATCAATTGAGGAAATAGAAGAAACCATAAAAAGACTTCCAACTAAGAAAAGCCCAGGTCCAGATGGGTATACAGCAGAATTTTACAAAACCTTTAAAGAAGAACTAATACCAATACTTTTCAAGCTACTTCAGGAAATAGAAAAGGAGGGAGAACTTCCAAATTCATTCTATGAGGCCAACATCACCCTGATACCTAAACCAGACAAAGACACTTCAAAGAAAGAAAACTACAGACCAATATCTCTAATGAACCTAGATGCAAAAATCCTCAATAAAATTCTGGCGAATCGGATACAAAAACATATCAAAAAAATTGTACACCATGATCAAGTAGGATTCATCCCTGGGATGCAAGGCTGGTTCAATATACGGAAATCAATAAATGTTATTCACCACATCAATAGACTTAAAAATAAGAACCATATGATCATCTCGATAGATGCGGAAAAAGCATTTGACAAAGTACAGCATCCCTTTATGTTCAAAACTCTAGAAAAACTAGGGATAACAGGAACATACCTCAATATTGTAAAAGCAATCTATGCTAAGCCTCAGGCTAGCATCATTCTGAATGGAGAAAAACTGAAGGCATTCCCTCTAAAATCTGGAACTAGACAGGGATGCCCTCTCTCTCCACTTCTGTTCAACATAGTTCTCGAAACACTGGCCAGAGCAATTAGACAGACGAAAGAAATTAAAGGCATAAAAATAGGAAAAGAAGAACTTAAATTATCACTATTTGCAGATGATATGATTCTATACCTAGCAGACCCAAAAGGCTCTACAAAGAAACTATTAGAGCTAATAAATGAATTCAGCAAAGTGGCAGGATATAAAATCAACACGCATAAATCAAAGGCATTCCTGTATATCAGCGACAAATCCTCTGAAATGGAAATGAGGACAACCACTCCATTCAAAATATCTTCAAAAAAAATAAAATACTTGGGAATCAACCTAACAAAAGAGGTGAAAGACTTATACAATGAAAACTACAGAACCCTAAAGAGAGAAATAGAAGAAGATCTTAGAAGATGGAAAAATATACCCTGTTCATGGATAGGCAGAACTAACATCATCAAAATGGCGATATTACCAAAAGTTCTCTATAGGTTTAATGCAATGCCAATCAAAATCCCAACGGCATTTCTTGTAGAAATAGAGAAAGCAATCATGAAATTCATATGGAAAAATAAAAGACCCAGAATAGCAAAAACAATGCTAAGCAGGAAGTGTGAATCAGGCGGTATAGCGATACCAGACTTCAAACTATACTACAGAGCAATAGTAACAAAAACAGCATGGTACTGGTACCAAAACAGGCGGGTGGACCAATGGTACAGAATAGAGGACACAGAAACCAATCCACAAAACTACAACTATCTTATATTTGATAAAGGGGCTAAAAGCATGCAATGGAGGAAGGATAGCATCTTCAACAAATGGTGCTGGGAAAACTGGAAATCCATATGCAACAAAATGAAACTGAATCCCTTTCTCTCGCCATGCACAAAAGTGAATTCAAAATGGATCAAGGAGCTTGATATCAAATCAGAGACACGGCGTCTGATAGAAGAAAAAGTTGGCTACGATCTACATACTGTGGGGTCGGGCTCCAAATTCCTCAATAGGACACCCATAGCACAAAAGTTAATAACTAGAATCAACAAATGGGACTTACTCAAACTAAAAAGTTTCTTCTCAGCAAAAGAAACAATAAGAGAGGTAAATAGGGAGCCTACACCCTGGGAACAAATCTTTACTCCTCACACTTCAGATAGAGCCCTAATATCCAGAGTATACAAAGAACTCAAAAAATTAGACAATAAGAAAACAAACAACCCAATCAACAAATGGGCCAAGGACCTGAACAGACACTTCTCAGAGGAGGACATACAGTCAATCAACAAGTACATGAAAAAATGCTCAACATCTCTAGCTGTCAGAGAAATGCAAATCAAAACCACACTAAGATACCATCTCACTCCAGTAAGATTGGCAGCCATTAGGAAGTCAAACAACAACAAGTGCTGGCGAGGATGTGGGGAAAAGGGTACACTTGTACATTGCTGGTGGGACTGCAGATTGGTGCAGCCAATTTGGAAAGCAGTATGGAGATTTCTTGGAAAGCTGGGAATGGAGCCACCATTTGACCCAGCTATTCCCCTTCTTGGTCTATTCCCTAAAGACCTAAAAAGAGCATGCTACAGGGACACTGCTACATCGATGTTCATAGCAGCACAGTTCACAATAGCAAGACTGTGGAACCAACCTAGATGCCCTTCAATAGACGAATGGATAAAAAAAATGTGGCATTTATACACAATGGAGTATTACTCTGCATTAAAAAATGACAAAATCATAGAATTTACAGGGAAATGGATGGCATTAGAGCAGATTATTCTAAGTGAAGCTAGCCAATCCCTAAAAAACAAATGCCAAATGTCTTCTTTGATATAAGGAGAGTAACTAAGAACAGTGTAGGGACGAAGAACAGGAGAAGAAGATTAACATTTAATAGGGATGAGAGGTGGGAGGGAAAGGGAGAGAGAAGGGAAATTGCATGGTAATGGAAGGAGACCCTCAGGGTTATACAGTGGAGGAGGTAGAGAGAGAGGAGGGGAGGGGAGGGGAGAGGTGGGGAGGGGGGAGGGTGGAGGATGGGAAAGGCAGCGGAGCACAACAGACACTAGTATGGCAATTTGTAAATCAATGGATGTGTAACTGATGTGATTCTGCAATCTGTGTATGGGGTGAAGGTGGAAGTTCATAACCCACTTGAATCAAAGTGTGGAATATGATATGTCAAGAAATTTGTAATGTTTTGAACAACCCACAATAAAAATTAAAAAAAAAAAAAAAAAAAATCTATGCCAACCATGTAGGTAGTTCTCAGTCCTCCTGGGGCCAGCAACCTACCAACCAACCAGCAACAATAACAATAAAAACCCAGTTACAAAAAAAAAAAAAAAGTAAATGTGAGCTGTCATCTAGAAATCAGCATATTGAACAATAATAAAATATTATGTGGATAGCTTAAAAGGAAGGACTACATTGGAGGGTGGATTTAAAATAGTCACCATAGAGGCTATGAGTATAGCTCCTAGCTATAGTATAGAATATTTGCCTACCCTGTGCAGAGCCCTAGTTTTCATTCCCAGCACTACAACAAAATAAAATAAATTAATAACTGACTGTAGAACTTTGTCCTTTGAGATGTTAGCTTCCCAACATAGCTCACCCCAATTTCACCTAAATACTCTCATTTATAAATCTTCCCACCAAGCAGGTCAATGAATCGAGTAGTGACAGACATAATATGAAACATAGCAGTACCCAAACCAGGAGCATGTGAGAATACATGATACAGAGAAGGAACAGACTGCTTTAACCCTGGGATAAGAATTGGAATTTTAGTGCAATGCCAAAATCAAGTCCGAGGAAACTGAATGAGAGATGTCAAATGTTACAAAAGGCAGTAAATAAATTTTAACTTGGGAGTAAGGGTCAGAGTTTAGGAACCTGAGAAGCAGGGCAAGTATAATAGGAAACAGGTGGCCAGATCTTGTTCTGAGGTTAGAATTTGTCTGGCCCTAAGCTATAATTAATAAACCAGGATGTTCAAGCCAATCTGGGTCTGTGACTTACTGATGGGCCCTCCTGATATCACAGATATCTTTAACACAAAGTAGCTGATGCCCATTCACAGTCTAGATGAGACCCTAATGGAGACAAAAAATGAAAAAGGAAATTTATTCTGCAATTCGATTAAGCTTGTAAGTAGCACATTTCTTTCTCAAGTCACAAACACATTTTCAATCTGAGATTGCAAGGCAGACACCTCAAAAATAAACTTCTGGAATGAAAGAAAATGGATTTTAAATTGCAGAGGTAACATTTCTATTTCATGCCATCTGTTGTAACTCAAGTTTCCAGCTAATGGATTATTCACCAGAAATGATGCAAAAATTTTTTGAGATCAAAAGTATAAGGCACAAAGATATTCAAAATTGATAACAAAACAATTTGAAAGAATTATCTCAATATTTTTTAGACTTCAAGTTTATTTACAGATTATTGATTATGCATCAGTGTTTTGGGACCAAAATGACAATGAATTATACAATTTTTCTTAAATAATACTAGAAATGTGAGTGACTATTTTATCTGTTTTAGAAATCTCCTTGTACCATTACTAAAGTGTGAGCATTTTTCTGAAGTGTGTTCTCCATGTACGTTCCCTTTGAAATCTGAGATGGTAGATAAAAGCAAATGGGCAAGAATTAGGAGAAACTGGGGTTCTGATCATCATATGGCTAACCCTAGTGGTCTGATCTGATCAATAGCAAAAGTCTCAAAGTCCCTAATTCTAATCACAATTGCTGATTTGTATCAGAAAACAATTAGGACTCCCTAAACTAGGGCTGACACAAATACCTCAGAATCAGGGAGAATCATAACATTCGGTCAATCAAACAGTGTGGTTAAGAACAAGACACAAAGCAGTGAATATTTACCATCATCCTCTCTTCCTCACTGTATTAGCTTCACAGTACTACAATAAAATACTTAAGGCAATTAACTTATAAAGAGAAAAGGCTTATTTAACTCACGTTCAAATGCAAGATCAGACTACTCCATTGGTTTGAACTTCAGTGAGAGCAGAGAAGGGCAGTGGCAGGAACATATGTTGGATTAAATGGGCACACCACAGGCTAGGAGGTACAGAGAGAGAAAGCATTAGCTGAGGATCCACAATTCCCTTGAGTGGCATGCTCACAATAACCTAAGAACTCCCACTGGGTCCCACCTCTGAAAAGTCCATAGCACCTTCCAATACCATCACCCTGGGAACCACATGGATGTTCGAGGGATACAACCCATATTCACATTTATCAATGCATATTCAAACTCATCAATGCTGCAATGTTGCTCAGATGAGAAAACAATATTTTAGTAAAACCCAGATCTTAATATCAATACATGACCAACCAAAAACAAACCAATAGGGAAAGGCTTTTCTTAACATGACAGAAGACAGATATTGAGTGGATTTTCCTCATTCTCTTCTACTGACACTGACATAGAAGCTCTGACCCACTTCAGTGAAAAACCTTGCCCTACCTACATCATGAGCAGCCCCAAAGTCCAAACAAAATTAGGATCAGTGACTTTCTAGCTTAGGGGAATTCCTATATTTGCTTCATTAATTATCACAGAGATTTCATAGTGGGAGATTAAGCAAAGAGATATAGGACTCTGAAGAGTCCCAATTCAGAGAAGAGCACATATATTCTCCTCCTATAAGCAGGAAATAGATCTGGAGGTATCTTTCTGGATACTGTCATCATGCCTTAAAATTTTGCTGTCCTTTTTCCTTTGTTTTATCAGTGGCAGAACAATGGAAAGTTACAGAAATAAAGAGTATAGGCATCTGAGATTTCATGTCAGTAAGTATCAGTTTTGAAGGCTTCTAAGCTGTTGCTGCATACTCTCAAAAGCAAGGGTTAGGTCCTATCCCTAGTGTACCTAACTTACAAGAAGAGCAAAGATGATTGGCACACTAACTAGAATTATAACTGTATTCTGTGTAAAATAAAGAAGGTTTCCTAACATTTGCTTCTCCCCTGAACAAGCATACCTGGTTTGTAACACATTGGCCTAAGCAAATGAATGAACAATGCCATACCTCTTCAGTGATGACTGCATTTTCATACATAATTCAACAACCCAAATGGTAGATCATTTTAGCATTGTTCAGGAAAACATGGTTACTTTTGTAATACATTGCAAACAGAACAAGAGGCCAAGTGTTTAAATGTATAAATTAAAGCTGTAACTCTTTAATTGTATGGTCTTAGGCAAGCCCCTAAACTTTCTAGGCCTTTCTTCAAAATCAGGGGATTGGAATGGATTAGTAATACTCAAGACTGACTATGAATTAGAGTGATTTGTGAAAATGCTACTGCCAAATCCAAACCACCTAAACCAGCATGTCAGGATGTGCACCTCAGATAAGATTCAAGCCTCCTTTTTATTTTATAATCCTTAGACTCTATAATAATGTTGAAGTGATTTATTCATTCACTGTATATTTTAGGCAACGCCTTGTATGTTCCAGGGTTTCCTGGGCTGAATTGTATCCTTGCACCACCCCACCAAATTCATATGCTGAAGTCCCAACCACCACTACCTCAGAATGTGACTATATTTGAAGATAATAATTAATTTTGAAATAGTCATTAAGTTTAAATAAGGTCATTAGGATGGGCTCTAATCTAATCTAATGTCCTTATATAAAGAGGACAACAGAATACCATGTGAAGATACAGGGAGAAGACTGCCTGAGCAAACTATCAAACAGAGTAATATGCAAGACTCTGAGTACAGCTCAGAGTAAAACAGAAATGGTCCCTAATCCTACGGAATTCACAGTTTGTGGGGCTCAGACAAGAAATAATTGCAATTATGGCAGGTCCTAGGAAGTTCATGTGTAGGTAGCCATGACAAAGGACAACACATGTAGGAGGTGACCTTCAGATCAGGTGAACAAGAAGATCTGAAGAAGTCACTTAAGCCTGAAGGCTGAGAATGAGGCAGCCATATCACAGCACAAGAAAGAGATTTTCACTGTGAAGAAGCAGCAGATGCAAAGGCTGCTTCCTCAGAGACACAGAAGTAAGGAGGAAATGTATTTATTGGGGGAAAATGAAACACTTATTTGGCTAAGATGGTGTGAGTGATGAAGGAAGGAGCATGAAATGAGTGTGGTAAGGGAAGAAGCCAGTCTGTTGAAATCCACAGCAGAGTTTGGATTTTATTTCAAGTGCAGTTAAAAGCAATTGAATTAAGATACAAGCAAAAAATCAAAGAGGTTTTGAGCTCATCCTTAGATAAACCATACCCATTGCATCATCATTTTATTTGAATCACAAGGCTATGACCAAAGTGGTGCCACCATCTAGTTGTGTAGTGATGAAACCAAGTGACAACCTAAATAAACCTTCTAGATTTAAACCTATACCACCTGGACTCAATTCCTGAATAAATTCTCCAGCCTTACCTGCTCTTAGTTACTTGTGTTTTGTTGATTTTTAGCGGTATAGATAACATGCAGGTCATGATGGTAACAGTTGATGAAGTTTGGTTACGCGTATGCAGACTACCACTTTATTAGTCAGGCTTCTCTAGAGGAACACAATCAACAAGAAGTATAATTATAAAAGGGGATTTATTAAATTGGCTTATACAACCAGAGGCTGGATAGTCCACAATGGCTGTCTGAAAGCTAGAGACCTGGAGGAACCAGTAGCTGTGCAGTCTAAGATGCTGACAACTCAGAACAAGATGGATCAAGAATGCTTCACCAGTCTGAGACTGAAGAATTCTGGAAACCCCCTGGAGAATCACTGGAAAACTCTGCTTTGGAAGAGTGAAGGAATCTGATATCCTCAAGTGATCACAGCAGTAATCAAGAACCTGATCAAGAAGAATCAAGCTTGCATCAGCTGCTGCTTCCTTGTTCTTCCAATTTCTAGTCCATCCAAGCCTCCAATCTATTGGATGGTGCTGCCCATGCTTAGGGAGGGTCTCCACTTCAATTCGCTATTCTACATGTCAGTCATTCCTAGATACAACCTCATTGACACACCCAGAAGCCTCTTAACCTTCAGCCTTTCTTAATACAATCAAGTTGACAATTCAAATTAACCATTACAAACACTCACTTCCTAACTTCCAATAACGTTTTCAGATGCCCCAGCCCATAAATATTCCCAAACTCTAACTTCAGGGAGGTAGATTTGAGATTTGCTTTCAGGCTTGGCCACCTCATAAATAAACTATCTTTTGCAAAATCTGTCGTTTTAGTAATTGGTATACCCTATAGTGGGTAAACAGAACTGTTTGGGCAATACTGAAAGTGCCCTTTTAGTTCTCTGGAGTGAGAAATAAGCCTCCTTTGGCATGTTTAAAATTTACAAGTAGGCTGAGGTGAACAGAAATGCTATTTTTTAATTGAAAAATGGTTATAGTTAACCATAATGTGAGATCTTATTCTCAATGACGGTAAAAAATAAATTTATTCTTATTTTCAAAAAGAATTTAGATGTTTCTCTTGGAAGGGAACCACCGTTTGACCCAGTTACCCCACTCCTCAGGACTTAAATTTCAGCATACTACAGTGATGCAGCCACATCAATGTTTATAGAAGCACAATTCGCAATAGCTAAACTATGGAGCCAACCTAGGTACCTTTCAATAGATGAATGGGTAAAGAAAATGTGGTATATATATGCAATGGAATATTACTCAGCCATAAAAAGAATGACTTTGCTGGTAAATAGATGGATCTGGAGACTATCATGTGAAGTGAAATAAGCCAGCTTCACAAAACCAAAAGCTGAATGTTCTCTCTGATACGTGGATGCTAACACACAATAAGAGAGGAGGGAAGAATAAAAGTTCAGTGGAGTAGACAAGAAGCAATGAAGGGAAGGGAGGGAGAATAGGAATAGGAAAGACAGTAGAATGAACAGAATTAATTAGTCATAACTTTTCTGCATTCATATGAATACATGACCAGTGAAACTCATGTATAACCATATAAATAGGATCCTAATTAGAATAAGTTATACTCGACAAATGTATAATGTCAAAATATGCTCTATTGTCATGTATATCTAAAAAGAACAAATAAAAAAAAGAATTTGGATGTTTTTAAGCAGAGATTTTGTGTTATAATGACAAATTTTGCTATTTATGTACAATGTAAAGTGAAATTTTTTACTGTCTCAATATTGGTTGTAGCATGAAGACAATAAATAACAGAGGTGTCTAAACCTGGTTAGATAACACCTAAGCGCTTCTTCCTCATTGAGTGCACAAAAATATAAGGGGTTGGATGTTAAAAAAGACAGTTGTTGTTTGTTTAGGATTTGGGAAGAACTGGAATGCCCCAAGTCCCACTATAGGTACACTGCCCAGGGTATCATATTAATCCACTATACTAATGATACTTACTACTTCAATTTGTCTATATGAATAAGAAACTGCATGTATATGTGAGGCCTTTAGTTAATTTGTTAATTAGTTAATTTTGGTACTGATAACTGAATCCAGGGGCACTTTACCACTGAACTGCATTCCAACCCTTTTTATTCTATTCTTTTAAATAAATATTTTACTTGTAGATGGACCCAATACATTTATTTTTATTTATTTATTTTTATGTGGTGCTGAGGATCGAACCCAGGGCCTCCCATGTGCTAGTCACGCACTCTACCACTGAGCCACAACCCCAGCCCCTTTATTCTGTTTTGAGACAGGGTCTAACTATGTTGCCCAGGCTGGCCTTAAAGTTGCTGGGAATCACAGGAATGTATCACTGTATCTAGTCACTTGAGACCTTCTTAGGGCACAAGCATTCCAGGAGTGAAAGAGACACCCTCCTGACCACCTAGAAAGGCTTTCAGGGTCTAGTATTCTGAGTACAGTGGGGCATCGTCTTTAAAGTAAAGTACAAGTTTGCAACTTGCACCTGCCACCACTAAGAAGGGAGCACGATGCCTGGGTAGGCTTAGGGTCACCAACATTTCTGGTGTGCCCAGGACTGGGGGTTTTCTGGGGTGCAGGACTTCCAGTGGTAAAACTGAAACCACCCCATGCAAACCTTGATGGTCAGCCTAGTCGGCCTTTCTCTTTCATAAGCCACTTAGCATCAGGCCTCTTATTCTTGCAACTGAATCTATTCTAACTTACCCTACCTAAAGTCTCAAAGATAACTCAAGATTTGGGGCAGGAATTCTGCAAATGTCTGCAAGTGACTGAGCTCTGAGTTGACTTAGTTATTCTTGAGGGAGGAATAAGGGCATCTCCATCAGTATGTCAAAGAATCTAGCACAGAAGGTTTTTGGTAAATATCTGCTTAAAATCAGAATGTCTTCAGGATGTTAGCATCCAAAAAGGAAAGTTCAGAAGTCCAGATGGAAGGCTCAAAATGATAACAAGTAGCTCAATAAACTCAAGTTCTGGAAGAATCTCTCTGCTCAACTGGACAAGGAAGAAGCTGCCCCAGGCAGGGTCAGAGAAAAGAGAATCTGAAGAGATCTCTAGCCTCCTCTGGTGGATCTAGTGTGTCACTCAGAAGTCTGGGTTAGGGTGGAGATAGAGCGAGGAAGTGGAAATGCCCAGAAGAAACTTTCCTTAGCCAAAAAGAGACAGTATGGTAGCTGGAAACTTTCTTAGTAAGAAGTAGATGAATGAAAGGAAATCCCAAGGATTCCCACGGGGACCCATTACTGCAGCTCCTGGGAGTCATGGCAGCTGAGAGCTTTCAGCAGAACCCAGTCCCCTGGGCTCGCCCTTAGCTGGAAAAGGTTAACTCACGCAGGCTCAAACCCCTTCCTGGGAATAATGTGACTTCAAAGATTCATCTGTGCAAACAGTAAAAAGACCCAAGACCCTCACTTAGCTAGAGACAATCCTGAAAAGCCATTCTGGCTACAGAGCTTCCTACAGGACTGAGTGGAACATTTGTTTGACTCTGCTGGAGTTGAGCAGCTTATCTTCTCCTTCCACCACCTTTTCTTCCTCCACTGCAGAAGACACAAGACTCCTGGGTCAAGAAAATGTTCTTACTTATGGCCAAGTAGCCATCATGAGTTCCATGTTCAAAATGCTTCTTTATGCTTCCCTGCGGACAGGGGTGTTCCAACACACAAGAAGTTTGTTTTATAGCTGAGGAACCATGAGCTAAGGAAACCCCAACCTTTTAAAGGGAACTACTAGCAAATATGCCCACCCTGTGTCCCAGAGGGAGACATGGCACTTATTGTTACTGGCCAAGAAACTGGTCCTAGAGGCAGATGCTATTTCTATTTCCTAAGCCTGTTTGCCAAATAAACATTCTTGAACAGATAATATAGAACAAAAAAGGACAGAAGACATTTAGAAGTGTGAGAGAGTCATCTCCCAACATGCATAGAGCCAACTTGTGCTATATACACATACATAAACATGGAAGCTGTTATAATTTCAGTATTCATAAAGATTTTCTCTCTTGATTTCCATAGAGTATAGTGCTCTGTGTGTGTGTGTGTGTGTGTGTGTGTGTGCGCATGCGCGCACGCTCGCACGCATGTGGTGCTGAGTATTGAACCCAGGACCTTGTACACATGAGGCAAGCACTCTACCAACTGAACTATACATCCCCAGTCAAGTAGTGGTTACTTTTCAATTGTATATTTGGAGATACTATACTCTTGTCATTTTCAATTTAATTTTTACTTTTATCAATTTAAAAAAACATAATTTCAAAAAACAAATGGTACTAAAGAATTCATAATGAAAAAATGACAGATTCCTGCCCAATTCCCCTCACTACTATTTCTTAATCCCAAAAGCAACAACTTCCAATTACTGTAGACATTTCCTTTGGTACCTACATTCATATTTATAAGATAATAATACTTTTTTATTTTTGTCTGATTCTCAGATCTGTTGAGTTCTTTTGAAGTCAAGAAATTAACTCTTATAACAACTGTCAACACATATTTTTCTTTATCCATATTATCAATATGAGTGTATTAAATCATATTTCTAGTCAAACCCATATTCAGTCCTTTTACTTGTATGATTAAATAAATATAGCTTATCAAAAAGTTAGTAGGGTATTATAATCATTTTCCCTCTGTATTCACTTTTTCCCCCTGGGACAATTTACCTTTTATTTTCCATTTGGTTTGGATCTCAAATGGTTTCCACAACCTTCAAACAGCTCTGAAAAAAAATGCTTCTTAATTCAATTTTCCACATGGTCAAAACTGTCAAATAATGTGCTAGTCTAGTTTCCCTGTTGAAACTTTCCTGTAAAATCTTTTTTTCAATCTTGGAAGGTTTCTCTCTAGCCCAGCTATGCTACTGCTGTCATAGGAATTCCCGACTATATTTTCTATATTATCCTCTACTTCACACCCTCATAATCGGTAAAACAAACAGCCTCCAGTAAAAAGCATGCACGTGAGGTAAATATGTAGGGTAGGCTGGAGAGTCTAAACAGGATAGATCGATCTCTCTCTCTCTCTCTCTCTCTCTCTCTCTCTCTCTCTCTCTCTCTCTCTCTCTCTCTCTCCTATCTCTATCTTTTTATACTTATAAAATTTTGGGGCTGGGGATGCAGCTCAAGCGGTAGCGCGCTCGCCTGGCATGCGTGCGGCCCGGGTTCGATCCTCAGCACCACATACAAACAAAGATGTTGTGTCCGACGAGAACTAAAAAATAAATATTAAAATTCTCTCTCTCTCTCTCTCTCTCTCTCTCTCTCTCTCTCTCTCTCTCTCTCTCTCTCTCTCCTCTCTCTTTAAAAAAAAAATTTTTTGAAGGAACTATTGCACCAATTTTTAGCCTCCAGAGTTTCTTTTAATAAGCTTGATATCTTTCTAATTTTTGATCTTTTGTACACTATATGTTTCAAGTCTCTGGAAGAATTCAGCATCTTCTCTATCTGAAAAGCATCTTCATTGTGCTGGATACCTTTTTGGGCCCTTCCAATCTGGAAAACTATCTCTTAGTTCCAGGAAATTTATTTTGACAATTTTTTTCTGGGTTATTTTCTCTGTTCTCTAGTTCTTGAATTCTGTGAATTGAATATAATGTACTTCCTTGTTAATCGGGAATAGTTTGGCAAGGAGAAAAGCCTCTCTTGGCACTTCCAGTCACAATTATAATTATTATTGCTATGTCCTTGTAATTGCTATGACAACTACTATTATGGTAGCAGAGTATTATAAGTCATGGATGCTTGAACTTGGGGTGCACTTAGAGGTGTGTGTGTGTGTGTGTGTGTGTGTGTGTGTGTGTGTATGTATGTACATGTTTGTTTTTCTAAAGTAGCTAGTCATTTTAGCATAAATTCAAATATCAGATGAATACTTTGAAATTGGTGACGGATTCCCTCTGATGTTCAAAGAAACAGCTCATGCTCACTCAAGGGAGTAGTTGGCATGTTGAGGGAGTGACAGTCTGCTAGTGACAGAGTTTGAAATGAATCCTGCTTCCCCCACCAGTTCCTTAAGCTCAGAACTTCAAAGAAAGCATCTGGCATTAAAGCAGCCAATTTTCTCCTTTGCTTTTGGAATGAAGGCAGTTCATCTGCTACCTAGAATGTTTAGCTTTTATACTTCCCTTCCACATCTATAATCAAGGTAAGACAAGAGAAAAGAGAAAGAAAAGAGGGTAAGAATAAGGGAAAAACGTTAATTTATATAAGATTGAGGACCTACTACATGTACTTAGCACTCAGAATGATAAATCTATCCTAAAGAAAGGATATTAGGGGATAAAAATGAAGAGCTAGCTAGACCAGATTCTGTTAAAGAAAGATGAGGGTCAAATGCTGTTAAGATTTACTATATAAATTCATAGAGGCAAAAGCAGACTGAAGAATTGGTGACAGGATTAAGCAACCAGGATTTAAACCCACATGTAAACAATTGCCTGATTATGACAAAAGTTCTCTAGTAGTGTACTTGGGAAAGGATGACCTTTATTGTAAATGGTCCAAGTCATTTGGATATACTCATGAAAAAATAATCTTGATCCATGCCTCACACTACATACAAAAGTTACTACCAGATGGATTATAAACTTAAATGTGAAAAGGATAAAGCTTCCAGGAGACAATCTAAAAGTGTCAAAGTAAAGATCTCTTAAATAGGTCACATGAACTCTAGAAGAAAAGATGATAGCATACTACATTAAAATAAAGATATTTGTTTATCAAAAGACACCATTAGGATAGTACTATGGATTGAATGTTTGTGTACCTGCTCTCTCCCCCAACAAATGCATATGTTGAAATTCTATCTCCCATTGTGATAGTATAAGGGGTGAGGCCTTTGGAAGGTATTTAAGTTATTCTGGTGAATGTTTATGAATAAGATTATTGCCCTTATAAAGAGGGGTACAGGTACCTGCTTCCTCTTTCTGTCTCTATTATATGAGAGTACAATGAGAAAACAGGCATCTGCAAATAAAGAAGTGATCCCTCATCAGACAATGAATTGGCTGACACTTTGACCTTGGACTTTCTGGTTTCCAGAACTTTGAGAAGTATTTGTTGTTTAAGCAACTTGGTCTGTGATAATTTGTTCCAGTATTCCTAACTGAGTAAGATAGGGAGGAGTTCTGTCATAAAACAGGTAAAAATATTTGCTATATATACAGAGAGCAAATGTTTCCACACAGAGAGACACACACGTATATATGGTCAACTGAATGGATTAAGAGATGTCTAAGATTAAGAGACTCTGGGGTGAGTTGAGGGTACTGCCAGAAATGACTGACATATGTGACATCAATCTGAGGGGGAAGACAAGCCCTGAGAGTAGGTGGTACAGACTAATAGGCTGGGGACCTGGATGGAACAAAAACTAGAAGAAGTCAACAGAAAGAGGAACCAAGAAGTGGAGTATTGCTATGAATAACCTAACCATGTAGTCTGTAAGAATTTGAAACTGTTTGGAGGAGGAATTTGAAAACATTTGGAGATACAGGATGGAGAATACATAGAACTTTGTAAGCAGAGCTTAATGGGCAGTTCTAGTGGGAGCTCAGAGACCAAAATGCTGATAGGAATGTGAATAGTAAAAGCCTTGCTCGTGAGATTGGAGACAGAAATAAGGACTCTATTGGGAATCGGATTACAGGCAATTGTATTACTTTGTGGCAAAGAAGTTGTCAACATTTTGTCCATATCCTGAGACTTTGTCTGAGGCTAAATGTAAAGGTGATGGAGTAAATAACCTGACAGAGGAAATTTCAAGTTTGCAACACATGCAGGCAATGTCATGGGTATTGCTGGCAGCTTTTAGCCATGTTTACTATGAAAACAAGAGCAAATGCAGAGCAGAAAGATTTGAAAAACTTGCCATTTGGCCTGAAGAGTATCTGTAGAATTGGGGCCAAGGAAGAGATTTATGCCATTAAAGAGAAACAAGGGGGCTGGGGCTGGGGCTCAGTGGGAGCGTGCTTGCCTAGCATGTATGAGGCACTGGGTTTGAGTCTCAGTACTGCATATAAATACATAAAATAAAGTCCATTTACAACTAGGAAAATATTTAAAAAGAGAGAGAGAAACCAAATGCTTTTTATGGCTACACTAAGAAAGATGCTTGAGGGTATACCAGGAATCAGTAAGACCCACACCTATGGCAGGGTATAAAACTGGAAACATCTTTGAAAGACATTGCTTTGAGAAGGAAATAAAGCACAGTGACCACCTAGGAAATTGTTTCCCTGGGATTCATCCACCATATTCAGCTGCCCCGACACTCAGAGGCTGTTGTAGCCATGGTCCAATAGGGGCCAGCTACTGCTGGAGATGATGGCAGATTATGGCATCACCTATGATATGCTGGTTCTGCAGAAATGCAGGACACTGGAGTTAGGGGGTCATGGAGGCTCCCACTGAGATTTCAAAGGAAGGTCTAAGAGGCTGAGAAACATGTAGCAGGGTCAGGATCTGTAAGGTGGAAAACCTCTTAGAGGGTGACTCATGGAACTGTGAGGATGAAGTCAAAACCGGAATGGCAACCTTCAAAATTAATAGATGTCAGTAATACAGAACATCTGCAGAGAAAATCTGCTGGATGCACACAGAGCTAGCCTAAGAAAGAGGCCATGTGGGCTGCAACCAGAAAGGCCATAGGGGCAGGGCTGCACAAGCCCTTTGAAGATCAGATCTAGCTGCCATGTGCCCGGTTGCTGGACATTGAACTACAGGACTGGTTTGCTCAGCAGGGTTTGGTCTTGCTTTATCCCTTCTTTCTATACCCCTATTCCTCCCTTTTGGAACAGGAATGTTTACTTTGTGTCATTGTATATTGGGTGTATGTAACTTGATTTTGATTTTACAGGTGTTCTCAACTAAGAGTTTGTTTTGAGACTCAGAGGAAACTTTGGACTTGGGCTTTTAGGAAATATTGGAACTATTAAGATTATGAGGACTCATAGGGAATTGGAAATTAATATCATAATGAGATGTTACACCACATATCCACAAATATGGATACATTTTTAAAAATTGATAATACTGCTTATCAATTAATATAACTGATACTGATAAGCACTGGTGGGAGTGTAATTGGTACCAGCGCTTTGGAATCCTTTCTGGCAGCATATGCTACAGGTGAATATAGGCATACTGTATGACCCAGAAATTCATTTCCTGGGTATATATTCAACACAATTACATGGACTTGTTCTTCAGAAAATGTACAATAATTCACAGTAGACCCAAACTGCAAACAAATAAAAATGTCCACAAATAATAGAATGGACACAAAATAAACCTTGGTATACTTATATAACTAAACATTACACAATAAGTGAAGAGATTTCACATACACACAACATGGATTAGCATAATGTTTTGTGAAAAAAGTCAGTCAAAACAATGTACACTATATGACTCCATTAATACAAAGTTAAAAAAAAAAACAGACTCAACTAATGTATACTGTTAGAAGTCAGGGTAGTGGTTACCCTTGGAGAATAGGAACTGAAGGGGAGAGATGCGGATTCCCAGGATACTATAATGTTCTATTTTTAATGTATATTTTTCATTTTAAAAATTCATCAAGCAGTACATTTAGGATTTGTGCATTTTCTCTAAGTATGTTATATCTGAAGGTGAAGTTAAATTCATCAAGCAGTATATTTAGGATTTGTGCATTTTCTCTAAGTATGTTATATCTGAAGGTGAAGTTTGAGTAAAGTTTAAACAAATAAATGGCTCAGAATTCACAGGGGCAAGACAGAGCAGGGATAGCTCACAAATAATCATGGAGGGTCCATAAAAAATTCTGCTAACAGCTACAAAGATGGTGGTGATGATGGTTTGTGGGTGGGTTGACTATGGGGCCAGGCAAATAAAGCATGGTGACAAATTCATAATGTTCCAATAATGACAATAACTTCATACTGTGCTGGTGTGAATGTCGTATTTTTGTTGCTGATTTACCTGTTTTCTATACAAACAGGTATAAATTATTAATAAGACCAAGTTATTATTCATACAATGGGGTATATTATTCGGAGGTTATAAAAAAAAGAATGACCTAGATCTACATTTATCAACATAAAATGCAATATGGAGAGAAAAAATCACCATCCATACAGTGTAATATTAATAATGCAAATATTAAAAATATACACTCTATTTATGAGTGCATGCAGATGACTAAAAAGAGTTATTTGGGTTTGTGGGAATTCTGCACCTCAATTTCAGTACAGTGATTACAGTGGGGTATGGGGAAAAGCAACAGGAAGAATTGAGTTTTATCAGCATTTGTAATTTTTATTTTCTAAAAATATCTAAACAAAACATGGGAAAATGTTAACATATCTCAAACCTAGGAGACAAGTACAAAATTGTATATTATCTTCTGTACTTCTTATTTATATTTGAAAGGTTTTATTACAAAAATATTTTTAACTTATATTTGAAAAGTACCACTTATGCTCAGTTTCTGTTGCAAAAATTACTTTGTGTTGATGTGTAAAAAGAAGTTCAATTCTAAGTTCATTTAATTATAAACACATTTTTGTTTTGTTTTTTATGTTTACTTATTCTTAAATTAATATGTATATAAACATAAAAATTGTAATATTGATGGGGTACCATATGATGTTTTGATACTGGTATATATTGCATTATGCTTAAGTCAGGTCTAACACATCAAACGTTTATTACTTCTTTATGATGAAAACTTTCAGAATCCTTTCTTCTAGCTTTTCAAAATGTGCAATGGCACATGAGAACACCTTACTCCTGACTTTATATAAGCAGGTTTTTCATCTCCCTGAAAGTCCAGCAAAATATTCAAGATATTCATAAGTCACAAAGATAAGTGACATTTTTTTTATTATAGGAGACTACCTTATGCATGGCAAGACATCTATTATCCCTGGCCTTTTTGCCTACTAAATGCCAATTGTGTCTCCCAGTGATTGTGTAAACAACTGTTATGGTTTGAATATGAGATGAAAAGCTCATGTTAGGCAATGCAGGAATGATCACAGGAAAAATGATTAGATCAAGATAACTGTAGCCTTGTCGGTGAAGTCATTAATTTCATGGACTAATAATTAATCCAATTTGAATGGGTGGTAACTGTAGGCAGGTGGGGCATGGCTGGAGGAAGTAGCCCCCTGAAGGAATGCCATTGGTGATTATATTCTGTACCTAGCTCCTCTCTCTGCTTTCCTCTGGCCATGAGCTGAAGAGATTTCCTCCACCATGATCTTCCATCATAACAGTCTACCTCACCCCAGGGATAGAACAATGGAGCCAGCTGACCATGGACTGAAACCTTTGAAACCATGAGCCAAAAAGTTTTCCTCCCCTAAGTTGTTTTTGTCAGGTATTTCCGTGAGGGCAATGAAAAGTTCACACCCCTCCCCCAATTTCTCAAATGCCCTCTAAGGGTAGTTCTATCCTTATTGAGTATTCCTGCCCTAAATGTCTCCCCAACTTATCAATAAATGTGCAATGCTCCATCTCTTCTTTGGGAAACCTTTTGTCTATATATGGCATGGCTGTCAAGGAATCTTCCAGAACTTTCTACTTACTGGAAAAGCTCCCAAATCACTACTTGGACCCAAGCCTGCTTCTTGCTCCTATTCTCTGTGGCCTGAGATGATTTTTCTCTCCTCTTGTGAGTTTTGCTACCCTCTCATCCCTCAGGGTTCTATTTCTTCCTTGACTGGTTAGAGTGTAAGAGAGTCTTGCCAGCTTCCCTGCTTTTTCCTGAGATAACCTTGGTGAAAAGCAGTCTGATGTAGAGGGAGGACCTGTCGGGGCATTGCATTAATCAACCTCATATTACTATAATAAAATACCCATCAAGAATACTTAAGAGGTCAGGAGAAGGTTTATTTTGACTCATGGTTCCAGAGATTCGAGTGCAATCAGGCAGCTTCCCGTTGGTTTGGGCCTCAGCATGGGTGGCCCACTGTGGCAGGAGCACACGTACAAGTGAGTGATCACATTTGCAGACAGAAAGCAGAGATGGATGGGGATGGGTGAGATCCTTTCAAGGACACATCCCCCAAGGACCTAAGGAACTCCCATAAGGCCCCATCTCTTAAAAATTCATAGCACCTCTTAGAATGACCACCCTGGGGCCTAAAATTTTACATATGGGCCTTCAGGGTCACTACCTATGTTCAAACCATAGCAGGCATTGAGGCAGACACACCTGGGTATGAAGCCTGGCTCTGACATGGAATGCCTCTCTCCATAATCACTGTTCTTTAATCTCTCTGGACCTCGCTTTCATTGCCTATGAAGTGGGAGTAATAATTACTACTACAAATACATATTGGAAGAGATTGAGTTAATGTATTTTTCTTTTCACTTTATTTCTAAAGTGTCTTAACAAGGACAGTGGGGAAATAGGATACTAGCTGATGATCTAACCGGTGGATGATGTTTACTATCTGAAGAAACTTACCTGGGTGCTATGTCTGGGTACCAGAAATGGCCCCTGAGGGTCAGAGCTTCACATCAAAGCCCCCAAAGTCAGTAGTGGGGCACAGAGCAAGGGAACCAAAAGGAAGTCAATGATCAGAAACTGCTCTGCACACAATGTACAAAAAAAATCATCAAGCAAGAATATGGGTGGCATTAGAACAAAATCCATTGATAGTACCCATATTGAGTCTAGAGCCTTCCCGTATGATATCCTATTGAATCCTCTCATCTTATTTAATCATCTCTTAATCCTATGGTATGAGTATTCTCAGCCCCATCTTTATTCTCAGCCCCAAACTTTCTGAGGTTGAATTCTTGCTTATTAGTATTTGACCTCAGCAAATCATGCACCCAGCACTCAGGTTCACCTCCCTCATCTTTAAAGCGGTAGCAACAATTTACCTGTTTTGTTAGATTTTTATGAGGATTAAGTAAGTCAATGAATATAAAGCATTCAGACAGTACCTGAAGTATAGCCAAACCTATGAAAGCCAAGGTGAACATCATTTTTAGGTAGGTGAGCTGTCACACAGAGAAATTGAGCAATGTCCCTCCAGTGCAAAACATTAGGCATCTAATTAGAGTTTGAGGATGGGCCATGGGGCAAGTATTTACTTAGGACTCTCTAAAATTTGTTTATTCACAAAGAGACACACTGTGGAACAGTAAACAGAAAGTTTTTTGTATGCTTCACAGCTCTAGGATGAGCAGGTTATATAAAATTTTCACATGTTGAATCATGAATGTCTTACAGACACCCAAAATAGACTTTATTCTATTGTTACACTTGCTTTTGTTGCCTCGAATTTCAAGTATTATTTAACATCTTCAAGGTTTCTTTTTCTATAATTAATTGCACTGTGAAGATTCAATATTGTCTGTGCACAAGAATAGAGTACATTGTCATTAAGCTCTCTACAGTATGTTTTAAGTTCACCATTTAGGTAAGTTTGCAATATAGTTAACAAGTGCCAGTTTCATATTGTGAAATAAAAATAATCAAGTCCCTCAACATTGCCTATGAACAATACCCTTCAAACAGAAAAGACAGGTCTTCCTTAATGGACACATTGAGACTCTATTCTATGACATCAGGTTGTTGCTTCTGTAGGATCTTATTTAGCCATGTAAAAACAAAGTGCATTATTTGTTATTAGTTAAAATAGTATCTAATTATGCACAGTTGGATATCAATGACATAAAAGCAATTATGGTGCAATCAAGCAAAATGGCATTGTTGGCAGGTTCCACTTTTCATTCCTAAATTACCACATTGGCAAAAATCAAGCCTTTATTATTAGTACCACTGTAAAGCCAATCAAATAGTCCATTTATATGGTCCCCTTTGGTGTCTCTCAAAAGTTGGTGCCCATACCTGGGGAGCATAATTAATTCACAGTGTTGTTTTTCAGTCTCTCCTCCCCAAGAAAACCTCTGAAGAATGGGGTTATCCTCCCAAAATTTAATAGGACCCAAAATCACTTTTATTAAGCTTCAATCTTCATCCATCAGAGTTTGTAATTTCTCACATATCCTTAATTATCAGGCTTCCTGGTAAATGATGCCATTGTGATAATTCAGTTCAGTGGAGTGCTCAAATTGTCTATTTTGATCAATTTTATCATGAGATAAACCAGAAATATAATTTGTTATGGTTTTGGTTTTAAATGTCCCCAAAAAGCCTATGTGTTGAAGGCTTGATTCCCCCCTGCAGCACGATTCAGAGGTGGATGTCTTTGGAAAGTGATTGGATCATGAGGGCTCTGACCTCATGAATGGATCAATCTGTTTATAGATTTATATCTTAATAGTTTGGAGAAAGGACATTGTTACAAAAGTGAACTCTCTCTTTACCTTCTGGCTGCCACCTGTGAGCGACTTTGCTCTACCACATGCTCCCTGCATTATGTTCTACCTTGCCACAGGCCTAAAAAGATGGAGTCAGCCAGCCATGGATGAAGCCTATCAAAGTGTGTGAGCCAAAGTAAATCTTCCCTCCCTCCCTTAAGTTGATTTTCTCAGGTGTTTTGTCATAGTGACAGAAAACTGACTAACATACACCTGAAAGAATTTAGTTTAATGAAAACCTTTCTAAAATATGTAGTGTATATTAAATATTTAATAAGTATGCTAATAAGACAATAACTAATATGCTAATACTAACACTATGTAGTGCTTTCTATGAGCCAGTCACTGTCTTTATAAATATTAATTTATTTAATCTTCACAGAAAATAAAGTAAATAGCTACTATTTTTCTTCTTTTACTGAAAAAACAATCACTAATTTTTTTCAGATTAGTTGACTTACCCAAGTTATAAGGATAGTAAATTCAAATGAAGATTGAAACTCAGTAATCCGGCTCCACCCATTTAACCACTGTAGGTTGTATTGCCAGTGTAGAGTTAATGTTTACATGTAAAAGTTCATTAACGATTTAACATCATAAATTATATGAGGACCACCATCATGGACATAAAATCCCATTGGAAAATAATGCAAATAAAGCAGGGTAAGAGGTCAAGTAAGGGCATGTGCTGGAGAAAGCAAGAAAGTGGTTTAGAGCTTGAGCTTGTTAATTTGGAGGTTTTAATAAAAGTATAAATAAAAAAGAACAAAAATTGCAATAATTCCTACCATTATCATCATTTTAGAGGGTATCTTGCAAGTCTATTTTTGTATACTATAGATGCATTTTTAAAATGCAAAGGCAGTTTATAGTTTAGAGATCATGTGGATTCTGAAAAAGAAATAGAACTTTCCCAAAAATTCTAGACTTGTTTCCTTATCTGCAAAAAGTATATCATTAGAACTTATACTCATTGAATCATAGGGAGATATTTTATACAAAGTACTGAGTATAATGTTTGGCACACAGAAAGCACTTCACAAAAGTTAGACATTGTTATTAGTATCAACTTTACAAAGCATTTTCAACTTATATTCCTACCCAAATACAGATTTTGATTTTTTCTCACTTTATTAAACATTCTTCAAAATAATTTTACTTTTTTATTTTATTGATACACAAAACATAAAAATTATACATGTTAATGAGGTGCCATGTAATGTTTGATACATATATACATTGGATATCGTTTGAATAAGGTTGAGCATCTATCTCCTCAAACCTATACCATTTATTGGTGGTGAAAACTTTCAAAATCCTTTCTTGTTTTTTAGTGTACAGTATATTATTGTTGTCTATAGTCACCCTACTGTACAATAGCACACCAGAACCTCTTGCTCCTGTCTAACTATAACTTAATACCCATTGATCAACCTGCCCCCATCCCACCCCCATTCTCCAGCCTCTGGAAGCTAGCATTCTACTCCCTTCTGTGAGATCATTTTTAGATTCCACATGAATGAGATAACCCAGTACTTGTCTTTCTGTATTCACCATAATTATCTCCAGTTCCATCCATATCGTTGTAAATTAAGGAGTTTTCTTCTTTTTATAGCTGGATAGTATTTCATTATGTATATGTACCATATTTATTTAGGTTTTATGTACTATTTTTATTTAGGTTTCAAGTATGGAAATCGGAATTTTTTCCTATGCTTTTTTTCCTGACCTCAGTTTTCTTCATGATCACCTTGCTTATTTATGTACACTTAATAACCACTTCCCTATCATGTTAATATCACAAATTTAAAACTACTTTTCCCCTCTGTTTTTAACAGTAACAATAGTTCATAAGAAGGCATTTGATCTGGTTCTTCATCCTGACACCTTTTTAAGCAGCAATATCTGTGCATCTCTCTAATGGATTTCATCAGTTTTCCCACCCTAAAAGGGTCATCTCTACTTGTTTAGTTTGGGGAATTGAGATAGAGTCTGTCAAAGATTTTTTGGATCTTTGTCCAAATCTTTAAACTCAAGATAAAAAGTAAAGATTTAGATTTAATGTTATTTTTCATTAAGAGTATAAATACTAACCAGCCTGGGTCATTGAGTCAAAGGTCACTAAGCCAGAACTAAAGCCAGAGGCAGTGACAGAGGGAAGAACAGTCCTCAGGCTGGAGCTGAGCTCCTGTGTTTGTTGAGCAGCCAAGAATTAGCTGCAGCAGTGCCCCAGTTCTGTTTGGCATGTTTGTCCTCATGAGGAGCCAGATGAGGCTCTTTGCAACAGATGTCTGTGTTCCTTGTAAGCCAGGAATAAAAGCATCCTTTGCCCCACAGAGTGTGGCATGTCACTGGGGTACATGTCCTCTCCTTGTCACCCTCGGTCAGGCTATCACATCACTAATCCTTCTAAATAGGGAATGGGGAGGAGGTTCTACCAAGAGCTCTCCTTCTTGACTTTCCAGTCTTCAGATGGAGAGCCTGGATTCATATGAGTCTGTCCTCCATTTCAGACCTCTCTGTGCCACAACCAACAATAATTCTAGCAAATTGGTGCCACCCTTTCATATATTCCATTATCGGTTTCCAATACTTGTATTAGACTCTTTTATATTCATGTAAGTGGAAATCCAGGGAAGTGATGGACTTTTTGCCTGCATTCCATTAGTTTCTTGTCCAGGAATCCCTTAATTTCTCTCTAACCTGCACTTAAGGAAGTGCTACTGTACATTGCTAATGGGGTGGGGAGGAAGCACTTCAATCTTCTTTGGGAAATGCAAGCGAAAATGAACTCCTTTACTTAAGGAGCTTAGCCACAGAATTTTTCTAATGTTAATATGAGATATTCCCAAGCTGTCTTTCTTTTTCCGGTTGAGAAAAACAAGGCAGAGAAATTCAGATGAAGGCTATAGCAGGAACTACACAGACCTTTTTAACTTACTGGACTTGTTAAAGAATAAAACTTAGTCTCTTCTTTCAGTCTATGCAGGTATAATGCATTTCCTCTGGTTTGAGACAAAGGGTTGCTTCCAGGTATTGAAAGACCATAAACTCTTGAATTTTGGGCCTGTTGATAGAATTAGAATAAAATTGTATTGATAAGATGGTATTCCAATATAAGAGTATTAAAGAAATGTGAAGGATTAAGGAGAAATGTAACCAAATGTATTCAGCAATTCTTTCTAGTTAGAACCTGCAGAATAATCATTTGCTTTATTGGTTTCTCTTTCTTAGGTTTCACTGTGTTAACAAAAGTATTATTTCTGGTGAGAAAAACTTATAATTATATTGGTATGACTCTCCTATGCAAAATCTATGCCTTGCAATTCATGCCAGAAAATCAGAGACAGTTTCTTGGTCGAGTGCTGGGCAGGGGATATTACAGGGATAACCTGGGAAGTAGGAATGTGGGCAGAGTCCGTTGAAGCAGCAGGATGGTGACCAGCCTGAGTTCCCCTTAGTTCTGCCACCACCCAGACATGAGACCACATCCTCACCTCCTGTTCCCTTCTCAACCCTCATCATTATGTTTTTCAACTTTCACCTCATGAATTAGTAAATTTGAATTGGTGGTCATGTGAAAAGAAATTTTTCAAGTAAGTCTTGATAAGCAAACTCTCTAGTTAAGTTTACTGTCTGCTATTCCTGGAGCAAGTATTTCCTAGAGCAAGCAACTACATTTTGGTAGGTGGGATTCTGGTCCTAGTATTGTTGAGCACAGAGAACCCCCTCTCTCTAATCTGCTACCCTCCAACCTACACACAGTAGTCAAGTAATCATTTCAAGTCACAAATCTGTTGACATTATTTTCCTGTTGTCTAATTGTTATTGTTTTTAAATTCCCTCCTATAAATGGTGGGGGTGGGAGGAATGCAGTCCCTAAAGAATTTTGCATTCAGAAGTTGCATGGTTTGGTCCTAACTTTTCTTTCAACCTCATCACTCTCCTGTCTATTCCTTAAGTGCCACATATGCTATTTTTGTTTCTCTCTCTCTCTCTCTCTCTCTCTCTCTCTCTCTCTCTCCAAATATTTACATTTCTTCCCTTAGTCAATTGAAAAAATGTCCAGCTTTTCTTCAGAGTTGAGTGTAAATGTCATTTTGAATTTTCCTTGATGCCCTCCCTGGTCCTTCATAAATCTTTTACATACCTGTATTTATTTCTATCAAAACTCTTATCAATTGCCTTGTAATTATCTGTATCCTCATCTCCCTCTCCCAGTACATTGTCCACCTCTTGAGAGCAGGGACTATGGAGTTCATGCTTTCATTACCACTATTTAACATGGTGTCTGGCACATAGTATACCCAGACTTCACTCCCAGCACACAACTGTTGCTGGAAAAGGTAAAAAGTAGGACCTTGAGGAGGCAAAGAAGACCTCCCAAGATGAGAGGTTGTTAAAAGTGAGAAGAAGGAACCAAGAGGAAGGACAGGAAATCTTCACCATCAACATGAAGGGCACATTCTAAAGATCAATGGTCTGTGAAAATCATTTTTATGTAAGAAACACAAATGACTTAAACAAATGCAGCAGATGTACACTTTTATAAGCACAAAATTCACATATGTAAAATATAATTTTATTTTGATTATCTATTTCGATCTCTAATGTCAAACAACATAATCAATAATTCTGTGGGTTTTCTCAATCCAGTCCAGGAATTTGGGGCATTTCTAAGATTCTCCCCCTCCTCCATTGCTTTCCTTGGAAGTCAGGATGAATTCCCAAGGGCCAGCTTTAACAAAGGAGCTTTGGTCCACCTGCCATCCTCTGTCCTGGCTGGCATCTTCCAGGGATGCTTGATCCACCTGTTCTTGGCTCTGAACTCTGTTGCATCTGCTGTTGAAGAATTCACATCCCAACCTGCCCTTAGATGCCAGCTCCAAGTGCCCTAAGCCTTCTACCAAACCATCAGTGGTCAGCCAAACATCTATAATTCAGGCCTGGGATTTTTTCTTCTCCTTTTGTTGGTCACATAAGTGAACTGAAAAAGAGGCATTGGTGTAACCACAGAGGCCAAAACAGGGATCTGAGCTAATCTGGCTATCATTGTTCACACCCTCTGGTCCTGCTCAGGCGTGATCCCATGGACTGTTCTGCTTTCCAAAGACTTCTGCTCAGCCTGTCTTTACTCCTCAGTAGCTCTGACAGACCCAGTTTGTAATAGGAAATTCCACATATATCAGCACTCAGTGCCTCATATTCAAGTGTTACTTCTCTACCAGAGACGAGTAATGCCGAGGACTGTTTCTCAAAAAAGTGTGCAATTCTCTGCTGTAGACAGCACAGCCACGCTCTTGGACACTGGGGACCCATCCTGTGATTCTTGCTCTGGAACTTGCCATAAACATCACAGTGAATCTTTGCCCACCACCAACACCTCCAGCGCTTCAAGTGGTAGGACTGCTCACACAGCAGTCTGGATCTGCTACAGAACCCTTTCCTGTTCTAGACCCCTCTCAAAGATGGGCACCTTCCATTTTACTTATAACCTGGAGAAGTTTCCCTTAATACGAAATATGTTGTCTCAGAACCCAAAAGGCTTATCAGGCCTTTATGTTGTAGTAGGGATACAAGGTGCACCAATTTGTCTTGGAGAAGGCATCTTGGCATGCCTCTGATACTGGGCCCCTGAAAGCATTACCAAAGTCCAAGATCCCTGAATCTTCATATGGCTTGTCTCCTACCCTCTGGAGTACATGTGCCACCTCTTGCTAATTCTGCCCAATCAACATGATATAATGGATCAGTGTGATTTTCTGCAGGATAATCACACAGTCCCCTCTTTGGACTATATTTTAATAGAGGGTAGAAGAGTTAACATAGCTCTATGGCTGAATTTTAAATAAGTTTATCACCCAGCCCACATGAATATGAATAATTTCTGATCCTCTGTTTTGATTAAAATGAGAAAGAGTATTTGCCAAACCAACAGCCAAATACTGTATGCCTGATGAGGAATACTACTTGGTTGAACTTGACATTCTCCAGGATCCAGCAAGTTTCTGCAGGACCATATTAGCAAACTAAATGAGGCCATGACAAGGACCACCACCCCTGCATTCTTTTTATTTATTTATTTTTAATATTTTTAGTTGTCAAGGGACCTTTATTTTATTTATTTATATGCAGTGTTGAGAATCGAACCCAGTGCCTCACACATGCTAGGCAAGTGCTCTACCACTGAGCCACAACCCCAGCCCCCTGCATTCTTTAGATTTTAACTGAGGCAGTAAACTTTTTTCATTCTCTTGGGCAGAAAGACTAGGTTTTATTCAATATCTTTGATGGCTCTTTCAGGAGTTTCATCTTCATTTTCTTCTCTTTGCTAGCTTTTATCCCACAAGAAAAGAATCCCAAATGGGTGTTACTCCATTTTAGCCAGGATTTCACTTCTTGTCTGGCTCCAATATGCCCCTACTCTAACAATGAGCCCCTGATGATACTTCCAGTGTCTATATTCCAATATCAGCTCACACCGTGTTTCAAATAGCCCTCAAAATATTTATGAACTGATCTTTTTCCAGTGTACAATTACTCTATTAAATTGCCATAGGTTTTTGTTTTTGGGGGGTTTTTTTGGTGGGGGGGGGGGAAATCATTGAAATATATACCTGTCATGTTATTGCAGAATTCTTCATTTTGGAGACCAAGTCACTTTATTCAATGGATTTCAGATAAGAAAGTTGTCTCAAAACCGAGAACTGAGCAAGAATCATGAGCTCTCATTAAGACAATTGCCCTCTGTCTCCCAGTCAACCATCCTTCATTTCTTCTGAGAGCACAAATTGAGTAGTACCTTTATTTGCTACTATTTTGCCTTAGTGGTGCTATATTCTATTAATCATCTTTGAAACTTTCTGAGGGTCAGGCTCCCTTGGCTGTCATGCTAATAATTATGATCAAATTACAAACACTACCCCTTCAATCAGGAGCTGAAGAATAAATTGCTGTTCCTTGACCTATATTACTTTAGGGTCCTATTATCCACATTGCTAACAGTGAGTTTTCTTTAAAAGGATTTTTTACCAACAGCCTTACCCTCTAAGGACACGCACCCTGAATGCCAATGACATGTTCTCTCACACATTACTAATGGTCTTTGTGAAAGGGCTTTTCTCTGGATCCTCCCATGGAACATCCTTTGAAGTGTTTTTTGAATTCCCATAATTTACCCATTCTAACCTGCCTACTTCCTTAAGTCTCTAAATTTCTTCCTTCAACATCTGTCCCAGTGACTAAGGCATCTTAGCTTTGCTCAGTTTGGGTATCACTTTCTCCAGACTTCTGTGAATACCAGTAAATGTGTCCCATCATCTGGGGTCTTTGCCAAGATGTTAAGTGCTGTATCCTAAGAAAGTGTCTCTCTGTCAACAAATTCTTATTTAAACAGTCTCTCCAAGTATCTTTAAAAATCCAATCATCAGGGTGCTCTCCTGGTTCTGTTGGTACAAGCTAGTTAATTCTCACACTTTCTCCAGGGTGTAATCTCTTTCCCTGCTTATCAGACCCAACATGCCTCCAACTGGGTTATGCTAGAATTTAACCTAGTTATATACCTGGCAGCCAGCAGAGGACCTGGGGTTGTTCCTGAAGAGAGTACTTGCCAGCATGCTGAGAGCAACCCCAGTGTCTCAAAGCATGTGGAAGTATCAGCTCTCTAGGGTAAGGTGTGCTGTCCTGCAGAACTGAAGGTTTGGGGGAGACCAGAGAGTCAGATTCCTCAGAAGCATCCACCCAGTTGTCCTCATCCCTTTTTGGGGGTTCCATGTTTTCCACTCAGGGTAAATGAACGTAACAGATGTAACAAATCTGCCTTGCTTGAAGACTTCTATGTCTTTGGGGATCTTTAATTCTATCAATCCCTGAATCTGTCCCTCAGTTATGTCAGCTTTTCTCTGCAGGAGACAATGGCCTGGTACATAGAAGGTTCTATTTGTTAAATGGATGGATGCATGCATGCATGGATGGATGCATGGATTGATGGCTAGTAGAAGAATGAATGACACTGGACAAGCAGGGGGGTATGCAAAAGTATACAGGCTACTAAAATGTCTTGGTTTTATGGTATTTCAAAATTATGCAATGAATGTAGATAAGAAGATATAAAAGAATCAGGGTCATTTTTTTCTAGAAGAAAATAGACCTTCATAGCCTTTCTTGTGTTTTTGTATCTAATAAATCATAACCATGAATTATTCAACAAAACATTCCTTGATAGTGTTTGTCATGTCTCTCATAAAACAAAAACCATAAATATGATATATAGAATATAACATGGAAAAATATTTTGCATAGAATAAAATAATGAGGAAATTCAAAATTACAATGTTTAGAGCTATGTATAAACTGCTTTCTTTCTTTATATATAAAGAGCAAAAAGTTGGAATATGTCCCAAGTTTATATTTTTATTTATTGTATATTGAAAGCTTGGTATATTTTAAAGATACCTGAATAAAAATCTGATTCAGAAAAATAAATCATCAGGAAAATATAGTTTGGGATTATGAAAAACAGTAGGAAAGAGTGACATTTATCTGCTCATAATGCTATTTGGACACAAAATCTTGTTTAGTAAATGTTTCACTATCAGAATGTTTGTCTTTAAAAATACCACAAGCATTAATGTCACAAAATGAATCACACCCAAATAATTGAGTGAAACAACAAAATTTGAAGCCAAGACTGCATGAAAACCAATCTGAACAAGAACAATTGAAGATAAAAAGAGCAAATGAAAAAGCTACACGTGAAGAAAAATAAAATTTACTAAATGTCCTACATGAGCAAGCAGATTATCTGCAAATAATATGATCTCTATCTTTATTATTTAATATTTCCAATATTAAATGCAAAGGTATTTGGTACTCAAAATTCATCATTTTTGAATTTTGCTACAATTTTCTGTTATCTTTATGCTCTTGAGAACTTATCTGTTGCCTCCCTATGGAATGTTTGCTGCTCTGCATTCTTCCAAGCCCAAGTTCAAAATCATCACGTTAGTAGCTTGAAATCAGTCATGCTGGTAGTGGCTACACACAGAAACTGGCAAACACTGCCCATCAGGGGTTTTCTTTGTTCAGAGATCTACTTGTTGAACATTTACCAGCACACCCTAGCAAAATTCTTTCTGGCCATAAAAATTTGGGACAGGTCTTGGTTCTCTCTGAACAAGGACTAAATACTTAAATGTTTTGGAATCCATGTGACAGATGATATCCAAGTCCACACAAACAGTATTTGATATGCCCCTTCTTCCAAGATTCCTGAAGCCAAGAACTGCACTATACCAACATCATAAGGCAGGGAAACTTTGTTCTGATCAACAAGAACCAGTTTTGTTTCCTGTTCTACTCTACATATCACCTTAACTTGTCAAAACAGTTCATCTGAAAAAAAAATCTCTTTATATATAGTATTAAAAGCTTACAACAGTACATTTTTATTCACCCCTTTTTCTCTTTTTGTTTTTTTTTTTAATATTTCTTTTTAGTTGTTATATGTGGTGCTTAGGATCGAACCCAGTGCCTCATACATGCTGGGTGAGCACTCTACTGCTGAGCCACAACCCCAGGCCTCTTTTTGATATCTTTATTATGCATTTATGCTGGTTTTGTTTTAAATGGTCAAATGGCTTTCAAAGATATAAGGAAATGTTTAAAATTTTGTATATTTATCACTTATTTTAGTGTTTATGACACTCTTTGCTCACTATTGAAGATCCAAGTTTTCTATTGATCTCATTTCTGTTCAACTGAAAATGCCCCATTAGCATTTTTAGTAGTAAAGATTTTTAGATGAGATAGGCAGTGGCCACAGGACTGAAACAGGGATTGGGAGAGACAGTCAGGACCCACCCGTTGCATTGGTCACCTGGCAAAGGGAACGAACGGTCACCATTTGCATGGGAAACTACCATGGCAGAGAAATGGCGTCACGGGCGGAGGAGATAACTGCATTGAAACCAGTGCGACAGTGACTTCTTCCCTTCCCTTCTAATATCTTTCCTCCCAAGCATCAAATAAATCTATAAGAGTAAACAGAAACTCAGCAGTCAAACAGAACAAGAAGTAACATGAGCAGCATAAAAAAGCAAGGAAGAAAAGGAGTACAAACAATGAAGGACAGCCTAAATATTCAGGTGGACCTAGAGTCAGCAGAAAAATGGTCATATAAAGAACTCAAGGAATACCTTAGACAAATGGAATGGAACCTTAAAGAAGATACGAGACAGCAAATCCAAACAGTGAAAGAACACTTTGAAAATGAATTACATAAACAGATAAAAGAAGAAGTTAAGCATCTTTATCAGGAGATAGAGATTATAAAAAAAACCAAACAATAATTCTAGAAATGAAGGAAACGATAAACCAAATTAAAAACTCAATTGAGAGTATCACCAACAGAGTGGAGCAAGTAGAAGCCAGAACATCAGATAATGAAGACAAAATATATCATCTTGAAAAGAGCCTAGCCAACTCAGAAAGGCTGGTTAAAAACCACGAGAAAAACATCCAAGAGATATGGGATAACATAAAAAAACCAAACCTACGAGTCATCGGGATAGAAGAAGGTACAGAGATTCAAACCAAGGGAATGAGTAGCCTGCTGAATGAAATAATTACAGAAAACTTTCCAGAAATAAAAAAGGAAATGGATATACAAATTGTAGATGCATACAGGACACCAAGCACACAAAATCACAGTAGACCAACGCCAAGACACATTGTTATGAAGATATCCAATATACAGAACAAAGAGAAAATATTAAAAGCTACAAGAGAAAGGAGGCAGATTACATTCAGGGGTAAACCAATAAGGTTAACAACGGATTTTTCATCACAGACGCTGAAAGCGAGAAGATCCTGGAACAACATATTTCAAACACTGAAAGACAATGGATGCCAACCAAGAATTCTGTATCCAGCAAAATTAAGCTTCAGGTACGACAACAAAATAAAAATCTTTCATGATAAACAAAAGCTAAAAGAATTTGCAGCCAGAAAACCAGCATTACAAAGCATCTTGAGCAAAACACTACACGAGGAAGAAATGAAAAACAATAACCAAAACCATCAGTGGGAAGTGCCTCTACAAAGACAGAGGGTGGGGGGAAAGCTAACCATGGAGAAACAAACTAAATTAAAAAAAAAAAAGAAGAAGATAAATAATCAAACATGGCTGGAAGTACAAGCCATATATCAATAGTAACTCTAAACGTTAATGGCTTAAACTCTCCAATAAAGCGACATAGGCTGGTAACATGGATTAAAAAAACAAATCCAACAATATGCTGCCTCCAGGAGACACATCTGATTGGAAAAGACATACACAGGCTGAAGGTGAAAGGTTGGGAAAAAATATACCACGCACACGGTCCTCGTAAGCAAGCAGGGGTGGCCATCCTCATATCGAATAAAATTGACTTCAAGACTAAATTAATCAAAAGGGATAAGGAAGGACATTATATACTGTTAAAAGGAACCATTCACCAACAAGACATAACAATTATCAATATTTATGCACCAAATAATGGTGCTGCGACGTTCATAAAACAAATTCTCCTCAAGTTCAAGAATCAAATAGACCACAACACAATAATTATGGGTGACTTCAACACACCTCTCTCACAATTGGACAGATCCTCCAAACAAAAGCTGAATAAAGAAACTATAGAACTCAATATCACAATCAACAACCTAGACTTAACTGACATATATAGAATATATCAACCATCATCAAGTGGATATACTTTTTTCTCAGCAGCACATGGATCCTTCTCAAAAATAGACCATATATTATGCCATAGGGCAACCCTCAGTAAATATACAGGGGTGGAGATAATACCATGCATTTTATCTGATCATAATGGAATGAAACTGGAAATCAATGATAAAAGAAGGAAGGAAAAATCCTACATCACATGGAAAATGAACAATATGTTACTGAATGATCAATGGGTTACAGAAGACATAAAGGAGGAAATCAAAAAATTCTTAGAGATAAATGAAAATACAGACACAACATATCGGAATCTATGGGACACAATGAAAGCAGTTTTAAGAGGGAAATTCATCGCTTGGAGGTCATTCCTCAAAAAAAGGAAAAACCAACAAATAAATGAGCTCACACTTCATCTCAAAGCCCTAGAAAAGGAAGAGCAAAACAACAGAAAATGTAGCAGAAGGCAAGAAATAATTAAAATCAGAGCGGAAATCAACGAAATTGAAACAAAAGAAACTATTGAAAAAATTAACAAAACTAAAAGTTGGTTCTTTGAAAAAATAAATAAGATCGACAGACCCTTAGCCATGCTAACGAAGAGAAGAAGAGAGAGAACTCAAATTACTAACATACGGGATGAAAAAGGCAATATCACAACAGACGCTACAGAAATACAGAAGACAATTAGAAATTATTTTGAAAACCTATATTCCAATAAAATAGAAGATAGTGAAGACATAGATAAATTCCTTAAGTCATATGATTTGCCCAGACTGAGTCAGGAGGATACTCACAACTTAAACAGACCAATAACAATAGATGAAATAGAAGAAGCAATCAAAAGACTTCCAACCAAGAAAAGCCCAGGACCGGATGGGTATACAGCGGAGTTTTACAAAACCTTTAAGGAAGAATTAATACCAATACTTTTCAAGTTATTTCAGGAAATAGAAAAACAAGGAGCTCTGCCAAATTCATTCTATGAGGCCAACATCACCCTGATTCCGAAACCAGACAAAGACACCTCAAAGAAAGAAAACTACAGACCAATATCTCTGATGAACCTAGATGCAAAAATCCTCAATAAAATTCTGGCGAATCGGATACAAAGGCACATCAAAAAAATTGTGCACCATGATCAAGTAGGATTCATCCCTGGGATGCAAGGATGGTTCAATATACGGAAATCAATAAATGTTATTCACCACATCAATAGACTTAAAAATAAGAACCATATGATCATCTCAATAGACGCAGAAAAAGCATTCGACAAAGTACAGCATCCCTTTATGTTCAAAACATTAGAAAAACTAGGGATAACAGGAACTTACCTCAACATTGTAAAAGCTATCTATGCTAAGCCTCAGGCTAGCATCATTCTCAATGGAGAAAAATTGAAGGCATTCCCCCTAAAATCTGGAACAAGACAGGGATGCCCTCTATCACCACTTCTATTCAATATAGTTCTCGAAACACTGGCCAGAGCAATTAGACGAAAGAAATTAAAGGCATAAAAATAGGAAAGGAAGAACTTAAATTATCACTATTTGCAGATGACATGATTCTATACCTAGAAGACCCAAAAGGGTCTACAAAAAAACTACTAGAACTAATAAATGAATTCAGCAAAGTGGCAGGATATAAAATCAACACGCATAAATCAAAGGCATTTCTGTATATCAGCGACAAAACCTCTGAAATGGAAATGAGGAAAAACACTCCATTCACAATATCCTCAAAAAAAATAAAATACTTGGGAATCAACCTAACAAAAGAAGTGAAAGATTTATACAATGAAAACTACAAAACCCTAAAGAGAGAGATAGAAGAAGATCTTAGAAGATGGAAAAATGTACCCTGTTCATGGATAGGCAGAACTAACATCATCAAAATGGCGATATTACCAAAAGTTCTCTATAGGTTTAATGCAATGCCAATCAAAATCCCAACGGCATTTCTTGTAGAAATGGATAAAGCAATCATGAAATTCATATGGAAAAATAAAAGACCCAGAATAGCAAAAGCAATTCTAAGCAGGAAGTGCGAATCAGGCGGTATAGCGATACCAGACTTAAAACTATATTACAGAGCAATAGTAACAAAAACAGCATGGTACTGGTACCAAAACAGGAGGGTGGACCAATGGTACAGAATAGAGGACACAGAGACTAATCCACAAAGCTACAACTATCTTATATTTGATAAAGGAGCTAAAAGCATGCAATGGAGGGAGGATAGCATCTTCAACAAATGGTGCTGGGAAAACTGGAAATCCATATGCAACAAAATTAAACTGAATCCCCTCCTCTCGCCATGCACAAAAGTTAACTCAAAATGGATCAAGGACCTAGATATCAAATCAGAGACTCTGCGTCTGATAGAAGAAAAAGTTGGCGCCGATCTACATATTGTAGGGTCGGGCTCCAAATTCCTTAATAGGACACCCATAGCACAAAAGTTGATAACAAGAATCAACAAATGGGACTTACTTAAACTGAAAAGTTTTCTCTCAGCAAGAGAAACAATAAAAGAGGTAAATAGGGAGCCTACATCATGGGAACAAATTTTTACTCCTCACACTTCAGATAGAGCCCTAATATCCAGAGTATACAAAGAACTCAAAAAATTAAACAATAAGAAAACAAATAACCCAATCAACAAATGGGCCAAAGACCTGAACAGACACTTCTCAGAGGAGGACATACAATCAATCAACAAGTACATGAAAAAATGCTCACCATCTCTAGCAGTCAGAGAAATGCAAATCAAAACCACCCTTAGATACCATCTCACTCCAGTAAGATTGGCAGCCATTATGAAGTCAAACAACAAGTGCTGGAGAGGATGTGGGGAAAAGGGTACACTTGTACATTGCTGGTGGGACTGCAAACTGGTGCGGCCAATCTGGAAAGCAGTATGGAGATTCCTGGGAAAGCTGGGAATGGAACCACCATTTGACCCAGCTATTGCCCTTCTTGGACTATTCCCTGAAGACCTTAAAAGAGCGTACTACAGGGATACTGCTACATCGATGTTCATAGCAGCACAATTCACAATTGCTAGACTGTGGAACCAACCCAGATGCCCTTCAATAGATGAATGGATAAAAAAAAAATGTGGCATTTATACACCATGGAGTACTATGCAGCACTAAAAGATGACAAAATCATAGAATTTGCAGGGAAATGGATGGCACTAGAGCAGATCATGCTTAGTGAAGCTAGCCAATCCCTAAAAAACAAATACCAAATGTCTTCTTTGATATAATGAGAGCAACTAAGAACAGAGCAGGGAGGAAGAGCAGGAAGAAAAGATTAACATTAAACAGATACATGAGGTGGGATGGAAAGGGAGAGAAAGGGAAATTGCATGGTAATGGAGGGAGACCCTCATTGTTATACAAAATTACATATAAGAGGTTGTGAGGGGAATGGGAAAATAAACAAGGAGAGAAATGAATTACAGTGGATGGTGTAGTGAGAGAAGATGGGAGGGGAGGGAGGGGGGATAGTAGAGGATAGTAAAGGTAGCAGAATACAACAGTTACTAATAGGGCATTATGTAAAAATGTGGATGTGTAACCAATGTGATTCTGCAATCTGTATTTGGGGTAAAATTGGGAGTTCATAACCAACTTGAATCTATTGTATGAAATATGATATGTCAATAGCTTTATAATGTTTTGAACAACCAATAAAAAAAATAAATTAAAAAAAAAAAAGATTTTTAGATGACAAATTCTTTCAGGTTTCATTCCCTGAAAATGTCTTTATTTTACTTTATGTTTGAAGGGAAATATTTCCACTGTATATAGAATTCTAGATTGAACGGGTTTTTTTAAGCGCTTGAATTTGTCATTCCACTATTGTTGTAGTTTGATTTTTCAGTCATAATTCTTGTCAGTATATGTTGTGTCTTTTTTCTTTCTAGTTGCCTTTAGAACTTTTTAACTTACCTTTGTTCTCATTGGTTTGACTATGATGTTGGGAATAATTTTCTGTGAATCTATCCACTCGGGGTAAATCGATGTTTACTTGCCCACTCTTTCTGTGTAGGTCAGTCAAGTCCCTTGGGATCTGGCAGACTTTCTCCTCCTCCAATCGGTATCCAATCAATGCTTCTGCCCTGAAGCAGCCAGAGCATACCACTCACATACAAAGGACATTTCTCTCTGATAATCAGTTTGTAAAGGCTTCCTGACACCCAAAAGGCTTCAAAAGTTTCACAGGTGAATTTTATGTTGTCTGGACTTTTTTATGGTGTTATTATCGGCAAAAAAAAAAAAAGTCTTCCACATCCTTTTACATTCTAGCCTGAAGTAGCACTGCCTACACCATCACACTTGTGAAAAGAATGTGGTCTTTTAGATTCAGACAGATATGAATTTAAAACTTAGACTTTGTACTACTAGCATAATATATAGTTCAGCTAGTTGCTAATACACATATCATCTAGTTGACAAACATTCTTGAAGAGATGTCATTGAAGAAGAATGAGTGACTGTTAAATAATAATTTTTGCTACATTTTTCTGGATCACCTTGTAGAACTGGAGCTCATAACCCCCCACAAAACTGAAGACCAGGCTGTGTGCTAGCTGGTGATTCAACAATAAATTCTGACCAGTGTAAGGTAATCATAGTAGCAAACTGATTACTTTGTTCTTGGAAATGAAAAGCAATAACCCACTTAAAAAGCTAATTTCAAATTGTTCATTAGAAAAAAAAGAAGTTGCAATTTCAAAGCCTGTCTTTAAGAGCCTAATAAAAACATAACTATTTTCTGAGTATTAAAATGAGTGCTTTCCACAAAGTGTCATCTTTTTTGCAGGTATATAACCTGAATTGACAGAATGTCAACGTGCCTGAGAAGTGAAAAGCTAGATCACACCAATCACTAGAACTGACAGCCTGTGAGCGTATTTATAAAACACGGATTTTAATTCAGTAAATCATGCTGCACAGAAAGAAGTACCTAATAATCATCTGTTGTTCTATTTCTAACATCCCATTTTATTTGCTAAAACTGCTTAATAAAAAACTTCAGTAAATCAGCCTTAAAGAAGAATGAAATTATGGCATTTGTAGGTAAATGAATGAAACTAGAGAATATTGTGCTAAGTGTAATAAGCCAATCCCCAAAAAACAAAAGCTGAATGTTTTATCTGATAAGCTAATGCTGATCCACAGTGGGGCAGGGAGATAAGGAAGAATGGAGGAAATTTGGTTTGTGTAGAGGGGAGTAAGAAGAGGGGTGGGGCTTGGGAAGGACAATAGAAAGAGACATTATTACCCTATATACATGTATGATTACACTACTGGAGTGACTCTGAACCATATACAGCCAGAGGAATGAGAAGTTGTGCTCCGTTTGTGTACAATATGTCAAAATGCATTCTAATGTCATGTCTTCCATTCATTGACATTTTTATTGAGACTCTATGTTAGGAACTAGGCACATAGTGGTTTAAGGACATTTATGGCCTCTGCCTTAGATAATTGACAATATTCCAGACAGACACTGAAACAAATCATCACAATGAGAATGAATGCTACAAAGAACCCAAGGGTGGGCTGGGGATATAGCTCAGTGGTAAAGTGCTTGCCTATTATGCCGGAGGCCATGGGTTTAATCCTCAGCACCTGCCTGCCTCACACACACACACAAAAAAAATGTAAAGGGTGTTACTGGAGTGTTTTTACACTAAAGGCTGTCCTAATCTACAGTCTCTCATTCAGGAAAAGAAGTTTAATCTCAGAGGTCTTAGGATAACCAGGATATTGTTAATAGGTCCCCATGGGCAAAAGGCCACTCATTCAGCAGCAAGGAGAAAACTAACTTCTTAAAAGGAGAAAACTAACTTCTTAGTTTCAATCATGTTCACCTCCAGATGTCCTAGGATGTTTGATGATCTAAACTCCTTACACCCACCTGTCTTAATGAGATGTCTTTTAAATTGTCCTTTTCTATCTAAACTTAAAGTGGCTATTTGATCAGTGCTACTCCAAGTATGGTCCACTTAGCAGTAGCAGCTTGTAGGAAATGCAAGTTCTCAGTCCCCACCTGTTCCCTAGGGCTGCATGACAAACCACCATAAATGGGGCAGCCTAAAAAACAGTAATTTATTCTCTCACAATTCTGGGAAGCATAAATCTGAAATAACGATATCAACAAGACTGTGTTCCCTTCAAAGCTTTTGAAGGGGTTGGAGGGTGGCAGAGAGATCTTTCCTTGCTTCTTCCAGCTTATAGTGGCTCCAGGCATTCCTTAGTTTAGGGCTGCCAAACTGTAATCTCTGTCTTCATATAAGTGTCTCCCTGTATGTCTTTTTCTCTTCTGTAGCTTCTGTTGTTATATTTACCAGACAGATAATCCAGGATGATCTAATCTCAACAGCTTTCATTATATCTACAAAGATTCCATTTTTCCAAATAAGGTCATACTCATAGTCTCCAAGTGTAAGAATGGGAATATATCCTTTTGGAGACCACCATTAAAGACTTTACACAATTATTAAGTCAAAATCCTTGAGTATAGGACCCAGAGATCTGTGGCTCAACAAAATTTTCAGACAATTGCTAAAGTATTAAAGTTTAAGACTTACTAGACTGAATCGTGGTTTTCAGTGGGGTTCTATTGTTGCTCTTCTTAGTCAACACTTTGCTGGTCTCAGAGAAAGATCTTTGCAGAAAGCATGAAACATTTCCTTTGGATTATTGAATGATGACATAGTCATACAGTCTTCAAATAATCATGTATTTGTAATTGCTATTTTCAGAAGAACCTAAGAATTAATATTTTCCTTTTTTCATGAACAAAAGAACACTTATTTAGGGCTTGATGAAGGATGTCCTAATGTCAGGGCAGACCACTTAGTGCATAGAGCTTTCCTTATATGTAAAAAAATGTGGAAATCAAATGATGAGAATTTTCAAGGAAAACATAATTGAACAGGATCATTTACCATGTCAAGGATATCTCTTCAAAAATAGAAATATTCTTCCTTCAGAAAACCATTAGCCATCATTCCCAGGAGTCATGATAAAAATAATAAAAATTATGAATATGAGATTTTGAAGGTTTTTAATTTGGGGGGGGGAGGAAGAAAAGAAGGAAAACATGCTATATTTTAATCCCATTATCCTTTAAGAGTTTGCTCTTAGTCCAAGGTCAAGTCTGTTACCCATTTTAAAAATGAGCCAGGTCTAAAGGTTAATTGTATTCTAAAAACCTACAGTGGTCTTGAAATGTCAAATGAAAATCTTTTTAAACTTCCTTCATCTTTACAAGCTCTTAAAGATTCATAAAGCATTAGTACTGACCTTGTGATGTAGTTAAATTCTATTTACCTTTTTCATTCAGAAAACTCAGTTTGCATGAGGTAAATGTTAGAGGAAGATGAGAGAAAGAGAGGAAGAGGATGAATATAAATAGACCAACCCAAAACAATCTGGTAAAATTGAAAAATCAAATCCAAATATTGTATACATTCAGAAACACACACTAGAAACATACACCCAGGAACCTCCCCATAAATGTACATCACAGTTTTAGAAAACATAACCAGTGGTCTATTAAGGTAAACTTTGAAAGCTTGAGATTGTTTTGTGTCTATAGATCATATATTTCTATTCCTTTTTGTTTTCCTCACTCTCATCAAAACCTTCTCACCTGAGACTTACCATTCATCATTAGTTGCTCTTCCATTCTTCATTCCCACTAAGGTCTAAGCTTTCTCCTTCCAGATGGGATATATTCCCATTCTAACACCTGGAGACTATGAGTGTGAGTCTGCTTTAAAAGTCCTAGCTGTCTTCCTAGAGCTTCCCTAGCCCCAATTTATTCACTCAACAACTATTTATTGAGCTCCTATTTTGTGCGAGTCATTATGGTTACAGAAGTGAATAAAGAAGTTCTTCTGGGGAACATTTTCTTATGGAGGCTGTTAGGGATAGAAGGCGTGGGCAGGGCTAGGGACATGAGCAAATCACTGGAGATAAAAGATATCATACATTGTAATTATATTCCAGACATTATATACCAAAATTTTAATATTTATTATCTCAAAAACCTCATGACAATCCTATAAGGTTGGATATTAAATATTGTATTTCTGCAGATAATAAAAATCAAATTCAGGACCATCAGATAATTTGACCTGAAACATAACCAGTGGTCAGTGGAAACAGGGTTCAAGCAAGGATTGCTTATTTCCAAATAGCCTACACCGGGTCATATCACCAGGCTGTATCATATGGGATGGACACTTCAATTCACTCAGACTTGACTCCTCTTTTGCCTCCTACCTCACTTATCCCCTCAAACCCTTTATGTCTTGAGGCACACAATCAGGCTGAGCCACACAGGTATGAATTCAACATAGTGCAAATAAGTGCAATTTATTTGTAAAACTCAATAGAATTTGTTTCCCTGGACAATGTTAAATAACTTGGAACAAGTATTTTTCTAGATGTTCTCAGTCTAGTAGTGATTTTTATCTCAATAAAATGTGACTTATAATCAAGTCATTTATCAAGTTAAAACTTAGTGAGCTGAATGCTCTATCTTTTTTCAGCTTCTCTTCAGGGAAGTATTTGAGTCCCAAAGACACTTATGAGAGCACTATGGCCTTGTAGGATGTATGTAACTTCTCTCAGGTCATGTCTCTGCTAGTGTTTACTGATGATATAGTGTGTCTGTTCTCTAGGTTCATGGAGCATACGGTGTTACCTGGGGCAGAGCTTAGAGCCTTCGACTATGGTTCCCTCCCTGTGATCTGGTGCTACCAGTACTCTGCATTCAATTCTGTGTTCCATGTGATCCCTGGCTAGAAATGCATGAAGTATTCTTTTGGTGAAGACCTTCTCAGCTCTGCAAGGTGACCTCCTGGCAGACTTACCAGCTCTCACTCTTAGCTAACTTCTATATCCTCATTCTAGGCCCCAGGAATAACTGGATCTCAGGATTCATGTGAAAAATTTCAGGGAGGGTTTTTTTTTCTGGCCCACTCTTTTCCATATATACCATCTGCAATTTTGCCAAGCTTTCCTCTCTAGGATTCTGAGGTATAAGAAAGATTTTAAGGGGTAGAGACAGGTACATAGTTTCTACACGGCTTTTAGTTCCTTATTAATTTTTTTTTTCCTTTCTCTAAACTTTCCTCTCCTCTTGCTTGGAGGTCATTTATTAAGTCTGAGTGTTGGTGGCCAGAAATATAAGCATGTTCCTTCAGTGCCTCAAATATATTTCTAGTTTCTTCCATCTCATATCCACCTCAAACTTAGAATTAAAGAGTAAGACAACTTTCTTCTCAGCTGTGAACTATTCCTACATCAATAGATTTTTCTGCCACATGGAAAAAGGCAGGTAGCTATACAATATGGACTTTAAATAGTGCAGCAATTAGTGATTTGAAATACTACCCTGCAATACTAACAACATATATTTGACTAAATTCTAATTTTTAACCACAGGATAGGCAGATACAACCCTTAAAAATAGAGTTATATGCCAGGGGTCTGCTAGACTTCATATTTTCTTAAATAGCAATATAGATGTTTGATTAGTAGCCAGAGGTAAAATCAGGGAAAGTAGCCCTAAGAACATTCAATTTGAACATTCAGTCCAATTTTTATACCCAGGTTTTTAAAAACTTATCTGTGGTGTTTGAAAGCATTTAGAATAATTGAGGATGAAATGGGGGATTTTCATGATTCTTCGCCAGTTTTTACCTTCAACTGTAAAAAAAAAAAAAAGCAATATGAAAAGAGATACAGAAAAATAGTAGGAAAAATGACAGTGTACAGATAATCATTTGGAAGCCTTTCTTTGTTCAAAGATAAATAATGATCATAACAAAGGTGGCTTACCTTAACAGAATTTAAAAGACAAATAAGTTGAAATAAAAAGTGCAAGGATATTTAATATGTTGAGTTGCTTCAAGAGCAGTCCAATGCAAATTTGCAAGATCAATGTTTTCCTGGCAGAGAAGCAATTACATTTAAGAAAGTTTTAAAAGATGGTTACCAAGCAACTACACTCAGCCTACGCACATTGTTCATAATCTCTGGTAAATTATAGAAAATGACAGCCTGTCATTATAGAACAGAGACATACAAAAATTAGGGCATTGTTATTCTGTGTTCCTCCCACAGGAGAAAGATCAATTATATCTTTGGTACAATGATTAGGTTAAATAACAACAATAGATATTAAATGTTACCATGTTGTGGTGTAAATGTGTAAAAAGCCCAGAAGTTTTTCAAGGAACGACCCTTGTAAGCAGGTATAGCCCTGCCTTGACCTGACTTCACATCATATCGTTTCCATGATATCAGGGGAAGCTCAAAACACTCTGTTGGCAGCATTTTAAGTGAATCTTTGGTAGAAAGACTCTGCCAAAAAATACACATATAGGTATAAATAACAACTCAGAATTTTTTATTCTTTCTGATAAAATGATGATTTTCTTGAATATTGATATTCTTTGATGGTGGCATCTTAATGACTGCCTAATATTCCTCTAGCTGAGATGATCACTATGTAGCCATAGATAAAATCAAAATGCCCTTATTTAAAATTATTAGGAAAATACATACTTTCTTGGGTATCAAAATACATTTTTAATTGGTTCTTTTTAGTCATACATGACAGTAGAATCCATTTTTACATAATTATAAAAGCATAGAGTATATCATGTTCTAATTCAGTCCCCAGTATCTTTTCTTCCCTTTCCATCCCCTCATCTCCTGCTCCCTTCTCTCTATTGTTCTTTCTGCCATTTACCCATAGGTTTTTTTTTTATTATTAATTTCTTATGGATGTATCTGATGGTGAGATTCACAGTGGTGTACTCACATATGTATATAGGAAGGTTATATCAGATTCATTCCACTGTCTTTCCTTTTCCCATGCCCCCTCCCTTTCCTTCAACCCTCTTTTTCTACTACACTGAACTTCTATTCACCCCTTCCCACCTCATTGGGGGTCATTATCCACATTATCAGAGGAAACATTAATCTTTGATCTTATGGGATTGGCTTACATCACTTAGCATGATAGTCTCCAGATCTGTCCATTTGCTGGTAAATGTCATAAAGTCATTCTTCTTTATGGCTGAGGAATACTCCATTGCGTATAAATGCCACATTTTCTTTATCCATTCATCTGTTAAATGGCACCTATTTTGGCTCCATATCTTAGTTATGGTGAATTGTGCTGCTATAAACATTGATGTGGCTGTGTCACTCTAGTATGCTGATTTAAAAATCCTTTGGATATATACCAAGGAGTGGGATAACTGGGTCAAATGATGGTTCTATTCCTAGTTCTTGGAGGAATCTTCATAACGTTTTCCAGAGTGGGTGCACCAATTTGCATTCCTACCTACAATATATGAGTGTACCCTTTTCCCCACATCCTCATCAACACTTACTGTTATTTGTATTATTTTTTATATTTTTGTTTATTGTTTCTTTTAGTTATACATGACAGCAAGATCCGTTTTGATATAAATGTACAAGAATGGAATATATCTTATTCTAGTTAGGGTTTCATTCTTATAAATGTACACAATGGTGGAATTCACTGTGTTTTTTCCTATATGTACATGGGGAAATTGTCAGATTCATTACACAGTCATTCCTTTGCCTATCCCCCATCCCTTCCCACATTCCCCATTGCCTAATCTATTGCACTTCTATTCTTCCCCCACCCATTTCCCTTATTTAGGTTAGTTTCCACATACCAGAGAAAACATTTTACCTTTGTTTTTTGGGATTGGTTTATTTCACCTACCATGATAGTCTCCAGATTCATCCATTTGCTGGCAAATGTTATAAAAAACTATTCTATTTATGGCTGAGTAACACTCCATTGTGTGTGCATATGTATGTATATATGTATCACACTTTCTTTATTCATTGATCTGTTGAAGGGCACATGGTTTGTTTCATAGCTTAGCTATTGTGAATTGAGCTGCTATAAATATTGATATGGCTGTGTCACTATAGTATGCTGTTTTAATTCCTTTGAGTATATACCAAAGAGTGGGATAACTGGATCAAATGGTTGTTCCATTCCAAGTTTTCTGAGAAATCTTCATACTGCTCTCCAGAGTGGTTTCACCAATTTTCAGTCCCACCAACAATGTTTAAGTGTACCTTTTTTCCCACATCCTCACCAACATTTATAGTTAATTGTATTCTTGATAATTGCCAAAAATACTGAGATGAAATCTCAGTGTAGTTTTGATTTGCAAATCCCAAATACTCTCTCAATCCCAGGAGAGCTCAAGGAGTGGGCGGCCTGAGGCAGCAGGATACGCCCTATTCCCAGCAGGGTACACCTTAAACCTGGAACCGCCCTAAATCCAGTACAGAAGGCTCAAAAAATGAAAAACCAAACTAATATATGATCCAGTAATCCCACTACTTGATACACATCCAGAGGAAATGCAATCTGTGTGCTGAAGAGACCTCTGCCCTCCCATGTTCATTGCAATGTGTTCATAACAGCCAGGACGTGAAATCACCTAGATGTCTAGCAGTGGTTGAATGGATAAAGAAAGTTTATTATATATACACAGTGGAATGCTATTTAACTTTTAAAAGAAAAAAGTGTCATTTGCAACAAAATGGTTGAAACTAGAGGACATTATGCTAAGCAAAAAAAGCCAGAAGACAAATACCACATAATCACATTTTTATTTGGAATCTAAAGAAATATTAATCAATTACCAGTGGTTAATAGTAGGGCTGGGAGGTGACTGGAGATGGCAGCTGAGATTGGGGATATGTAAAGCAAAGGATACAAATTTTTAGTTAGATAGGAAAATTACTACAAGAGATGTACCATGCAACATGGTGGATCGTCAATAACAAACAATGTATTGTGTACTTGAAAATTGCTAAGAGCGTAGATTTAAAGTATTCTCACTACAAGAAAGTGTGATTATATAAGGCAATATGTGTTCATTAGCTTTATTTATCCACTCCACAATATATACATATTTTTAAATATATTTACATATATATTTCAAAATATGTATATATTTTACAAATAAAAATAATAATAATTAAACATGGTATTTGAAGACCTCATTGGTGTAAATACAAGAAAAATAAATTAAAGGCATAAGATTAAGGAAATAAAATCAATGAGATAATAGAAAGTATTACATCCATAAAAACAGAGGAACAAGCCAAAAACAAAAGAAGCTCTCTGAAATTAAAATATTAATACATACTTTTAAAATTAAATTTAAAAATTAGAAGGTAAAATCAAGAAAATTTCCTAGAAAGACAGATTAAAAGACAAAGAGATGGAAAATGCTGGTAGGAAAAAAAAAGAAAAGAAAAAGGAAGTGCAGCATTCAATCCTATTAATAAGAGTTTCTGGAAGAGAAAATAGGATAAATGAATAAAAGCATGTCTTCAAAGAAACAAAGCACATTTAAAAAAGAAAATCTGCTTAGTATGCTAGAAATCCCTGGATTCAATCCCTAGCACCACAAAAAAAGAAAAAATAAATAAATAAGACAGATCTGAAGGGCGTGAGTTTCAACGTGAAAAGGTCCACAGGTTGTACAGCACAGTGAATTAAGATGACTCTCACCAAGGTATGTTATGGTCAGATTTTAGCACACTGAGGAGAAAGACAAGATCCAAAACTTTTGGGGGAGAGGAGGGGAGGGAAAAAAGGTTCATATAAGAGAAGCATTGCACATCCCAAAGTAACAATGGAAACTAGAAAAAAAAGAGATCAATATCCTCAGAATACTGGGGAAAAAATATTTTCAACCTCAAATTCTTTGCCCAAACAGTCCATCATGGGTAATAATAAATTACTTTAAGTTATGCTTTATCAAAGAATAAGAAAATAGGTGGAGGAAAGGGGAGACCCAGAGTAGGAGAGAAGCAAAGGGAATTCTCAAGATAATAGTGAAGCATAAAAGAAGGGGAGAAAAATATGATGTGTTTTCTCTTCCTTTTGCCATTTGGTTTCCTTACAATGCTTCTCATTGACCAAACCAGCTTTCTACAACAACACGGCACCTTGGAGAATTCAGTAGGTAGCAGCAGACAGCTCCCTTTTTTATTAGACAATCAGAACAAGTGAACAATGAATGACAGAGCCAAGGCAAATGCACCAAGACTAGCACAAGTATTTATCCTCATTGGTTTTGTTTGTTTGTTTGTTTGATGTGTGTGTGTGTGTGTGTGTGTGTGTGTGTGTGTGTGTTGCTGGGGATTGAACCAGGGCCTTGTGCATGCAAGGCAAACACTCTACCTACTGACCTATATCCCCAGCCTTATCTTCAATTTCTAAAGAACATGTTTACATTATACTATTTCAGTTGTTAAATTTTAAACATTATCTATAGACTTCCCATCATAGAAATACACATCAGAACTTAAAGGGAAATTTATAGCTTTGAGTGCGTAGACGAGAGAAGACCAAAACATAAAGCAAAATTTATAAAATTTCTGCATGAAAACATTAAGGAAAACTTTTACACTTCAATAAAAGCAGAAATTCTTACATAGGAATCATTAAAGGAAAAGTTCATTCCATTAACTTGATCAAAATTTAAAATGAGTGCTTTTCTAAGTCATCAGGCAAATACAAATTAAAACTATATTGTTAATCACTATACTATCACAAAAACAGCAAATTAATAAATATTGAATATGCCAAATATTGGGAAGGATGTGGAGCAACTAAAATTCCATTCATTGCTAATGGAAATGCAAAATTATGTAGCCACTTTGGAAAACAGTATAACAATCACTTATGTGGTTAAACCTACTCTTAAATAAGACCCAGCGATTCCACTCCTAGGTATTTATTCAGTTTTTTTGTCATTCAATCATGTACAAAATTTACTCGTAAAGACTTGTGAGGGTTATTGGGATGAAGGGAATTGAAAAAAAAAATCCTTCCAAGGTTAAATTGGGGAAAAAAAAAAACATGCAATAATTTGAAGAACACTTTTTGAAGAACCCAGAAAGAATTGTACAAGAATGTTCATAAAAGCTCTGTTTGTAATAGCCAAAACCTGGAAACAATCCAAATGTCTATGGATATGTGAATAGATAAACAAGTTGACCTATCCCTCAACCCAGTGCCTCCAGGTTTTATCAACTATAAATTACATGTTAATATCTTGCCGGGATATTAAAGTCTTCATTCTTTACTATTTTTTCAAAAAGTGTTCTTCAAATTATTACATGTTTTTTTCTTCTAATTGAACTTTGGAAGGATTTTTTTTTCAATCCCCTTCATCCACAATAACCCTTCACAAGTCTTTAAGAGTAAATTTTGTACATGATTGAATGTTTCTCTCCAAAGATAAAGCATCATCTCCACTTGGTCAGGTGTACTTGAGGAGACAGCACTGCTTTTATTGGCTCTCTACCAGATCTATACCACAACCTCACTTCCAATGTTCCACCTAAGAAACTGAATTTTCTACTGAGTGTCTTATTCCACAATTGGCGCTCTGAAGATTATGGGATCTGCTATGATCAAACCAGTTCATCATGGCTCAGTGCTAGTTCTTTGCAGACATGGTCAGAATTAGACAGCGTATGTTTGTTACCTTAACTGAATTTAGTTTGGCTTAATTTTATAATCATATATTGTGCACCAACTATGTGCCAACCAAGGTGTCAATTTCTGTGAGGAGGCAAAGATAAACAGGTCAAGGGCCCTATTATCACAGATCTTTCATTCTATCATGGTAGCGATCATAAACCAAAAGCAAAATGTTCCAAGGACACAGAGAGGCTGCCTGGACCCAGAGGAAAGAGGAATGTTCAGGTAAGAAAAAGAGCAACACTGTAAAGACCAGCTTTAATGTTCTGTATAAAAATATTGATGTAAGGTTAAGGTTTTGTATATTGGTTTTGAACAAACCCTGAGGCCTAGGAATTGGCTGAACTTGGTGCTTGTGATGAACTTGCTTCACTGCTCTTCAACTGTAAGGTTTAGAGGACCCAGAGCTTGTGATTTTGCTTTGCAACCATATTTCTCATACTACATGTTTAGGTGGTAATTCCTTGAGCTAAGAATAGAAACTGCCAACGAAATTTAATGGAGAAATGAATGCAAGAGTGAATGGTGGGGTAACTATCCATTCAACATTTTATTGTTAATTATAAACTTGCTGCAGAATTTCAGTTCCTAAGGAAGCTTAAATTTTGTTCTAATTAAAAGAGACAAGTGGTGTGTATCAGAAGCAGCTGCTCCAGAGAGAACTTTTGCTAACAGTCATTTTCAAATTATGCACAGGAAAATGAATTCAGTTTTGTTTCTTTCCATTTCAACCTTGATAGTGGGTTTGAAATGTCTTCATATAGAATGTAAAGGAAAATTGGTTAATATTTCAAAATTTATTGTGCCTATTCACTTCATTTTCTCAATCCTGTGCAAAGCTATTCAAGATAATTAAGCTTTTTTAAAAAAAATCATGCTTTTAAAATATAGGGATAGAAGGAAAACAAAAGAAAAAACAGAGAAAATGGAAGGAAGGAAATTGAAAAGGATAGAAAACATGAATGAAAAATTCAGACAAAACTTACAAAGAAAAGACTATTGGAAATACACTGTGGAGAGAAAAATACAAATATCTTCTCTGATTCTGCACTATACAACACACACTGGACTAACAGTGAACTGTATGCTAATATTTAGGGAAAAGATAATAAATGGTTTGCATTTGGAGATAGATTGCTCCTGGATTGCTTTTGATTTTCAGCATCCTACTGACAGAAAGACCATGAACAAAAATTTTTTTAAGCCTTAGATTCCCCATCTGTAAAACAGGCTTCATAATAATAATCTACCATAGGTGACATCAGAGAGAGGAAAATAAGAACCACAATGTTGTTCCATATTACAAAAATCAGATAAGCAAAAATGTTAAAAATCTAATATTAACAAGGGTTATTGAGGAAACCAGCGAATAAAATTCTCACACCCAGTTGATGGAACAATAAAACAGAAAGAAAGTTAATGATAGAACAAGTTAAAAATGCCACAAATTGGACTCAGTTATACTTCTCCTAGGGATATCCCCTAGAGAAGCTTGCATGTGTGCACAGAGATGCACACAAGAATGTTTACAGCTATATTCTTTGCAATGGCCAAAAATGGAAAAATTGAAATATTTTTCCACAGAAAAATTGATCAATCTCAGTGAAAAGGAATGAATCTGAGTAAGATATATCAATCAGTGACTTTCCTACACAAATGAAGTTCTAAAAATAAAGCAACCAGTTTCAGGTTTCAGAGTATCAATGCAGCATCACAGTGGAACTGGAAGAGGGCTGGACTTTACCCAGAGAGCCTGAACTAGGAGCTGGATACAATAACTAATGTGTACTTGGTAGTACAACAGATGGGTTTCTTTATATTAGGATGAGACATTTAAAAGCCTTAAATGCATGAAAATCAGTGTGTGATATTGAGGGAGAAAAAGTAAGCCTCAAAGGGTGGAACATACATAATATCTGTCCTTTTTGCCTGTCAAGCATCCCTATCCTTTAATTTGTTTAATTATAATTTTTGTTTCTGTCAATCATGATCCCCCTTAAATCTTCATCCCTGGCCAGTGGTTAGGCATAGAGTCAAACCTAGGTAAATCAGACATCCTCTGTCTCCTGGGAATTTAAATCTCAGATAGAAGTACAAAAAGATGGTAAGTGATGCCAGTGTCCCCCAAAAGCCTAACATAAATCTGATAGCAGACTGATAACACTGAATCTCCTCCTTCATGAAAGAGATAGAAATTGAAAAATATAGGTAGCTGACACTTATTCTGGATCTAGATTTTCAGCCTTTTCCTGTGATATGGCTGCCAGAAGTCCTCCATGAACTCACTGAAAGGCTGATTCACCATTATGGCATCACGTAGCCTATTGCTTCTGGTCAAGGAGCTCTATTTGCAAAGGGGAAGAGGCAATGGGATCACGATTTTATATAACACATTGATGGTGGTTAATTTCACATTATATAACATAAATTACAGAATACCCATGAGAGGTTTGCCAAGCTAAATGGAGCTGGATTTGAAAATATATCAGCAACTGATGAAACTTAACCTGTCTATATTTGGGAAAGGACACATACACTTTCAAGTACATGAAGAAAGGGTTGCATTATATAAAAAGGGATGTTTTGTGTGGGTTTTGTTGTTCTTGTTTGCTTGTTTGCTTTTCTTTCCTTCTTTCTTTCAGAAATTAAATATGTGAAATAAGGTGTGCTTTGATGATGGGCAGCCAATAGAGTGGACTGTAGTGGGGAGGGGGTTGTCAGCATTTTTAGCTGCCTAACATTCTGTATCCCTTTCCTGATGAGTCTTAGCAGAAGGCACATGACCTAGGGTGCCGCAGTCCGGCTGCAGCAAAATAACGGGGGTGGGGGTGGGGGGGGTGACAAGCAACTTGTGTAGATTGATACAGCTGGAGTGGGAGCCATTTATTGTAGGACAACAGAGGTATTTATACATTCCACATAGCTTATCTAATTAACATAAACTCGCTACAGCAGTCAACCAATAAGGAATCTCCACACTTAATGGCTCTGGCGTTACTTCACAAACCACTCCCTCTGGCAAAATGCCAGGCGCCATCCAGACTTGTTTACAGACTCTAAAATTTCTCTGGCAAAATGCCAGGTGCCATCCTGACTTGTTTACAGACTCTAACACTAGGGTATTTGACATGGGGGAGAATAATCGGGTACAGAAAGTATTCACTGTGTCACTAGGAATGCAAAAAAAATGGAGCCGTGGAAAAGCTTCTCTGGTGTTTGTCTCAACCACATGTTCTAATATCCAGGGACAGCAAAAGTTAGAAAGAAACACTTCTTAATTCTGTTATGGATCCTATTGTGAGGCCTTCAACTAATCTTGCCTAGGATTAATATATGTTACTTGCTAAAACTAGGCAGTAACTATATCTGATTTAAAAACAAACAAAAAAACTTGGCTGAAGAATAGTAATTGAGCAACATAGGACTCATTTCCCCATAAGTTAAGTCACGCTTTTTGTGCCATGCTTGACGACGCAGGAGGCCTTAGGCATTATCTTGTAAACTGGGCCCAGGATTTAAGCTATACAGCACCCTTGCAGTCCTCCTGGCATAAATGTTGCTGCAGCTTAGTTCCTAACAAAGTTACACAATCTTTATTAGTTCTATATTGATGTTTGTAATCTGTTCCTTGGAACTTTCTTAGGGAAACTGTTCAAAGGAGCTCTGTGGCTCCTTTAGCACCACAGTCTCTTTGGAGGAGTCAGTGAAGAAAGGAAAAGTACCAGGATGGAATCAAATATCCATCATTTGCCTTAAGAAAAAAATATTTTTTCCCACCCCACACAAATCCCCTGCTAAGATTTGGGCATAGCTTCAGCATGAGGGTGAGAGGCAACTACTGTGCACATTACGGTGTAATAAAAGACAAAAAAAAAAAAATTTACATTTGACTCAGCCATTTTGATCTTATGCTTCCAAAGAGCTGCATTAAAACAGCATCATCAAAAGTCCCCTGCCTCAAAAAAAAAAAACCCAAACAAAACCCTTGATCAAAATGGCTGCTTCTCCCCACCCCCACGCCCCATGTCCTCATTCATGCCACTGTTATGGCAGGAATGCTGTGGATTGCATTTCTCTGAAAAGCAGCTCCTTACTCTGCCCTCTCCCTTGAGATGGCCCCCTCACAAGCAGTGTGTTAACCATGCTCCAAGGACAGTAGTGTCAGGGACATTAGCCTTTCTTTAAACACTCTTGACTGGGTTGTCATCTGCAGATAGAGATGCCTTCGCAGTCTAGTACCCCACAATAGGGATGTAACTACAGCCACTTGTTGAAAACCAGAGATATAGTTGAGTGGGAACCGTTCTCCTATTGTAACTCCTTCCTCCCTCCACACAAGGGAGAAGACCTCACAGATCAGCCTCACAGATGAGCCTGGTGGGGTGGGGTTTTGGAAGAGTGACTCAGTCCTAATCTACCACCACCATCACCACCACCCCATCCCTCCTCTTCCCATAGCCCTCTTCCTTTAACCCTGTCTACCTCCAGGGTCTCTGCAATATACAATCACAACCCAGCTTCTCCCCTAGTATCTACCACAAGTCCCCAGAAGAACAGGCAAGTCTCAGTCACCACCGTTTCCCTCAAAGTCTTGCAGCCTCCATAAGCCCAAGTGTGTCATGCCAGAGTGTTTCTGTTGGTTCCACTTACCTCACTGTGCAGAAGGCAAAGGCAAATTTTGCTGGTTCTGGGCTGGGAGAGAGCACTGAGAGGCAGAAGGCATCTTCTACTCCAGGTTCTAGCTCATTTGCTCTTCAAAGATCCAAACTATTAAACATATTTTATAACCACAGAATTAATTTTTACCCTCAAATGCACATGATAAATTTATGGCATAATTTTGATCTTATTTCACATAAATAAATATCACAATCTTATTATGAAGAGAATATTGGATCCTTCTTGTCCTGTTATATGACAATTCATCCTACATTAGTTTACCATAAATTGTGCCATGCTTAAATTCTAATGACTTGATTTCCCCTAAATACAGGGGCAGGAGAGAAGTTTAATTTGTTCCACTGCACGTGTTATAACAGTCTGACTGGGCATGACTTTTTGTCAAACCATTATAAATTTCGAATTTGTAACATAGTATAAGATCTTACTCAAAAACTTTCATGTGACCTTAGTGTTCTCAATTTTATAATGATTATCATTTAAGAAATCACCTGAATGTTTTGCCATGTCATCTTCAGTATTTTCATGTTTTCCACATCAGGTGTTCTCTGCCATTTAATATGACATCCTAAATGTCCTGTCTTTCAATATTTAAATAAATCTATACAACTTGAATATGGCAATTTTAGTATTGTAATCTTTTGCCCATCGATGATTGTCAGCCCTGAACGGCCAGGAAACTGGCCAGCAGCTGCTGACAATCCAATCCCATCATTGTATTTTTCACAAGACAATAGCATTGCCTTGATCAAGAGATGTATAGTCAAGACAATATAGAAAAAAATAGAAAGACTAAAATGTCTAGAGCAGATTCAGTGCATTTTTCTGGCAATAGAGAGCTGTTACTATATATGTTCCTCAGCTATTTGCAAAGCTCCCCTATAACCTGACTACATTATATAGTTCTGCATATAAAAAGTAGCAGTTTGATGGTGTTCTAAGATTTCAACACAGAGAAAGTCTTCATAATGGGAGTTTTCAGATAGCAATATAAGTATCAAACCCTCACCATTTTTTATTATAGTTGTGAAATATATAGTTGTAAATCCAATGATGCCAATTAGAAGCACACTTGTATAAGTAAAAGCTCAGTCCTGAATAAAGCAGGAGCAACTTCCTAAGGCTTAGGTTTGGGATTTTCAGACTAGCTGGAAAAGTGTATGAGTCTTCATAGACTTCTATTTGATTGCTTCAAAAATAGACTAAACCTATAATCCACACCCCCCCACACACACACACACAGACACACACAAATGGTGGACACAAAACCCTTTTACTTGTCCCCTAAAATACCATTTTACATACATGCAATATTCAGTTTGTTTACCAAGTAGAAAATCCCTGCCAGTTGTTTATAGACTACAACTCTAACTAAACTAAAATATGTTTTGTTAGATAACAGATGTTTCAAAAATAAACTTTAATATTAAAATGATTTTAGATTTACAGAAAATTCAAGAAGATCATACCAGGAGTTCCCATATGGGTATTATTTCCCATATTATTAATATGTTATATTGATATGATACATTTGTTGCAAGTAATGAACAAATGTTGTTATATTATTATTAACTAAAGTATCATTTTTTCAAATTCCCTTAGTTTTCACTAATTGTCCTTTTTCTATTCCAGGGTCCTTTCTAGGATGCTGTATTTAATGTTCATGTATCTTTAGGCCCTCTTGGCTGTGACTTTCTCAAACTCTCCTTGTTTCTGATGTCCTCTACAGTTTTGAGGAGTACTTATCAGGTCCATTGTAGGACTGTTCATTATCTGTTTGATATTTTTCTCAGGAGCAGGCTTTTGGGGAGAAGTGTCACAGAGGTAAAGTGCCATTCTCATCATGACATGACAAGGGTCCATAGATGTTGACCTTCATCATCTGGCTGAAGTAGCTTTTGTCAGGTTTCTCCACTACAAAGTTATTCTTTGTCCCCACCCCTTTCGACACTGTACTTTGAAGAGAAGTCACTGTACATGATCCACACTTCGATGTGGGGTGTAATGTTCCCTATCCTTTACAGCAAAGTACCTACATAAATTATTTAAAATTCTGCACAGAAGACACTTAACTGTTCAGTTCCTATGTACAAGTATAGCAGTATCGAATGGTTAACCAGTACTCTCGTGAGACAGCTTTATCAACTAGAGTGCAGGGCTTATATATACTCCCTTTGCTTTCGGCTTATAGCTGCCTCTCATTTCCAAAGTTACTTAGAACTGTACTTTTTTCCTCTCCCAAACTGAGCGAAGTTATTTCAAACATTTATAATCCATTTAGATGCTCTTATCACTTTTCTCTTGTTCTCATTCTGTGCTGGCATCCCCTGAATCTCCTAAATGATTTTTCTTCAATTTACATACATTAAGTTTTACTTCTTATTCTGTAAAGTTATATGGGTCTCAACAAATGCATAATGTTCACAATTTGATTATCATATAAAATAATTTTCCATCCTCACATCTCTTGCACATATTCATTCCTTCCCTGTCCCTTTGAATCCATGGAAACTACCCATCTTTTAACCATTTTATTTGTGTAGCTTTGCCTTTCCAGCATGTCAAAAGTTGGAATCATACAGCATGTAGACTTTTCAGAATTACTTCTTTCACTTGGCAATACACATTTAAGTTTTCCTCATGTCTATGTGTGGCTCAGTAATTCATTTTCTTTCAGCATGGAATAATTTTCCATTGTATAAAGATATTAATTTATTTATCCATTCACCTGTTGTTTTGCCTAGTTTATGGAGATTATAAATAAAAATGTGTTAAGTATGCAGACAAAGGTTTTGTATGGATGTTTCCTACTCATTTGGGCAAATACCTAGGAGCATTAGTGCCAGATCATATGGTAAGACTATGTTCATCTTTGCAAGAAGCTGCTAAAATGTCTTCCAAAATAACTAAACCAGGGGCTGAGGATATAGCTCAGTTGGTAGAGTACTTGCCTCCCTCCCAAAGTAGCTAACCCATTTTGCTTTCTTACCAGCAATGAATGAGAGTTCCAATAATATTTTGTTTAAATTTTGAGAACAAGCAAGCCTTCAATTACACAGAATCTCATTGCTACAGAACAGCTCTGTCATGGGGATTCAGTTTCTATGGCTCATGCCTTCTTGGAAATGAATAATGAACTTCAGCAACTGTTTAGAAGTGGCATTTTTAAAAGTGTAATCCTTTTCCTCTCTTTAATAGCTAGCACACACTGGCCATAGCAGTATCTATTGACCAGATTCTTACTGTAAAAGGCTACAGGAAAAATTAAGCAAATAAATCTATAATTTATGTCATGCACACCAGTATTTTATCAAAGAGGAAGAGAGTATATCATTAATATCATCATTTTATTTTTTACTTATTTTGTTGGTGAATCATAATTATATAAAACAGTGGAACTTGTCCTTACATATTTGTACATGCACACAATATAACAATGTAATTTGGTCACTTTCATTGCCCAATAATTCTCATTTCCCTTTGCTCCTCTCTCCCCATGGGCCCCTTCCTTGCCCTTCTATTTTCATGAGATCCCCTCGCAACATCAACATTTTAAATATTCAGGAATTAAAAGGACTAGGTAATTGTCTGCAATTACTAAATACAAAATAAGTAGAAAAAGATGTTATAGCAATGGGCCCTTTACCTGAGATTTGGGGTCAAAAAATCTGCTTTCATTACTTGTGTTAAGTGTCAGAGTTCAATGATTCCCTTTCTTGCTAGAAAAAAAAAAAAATTAAAAAGTCAGCTGCTTCCATCTAGCAACTTACAGGATACACAGATATTTTGTATCTACAAATACACAGAATATTTCTTGTTGGGGACCGCAAATCAAGTCAAGATGGCACCTGGCAGTTTGCCAGGAGGAGTGGTTTGTGAGGCAAGGCCACCGAGCCATTAAGATGATGGGGATTCCTTATTGGCTGATTGCCGTATCTGGATGATGCTAATTGAGTCAAGCTGTGTGTAATCAGTTAGGTATACGTACCTCTGCTGTTCCGCAATAAAGCGGCTCCTGCTACCTTGGGTGCCCGCTATCTTGAGTTCCCGCTCAGTTCCCGCTGAGTTTCCCCACAATAAAGCAGTTCCCGCTTCAACCTTCAAGTTGCTTGTCACCTCCCAGTTATTTTGCCCAGCCGGACTGCGGCAATTTCTAGTATACCCATAATCATCCCGTTTAGTGCATCATTCCCAGAACTATGTGGGTTCACAATTCCTATCAAGTTAAAACTTAGGTCTTTCAGAATGGTAATAAAAGAAAACTCAACCTGTCAAAAAACTTTTTTTTCTTACTTGTATGTCAGCTTCTCTTTTCTGAAGACAGCTTTAATTATCTGATGACTACAGTTTCCAGAATTACTCTAAATAATTTTCTGAAATAGTGCTATGAGGGTGCAAATAGTAGGCGCTGAGAAAAGTTGTATTCTAAAAAAAAAAATCGACACATTTGGTGACCTTTAGGCATATACTACTTGCAATGAATAAATTTCCAAATTTATAAAGATCCTCCCATTTAACATTTCATCTCATAACTCAAACAATTAACATTTCATCTCATAACTCAAACAAAATACATTTATGTTTAAAATGTTGTGCCCCTCAACAAATGAATGGATAAAGAAAATGTGACATATATACACAATGGAGTATTACTCAGCCATAAAGAATGACTTATGGCATTTGCTGGTAAATAAGTAGAACTGGAAACTATCATGCTCAGTGAAATAAGCCAGTCCCAAAAGTCAAAGGTCAAATGTTTTCTCTGTTATGCAGAAGCTAATCCAAAATAAGTCAGGTGGATGGATTAAAAAAAAAAGAACTGAAGAAAGATCAATGGAATAGACAAAGAGGAAGGAAGGAAGAAAGGAAGGAAGGAAGGAAGGAAGGAAGGAAGGAAGGAAGGAAGGAAGGAAGGAAGGAAGGAAGGAAGGTGGAATGGGATAGGGAAAGTCAGTGGAATTAATCTGACCTAACTTTCTTATGCACATATATGAATATACCACAGTGAATCTCACCATGATGTACATCCACAAGACACTAATTAAGAGAAAACTATAAGTAAATGGCAAAAATATCAGTAGAGAATAGAGAAGGATATAGGGGGTGGGAGGAAGGGAGGGAAAGGAGAATATTAGGGACTGAATTAGAACAAATTTTATTCCATGATTTTATGTCTATTATAATTTAAAACTAAAAAGAACCAACAAAAAAAGAAATTTAACAAAATACTATGTACAAAAGAAATGCATGAAAATGTGAAGATAGATAAGAGTTTTAATTAAGCCAGCTCTCCTATTCTTGAATTCACCAAGACACGAAACTATCCCCTCTGGGCTAGCCCATGCGCTAAAAATCAAGGTCATAAATGTGTCTTCCTTTAGAATGAAACAAATTTACTTTTGCCAAGTTCAAGTTTCTCTGTAATGACCAAGAAGAAGGCATAACTAAGCTCAACCAGGGAAACCAAAGAGTTCTTTTCCTAGGCTGCTGGGGACCTGTTAGAAGTAACAATCTCTCATTGCCTCGAATGCCAACAAGGTAGTGACACAACTGATGAGGAGATGCGATGCTGAGCTTGACATCACCTAGAAGCAGAGGCAGGGTGGTGGAAACCTAAAGTGGAAACCAAAGTCTAGTTTGGCTTAATGTGACTCAGGAAGTATTAGAGGGATACTAAAAACAGTGGCGCCCAATACTGCTTGATTTCCCACACGTAAAAATACCAACAGAGATAACATATGTTAAAGTACTTGTTCACGGCTTCAAAAGAAAAAACAGCTAAAAAATCTTTATTTCTGTAACACCTCTTTCTCTGATAAGTTCAGAACAATTAACGCCCACACCTAATTAGTCCTCACAGTTTGAGGTTTCTCATAATTGAGATTTTTCCAGGGATGCTATTCATGATTCATATAAGAGATTCTAAAGGCACTCTTTTTTATCTAATCAGGTCGCTTCAGCCCACAGTCTGGTGGGGGAATATGGTCTGCCTAGAGATGTCATATGTGTTCTCAGAGAGAGCACAACCCCAGGAGTTTGATGGGAAACCTTCTGAGCCAAGGTCCTCATCTGACAGTAGCCACTGGGGTTCTGTAGTGAGAGGCATACATAGACAGAGGTCCACCTTACTGGGGAACACTGGAATCAGTTATAATGTCTTGAACAGACAGAGAACCATCACAAATTTTATGGCAAACTTAGCCTGAGAGGGTCTCCTAGAGAAGGCTGTGCCAGCTCTGGCAATCTCTCCATGTTGCCAGCCTTCAGAACAGATCAGACCACCTCACATTACTCCCCGAACCTGACACAGAGAAGCTGGGCCAAGACCGACATTGGTGCACAGAAGAGAGGCAGGAGATGACAGGTGTCCAGCCTACAGTGCCGGTAGGGTTGTTAGTCTCTTTCAGCTATCTCATTTCTTCTTAGGTGGTTAGAAGCCTTTTAGTACAACTGTTAAGCCATGAAGATTGATCTTTACTAGTAAGAGAAGGGCCTGCAAGCACGATGGGTACTCCCATTGCAGTGTAGGGCCCAGGGAAGTTGCTGACTCCTAGAGCCCATTGCTCACTCAGGATATGACCAATGTACAGTTAGTTGTCTTTTGGTATCCTTAGCATATTGGTTCCAGGACCCTCCACAAACACCAAAATCCACAAGTTATCAGGTTTCTCCTACAAAATAGTATGATATTTGCATGTCACCTACATACATCCTTCTGCATACTTTAAACTGTCTCTAGATTACTTATAATATCTAACACAAAGTTAACAGTTGTTTTACTAGATTGTTTAGGGAATGATGACAAGGAAAAAGTTCATATATGTTCAGTTAAAATGTGATTTTTTTTCTTTGAATATTTTTAATCTGTGGTGGATATGAAACCTGTGGACATGGACATGACAGTATTAGTTTCAAATGCCTGTTGTGACAAACTTCGTGGCTTTTATAGCAATATCTGTTTATTCTCTTCTACTTTGGGTTCTAGAGGCTGGGAATCCAAAATCAATTTCACTGAGCTGAAATTAAGGAGCTAGGGGGATGGACACACTCCCTCCAGAGGCTCTAGAAAAGAATTTATGCCTTTTGCTTTTTCCAGCTTCTAGAGCTACAATCATTGCATTCCTTGGCTTATGCTCCTTCATCTATCTTCAAAAACAACAGACTAGCATCTTCAGTCTTCACATTATCTCCTTTTATAGTCAAATCTCTCTTTACCTTTTGTTCTTTTCAACTGGGAATTGAACCCAGAGGTGCTTAGCCACTGAGATACATCCCAGCCCTTTTGTTTTTTAATTTTAGGATTGGGCCCTCACTAAGTCGCTAAGGTTGGCCTTGCACTTATAATACTCCTGCTCAAACTCCCAAGTCACTGGGATCACAGGAATGCACCATCATGCCAAGCAATTGCCTTCTTCTTGTAAGAATAATTACAATTACATTTAGAGCCCACCTGGATAATCCAAGTTAATATTCCCCATCTCAAGATCCTTAACAATCACATCTGGACAATCTCTTGCCCTATTCAGTTAATACACAGGTTCCAGGAGTTGGGATCTAGATATCTTTCGGAGCCATTATTCGGTCCCCAGCCTTTACTACACTAGCAAAATGAAAGTAGGAGTGTGGGGACAGGAAAGGAAAGAAGAAAGGGCAACAGGATAGGAAGATAGTCAGACTAAGACTGAGTCCATATGGCTGTACAAAGCAAAGAATGCCATGTATCTGACTCTATGCTACTGATTCTTCTCACCCACATGATTTTTCTAGACAGAATGATGCTCATTGATGAGGCTTAAATCCATTTTCTTGTCTAAATTGCATGTATCATTTTTCCTAATTATAATATCAATACTGTTCATAGAAGGAAATTTGGGAACTATACCTACCATACTGCTACTGTTTATGATTTGATATTTCTGGGTGCTGTGGCACATGCCTATAATCCCAGTGGCTCAGGAAATTGGGGCAAGAGGATCACAAGTTTAAAACCAGCCTCAGCAACTTAGTGAGACACTAAGTAACTAAGTAAGACCCTGTCTCTAAATAAATTTTTTTTAAAAAATGGCTGGGGATGTGGCTCAGTAGTTAAGTTCCCCTGGGTTCAATCCCTGGCTCCAAATAATAATAATAATAATAATAATAATAATTTGATCTATTCACAAACTCCCTGAGCCCATCTTTCTTGAATCAAGTCTTTTGAACATTTTGAGTTTAGCCCTGTCAGAAAGCCTTACTCAAAAGGTCAAACAGTCTTCACATTTGTATTGTATTGATGAAAAGACCAAGATATGAAAAAGTTTCATCCAGCATCATTCATTAGAACCAAGAGTTAACAACCTCTCTCTTCTCATTGTTGTCTTCTAGTCATCATAAAAGACTTCTTGGTATTCCATATCCAATTAAACACTTCCAAATTCCTATTCAAGATTATAGTGATCCATCTGTTACCCATATTGATGGCACATCAATGTTCTGACCATTTTTTCCCAAGTCATAAATCAGCACCTGCCTTTTCTGAGTCAGAAGCTATATTGCTATTATAAATCACAATGGAATACAAAAGTGACCAATTATTTAGCCTGTCAAGTCTCTGGAGAAGAGTAGGATAAGAATAAGTCTAATTCTATTATTTTGTTGTTGTTGAGCATACTCTTAATAGTTTAGAAAAAAGCTAGCAGATAATTTCTCTCAACTGTTGGTCAATTTGAATCTCACCTACAAATAAGAAAAATCAGCTTTAGTGATTAGGCAATGAATCAATAACCACAGTACTGCTACCCTTCAAGGTGGATTCCCTTCTTTACTAAGCATTATTTAAAAAAAAAAAAAAAAGACAAAGGACTTGGAGAGTGTTTAGCTTGAAACTGAAGCCAATCATTTGATCTGAAGAGATCAATACATTCTCCCTTCATCCCACATTAAGTCATTATTCTTCTTATAGAAAAAAACTAAAGATCTCAAAAGTGCAGAGGGCCCAGATACAACACACAGAGTGCAGTACCTTCAAGATCTTCAGCACTGCTGGGTAAACACCAAACAAGCTCTTACCTGGTGACTCTTCACTTTCCAGCCTGTCCTTCCCATATTCTTGTCCACAGTCTTTCTTCAGATAGATTTCAGTACAGTTGAACCCTCTTTATCACTGTCTCAATTCCACCCTATTTCTTTGAGTATATATTTGATTCCATTGTTAGGGATTGGATATTCCAAACTGGAGTAAGGGATGGGCTCCCAAGCAACAGCCATCTGTAATGAGCATGTAAAACATTCTGGACTCAATCAGACATATAATGCATGAACTCAGATTTCCAGAATCAATCCCTTCTGTAATTGGTGAAATGTAATTTGGCAGCATTTTCTCTGAAGTAGAAGTAGTCTTGAGTGAAGGCAGAAAAAATACTTTCTGCTAGCATCAACCCATTTCCCTTGAGTATTTTTGTGTCACAAAAAAAGTCTAAATGGCCCAAGAGTCTGTAGCACCAGCCAATGCAGAGACCAGTTATCTAACAGAAGTCAGAAACTTAACCAAACTTTAAAACAAAATAATGTGCAGCATAATGCACTTATTGGGAAGAAGAAAGAAATCTTAAATTCTATAATGCACCTCCAAATAGCTTGCTTGATTTACTTTCAAAGGTAACAGAAGAAAGGACAAGATGCATAAACAGGTGGGAAAAAATAGCTTCTACCATGAATAAGATTCACCAGATGCTTTAATGTTAGCTCTATCAATAAAATCATAAGCCTCAGTTTAAAAACTGAGAAACAAAAGAAAATTTCACAGAAGTAAAAAATTTTCTGAACAATCCTTGTTAGTTTATAACATTAAGAAGTATAACATTATTATTACCCCTACAAAAATATTTAAGAACTATTAAATAGTATTGCCTTGAAGAGGGCTTTGAAGCCTTAGTTTGCCTAGGGCCCCACATGTCTCAGTTAGCTGTCTCTGGATCTTTTCTCTGTGACATGCTTACACATTTTCTCAGTTTTCATTTATAAATGGCTAATCTGACAAATACAATCTCGGCTATTAAATCATCAGGGTTGGTTGAGGTTGTGGCTCAGCAGCAGAGTGCTTGCCTAGCACATGCAAGGCACTAGGTTCTATCCTCAGCACGACACAAAATAAGTAAAATAAAGGTATTGTGTCCAACTACAGCCAAAATTTTTTAAAAAAATAAATACATAAATAAATAAATCATTGGGGTCAGATCATAGCTTTGCCACTTTCAACTTGAAGGAACTTGGTTAAATTTCCTAGCCTCTGTATTCTTCAGTATCCTCCTCAGTAGAAGCTGATAATCGCAATATTACCTTGTGTAGTTATTGTGATAACTAAATGCTCTAAAACATGCAAAGTGCTTTAAAGAATTCCTGGGAACTGGTAATCACCCAATGAATTATAACATGGATGATCACAATAACTTTCATGATGTATGGATTTAGCTCAATTTTATATTATTTTATATTTCACCATTTGTTGATATTGCTTTAAAATAGTTTTAATGACAGAAGGCATCACAATCCAGACTTTAAATTATACTACAGAGCCATAATAACAAAAACAGCATGGTATTGACATCAAAACAGACATGTAGACCAATAGTACAGAATAGAAGACACAGAGACTAACCCACATAAATATGATTATCTCATAATAGACACAAGCACCAAAAATATACATGGGAGAAAAGATAGCCTTTTTGACAAAAAGTGTTGGGAAAACTGGAAATCCATATGTAACAAAATGAAATTAAACCTCTATCTCTCACCCTGCACAAAACTCAACTCAAAGTGGATCAAGGACCTAGGAATTAGACCAGAGACCCTAAGCCTAACAGAACAAAAAGTAGGACCAAATCTTCATCATGTCGGCTTAGGATCTGATTTCCTTAACAAGACCTCTAAAGCACAATAAATAAAATCAAGAATCAATAAATGGGATGGATTTAAACTAAAATACTTCTTCCCAGCAAAGGAAACAATAAGTAATGCGGGGGCTGGGGATGTGGCTCAAGTGATAGCGTGCTCGCCTGGCATGTGCAGGGCGCTGGGTTCGATCCTCAGCACAACACAAAAATAAAAAAATAAAGATATTGTATCCACCTAAAACTAAAAAATAAATATTAAAAAATTCTCTCTCTCTCTTTAAAAAAAAAAATAAGTAATGAGAAAATAGAGCTTACAGATTGGGAGAAAATCATTACCACAGGGACATCAGAGACAACACTAATCTCTAGGATACATAAAGAACTCAAAAAACTTAACACCAAAAAAACAAATAACCCAATTAATAAATGGGCTAAGGAACTGAACAGACATTTCATGGAAGAAGATATACAATTGATCAACAAATATATGAAAAAAATGTTCAATATCTCTAGCAATTGGAGAAATGCAAATCAAAACTACTCTGATTTCATCTCACTCCAGTCAGGATGGCAATTATCAAGAATACCAGCAACAATAAGTGTTGGTGAGGATGAGGGGAACAGGTACACTCATACATTGCTGGTGGGACTGAAAATTGGTGAAACCACTCTGGAAAGCAGTATGGAGATTCCTCAGAAAACTTGGAATGGAACCACCTTTAACCAAGCTATCCCACTTCTCAGTTTATATCCATAGGACTTACAATCAGCATACTACAGTGACACGGCCACATCAATATTTATAGCAGCTCAATTCACAATAGCTAAACTATGGGACCAACCTAAGTGCCCTTCAACAGATGAATGGATAAAGAAACTGGTATGTATACACAATGATATATTATCCACTTTAAAGAAGAATGAAATTATGGCATTTTCAGGTAAATGGGTGGAACTGGAGAAAATCATGCTAAACAAAATAAGCCAATCCCAAGGAACCAAAGGCTGAATATTTTCTCTGATATGTGGATGTTTAATTCACAATAAGGGGGGAGATATGGAAGAATATAGGTACTTTGGATTGGACAGAGGGGAATGAAGGGAGGGGAGGAGGTATGGGAGTAGGAATGATAGTAGAATGAATTGGACATTATTACCTTATGTGCATGTATGATTACATGGCCTGTGTAACTCTACATGATGTACAACTGGATGAATGAGAAGATATACTCCATTTATGTATGATGTGTCAAAATGCATTCTACCATCATGTATAACTAATTAGAACAAATTAAAAAATAAAAATAAATAAAATAACTTTAATGAAATGTAACTGAAATATGACAAACTACAAATACTTAAAGTATACATTTTGTTTTATACAATTGTTTTAGTTTGTCAAAGGTCTTTGGATCTGAGACAGCAGGGTATATGGGTTGGGAACCAAAGGATGTATGGGCCTACCGGAGGTGTTGATGAGTCGTAGGTCCTGAACTAAGCGATAGGACCCGTTGGGCTTTTTTACCCCAAGTATGGGAGTATTGTAAGGGGAATGAACAGGACGGAGGTACCCCTTGCTAAGAAGGTCCTGAATAATAGGTTGTAGACCCAGAAGAGCTTTTTGGACAGGGGTATTGAGCCTGATTGGAGAAGGTGTTGGGATCTTTGAGATGAATGTTAACTGGTGGGCAGGAAATAGTGGAGGGGGTGTGGGTATCCCATACAATCGGGTCAACCAGGTTTGTAAGTAAGGGGTTGTGATCCTTTTTAGTATGGTGTTTCATGTCAGCCTCACAAGTGGAGCAGAATGACCATCTTCTGCCAAAAGGGACAGAAAGGATGAACAGGCCTATTCTGGGGCCTGACTGATGCCAGGAGCCGGATGTTGATTGTTGTATTGAATTTAGAGAGAATATCTCAGCCGAGCAAAGGAACTGGACATTGGGGCATAACTAGGAACGTCTGAGAGAATGGGAAGTTGTCTATGGAACAGAGTAATAGGGCAGTCTTTCTTGGATAGATGGTCTTTCCTCCTACCCCAACAATAGGAGAGGTGGACAGCACTGTTTGCCCCCAGAATTCTGTTAGGACTGAGAAGGTAGCCCCGGTGTCAAGGAGAAAGTCAACCTTGCATCCATCCACCTGAATCCGCACCCTGGGTTCCTGTCTATTGATTGTTACTGCTGGTGACAAGGACCCAAGGCTTCGTCAATCGATTGCCATGCCCAGAAGATCGGAGGGTTCCCTGGCCATAGGCCTCCTACGGGATCTAGGACAGTCAGAGCCCCAATGACTTGTTGTTGATATTTAGGGCATGGGGTACACAGAGTGCGTGGTGCGGGGCATGCCCTGGCCCAATGTCCCCCCTTGCCACACTTGAAGCAGGCGCGGAGTGGGGGGGTTGACCTGCGGTGATGGGCGGCAACCTGAGGAAGCACCCTGCAGGGCCTGGGCGAGCATCTGAAATTTATTGTGTTCGGCCTTGTGCTTGCGGCGCTCGATTTCCTCCAGGTTGTGAAAAACCTTAAAGGCTACCGCCAAGATCTCAGTCTGGGGGGTGGCAGGGCCTTGTTCAAGCTTTTTTAGTTTGGCCCCAATGTCGGGGTAGCTCTGCAAGAGGAAATATGTCATAAGGACAAGACAGCCATCTGGAGTTTCGGGATCTAGGTTAAGCCAATCCAGAAATTCCCATGGGGTCTCCTCTCGCTTTTGAATCTCTTGTGATTTTTGGAAACTGATGGCCGTTTTTTGAGCCCAGCAATAATACATGCGGAGAATTGGTCCCTACTCTGTATGCCAGCTTATGTATAATCCCAGTCAGGAGTTTGATCTGGGGCAACAAGTGGCCCTGGAGGGTGATTGGGATTAACTCGGTGAGTTTCATCTGCATGGGCTCTGGCAAGTTCCCAGACTCTGGTACGTTCCTCAGGAAGGAGAGTATTAGCCAATAACATACATATATATATATATATATATATATATATATATATATATATATATATCATGGTGAATGAGGCTATAAGCCTGGAGGATCCATTGAAACTCTCTTATGTAAGTGGTGGGATGAGCCCAACATTCACTCCAGTTGCATAGAGAACAGGACATGTACCCAGATAATGCCCTCAGGTCCAGCAACCTCTATTAAGGGGGTCATGGTTTGTGGGACTAGGGAGCAGGGACCTAGTTTGGGGGGGACTAAAGGTGTCGGCCAAGTCAGGGGGAGCACCTGAGGGGCTGGACGGAACCGATGGGGGAGATCGGTAAGGAGGGGATTCATCTGCCGGATAGGTCGGGGTGAGAACGAAGAAGAGAAAAAGCCTCAACATAGGGGAACTCCTTCCACTTTTTCAAGTGCTCACAGAAGTTAAACAGATCTCTGAGAATTGCGACCGGGTTCCAGAGAGTCCACCGTGACCGTGAAGGTCATGCCCGGGTGTGTTCTCTCCTCCAGATTGGGTGTCAGAGGTTTGCCCGACAATCACAGTCAAAGCCCCTGCGTAACCCGTCTGAAGTTGGAAAGCGGATAAGGGAACTCACCTACTGAAGAGCCACTGTTGTGCGAGTAGTAGCAGCGCTCAAAAGAGTAGAGGAGGATGGCAATCCTTGAGAGAGGGGGCCCTCGAGCAGCGAGGCATTCCCACTCCCAGGTTTCGGCACCAATGAAAGAACAACCGGACAAGCTCGTCGTCTGAGAAAATGCCCGTTTATTGAGGAACAGCTCTGCATATTTATAGAGCCAGGGGCGGTTTGACAGCTATGACAGTTTAACGGTTTAACGGTTTGACAGTTGGCACGGGTGCTTTCTGATTGGTGGGTAAGGATCATGTGAGTCAGCAGGGCCAGTCTGATTGGTGGGTAAGGATCATGAGAGTCAGCAGGGCTCACCATTGGGCGGCTCTTTGTGCTGCTGTCTCGGGGGAAGGGGAAGTTAGTCTTTGGAGCCGGGGTGACTCCCAACAGGATTATTCTAGATATTTTCCATTTTCATATAAATTTTAATAGATTTTCTGAGATATAATTTCATACCATAAAATTCACTCATTTTAAGTATATAATTTGATGATTTTTAGCATATTTGCCAAGTTTTACATCTGTCACTACAATATAACTTAAAGCATTTGTCTCACCTGAAGACCAAATATCTTGCCCACTAGCAGTCATTACTCACCCCCACCTTCACACCCACCACTAGTCCACTTGCTGTCTCTATGTTTTTCTATTTAGACATTTCATATAAACAGAAACATATAATATATGATCTTTGGTTCCTGGTTTATTTATTTTAACATAATACATATTTTTAGGTAGTTCATGTTTAACTTGCTTCATTCCTTTTAATTGTGAAATAGCACTCTATTGTATGGATATACCATATTTTGTTTATCCATTAATTAGTTGGTAAATATTTGGGTTGAAACATTTTTGTATTTTGGCTATTATGAATAATGGGAATGTAAAATGTAAAATGGTACAGCCATTTTGGAAAAATAGCTTGGAAGTTTTAAAAAATATTAAACACATACTAATAATACAATCCAGCAATCATATTCCTGGTATTTATCCTAGAAAACTTATGTTTACACATAAATCTACATATGGATGTTTGTAACTGCTTTATTTGTAATAGTCAAAACCTGGTAACAAGCCAATGTCCTACTTGGAGTGAATGGATAAGCAAACTGGTATATCCATACAATGGAATATTACTCAGTAAAAGAATGAATTATTGATATACTCAAAACTTGGATGGATCTCAAGAACATTATGCTTAGTGAAAAAGTCTACCTAAGAGGGATATATATTCTACTATTCTGTTTATATAATTCTTTCAAAGTAAAAGAAAAAAATCACATTGATGGGGCATAGACAAGCAATCATTCAGGGGTTGGGAAAGAGTGTGACTATTAAGGGGTACATGAGAGCATTTATCTGTGGTGTGGAATAGTCCTGTTTCCTGATTGTGGTAATAGTTAGTCCAGTACAGACATGTAATAAAATATCATTGAATTGAATGCCAAGAAGAGAAAAGGGTGCATATAAGACTCACATATTAAACATGGCCTGCATCTGAGTTGATGGTATAGTATCGGCATCGGTCCCTAGGTTATGATAATGTACCATGGGCATATGAGATATTATCATTTGGGGAAGATGGTTAAAGGCTATAAAGGAACTATTTTCTATGTTTACATATTCTTCTGAGTTTAAACTATTTAAAAATAAAGATTGTTTTAATAAAGTCATAGCCTAAGTTCTACTATACTTTGGAAAATTTAGGGGAAGGGTCTGTCCTAAAGATGCTGAGCATTCAGTACAGTTGGCCAACCCAACTTCCTGGAGGCTAGTAAATTATAAATTTCTTAGCCTCTATAGCAACCAAATATTGCTATTGACAGTGTCCTGGCCAAAGATATATAAGTGGAAATCTGCTGATACCCACTTTGCCCTTCTGCCTTTTTCCTGCCTGAACTGTGGATGTGATCTAGAAGCATAAGCAGTCATTTTTCAGTCATGAGGATAAAAAATATGCCTTCACTCTGAAGGCATGCCAGGGACTAAAGGGCTTCCCACACATGAGACAGCACCTCAGGGCCTCTTCAACATATGCACTCATATCTTGGGGAGGATGATGCCAGTATGTCTTGGGCCATTTTAATTTGGGTTGCATGTGGATAATCTAGTTTCTTTGCTGGCTTCCAAGGATCAACACTGTGGGAAGAGTGGAGTGAGACCAAGCAGAAGTCATTCACTGCACACCAAGAAAAACCCATCTCAGAAGTTCTTTCCCCTCCTAGACAGCTAAAGAAACAAGGTTCTTTCTCTTGAGAGTTCTGGCATTGAGACTAGGTTACAATCCAAGCAGCATTATCATCCTCACCCACCACCTGCACCCTCAGCACCTCTGAACCATTTTCCCTCTTGTCTTGAAGGAAGAGAGTCTCTTCTACTGTATCTTATTCAGTTTCTTCTCATCTCTCTCATTCCAGCTTGTAAAACCTTTATGACATTATTTCAGACTTTCTGTATACCTGGGTTTTATTTTAATTATGTCTTACATATGTTTTTTTTAATACTCTTTGTAACATGTTTTATAAATATTCCTATATTTTCTAACAACCCAGCTTTGGTCTCAGTGATGTTCTGGAGTTCTACTTCCTATGTCTGACATATCCATCTCATAGGCCAGCAGTCAGTGGGCTTGAGCCTTCCTCAAATAGCTGGAATGGAAGAGAACCACATCTGTTTGTCTACCTATTATGTATGACTCCTTTTGCACTAGAGAGGTAGAGTGGAGTAGCTGTGACAGAGACCCCCATGGTCCCACCAAGCCTAAAATATTTACAATTAGCATTTTACAGAAAAAGTCTGCCATCCTCTGATATAGGCTGCCAAATATTCTGAGTTAATATAAAACATCAGCATATCCAAACTTCAAATTGAATTATTCATACCTACCCAGCTGGGGAAAACTCGTAACCTACCTGTTTGGTGACTGGCTTTTGCCATATGGTCTATAAAAGAATTTACATTATCTGATTCAATCCCCTCAATTGCTATGTAATATTGTAAATTAAGATATTAAAATATAGTTGATTATTTGCAACATATAGTATGGCTTTCATATATTAAAGCATAAGTTACTATTTTTCTGAATTATTGCTGTTAATATCAGTTTATCTTTCAAAGCACCTTTTGCTTTAACATGAGAAATATTCCTAAATTATTTATTCAAAATGTATTATCACTCTTATTGGATCAGTGAACTGAATGACAGCTCAATTTGAGGCATGCAAAAAAAAATCCTCTAGGGAAATCATATGTGGTCTTGGCAAAAAATTATATTGCCTTTCAGAATAGAGATTGTGTGATACTGAATAAGAAAACTGTAGGAGAATAAATAATTGTGTGAGAGTAACATGGCTGCTCACTGAAATGAGATTTGTTTAATAAGCAGGAAACAAAGGGAAATAAAAAGGGGATAAAAATATATTTTAAACCAATTCAAAATAAAGTTTCAGAATTCAGGAAGCCTGAAATCAATGCCCCCAAAATTTAATTGCCAGCTCACTGAGATGTAGAAAGTCTCCACTGATTGTATAAGTAGAAATTGGAATAATTGCTAGAAAGAAATTTTGATATAATTATATCAAACAAAGAGAGTCTTAAAATGTTCATATCTGGGCTGGGGCTGTAGCTCAGTGGTAGAGCCCTTGCCTAGCATGGGTGAGGCACTGGGTTCAATCCTCAGCACCACTTTAAAAATAAATAAATGAATAAAATAAAGGTTAAATTCTAAAAAAAAAAAGTTGATATGGTTAGTTTAGTCTAGGTAAGTAATGCTAACGAGATAATCTGAAAAATGGTTGGAGGTATGTAGACAATAATGTTAACTGCAGCACTCCTCATCAGCAAAAATAGGAGTAAAATAAATTAATTAAATATCTACTGTATTTCAAGCACTGTTCTAGATGCCAGTGGCCAAAAAAACAGACTTCAGCAAGGAAGTGACATTTAAGCTGAGACTTGAAGGAACTGGAGTTGTTAATCAACCAGAGTCAGAGAACAAGTGTTCATGTGAAAGGAAGAGTCACATCTCTCTGTGTAAATAAAAAATGGAAATGATTAAACTTAGCAAGTGTTATGGTTTAGATATTAGGTGTCCCCAAAAAGCTCATATATGAGACAATGCAAGAAGTTTAGAGGTGAAATTAAGGCACTAACATAATTAGTGAATTGATCCACTTGAATGGATTAACTGGGTGGTAACTATAGGCAAGTAGGGTGTGGCTGGAGGAGGTGTATCCTTTGGGGGTGCCTTTGGAGTTTATATTTTATCATGGTAAGGAAATCTCTCTCTCTCTCTCCCTCTCTCTCTCTCTCTCTCTCTCTCTCTCTCTCTCTGTGTGTGTGTGTGTGTGTGTGTGTGTGTGTGTGAATGTGTGTGTGTCTCCCCCACCCTCTGATGCCATATCCCCAACTCCTTTCCTCTGCCACACACTTCCACCATGATGTTCAGCCTCACTTCAGGCCCTGAGAAATAAAGTCTGAGACCTCTGAAACCACCTGAGCCCCCAAAACTGTTCCTCCTTAAAACTGTTCTTGCCAGATTTTAAAAAACAGCATACTACAGAACACAGCCACATCAGTGTTTATAGCAGCACAATTCACAACAGCTAAATTGTGAAAACCAACCCAGATGCCCCTCAGTAGATGAATGGATAGGGAAACTTTGGTATATATACATAATGGAATATTAAAAGAGAATAAAAATCATGGCATTTGCAGGTAAATGGATGGAGTTGAAGAATATCATGCTAAGTGAAGTAAGCCAATCCACCAAAAAACAAAGGCCAAATGTTTTCTTTGATATGAGGATACTGATTCATAATGCTCATGGGTGGGGGGGGCAATGGGAGGAATAGAGGAACTTTAGATAGGGCAAAGGGGAGGGAGTGAAAGGGAGGGAGTATAGGGTAGGAAAGACAGTGGAATGAGATGGACATCATTACCCTAGGTACATGTATGAAGACACGAATGGTGTGAAAATACTTTGTGTACAACCTGTGACTTGAAACATTTACTCTGTCATAATTTTCATCACATGTGCAACCCATAGGTATGGGCCTTTGGGGATCCAGTTAAGTTTAAATTGAGTTGGGGTATAATTCATCTGGGTTGGTGGGACACACTTATGTGAACACAGGCACTTCCCTTGTAGACAAGTCATGGACTATTATCCCATTGTGGGAATGGTTTTCAAGAATAGTCCTAATACCCATTGTGCCAGTATCATGACACAGCAGTGCCAGAGCAGATGTCATATCCAGAAGTGAACATCATTCGATGATGCTCATGTAATTTGGCAGTTAGTGGTGGAAAACAGTGATATGTAAGGATCCAGAGCTAGTCTATGTGAAATTCTTTTAATATCAGACGTATAGAATAAGAATTAAAAGACATGATTCCCACCAACGTCTGGTCAAAGTGAAATTTTTCTCCTGTCAGATAAATGGAAAGCTTATAATATGCAAAGACAATAAGGACAAATGATAACAAACTGGCAACTGAGCATTATCTGTTTAAAGAATATTTAAAATTAGTTACTGCAAAAGAAGACTTGAAATACCCTAAAATATAAGTGCATATGTAAAAAAAAAAAACTTGCCAGAGATTTTCCAAAATTTACCAATACTAAACATTATACATTACCAATAATGAATAGTAAAGCTAAAACTTTTCTAAGCTATTATAATTTTTGATCAGCCACAATAAAGATTAAATTTTATTTGTAGTCTCTCTACAGAAAAATTATATTATAAAATCATTGTCATATGAAGAGTATGATGAAAGATTATGCAGCCTAAAACAATGTGGGGGGAAGTGCTATAGAAGATGTATCAAGCAATGAGTTCACTAAAATACCATGTCACATTTCCTGGGTTTCTGTGATGCTTGTGTATTTTTTAGCTTTTATAATTTATCATTTGTGTTTATTTATTCTAAATAAATTATTTATTCTAAATAAATTCTTACATTTGTATCTGGCTGTGCATTCTTTTCCTTAAAAGATCCTAAAAATTTCATTAATTTTCAGGTCCTACAAAATCTAAGTCCACCCATGAGAGCCTCACTTTGAAAAGAAATGTGTAAAATATTATTACTACTGCATTAGATGTCTATAATGGCCAGAGTATCTCTCAAGACAGAAATCCTTGTGCTAAGAAAATCTTGTGTTTCCAGGATAAGGTGGGAGCTGTAGAATAAAATAACAGCATTTTCCTGAATATTAGTACATGCTGCTATAGTCATGACACAATGATTGATGGAGAAATTATTAACATTTCTGCTTTCACATAATTTATACATTCATTTTACTCTTTCAACTACATCTATGGTCAAAAACACTATGCAGTAAAGTTCTAAACAGTGCTATTTAACAATCAAGTGCTGGTATGCAGCCTTGATAAAATTCCCTTATTGTTCCTATTTCTTTTGCCCCTTTTCCATTCCTATCAAAAATACAATCTCCAAATCATGTGCATTAAATAGAATAATAAACATATGCCATAAATGTTACTGGGTAAAATGTGAAAAAGAAATAAGAGCTTAGCGTTTCCCAATGATTGTTGACATGATAAGACAATGGATATTACAATTCTCATTGGGAGATGTCATATGTTTCAGCTCACACATTTGCATATGAACTGGTCCCTATCAAAATGGATTGCATTGTGAATCGAACAGTGTGAATGTACATTCATATTACACTGAACAAGAAGAAAACAAGACATTTCTGGTTCCATCATGGCAAACAGAAAATGTCTAATAACAGGAGTGGCAGACACTGCAGGCTATCTGTCACTATTCATTCTCCTTCCTTACCCACACTATCCTGATTTTGAATGGGGTGGCCACGTACCGAGCAGGCAAACTATTTTGCCCAGTGTTCCTAGAAGCTAGCAGTGACAGAGTTCTGATGAGCACACATTGCTGGGTGGGACTCCCATGAACACTCTGTAAAGTGAGCAGACTCAGGAATCTCTTTTGCCTTCCCCCTTATTTCCATCAGGAACTCAGAGACGCCATCTCCCAACTAGAATGCAATGAAAATGAATTCACATGACCTGTAGCTCTGCAGGTGGTGGAAGCATCGCTGGCTTCCCTTGGAATTCTTATTAGGTTTAAAATGCAAATCCTTACTTGTTTCAATCAACTATAGTCCAACTCATCATATGCAACTACATACTAATTCCCATCTGATGCAAGAGATCTCTATGCTTACTTTTCTTCGTCTATTTATGAATATTTACTAGTCCTAAAAACTGATATTTAGAGAGTTAGTTACTCAAATTCTACAAAGTATCACTAATACCTACTTCTACTTTCTTCCTCTTTTTTTTTTTTTTTTTTTTTTTTTTCCTTTCCCTTTTCCTCTCTCTTCAAAAACTTTAGTAAGTCACTGGTCAGTGTGGTCCACGGAGCATCTGATTTACCTGGGGTGAAGGCTAGGAATCCAGGCCTCATCCTTGCCCTTTTCAATCAGAATCTGCACTTTAACAAGATTCCAGGTGATTCATATGCCCATTAAAATTCTAAAAGCCCTGCCTTAAAGTATTACATTGCTTTTCTACCTTATAATTTCTGTTCGGAGACAAAATTCTCACCTAACAGTCTTTGGGGTATTCTTATAAGTTTATTGTTTGGGGCTTAATTTTTCATATGTAAAAGATCATAAGGAAAACTATTGCATGTGAGGCTACTTTGAGTAGCATACCAAATGGACATCCTTCTCCACTGAGTTAGATCAAGAAATCTTTTTTTGTCCTTTTCTTATTCATTTATTTATTTATATGGAGGATTGAACCCAGGGATGTTTTACCAATGAACTACATCACTAGTTGCTTTTGTTGTTGACAGGGTCTCTCTAAGTTGCCCAAATCTGGCCTTGAATTTGCAATCCTCCTGCCTCAGCCTCCCAACTCACTGGGATTATAGGTGTGTGCCACCATCCCTGGCTAGAACAATAAATCTTGATGATAAAATGAGTTCTCTTGGCAACATTATAGATCTGTTATTTTAGTAGTTTTTTCTGAAATTTCCAATCCATCTACTCCACTGTAACCATCACTACTCTGAACCATTATTGGCAACATAATGGTTGTTCTGACTAGAAAACCATAATTCCATAATTCCTCAACTAAGTTTAAGAAATCTGTGGATAGTAACCTTATCAGAATCGTCACCTACCCATGTTTCGTTATTCTCAAGTCAGTTCTCAAGCCATACTAGAAGGCTGGTGCATCTTCTAAGGAAGATGGTCAGGAGCAGATTATTGGAGTAATTCCTCTTAAATCTTACCAGGTTTCTCTTCATACAGATGTCACTCTGTTCAATACTAAAAGGGTAACTTGATCTATTCTTTCCTAGATTAAATCCCTGACTATTGAATTGAGGGTCTATAGGACCATTCTGTGTGATATCCTGTCTTGGTCTTCCTTAATTCAATTCCTTCAATGAAATTGTTTTATTTTTTCCAAATTAAAAATAAGAGGCAACAAGGAATAGAAGAAACTCCCCTCAAAATTATAAGGCTATATATGGCAAACCCAAAGCCAATGTCATACTGAATAGGGAAAAACTGAAAGCATTTCCTCTAAAATCAGGAACAAAACAAGGATGTCCACTTTTACCACTCCTATTAAAACTCATAGGAGTTTTAATAGGAGTGCGCTGGGGTCCTGGCTCAGCAGTATAGAGTGCTGGCCTAGTCTGTGCGAGGTGCTGGGTTGGATCCACAGCACCACATAAAAATAAATAAATAAAATAAAGGTATTGTGTCCAACTACAACTATATGTGTGTACACACACACACACACACACACACACACACACATATATATATATATATATATTTAAACCCAGTACTTGAAATTCCAACCAGAACAATTAGACAACAGAAGAATATCTAAAAGATGCAAATAGGAAAAGAAGAGGTTAAGTTGTCTGTTTTCAGATGATATGATCCTATATTTGGAAGACCCAAAAATTTCACCAGAAGACATCTAGAGCTGGTAAATTCAGCAAAGTAGAAGGACACAAGATAAACACAAAAGTCAATAGCTTTTCTACACATAATAATGAGCCTGCTAAAAAAAAAATGAAGAAACTAATTTCATCATTCACCATAAGCTAAAAACAAACAACAAACAAAAAAATGACCTGGGAATAAATCTAACCAAGACCTCTACAATAAAAATTATAGAACACTGAAAAAACAATAGGCAAAATTAATGTTGTTAAAACATCCATTTTATCAAAAGCAATATACATACAGATTCAATGCAGTCTCATTCAAAATACCAATGACATTCTTCACAGACCTAAAAAATTTTAAAAAATCCTAAAATTCATATGGAAGAATAAAAAATCCAGAATAGCCAAAGCAATTCTGAGCATTACTTTTACTGGAGGCATCACAGTACCTGACTTCAAATTATACTACAGAGCTATAGTAACAAAAACAACACGGTATTGGCTTAAAAACAGGTATGAAGAATAATGGGATAGAATAGAAGACACAGAGACAAACCTACACAGTTACAGTCATCTGATCCTTGCAAAGGTGCCAAAAACATATGTTGGAGAAAAGTCAGCCTTTTTAACAAATGTGCAGGGAAAACTGGATATCCATACGTAGAAGAATGAAGCTAGATCCCTCTCTCTTACCCTGCCCAAAACCCAAATTTATCCAAAAATCTAGCAATTAGAGAAGAAACACTGCAACTGCTAGAAGAAAACATAATCAGCACTCCAATGTATTGGCATAGGCATTGGCTTCCTTCACATGACTCCTATAACTCAAGATATAAAACCAAGAATCAATAAGTGGGATGTCCTCAAATTTAAACTGTTCTGCACAGTAAATGAAACAATTAAGAATGTGAAGGGAAGGGAAGGACTGGGAATATAGCTCTGTTGGTAGAGTGCCTGCCTCACATGCACAAGGCCCTGGGTTCAATCCCCAGCACCACAAAAAAAAAAAAAAAAAAAAAAACAGAGAATGTGAAGGGAAAACCTACAAAATGGGAGAAAAATCTTTACCAGATACTTTTCTGACAGGGAATGAATATCCAGAATACATTTAAAAACTCCAAAAACTTAACATCAGAGAAACAAGTAACCCAATCAATAAATGGGCAAATGAACTAAACAGACAATTCTCAAAAGAAGAAATACAAATGGTCAACAAATGATGAAAAACTGTTCAACATCCTTAACAATAAGGGAAATAATCAAAACTACACTGAGACTTCCTCTCACTCAGGTTAGAATGGCAGCCATTAAGAAAACATAAATTCTGGCGAGGATGCAGAAATAAAGTACCCTCATACATTGTTGGTGGGACTGCAAATTAGTACCACCACTATGGAAATTGGGATGGAGATTTCTCAAAACACTACAAATGTAATCATCATATTACCCAGTATCCCACTCCTTGGTATCTATCCAAAAAAGCTAAAATCAGCATATTTTAGTGATGCATCATACTAATATTTATAGCAGTACAATTCACAATAGCCAAGTTATGGAACCCATCTAGGTATCTATCAACAGATGAATGGATAAAGAAAATATTATATATACATACATACATACATACATACACACATAATGGAGTTTTACTCAATCATAAAGAAGAATGAAAATTGTCATTTGCTGGTAAATAAATGGTGTTATAGTTTAGATATTAGATGTCCCCCAAAAGCTCATGTGAGACAATGTCAGAAATTTTAAAGCTGAAATTATTGTGTTTTAAAGAGGTTTAACTTAATCATTGCATTAATCCCCTCATATGGGGTTAACTTGGAGGTAACTGTAGGCAGGTAGGGTGTGGCTGGAGGAGGTAGGTCCCTGAGGGCATACCTTTGGATTTTTTATTTTGTCCTTGCTGAGAAAAGCGCACTCTCTCCCTACCCTCCCCCCCTTCTCTCTCCTCCTTCCTGGTGTTATATTCTGAGTGTCCTGAGCCACTTTCCTCCATCACTCTTCCACCATGATGTTCTGCCTAGCCTTGAGCCAAGAGCAATAGAGTTGGCCATCTATGGACTGAGACCTCTGAAATTATGAGCTCCCAATAAACTTTTTCTTCTTGAATTATTCTTGCCAGGTCCTTTTGGTTACGGCAGAGAAAAAGCTGTCTAAAACAGATGGAATTGGAGAACATCCTGTTAAGTGAAATAAACCAGACTCAGAAAGTCAAGGGCCAAATGTTTTCTCTCATATAAAGAAGGTAGAGAGGAAAAAGGAATTTAACAGAAGGGGGGCAGGGATCTCATGAAAATAGAAGGGATATGAGTAGAGTAGAGGTAGGGAACTAAGGGGGAGGGAGAAAGGGAGGAAAAGGAGAAGAACAAGAGAATAAAATTGATCAAATTATGCTGTAGGCATATATGAATATATCAAAACGAATTCCATTTTTAGGTAAAATTATAATGCACCATGGAAAAACCAGAAGACTAGAGAGAGAAGAGCAGGCAGAAGGAAGATGGGAAGGAAAGGGAAGTACTGGGGAAAGTATTGGAGCAAACTGTGTTACGTGCATATATAAATATGTCACAATGAACCTGATTACTATGTATAATTATAATGCATTAATAAAAATATTAAAAGTGTAAAAAATTAATAATAGAAGGGAGGCTAGTAGAATAGAGGAAGAGGATCTTGTGAGAGAGGAGGGGAGGAAATGAGAAGATGTGGGGTAATAAGATTGATCAAATTATGTGAATTAAGAATATGTCGGAGCTGTTGTGTGGCTCAGTGGCAGAGCACTCGCCTAGCACGTGTGAAGCCCTGAGTTCGATCCTCAGCACCACATAGAAATAAATAAATAAAGGTATTGTGAAAAAAAGAAAAAATAATATGTCACAATTAGTACTATTATTACCTATTGTTATGGTGCACCAATAAAAACCATTAAAAAAAGGGTAACACATTCAGACAAAAATTACCTTTGTTAAAGCAGAATTCTGGAAGGAAAAAAATTACCTGATTTTGCCTCTTCTGGGCAAGAAAATTGTTAGCAGTTATTTCCATATTTAAGATTTGACATACTTATTAAATTTTCCTATAAACAATAACACATTTAAATTTATGCAAATCTTTTAGTTCCCCATTAATTCTTTTTTTTAATGGACACATAAAAACTACATATTTACCATGTAACATTTTGGTACATGTCTACATTGTGTAGTATGCAAGTCAGGGTAAGCTTCTCTATATCCTTAAACACTTATCATTTCCTTGTGGTTAAAACATTCAAGATATTTCTTCTAGTTTTTAAAAAATATACAGCATATTATCATTAGATAGAGTCATCCAATTGTTGAATAGCACACCTGCACTTCTTATTCTAACTATAACTTAATACTCATTAGCCAAAATTTATTCATTTACTCTCTCCAGTCTCTGATAACCATCATTTTACTCTCAACTTCTATGATATCAACTTTTAAAAATTCTACATGTGAATGATATCATGCAGAGGAAATATTTTTACAACACAGATCTATTATGGTTTGGATGGGGTGTCCCCCAAAAGCTCATATGTGACATAATGCAAGAAAGTTTGGAGGTGAAATGATTTGGGTTATGAGAGCTATAACCTAATCAGTGCATTAATCCACTTGAATGGATTAACTGGGTCAGAACTGTAGGCAGGTAGGATATGGCTGGGGGAGGCAGATCATTGGGGGAGTGCCTTTAGGGTTTATATTTTGTCCCAGGTGAGCAGAGGTCTTTCTGCATCCTGCTATGTCCTAAGCTGCTTTCCTCAGCATGTTCTTCTTCCATGATATTCTACCTCACTTTGGCCCAGAGCTATGGAGTCAATTGAACCAATCCTCTGAAACTGTAAGCCAAAATAAACTTTTCCTCCTCTAATTGTTTCTGTAAGGTATTTTGGTCACAGTCATGACTAAAATAAGATCCTAAGGTTCTATCATCCAGACTCCGATTTCTTAGGCTAAGGGTGAGGTCTGGAATGGGCCTGTCTTACAGACTCCACCAGATGATCCTAATACACAACAGTTGTGTACATATACATAGAACTCTAAGGGCTACTCACTGGGTTCTGGTATCCACTTCTTACTCCTCCACACTACAAAAGAGTAACTGCTCATATAGAATATGCATACTGTATTCAACAGAACATGGTTCCTATAAGAAGTTGATAAAGTGATAAGAAAAACAAAAAGCTTTGTAAAACACTGATTATAAAGTTAAACCATTTTCTTTACTTAATATGTCTAATATATATTATAAATCTGGGAGGACATAGTAGAAGCATTTTCCTAATTTACTTGACCACGGAGCCCTCTTCAGTGTGCATATCATAACATCTTGCAGGTCTGGTGTTCTGAAGTACACAGTTCAGGAAAATGTCCCAAGCAGAGTGGCTAGGAAGTAGTGTCTGGATGTTGCTCGCTGGATCTTCCACTGTGAGTCCCATTGTTCTTGTCCCTTTCCCCTACATTCTGCCTCCCATTGCCTTCTATAACATTGCCTTCTCTCCAGAGCTCTTGCGTCTGGTCACACACAGCTTTGTCTTGGTTCATGCACTTGCTTGTGCATAGTTACCAAGGACTCAGTTACCACCACAGATGAGCTTAAAGGCATTCCTTCCCTCCAGTCTATTCTGCAATATTCTTATTGTGGCTGTGCTTGTTAGGCCTCTCTGATTCATATTCTCTCTCTCTCTCTCTCTCTCTCTCTCTCTCTCTCTCTCTCTCTCTCTCCAGCATGTTCTTTCTGTAGATATCAGTATCCTTGTATGCTGAAAGGACAGCTGAGAAGAAACCCTCCATTCGAGTTTCTCCATCATACTTCCTATCTAACACCATTAAACGCCCTCAGGCAATCCCACAATACTATAATTTTCATTCTCCATTGTATAGATGAAACTATTGTATGGGTGGAACTAAAAATGTTATAGGAACAAGAACTCATTTCCCATCAACCACAACCTCTAAACTCATAGGGGAACTTAAAGGAATACAAAAGGGAACCGAGCCTATTATTTGGATGGAGAGATGCTAGATTTTTTTTAGACAGATTATATCCTTCACATAATGAGAATTAATGTCCTAGTCAGAAATAGCCATGTGGCTTTTATCAGCTTCCAATGTTATAGTTCTCTCTCAATTCTACTCTTCTCCTATCACCATGGCAATCCATAAGACAAAAGGGAAATCAAGAAAAGTTTCTGAGCTTATCTCGACAGAGATCTTTATATTCCTTTGACACTGATGCTACAAATGAAAAGCACATATTCCTTGCAGTTCTCAATCCATGTTCTACTTCAGGAAAATCTACAAATAGTCCAATGTGAGGAATCAGGCAATAAGAAAGAAAAAAAAGCAGCAAAACCATCATATAATTATATAGCTACTCAAGACCAGGCTGCCTTGTGCTGGTAATGTCAGAAAACAAGGCAGGGAGCAGGTTTGAAAGACTTTATCCCTCCATTTTATGTTAATATTATACCTCCACATGGTTAGTATTAGAGTTCTGTGTATTCAAATCATAATTTCATATACCCAAAAGAGATTACAGAACTGGACCTAAAATCAAGCCTTGTGGACTCTGGGTTCTGCAAGCACAAGAGCACAAATTGATCGGTGCAGCATCACTGTGGTGATGATGCTTGAAATTGTTCCTCCAAAGGTGACTTGATAACAGATAGTAGCAGAACCATTAACAAAACTCCTCTAGAGACAAATGGAACTGGTGGCTCAGTTATAGCTACTAAAGACAGAAGAAGACCCAAGATGACAGGATCTATTTTTCTCTGGCTCCTGTGAGAACTAACATATTATCCCTTTGTCTCCACATTTCTCCAATGTGGAACTCACTGCCAGGTTATCATCCAGTAGAATTGGAGGTGGTTTTATAGTTAACTGTTTTTGTATTTCTATTCTTGGAAATCTTGTTAATTGTTATGATATTTTGGAAGTGGTGATCCCAGAGAGCTCAAACTACAATGAAGGACTGATTGCTAAAGCTCTGCGTTTATTCCTCATTTGTTTTTCACTCTTTCCTCACCCAACATTGGAATAATCAAGGACCAACCTTTCAGTTTCAATTATAAGTGGACTGGTGGCCACAAAGAAATGAGATCCTATTGTCAGGACTACTCAATTAGCTAATGACAAATAGCAGTTGGGCCTGGAAGCTTGGTGACATTGATTGAATAAGCTCACCCTTTATCAAATAACAATATATCTCACACATTACAAATTGGGAATTAAAAAATGAAAACCTTGCCCCAGTCCTGGGTAGAGTGTCTAATTTATAAATTAGAATATGGTGGTGAAGATGATGCTCCTCTAAATTTCTGGGTGCTGGAACCATGGAAATGTGCTGGATCTCTTGCTATATGAATCAGAATGGACCCACAACCCCAGCTGCACCCCTCCAAATATATGATCACATCAGCACTAAATCTATGCTTCCCCCCAGATGGCCCCAAGTCTTGACTCTGCCTGCTTAGGACATTAATCAGGTCTTTTCTTATAGGATACAAACTTCTCCAGTGACTTGACTGGAGAGCTGTCCATCAATCTGCCTGACACATTCTTAGAACTGCTCTGCCCTCTCACTTCCTTCCTGCCAAATCCTCCTTCCTTCCTCTTCTTCAACAGAAGTCTGATTTGCATCAGTCTGCAGGCTGTCCCCACCCACTTCTGCTCTCTGTCTCTCTCTCCCCTATAGCTTTCTCAGACATATTTTCAAATAAATCTCTTGCGAATCTAACAGAATTTTGATGATTGCTTCTTACAGAACTCAAACTGACACAGAATCTGTGTGTAATAGTCAATTTTTCAATATTGATTTTATCTCCTTCAAGATCTTTTCTTGAATATACTTTTATTTGATTCATGTAGTTGCTTATAAGGTTTTCTTGGTTATCTTTCAAGAACATACAATTCTCTTCCTCCTTAAATGAAGAATTATATTCTATACGTATCTATGATTACATACTGTTAAACAAGAATAAGCTGTTATGGTTCATTCATTCAACAAATATATAGTTGCTTGTGTGCACCCATCTCTGTAATGTACTGCCTTAAGAACATGAGCAGTGAGCAAGATAGAGTGACTATCTTGCCCTTCTGCCATTTAAAAAATCAATTTTTAAAAATCACAATTGTAATAAGTGATACACAGTAAAGGAAAGGTCAAGGTTCTCTAGGGGCTAGGGGTTAGCCTAGAGAACCTAACTTTGGTAAGAGGCACAGGAAGGACTTCTATTAAGACTTATCATTGAAGCTTGGTTCAAAAGGCTGAATGGACACCATCTGATTATGAGTGGTTTAGCAAATGTTGGGGGCAAAGTGGTGTCGCTGAGTACATGGGAAAGGGCAAACCCTTAAGCAGGAAGCAACTGGGAACATTCAAAGAGCTGAAAAAGGACCAGTGTATCTCAACAGCAGAGAGCAAATGGGAAGGAAGTACTTGGCAAGGCTGGAGGAGCAAAGGCTATCACTTAGAACTACTCGGAAGAGTTGCCAGGATTTTGCTCATAATCCTTTAAAATTACTATGAAAACAATAGATCCACTCACACATTGTCAATTCACATCTAAATTTTCTCCTTTTAAATCTAAACTGTGGCAAAATATTTTATCTCTGGTATATTATCAATATTGACATTTTAAAAGAATGAAACTATGTAACCAAGGAATATCTAAATATCAAAGCTATTAATACCCAATATCATTTACTAAAAAGATGTATTATAACAAATTAACACTCAGAAAATCATATCATTCTTGTTTTTCCTTGAACTTGCATTTTGATTCCATTTTCCCTCAGAATATCTTCACGTGACATATATTTATACTCTTACTGATCACCTTTCATCTTTCTGTGCAACAAAATATGTGTATAAGTTCATTGACTCATAAATCTCTTGAAGATTAAATTTTCCTTCTGGGTTAAATTATGTAATAATAATTATTATTAATATATAGTTTCTCAAAAACAATATAAATGCATTTTAAATTTTACACATAAAAGAAAAAATTAGGGGCTGGGGATGTGACTCAAACGGTAGCTCGCTCGCCTGGCATGTGTGCGGCCCGGGTTCAATCCTCACCACATACAAAACAAAGATGCTGTGTCCGCCAAAAACTGAAAGAAAAATAAATAAATATTTTAAAAAATTCTCTAAATTCTCTCTCTCTCTAAAAAATAAAAAATAAAAGAAAAAATTAGAAAAATTTTCCTTAATGGGATGGATGATTATTTATTTATTTATTTCATGTTTACTTACTGCTAGAACAAGATTGAGTTCAGCAGCAATTCTAATGTGTATTTTTTGTAAGTTGTGAGAATCTTTGTTCATATGTAAAAATAGATGGAACTGGAGCAAAACTTGCTATAAAAATGTCAATCAACTCTTTGAACTCTTCCACTTTACATGCCAAAACCACACAGTGGCACATATTCAAGTATTATTTTTGTGATCTATCGACTGACAACTCAGTTAAATTTTTCTCAATTTTATTGAAAATAAAGAAATGGAAATCATCATGAATTGTGAAGATATTTGTTACCATCATTAGAGAGATCAGTTTCTCAATTCTGGGAAATAAATCAAAAAATTTTTCCAAAATTCAGCAAATGACTATCAATTATACTTCTTAGTCTTTCACTTAGAAGCATCATCTTTAACCTAATATGCTCAAAACAGATTAGGAAAACTAAATATTGTTAATTACATTCAATATTTCGATAAGCTTTTAATAGATTGAGTTCAGTATGCAAGTTGAAGTTTTAAACAATTATCAGAGGTATGTTGAAAATATCCATCACATAATTAATAATGCTATTCCTCATTGTCAAGCCCAATAACCAATCAGAATTCTGACTTTATTTTTCATTTCAAATAACTGTGACAGCATCACTCTTTTGAGTTCTAGTGGTAGATATTTAGGTAGAGAAGGTATGGAGTTCTGCTTGAGTTCATCATCTGAATATGAGAGAGGCATGGACACCTCTGTTCAAGGAAAAAATACAAGTTTTTTCTAATTGTTAAAAGGAATTATATTTACTGTTCTAGGCAAAGTTAAAGATATTTACTGCAACTTATAGAAATAGGCAAATAAAGATGAATTATTATTGGCATCTCTTTATATGCAACTAGAATTATTTAATGATTAGGCTGGCTGCATAGTTACAGAGTAAGATCAAAAGGGAAATCTGCTTAGAAAACTTTTCTACATTGAGAAAGGAAAATAGAAAAGAATAGCTGGGAGTAGTGGCACACACCTGTAATCCCAGTGGCTCAGGAGGCTGAGGCAGGAAGATTATGAGTTCAAAGCCAGCCTCAGCAACTCAGTAAATCTTTCTCAAAATAAAAAATAAAACAGGGGCTGGGGATGTGGCTCAGTGATTAAGTGTCATGGGTTCAATCCCTGGGAAAGAAATAAGAGAAAGGAAAAGAAGTAAAGAAAGAAAGAAGGAAAGAAAGAATGCAGGCAGGGAGAAAAGAAACTTGAATAACCATCATCAGCTACATGAAAAGTATTATAGTGGATCTTGTGTGGTCACCAAGAGCAGGAATTTACTTTTAATCCCTCCAGTCCAATTTAATTTACCTACAAAACCTGGCTAGAATTTGGTCTATGTCCTTGCAGAACTTGTGTTTCCACTGAAGAAATAATTCCTATTCTTATCTATACGAAATTTAAAACAAAAAAAAAAATACAGAATATACAGAATTATAATTCTTCAAAAGACAAAATAGGGGCAAGGCACAGTAGCATGTGCTTGTAATCCCAGTGGCACAGGAGGCTAAGACAGAAGAATCACGAGTTCAAAGCCAGCCTCAGCAAAATCCAGGTGCTAAGCAACTCAGTGAGACCCTGTTTCTAAATAAAATACAAAACAAGGCTGGGGATGTGGCTAAATGGTCACGTGCCCCTGAGTGCAATCCCTGGTACCAAAAAAAAAAAAAAAGACAAAAGGGGTACCTGTGAACTAGTATAATCAGAGCGCTCTTCAAAGAGCCTGATCTGAGACTTGAAGGACAGGTTAGATGGAAATACAGCATTTGAGGAAGAGGGGACAGTATACCAAAAGGCTTAGAGGTGCTTCAAGGATCCGGGAAAAAACAGTCAAGTACAGTGGCTTTGAATTAGGGAACAAAGTAAGAAAATGTTCAGATTATAAGGAACCTGAAATGAACCCACAGACTTAGGCTCGATCTCATTGGTAATAAAGAGCCATAGGAGCTGGTGCAGAGGACAGATACAAAGACCACAAAATATCTTATGTTCTGTAAACAGGGAACTGCAGAGGAGAGATTAAAGGTTACTGAGAAGACATTGCAATAAATCAGGTGTTAGGAGGGTGGTGGATTTAGGTGATGTAGCCAAAAGAGCACTCAACTTTAACTTGATGTCTAGTGCCAGTTCTGCATTGACTTCATAATTCTGGAAAACTCACTTCATCTATTTGGATGTGTATTTCTTCTACTCCAAAGATCCTTTGGGGTTAAAAATAACATCTTTGGAGACAATAGTAATCTAGCAAGAATGCCAAATAGGTAAGGGTCTGTATGTTTCCTACCACTCTTGCTTGAACCAAACCAGATTCATTTTTATCTGCTTTGTTTTTATTTTTATAAGTAATTTTGGGCTTTTGTGTAACATTTGGAGGAAAGTTTCTGCTGCTTAAAAAGTTTTGAAAAAGAAAACTGAACTACAGGCATCCCCTTCAGAGACATTAAATTCTGAAATTCCGAGTAGAACAGTTTTATATGAGAAACCTTGGTGGGACCTGGTAACTGACTGGATAGAGAAAGGAAGAATAAAGGTATCAGAGAAGATTGGATGACTGAAAGACAGGAAGCAAAAAATAAGTAAAAGGAACAAGAGTTAGATCCCAGGGGGAATTACAAGGGATTTTCCCTAAAGTGATTATGAAGGGATAACTAGTTTTCTCTTCATTGTTTTTCTACTCCTCACAAAATAGGTCTTTCCCTGTAAACTATAATATCCAAAAAAAAGAAAAAGAAAAGGACAATTTTTACCTCAAATATGATCTAAAATATCATACATCATTATTTGAAATGAAGTTGATAAAATCTCCAGCTAAGAATAGAATTTTTAAAGAATTTTTTTAAATGTGTGATTAGGTAAAGTTCTTTCACTTCAGTTGATGTAGTTGGTAAAGATATTTGCAATAAACTTTAGGGTTTAAGTGATTGGTCTGAATTTTCTATTTCACCCATGTAAATTAAGCCAAAACCTCAAGAAGCATTTTTCTAAGATACATTAATTTGATATATCCTTTTAAAATAGTGCCTTTGCCCTGCATTATTCATTCTACATTCTGTGTGCTATATTCAAGAATGCTTTGAACAAGTTGAAACTAAAATCCTTCCATGTGTAAAGTCAGCATATATTTTAAATTTTCTTTTACAATTATAGTATCACATGCAACTGGGAACAAAAGCTACAGGGAACAGAGTGTAATGGATCGTGATGACTGTTTTAGAACAGCTTGAACCTTCTTGTAGCCTACAAGAAGGCTATGTGAGCTGAATTGAGAAGCATAAAGATGGATTTTACTGCAAGCTGCACAGTTGGTGGATAGGGGGCAAATATGCTTTTTTAAAATAATTTACAACAATGCAAGGACTTCCAAGTTAAAGGATTTATCCCAACGAAAAGATGTGACATCTCCCACATCCCTCCATTTTGTGCATTTCTTCTTCATATACAAATATGAATACATACAGAATAGATTCTAAACCATCAATACATTTCTTTCTAATTTCTCACCACTAATGTAGCCAATTGCCTTTTTTCTATCATTTTACTGATGTTATGGTCCTTGTCTCTTTAAATGGAATTATTACTATAGCAAATCAATTGAATTTTAATGCTTGAGGAAAAGGAGAGGTCAAAAGAGTGATCATTTGATTCATTGTCTCCATGTTCTAAATGTACCACACTTGTGTTTGGAATAATTGAATTAAGGACAGAAGGAGAAGGAAAGGAGGAAAATGTACCACATGTTCATTCTATTCTAGATTTTTAATATCCTCAATGTATATTGCCCTTGTCCTGTCTCCTTGGCAGTAACTCTCATTTGATATAAGTCCTTTTTGTTCAAATTAAATCTTCCCATGCTTAGCATCAGCACGTCTTTAATGAGCAGAAACCTCCCACATCCTGGAAAAATCATGTCCTTTCAGTGTGACTGGAATGATACCTTTCAATTCCTTGCTGAAGGATTATAAACTAGTGGATATGGAGAAGATAATGACCAAGGATATTTGGCATTTGGTAATACTGTTCTGCCACTAACATGGTTCCACCCAAAACTTACTTGAAGGCCAGGAATCTGCCATGGTCAAATAGACTGCTTCATCAGCAGAGAATGCCACTGTCAAATGGCTCCTTGGTTGCTTGAGAACCAGGACAGACAGAGAGATTTAGTTGCTCATCAAGCATATTTATCTTTTTTCCCTCAAGGACGAAAATAAGACCCTCTTGATTAGTCCCATTTCTCTTAGTCTGAATCCTCCCAAGCAAAACCCTCACACATTTCCTTATTTCTTTCTTTCTTTCTTTTTCTTTTTTTTAGCTGTGCTGTGACTTGCCAACCATTTCTGATGGAAAGACATGAGCAAGAACTTAATGGTGCAGAACAAGCAAGTCAGCCCTCTCCGCAGTGCACCCCATCACAATGAGAATATGCTCCCCATGACTCAGAATGAATCAGATGGAAAAAAATAATAGCACAAAACTGCAGCTTAAGAAATAAATGGCAATGTGTGATGTGCAGAAAGGAGACAGCACCACTGATCATAGCTACCCAAGAGCTAGTCATCCTGCCTGCTGCATTCTCCAAGGAACAGTTCAAATGTGGAGCAGCTTTTCTCCCAGAGGAAATCAAAACACTGTTATTTCGACACACTCTGGCAAAATAAGTCATTTACCTCTGTTCTTCAGGCTACATGCTATATCAATATCATGAGTATCTGTCAAAACCTGTTCTTTGCATTTATACTTTAAACTGCCCTGATTTTATACCCTTTATATGAAACCTTAATATATAAATTTGTGCACATATGCACAAACATATGCATGTTAAAGCAGCCAGCTCATGCAGGCTGGACTTGTCCTCTCATTCTGTTTGGTATTAGAATTTTCCTACTTTTCATTCTCCCCTCTCTCCTCAATCCTGTTCTCCCAATGCTTATGGTCTACATTCAATGCCCCAAGTTTTACTTCACCCCATACTTGATGAGTTATGAAATCAATGGTAGGACATGAAGCTGTCAAGGAAAGAGAAGGGAGATAAGGTCAAGAAAACTTCACTGAACATCTGTGCCTTTAACCACACCCCTATACCCTCTTCAGGAAAGAGAGGTGAAAGAATACTCCAATCTTTTCTGCTCCTCCTACCCAGCCACTTTCATCCACATCTCATAGTTGACTGGCTCAGGAGGCAAGAGAAATGGAGAAATAGATGAGAGAAGAAGACACAGTGTCTGATATGCCTATTCTCCCCCCATGCTGTGGCACAGTATAAATCCCCTAGAAAGAGAAAGGAGAGGCCCTTAGATATCTGAGATCAAGGCCTTGCTCTTTGGTAGAATACAGGCTCAGAATGCAAATTTACGTCAGTTACTTTTCTTGCACATCTGAGTTTGTAGCATGAGAATCATAGCTGGCAAAACAAGAAAAGAGGATGAATCTTCAACAGGCTAAGAAACTTCTACTTAAAACCAACAGCCAGCACAATGCCAGTAAAATACTAGCAGCATTCCCATTAAAAATAAGGGTCCAAGCAAGAAAATACACTATCATTCTTTTGTCAAATTCAATTTAAAAAAATAAAGACATAGAAATAAAAATAAGCACTTCACTAGAAACAAATACAAAATCATTATTTGCAGCCCATATGAAAATCAACTGAAAATTTTTTCATTTAATTTTTTAATATTTCAGCAAAATAGTCAGACAGAAGATAAGTATAGATCATCAAACTCTTGCCTAAGCATCATCAATGACCAAAAAGATGAAATGGGAGAAAATCAAGTGTATGCAAAAATCACACAAAGCATTAAAAATCCATGAATAAATCTAACCAAAAAGTGTGTGCGTGATACTTTTATAAAACTATGGAATTTTGCTGAGGGATAAAATAGTAATATTTATAAATTAATAGATGAATGAAAGGAAGTCCAGTACAATAGAGGAAGGAGAATGGGGAAGGGAGAGAAGAGGGAAAAGGGGAAGATCATGAACCGAAATCAATCTCTATGCATGTATGAGTTTGTCAGGATGAACCTAATTACTCTGTATAACTATAAAGCTTTAATTTTAAAAAATACCTAAAAGAATTATATTTAAAAGAGACATATTACATGCAAGGATTTAAAGACTGAATACTAATGATAATAAAAGACACAAGAAAGAATTTAAGGGCAACAGAATAATGAGAGCTATTAGTATTTTGCCGTTTTACTTAATGAGCACCTACTATGTATGCCAACGATTATTCTAGGTGTTCAATATGTTTTTAACCTTTTACTTAATCTTTCCAATAAACCTATCAAGTATTACTATCCCCATTTCATAAATAATGTATGTCAGAATATAAAATTAAAATTTTATCCACTTCAATACATTAACTTTGTAAAAATGTCTGGATTTCTGTCCCAAAAGCATAGAGATTTAAGAAAACACCTAAATAAATTCCACAGAATTTTCTTAACATATTAACATTAAACTTTTGAAAGGTTATAAAGGGTAAATAAAAAAATTTTATAGCACATGCCACAGAAGAATGAAATAGACACTAGTATACACAAATTTTAAATATTTGATCAAGAAAAATTCACAATGGAAGAAGCATTGATTGTATTTAAGTGATGTTGATGTAATTGACTATTTTTAAAAATGAGCCTTCTTCACATGACACATCAGACTAAGTACTAAACTTTTGAATAATTTTCAAAAACACATACACATCATCATAAATTTGAAAAAAACAAATAAGAGTCACTGGGATTACAGGTATGTGCCACCGGGCCCAGCCACCAAACTATTTTAGTAATTGTATTCTTCAGTGCCTTACACTCATATTTTAAAAGAAAAATAAAATAAATTTCTCTTAGTGCCTTTAACAATGCACTAAGAGGTGTTAATTCTCCATCTCTGAGCACATACCTTTTAATACTCTGTTATGAAATGGGAAGTACTCACAAAGCACTTTGCTGCATGCCAAAGACAATGGTCAGCTCAAGGAAAACAAATTGTGTGAGTATTGACATTGAAAACTGAGCTGGACAATTTTTTCCTGTAATACCTTTTTTTTCCCTTTAAAAAAAACACTGACAATGTATGATCATTCAGATTTGGACATTAATGGATATTTTTGCTTCACATTTCAATCTCTTTAAGGAAAACAATGGACAATATTTGTTGCCAATTACAAAAAAAATCCAATCTTTCAAAACAAATTAGAATACTTACTCCAATTTATTTTATCCATATCCTCCACCATGAGCTTGTCAGCTTGCCAATATCAGGGATTTTTCTGTATTAATTTACTATATGTTTATAATTTTGATAGCTATGTATAACCTTATTTCCAGAACTAAGAAATAAGGGATAGGGTGTGAAATGAATCCCAAACATGACAACACTTGCTGATGTGCAATTTAAAAGGAAAAAAATATGTTGCATAGTATTTAATTTAATATGGTCAAAATCTTATGTTTTAATATTAATATGGTAAAAATCAATAGAAGCAACCCAAACAAAACCTGTATAAGTTTTTTAATGATTTTTAAAAGTGTAAAAGTTCTTAAAATTAAAAAAGTTTAAAAAGCAACTGATTTGTCTCAACCAATGTGTGACACTCCTTGCTCTTAACAGCCCTAGCTGCTTCCATGGAGATGTAGACATGGAAGGCCCTGGCCCAGCACTGCTCTAGGAACCCTTTGTTTTTGTTGTATAACTAAGGGTTGCTTTTAAAGAAGTATATCTATAGCTGAGATCATTGTTTGGCAGAAGTGAGAGTCTGATGATTAGCAGTGATCAGGAATTTGCTGCAAGACTCACCATCCAGAAATGGACCTTTGGGATTTCCAGGGCCAAACCTCAGCTACTATCTCATGGTTTTCTGATAAATTCTCAAAGGAATTACAGGAATCATTTGATTTACTTTACAGTATGTTCCCTTTATATTGCACATCAGCAAGTATTTTCATGTTTCATTTCACATCCTAATCGCTTAGCTTGGAAATAGTTATACAGAGCAATTAAAGTCATAAACAAGTATATATAAATATATGTGTACATATATATACATGTGTGTAAATATGTATTATGTACATATAAATATATAAATTTATATATAAATACATAAACTCACTTACCAACTTTCATAAATATTTTGAATTGGAAGTGAGGAGGCAAAAATACCCAAAAGTAGTTTTCTCTTCTGCAAATCCACATAAACATCAGCCATCCTTATTTTTTCCCCCCATGGATATTATACAGCAAGAACCATTGAAGATGGCTGGCACAATTTCACCTATACTCTGGTTTCATAAACTATCCTGTTAGTTGATATTAAATCAATTTATGTTATGTTTCAGGAGATTTTTTTTTAATTGTCAAGTTGTATCTCTCTAATTTTTCCTAATAATAGACATTTTCTTCTTGTCCTTAATTTTGGCCGGTTCCGAGGATGTATTTCAGTCAAAACTCTATTCCTCCAAACTTAAAATAGTATAAGCAAAAAGAAAAACAGGAAGAAGCAGTACAAAGAAAAGAGAAGAAAGATAAAAAGAAAAGAAACATTAGCTTACAGAAAAAGTGATTCAGAAGGGCCTGAGGTTAAGTCCAAGCACAGCCAGAGTCAGAAACTAAAGCCTCTAGGACTTTTTGTCTCTATCACTTTGTCTCTAGGTGGTGGCATTCTGCAGGCAATCTCCCTCCCACCGTGGAGAGTAGACAGTGACCACAATCAGCCCCAGTCTTATATTACTCTGAATTAGCAGAAAGAGAACCTCATCCTCCCAGTATCCGTGGTTTAGTTTCTTCCCAGCCCCATTGCCTCTCATGCATATGTGCATACACACACACACACACACACACACACACACACACACACACAAACTGGTCATGAATGGATCCTATTTCCACCACAATGTGCCCAAATAGTGTACTAAGATTGGTCCAGCTCTAGTCACATACCAACCCTGGAAATGGTATGTATATTTGTAACCCATAACATACGCATGCACTCAAGCACGTGCTCACACACATACACACACACAGGTTAGATGGATTTGGGGAGAGATGGATCCAAAAGAAAAATATGCAAACTGACATAAACAGCTTTCCTCAACAACATGAGACAGAACCCCTCCTTATTTATACTCATTACTCCCACAGCTGAGCATCTTTTAAAGACATTATAAAGTTGTTACAAACAGGCAGTGACTGGCATCGTTTTCAAAATCATTGCTGCATAAATTCAAGAACCTCTGATCTGAGTAATGGGCCATCCAACAGTAGAAAACCAGTCACTCACTCACTTACGCCAACCCTACCTGACCATTAAAAAAAGAAAAAAGAAATTTACATTGGCAGTGCTTAAATTAGACTAAAAGTAAGAATAGAATTGACCTAAGCTGCCAGCACCCTGGCACACACCTGTAATCCCAGCGGCTGGGGGGGTGGGGGTGGGGATGAGGCAGGAGGATCCCAAGTTCAAAGTCAGCCTCAGCAAAAGTGAGGCACTAAGCAACTCAGTGAGTCCCTGTCTCTAAATAAAATACAAAATAGGGCTGGGGATGTGGTTCAGTGGTCCAGTGCCCCTGAGTTCAATCCCTGATACCAAAAAAAAAAAAAAAAAAAGAATTGACTTAAACAATTCATCCACTAATTCATTTGGGATATAAGCCAGAAAAGGCTACACAGATAGGTAGGAGGTAGATCTAATCAATAGCAATTTTTTTTTCCAGAAACAAGAAAACTAAAACTGTCTCTTAGTTCATTCTCAAAATAAAAGTCTTCTCACTACAGGGTTAAGAACAGGGGCCATTCTCATGTCAATGTCTCAAGCTGCAGTGACTGTAGCAGGTGGCCCAAGCACTTCCCTTTACCCTGAACCCTTCAGCCCATGTTGCCAGACTGCCACTTTGTCAGCACCTGCATTTCCTTGCCTGAGGACTCTCCTTTGCTGCTTTCTTTATATGACAAAAATAAACTACTTTGAATTGAATCCTTGTCTCAGGGACCCTTCTGAGAGACATAAGTCATGACTTTTTTAAATTCTTTTTTTGTTTTAAAAGAAGCCTCTGAGACAAATTGATCACATCATATTTTTATGTATATATAAGTATATGATAGTGAAACCCATCATTTTGTATAATAATGTGCACCCATTTTACAAAGTAAAAAAAAAATTTTTTTAAAGTTAATCCAAAAATAAGTCACATATTGAGTAGGCCATTCACACTCTTCCTATACTTTGAAGTGCGTGGGCAATATGCCATGTGTCCAGCAGTTGCCCTCTGGCTAACTTTTTAATGAACTGAAGGACCTAGATGAACAAAATAGAGAAAAGGTCTATGAATATATGCACTTGACTCCCACATGAAAGCATTTGGAGTCAGCCTCGTGCCCCCAATCCCCTTCAAAATCAAAAGCTAAAAAAAAAAATGTAAAATGAAGTTAGTGAGGAAATAACCAAGGTCATTTGGCTCCTTGAATCAACCCTCAGCCTACGTGAGTTCAAATGAACAGAAGATTAGAAGAAAATGCATGTGGGAAGGAGGGAAAAGGGAGGAGAGAGGAGAGAGGAGACAGACATGTCACTTAATAAATGGTCCCAAACTGCTGCATAGCCTCATTTTCGGATCTCCTCCTTTGTGTCTGTACACTTTAATAAACCTCAAGGGCAACACCTTTGATGAACTGACCTGAATAATAATCAACTACAGAACTTGTCGATTATATGCTATATGTTCTGCTTAAGATGGCAAGAAATCAAGCAATACATCTTGAAAAAAATGTTATTTGATTGGTTTAAAAAAAGACAGCTCTTAAAGATATAAGCTCTAAGTATTCCAAAAACTTATTCTACCAAATCTTTCCCCCCAAAGTAATAAATGCTCCTCATATTTTGCTCTAGAATACTTTCCCCTCCATTTCTTAATGAAATATTTTAAGGATAAGTTATAAAGCACTGTTTCAATCTAACAAGCATTCATTAAATGATGTTTGGTGAGTACTATACTAAATGAGCAATTTATAGACAGAAGGTATTTCACTCACAAGTGCTTATATTCAGCGTAGATGTAAATATACAAACAAAAGCCTACAAATATTGAACTCCTGTCACAAATAATCAGACTTTTAAATACCAATTTACCTTAATAGTCCACAAGCAACTCATGAAAATTCATTGTCAGGGAAGAACTGAAATGAGTCAGGAGAACAATGTGTTCTTTTCCTTTTACTTCAATTATCTTTACATAATTCCTAATTTTGTGATGAGACATTTGGGGATATTGATTGCTTTCTTAAAAATCTACTGATTATTTCAGCACATGCCAGAGGCTCTGTCAGGTATTTAAGAATTGTGTAGGAAAGAGAAGTTCTAATATATCAGACATAAATCTTAACTTTAAAATTGAATTATTTATTATGGAATACATTTTTTTTTACTTTTGGGGACCTTAATAGTCTTTAAATCAATAGTATTCCAGAAATATTTCACATTTAAGAAGAGAACATCAAATCCAGCTGTCAACATATGTAACTCCAGGGATCCAGGGATGACTGTGCTTCCCTCTGGACCCACCTTCATGGGTAGTGGTCTAGTGATTACACTGCACGACCAAAACCATCTGCCTCATAACATTTAAAATTGTACCATTAGCCACCACCACCCTCCAAATATACAGCATCCCTTTGGAGAGTCTTTCTCTCTGTTTTCACTAGAAGATGGTCAACTTAAGAATGGGTTGCTTAACAATACACTTAAAAATGTCCTCCTAAGAAGCAGAGATTGGAAGGAGTACAGAATAAGGTCATTTGGTTCAGGACAAGGTCACCTAGTTATAAGGGTGGAATATTGTGACCTCTGTATTTTTGTGTGATTCTTCATTGCCATGGTCTCATTATTCATTTTTAATGCCTTTCTTCCTGTAGTGGATGCTTCCATCTGGTTTATGTACATTTTTGTTCAGTTTAACTGTTTTATAGAATCAAGGGACCGTTGCTATGATGGCTCCAACACAGGTGAAGAAGAGCTAAAAAGTTGGTTTCACCTTGACCTCAAAGTCCCTCAAAGAGCAAAGAACTGAATATTTCTCCCCTTGAATGTTAATTGTGGACTTCTCTGGGCTCCATGAAGATAGATAGATATAATAATCAAAACTGGAAATAGCCAAATGTCTATCCACAGATGAATACAGAAACAAATTGTACTGGCATATCACTCAGCGATAAAAATGAATCAAGTACAGATACACATAGTACAATGGATGAATTTCACAGACATTACACTGAGCAAAAGTGGACAGGAATTAAAAAAAAAGTACATATTACATGATTCCATGATTCCACTTGTAAGAAAAACTGGAATAGTTAAAGCTCACTTGTATTTGTATTTCTCTCTCTCTCTCTCTCTCTCTCTCTCTCTCTCTCTCTCTCTCTCTCTCTCTCATATAAGGGATTGAAACCAGGGGTGCTTAACCACTGAGCCTCACATCCCTAGCCCTTTTTATATTTTATTTAGAGACAGGGTCTCACTAAGTTGCTTAGGGCCTTGCTAAATTGCTGAGGCTGGCTTTGAACTTGCCATCCTCTGCCTCAACCTCTCAGGCCACTGGGATTACAGGCATGTACCTCTGTACCCAGCTTGTAGTGATTTATTAACGAACCAGTGTTTCACTAGAATAAGGGTGCAGGAGAATGACTGCAAAGAAGCACAAATCATCTATGGAGAGATGGAAATCTTCTACATTTCAATTTTGATGGCATTTTAATAGTGTATGTTTTTATCAAAATATGTAAATTTCATTACTATAAATTATACCCTTAAAAGGTGATTTAAAGTAAGAATATTATTGAAAAGTGATGAATAAACAATCTTTTTTTTTTACAAAAAGTGTTTTTAAATCTCTATTTCAAAAATTTTACTTTTTGACCACCACCTTCTTTGCCTCCTACTCACTTCTTATGTTACTAATGAAACAATTCTCTGAGCCCAGAGGGCTTGCCAGTGCTTCACTCTCTCTCTCCTACCTCATGTTCTCCCTTTTTCCCTTATCCTATAAGATTCCATGGTTTATCTTTAGAATCATTCCACTGTACCTCCCACCATTCTTGCCCAGCATTTTAATTGGATAAACCATATTGCAGATTAGGTCTCCCTATCTACCCACACCCGTACCTAATCAACTGAATGTGTTTGGAGAAAACCATATGGTATGGTTTAGAAATGAGGTATCCCCAAAAGCTCATGTGATAGACAATGCAAGAAAGTTTAGAGGTGAAATGATTGGGTTATAAGTGCCTTAACCTAATCAATATATTAATCCACTTGAATGGATTAACTGGTTGTGGCTCAGGTCTTTTGGTGACAGCAGTGAAAAAGCTGACTAAAACACCACACAACCAGGCTAACTGGACTCATTTTAAATTCTTGACCACTAACCCCCAGTGGTCCCTAATGCTGCCAACATTGCCCAATTCAACCCTCTGTCCCCCTTCTCAACAATTATTTCAAATGTTGTCTTCTTCATATCTACTCAAAGTTCAATTATCTTTCCCCTTCCTTATTGTCACTTTTGACTCTACCCCTTATTCCTTAAGGTAGAAGGAACTGGAGAAGTTATAAGCATACCCATGACACAAAATCCACCTATGCCTAGGCCCTCATATTCTTGCTACAGTCAACAAACCATCTGTGCTCCTACCCATCCCTTTACCTGGAGATCCAGTTCGTCTCACCTATCAGGGACATCACTCCAGCAAGCAGTCCCTATCCTTCAACATCAGGGTTTCTGACTGTTCTAGACATTTCCAACACCACATAAACCATTGTAGTATCTTCCATTATCAAGAAAATCATCTTTGAACTTGAACCCCATTCCATTTTCTTGCTTCCCTTCACAACAACACTACTCAAAAAGTAATTTCTATCATTCCACTAAAATTGCTTTTGTCAAGGTCATAGTGGCCTCTATGTAGCCAAATCCCATGGCTTTTTCTTGACTTTAGAGCCACAACTGGTTCTTTCCTTACCCTCCAGAATTTTTCTCTTGGTTCTTCTCCTTTAATAGCCACTTTTCATTTCAGTTTTCTTTGCATCTTTTTCTTCATTTCTCAACCTCCAGACTAAAGAATGCTCCTGACTTAACCACAGGAACTATTGTCTTCTCTTTCTTTAATAATCAACCATCCCCATGGGAGCATGGAACAGTTTTCCCCTAAGTGTTAAATTGATCTACTGCTCCATCCTCCTCTGTATTTATGGCTGTAACTCACCAAAGCCACTGGGGTAACTCCAGAATGTCAGCAATGTCCTGTCCTTCAGGGAATATAGCCCTTTCTCCAAGTCTCTGCACTTATTGACTAAGGATAATGTCAACAACTCAGGAGCACTGGTGCAGAGGAGAGATCTGCTTCTCTGCTGTTCAACCACTATGGATAGTAAGTACATTTGAATGTACATTAGAATTATGGTGTCTCAGAGAGTAGTGACCCACAGTCATCCTAGAGTATCCAACATAGCACTAATAAGCTCATGTTGAAGAGGTTAGCATCAGTATATACTTGTGTAAGAATTTCATATATATATATACATACATAAATATTATACACACATATACATGTATATGTCAAGCATGCATGTGTGAGTGTGCGCATGCGCACACGTGCACACACACGCACACACACACGCGCACACATGCACGCATGCGTTTATATTCCTTAAATCTATTTTTGATAGCTACTTTGGTTCTTATGCCACTGACAGATGGGGCATCTAGACTTGTACAGGTCCTAAGAAGAAGGGCAATAGAATTTCCTTTAGATAGTGCAGTCTCTAAATCTTCCAAGCTAGTAGTATTGGAACATAAGATGCAAGGCTTAATTTTTCCACAGAAGTCCACCCTAAAGCCCTGACTAGTAGGCCCACTAGCGTTTGAACTGTCTTGTTACAGGCTTCTCCTTCACCTCAACCTTATCCTGTCTCCTGTTCTGTACATGAGGTCATAGTATCTTCTTGGTATCCTGTGGTTACATTGAGGGGAATTGGTAAAACAAGCATAACATTCAACAATACATTTATTAGACTCTCTTCCATCCCAAATGTATTAATGAGCTAGAGTTTGTAGGAGAGGATTGATGAATTAGGAAAGATATTTTTCTCAGTCTGTGCTCACATCTTGCTGGGAAACATATCTATCACCACTTATTATTCTGACACTTATCAAGTAATAGTTTTGAATATGACTCCCCAAAATGGTTTGGCAACTTAAGTACACAGTAGAAAAAAAGTGGCCAGGTGCATGCCTATAATCCCAGCAGCTCAGGAGTTCAAAGCCAGCCTTAGAAAAGTGAGGTGCTGAGCAATTCAGTCACTAAATAATATAAATATAATAATATAATATAATATAGTGACCCTGTCACTAAATAATATAAAAAAATAGGGCTGGGGATGTGGCTCAGTGGTCAAGTGCCCCTGAGTTCAATCCCCAGTACCCCCCCCCAAAAAAAGTTAATAGCACACACACAAAAAAATTTAATATTAAATGAGAAGAGCAAATTACAATACTGTAGTAATGCTCCAAATTGTCAATGTGCATAGATAGGTGGAATTATTTTATTAAAGTTGTGTTTTTCTGAGTGGTAAGTTTATGGGTTGGCTGGTTTAACATTTCTCGTGTATACTCATGCTTATGTACCTTTTAATGTTTTCCAATGCCTATATAATAGGTATTGGAATCAATCTTTTTAAATCAAAGAAAATCTAGGTTTTTTTCTCCTTAGTTTTGTTGAATACATAATGCAGACATGATGGTAGGAAAAGAGTAAATAAGTAACAAAGAATAATAGATACATTATATTACCATGACTCTTTTAGATTTCAACTGACAGAAACCCAATCAAACAGCTTAATCAAAATTGTTTAAGCATAGCTGGACCAGAGACTCAAAACAACGTTATAAGGGCTTATAGGTTCTCTATTTCTCATCTCATTTCATTCTCTTTGTATGTTGCCTCATTTTCTCCACTTAGCTTCCTCTAAGTGGCTGGGAAGAGCAGCTTACATTGTGAATAGAGCTTGCAAACCCAGTGGACAAGAGATTCTCACTCCCAGAGTTCATACATCCAAATCTCAGGCCCACATCCAAATCTCATACCCATGTACCCTTCTTGGATCATGTGCCCATATATGAACAGGGAATAGACAGGGGAGTATTTTTATTAGCCAGGGACAGGTCACCTGTCTTCCTTAGGGCAATGGAGAAATAGGCAGAGTGGTACTGGCCCCATGTTAAGCATCTCCCATAATAAAGAGGAATTCTATAACTAGAAGAGAGATGGGATACTAGTTGGACTTCTGCTTTTCTAAAAGAGTGATATTGAGCTTAATTTAGGTGTTTCCTAGTATGGCTCTGGTCCTAAAGATTAAAAATTCTCCTCTCTTAATTATAGAAATTATACTACTTATGGATGAAAATATAGAAATGATTTTATTTCTACTAAGTTGTGGTTGCTTTATCTTATTTTTTGGATCTATTTGAAGTTATAATTATTATATTCTTTCTTCCTTTCTTATTTTCATATAAAAATTTCCCTAGATTTATCATATGATAACAGTTTTACAAGTTACTCCCAAATCTGTGTCTCCTCCCTGTCCCCTGTTCAAATATGGGCACATGATCCAAGCAGAGTACCTCAGAATCTTTCCTGAGGTTTAACTGATATATGAATTCTGGGAGTGAGAGTTTCTTGTTCACTGTAAATTCTAAGGACAATGTAAAATGGTTTCTCCAGGCACAGAGGAAGCTACCTATAGTTGGACAAAAAGAAGCAACAGGAAAAATAGCATGTCCACTCATTCCTATTTCAGTCAGGGTTTTCAGTGGCAAACAAAATCAACCTTGTCTGGCTTAAATGAAAAAGGAATTAATAAAAACTAGTAGGTGGCTCACAGAAGCGCTAAAAGGGTGTGGATGCTGAGCAGTCAGGAACAATGTCCAATTACTCTGCAGGAGCTGCTATAGCTAAAATGCCCCAGCTGTCATCCGCAATACCTAAGCCATGACTTGTCAAATGCTGCCCAGCTCACATGGAGATGCTCAGGACCAGATGCTAAAGACTCTGGCCTGGATACTTCTAAAGAGCCCAACACCTCTGTTGGCCTCTTTGCCAGACAGGAAATTCTGCGTTCCCTCTTTCTTCTACTACTCACTTAGCAATCAAAGTCACATACAAGTGCATCTGTAGCAAGGGGATCCGGGAAAGCAAGTTTCCTGCTACAACCTGGGGAAGAGGGACTCAAATCAGGAAATTTTCCAAACATGAGAAGAGAGTTGAAAAGGCACTGGGCAGTCAGAAACACCCACAATAACAAATGTCCACAATAACCCCTACAGGAAAATTTTTCTTTGTGCTTCCTCTATCTTACAGTTCCAACCATACTCAGAAGACCAAATGAAATGTAGAGCCATGATACCTGCCAAGTACTGTAGAGCATGCTACTTCATGGAAGATATGTTACTGATACCAGAATATTGAAATTCAGTAGGACTTAAGCTGATATCCCAACTTCAAGATAATAAATGTATCCATAGACATGAAAAAATACTTTACACAAGTTTCTCATCTGCATCAAAATTCAACCATGCGGAAACTCTAAAAACACTGTATCTTGAAAATTGGATGAATTTCTTGATTTTTAACAGGCAGAATAGTCTGATCACTTTAGTTTCAAAGAATAATTATGTCTTTTACAGCTATTCTTATATGTACTAAATAGTCTAATAAGATTAACTTTCAATATGATCACTTTTATCCCATTATCTAAATGCCAAGATTTACTCTTGCCTGGCAGGATACATATTAATTTCTGTGAACCTGTTGACAATATAGACAAAAAACTTCTATATGGTATTCTTCCCATAAGTAGCAATCATATAAATCATGCAAATCTTTGAATCTCTGACTTAAATCCAGAAAATTGTGTTCATTTACCCTTTCACAATAGGTTATTTTCAAATATTTTCTTTATAGAGTCACTGCATTGTTTTTCCTCCTGCACTGGCTTGGTGTCTGTGCAGGCATGGGTCACACTGCCACCTGGTGTGGCTGGGACAAACTTCCTTCGACTCTGAAGCCAACCAGGCAGGGACACACACTGACCCTGTGCTGCTGAGTCATGCCGCAGGCTGAACTTTGTTTTAGAGGCATCTACAGGCCTCCATAAAATGAAAAGAGAGGTTTGGATCAACTGCAAGCAAATCATTTTATAGAGAGGGGACGAATCCATAAGTATTCAGCATTTTTAATTCAGTTAATGTTTAGGGCTCGCCAAACATAAGGTCTGTGTTTGGTGACACAAAAATGGAGGAATATAGCTCAAAAATGGGGATATAACTCAGTGATAGATTGCTTGCCTCAGGTGCACAAAGCGCTGGCTTCAATCCCCAGGACTTCAGGCAAAGAAAGTTCCTTATGGTTAGGATTTTTCTCATTACAAGGGGAAAGATATTTAATTAACAATACTAGCAATTAAATTTTGCTTTTTTAAAAAAGTAATTCCTAAATGAGAGTATCTGGTAGCTATACTGCTAGTCAGTTTCCCTCAAATCCTTTTTGCCTGAAAAAAGAAAGATTAGCATATAATTAATTAGCATTATCATATAATTATATTATATTTATGTATATGTGTGTGTGTGTGTGCATGTGTATACATAGTCACTGGCCATAAATGAGTTAACAATTTATTTTTAAAGCTTTTTAAAATGAATGCTCAAAAAATAAAATAAAATAAAATGAATGCTCAGATAATCTATGTGACTGCTAATTCCTAGAAATTCAGTAAATCAACTTTTTTCAGTAAGTCAACTCTTTCAATATCATGATAAAATTAATGCCTTTATTCTCCACGTTTTTCAGTCAATATCTTCACTGTAATTTCAGTAATTTGAATTACAACCTAGACAGGGTTATCATGGTCTCTTGTAATCTTAACTCAAATTTTAATTTAAAGAAGAACATGCTCTTAGCTGGGCATGGTGGTGTTACCGCTGTTGACCGGTGACAAGTTCTTGCTTCCCCAATGTTGAAGAATAACACCAAAGAAGCACGCCGAGGCAAGGTCAGAGTAGAAATTAGAAGTTTATTAAAGGACAGCAGAAAAGACTTCTCCCGGAGGAAGAAGGGGACCCAAGAGGTGGAATCCGTGGAAGTGCGGTTGTTTCCCCTTTTTATAGTTTTGGTGATGGAATGTAGGTTGGAAGGCCCAAGGGGTGGGACACAGGTGGGCCAAAGAAGTAATCTGGTCAGGAAGGACTTCTGAGTCAGCACCTTTTTGCTGGGGGCTGTTCATTAACATTTCTTTGAGGTGGACTTTGGCCTAGGGCCTTTTCGGGACTTCATTAACATTCCTTGAGTTGTCCTGCGTTTCCCGGAATCATTGCCAGCATGGCCTCTATTTTAGATTTCACTCAGCATTAGACCCGATTTATCTAACTACACTGACTACCTAACTTTAAATCTGGCTTCATTCCCCCCTCTAAGTTGGGAACTCCTTACTGCTGTAAGGAAGGGGGGCGAAGAAGATCTTTCTGGCTTCTTCAGGCTGAAAAGGGACGGTGTGGGGCAAGCAGTTTGGAGTCCCCCTTTAAAAATCGGGTCTATCGAGTGGTCCATGATAGAAGTCTGATTGAGAAGTAATAGTCTGGAGGGCCATTTGAGTGATGGATGGTCTATAAGAGAAACAAGAATTCATTAGTACTGGAACCATATTGATGCAGCAATAAATGCCATAGCACAGGAATATGCCAATGAGTATGATGGCAAAGACAAAGACTAACAATGTTTTCCACCAGGAAGTACCAAGAACTAGGAGCTAAGATATTGTTTCCATGACAAAGTTGCTGAGGACATGGCTTCTATCTGAGCATGTAAATCTTTAAGGATATTTGTCACATTGCGAGAAATGTCAGGGATGTAAACACAACATTTAACTTTTAGGGTTACAGATGTCCTTTTCCTTAAGATACAGTTTAATAATTTAATGTCATCTGATCTTGAAAAATCCTTTTACTAGTATGACCTCTGTGTCTAATAGAGAAATCTTTAATTCTGTTACTTAGGGCTGGATAACCATACTTGCAAACACTAAGCCTACCTGTGTAGGTTAGAAATAAAGGCTTTAAACTAAAAACTACTCTGGCAGTTCCTTTTGATAGTTATCAGACATTCCTGTCTGAGAATCTCTTTTGCAGCCTCCAGTTTACTTATTTTTGGAAGTTGCATTTAACTATTATTATTATTTAAAATGCCCAGGGATAGCTGTGTTTTGGCTTTGACTGTCTTTGCTAAGTGTTTAAGATAAAAACAAAAGTCAGTTTGACTTGCTTCATCTATTGTTAACAGTCAGCTGAGCTTCCCTGGGAGTCCTCGGGGAACTTCACAGCAGCTTCTCAGTTCAGCTAGTGCCATTTGCACTGCTAGTGCCATTTGCGCTAGGATGGGTCCAGGCCTTGCTTGACCATGTGGCTTCCCTTGGAAGCATCAGGGATGTCTCCCTTTTCTGATGACCCTCCTCTTCACAGCAAATGCACTGATTGGCTTTCTGTCCTCCACTGGTCTCATTAATCTCCCTGCTCAGGAGGTTATGTGGCCTAGAGTTGCAGAGCCCTTTGGAGAAGTCCCCTATTCCCTGATTCAGACTGACTCAGAGGGCAAGAGCCAAATTTTAATTTTAAAACTTAATCTTAAACATCCAGCAAATAAGTTAACAGCCTTATATTAAGAGCACTGGGCTTTAATGTCTATCTCTCTATCCTGTAGGTGATAACTCCTTATCTTATGTTGACTCAGGTTGTGTGTTCTTAAAGCAGTACCTCCTTAAAACATTAACAGGCAATCTTAAATCATTTATAAGAAAACTACAAAATAAAATTATCAAGAGTAAAAACATATTTAGTTCATGTAATAGCTACCTTGAATTTTGGCAGAGTTATACATTATAATCCCTTGTTTGAGATCCTGGTAATCGTGACAAAAACCAACTTTTGGACACAACTTTAAATGTACTGAAATCTGGCCTACTTCTTCCATCGTCACTTTCAAATGTAGTGAGATGGGACAGAGCCTTATCTCAAGTAAGGCAGGGCTGTTCATAAATCTTAAGTACTGTAGTTCTGAAACTGATCTTTGCTTTTTAAACATCATTTTACAAAGACTACATAAATTGTTGCTCAAGTTCACATGAATATTAGCTAACACAATATAATATCACACCTAAAACATGAATTAAAGAAAAGCTGAAAGCTTTTAACCTTTTGTAGAAAAGTAGTAATGTACTTTTGTGTTTTGCAATAAAACCTTCACACAGATTAGGCTCTCATTAACTTAAAAATACATTTAAATTGTATCTCAGTGTAAAAAGTAACATAGAACTTTACATATCTTATGGATAACAAGTCCAGTTATAGAACACAAATGATATAAATCTCCAACATGTTTTTCTTTTTAAGCCTAAAATTACCATACAACTTTAGAACACCAGCTTGATATAATGCTCTTTTAAAACTTCTACCTTACAGACTTGTATACCTGGAAGATATGGACACATTAACACCACAATTACATTGATGTTTTTATATTAATCAAGTTTAGCTTTTTAAAGAAATAACATGGCACAATTCTCTAAAAACAGTACTTGTTTAACCAGCTGTTTAATTTCTTTAAGATTACTTGCTCAAAAACTTACACTTATAAGCAACTTACACAGACCTTTTTTATATCATTTACTTAAACCCTCTTAATCATATAGACTCTTATCCAGAAACACATTTTCCCTCTATTAAATCCATATCTAGAACCTTCTAGTTTCTCTTTTTCATCTGTTAACCTCCTCCTGTTCACATTTTGAAACAATACTTGTAAATTTTTTAATTTAAGCAGATTTAACATTTTATTAGGGCCTTTTTGAACATCTAGAAAAACTTATAAGCTTAATTTAAGACCTCTTTTTTATCTATTTGCCAAATTTAAATTGAACCATTTGAATCACGTGAATCAAAGATATTTGGATCCATTTTTTAATTTTTTATGAGCGCTCCTCATCTGTCAATTGTCATATCACTGCATGATATATGGACATACACACAGACATACAGACATACAACACGTAACACAAGTGTAACACAACACAATAGTAAAGGCCTTGTAGCTTTCTCAGGTGAAATCTCATTGCAATGTTTAAAAAAAACTCCAGTTGATCAAAAATAGAACTTATCAGAAAAACATTAACTTGTCTGTAGGATCAAAATCACGAGCTCAAAAAAAATACAGAATCTAAGAAAAAAGCAAAAGTCCTAGAAAAAATTGACCGGCCAGTAATTAGTAAATGCCATACAACTTACTCTTTGGTTTAATCTAGTTTGAGTGCCCATAAAAAGACACTTTTACTCTTTTTTTTTTTTCTTGGGCCTCAGATCTGTCTCCTACTGATTGCTCCAGGCTTCTTCTATTTGCATATCAACTTAAGTCCTGGCTGAGGTCTGGAAGGAACTGGGAAAACTGGAATTCTGAGCAGAAACCTCATGCCTAAGGCATTTTAACCATAAGTCACAATTTTCAGGTTTGGATGTTGAAAATTATGATACAAGTTTAAGATACAATTTATAAAATTTCATACCTTTACATTTTCCTACACTAGAAAAACTTGCTCACACAAAACTGAAAATAGGATCTCTACCATCAGAAGAAATTTCTTTAGGATCATTAAGTCACTTCCTTTGTTCTGAAGTTCCTAAAGTAGTATTAAGTTACATTAAATCACCTGAAAAAAAATCTTAAAGAGAACCACACACTACCATGTATATCCAAAATTAAGCTTTTAAAAATTTCCAAGACTGTTGCTATTCAATGTTATTTCAATAAGCCAGACCAACGTTCCAATTCAACATTTTTTTCCTAAATCTTACACACTGAGGGGAACAGATACCATATCATAATTTACTATCCTTGCCCAAGTTAATGCACTGGTACACCTAGTGAAATCTTCTCAGGCTACCCAGTTCAAAATAAAACTAAATGATTGGGAGTTACTTGCCAACTTGGAAGTAGAATTCTTTTAATTTTCTATCCTAAGTATTTAAGTTCTCCAGCATGAATTATCTGAAATCACAAACTAAACAATTACCTAACCCCAACTTTTAACTGCAAGATTATGCAATGCTTCAAACTCATTTAGATACCAGATTGTTATAATAAAAAAAATCATCTTTTAGACACACATTTAGCCAAGATCATTCCCAAGAAACAATCTATAATAACCTTTAAAATAGAGAGACCAGATAAGAGAAAAATCTCTCCAGGTTTTTAACTTCCATTTAATTATGACTCCTATCAGTGGCACCATAGATTTCCCATGAGTGGACCAGATGTTTTCACAGAGGGGCAACTATATGTGTAAAATCAAGGGTCTCAGTGTGACTGACTTTACTGCATTCAGTGTCCCTTCTTTTTAAGTGGACAGAGATGGAGCAATCCTTACAGTGCAGGGAAAATGAGGAAATTCCCCAAAGCGAAAATGGCTCTGGCAGCTGCTGGGAATCCTCAGTTTCCCTTTTACTTACAGGATTAGCTCCTTTGGATAGATCCAATCCCAGGCAATCTGGCATATCTCCTAACTTTCCAGTAGAGTCAGTTTTTATCTGCCTTAGGTCTTGAAGGGGGAAGGGGGTTATGTACTTTGATCGGCCCAAATTTCTCTTGATTCTTTTTCCTCAGTGAGTCCAAGATTTTTTCTCTTCATGGCAGATATCACAGCTAAGTCTACTTTACACTGTTGGCATAATTTAGGATTTTCCCTTAGAGCAAAGAAAATCTGAACATACAGCACCTCACACCATTTCCTTTTTTGTAAATTTTATCAAACTGTAAAATTGTATTAAATTGATATTTCCCTCTGGTGGCCAGGTTTCTCCATCAGAGAGTTTGTATTGAGGCCAGGCCAAGAAAATGAGGCACTTTTTCTTGATTGTCTGAGGATCAAATTTATCCCAATTTTTCAATACGCAGGCTAGTGGTGCACCTGGCGTATTGGAGAGAGAGAAGCTCCCGTCTGAGTGAGAAGAACAGGACTCAGGCGCCCATGCCGCGCCAGAGAAAACTGTTCTCATTAGGGACGTCTCCCTAAGTTTGAGCTTCCTAAACGGTCCAGAAAACCCGTCTCTCACCTTGCTTTGCCAAGGGTTTTCTGGTCCCCTTTAGCAAAGTGCTAGGGTCTCAGTTTGCCCTGTGCCAGAGACCCTGGGAGGATTCAGACTTAAGGGCATTACTGCTTATCCTCCCGGCCACTAAAAACCCATTGCAAAAGAGAAACATGCGCTCTTTGTTGCCTTTGCTCTGTAGACTAAAGGAGCCGCCTAAGTGTTAAGGGATATCTACTGGTTGTAAGATAGCAGATTACCAGAGGAGTTGATTCTAAAAATGCCTCTCTAGCAGCTTAAGGAACACAACACATTTTAAACATTGGGGCGGTAAAACAGACTAGTGAAATTTACCTATGCATCTTAGAGAACCTGGGCAGATTTTACTAATTATCTCATGCCTTTCTCAGTCCTACAACCTGAATTGCTAACATTTCTGACCTGCGAAGGAAGGGGAGCATCCAGAAGGAATGGATACGAGGTTGGGAGTGTTGCATGGCCCATAGGGAGGCAAATGTGATTGGGGCTTTCCCTCAGTGCCATTCATCTACCGATCACCCTAGATACCCCTGAGGGCTGTCGGGAGGGGGCTCAAGAGAAAGGAACCTTAGGAATCGTCTGAGTGTAGCCCAGACCGGAATTCCGTAGTTGTTCCAAACTCCTTCCTCCACCTCCACGCATCCAAGGCAGATCGGGATTCGGGACACTGTGTACTCACGCCAATTGCTCTCCAGGCCCAGACAGAAAAGTTGAAAGCGGCTTTGGCAGAACCCAACATGCCTGCTCTGTATTGAACAGGTGATTGAGAGCTGCCTAGGCCGGGAAAGCTCTCACCCGAGTCTTGAAGAGTGGCGGCTGCACTAATTGCGTTTAAGTAGCCGTCGGGTGCCCACCTTACCCTCCAGAAAGAAAGAGAGAGAAAGATGCACCTCAAACAGACATGGGGTGCGTGCACTTACCTCGGTGTAGAATCTCGGTCTGGGACCTCCAATATGTTACCGCTGTTGACCGGTGACGAGTTCTTGCTTCCCCAATGTTGAAGAATAACACCAAAGAAGCACGCCGAGGCAAGGTCAGAGTAGAAATTAGAAGTTTATTAAAGGACAGCAGAAAAGACTTCTCCCGGAGGAAGAAGGGGACCCAAGAGGTGGAATCCGTGGAAGTGCGGTTGTTTCCCCTTTTTATAGTTTTGGTGATGGAATGTAGGTTGGAAGGCCCAAGGGGTGGGACACAGGTGGGCCAAAGAAGTAATCTGGTCAGGAAGGACTTCTGAGTCAGCACCTTTTTGCTGGGGGCTGTTCATTAACATTTCTTTGAGGTGGACTTTGGCCTAGGGCCTTTTCGGGACTTCATTAACATTCCTTGAGTTGTCCTGCGTTTCCCGGAATCATTGCCAGCATGGCCTCCATTTTAGATTTCACTCAGCATTAGACCCGATTTATCTAACTACACTGACTACCTAACTTTAAATCTGGCTTCAGTGGCACACACCTACCTGTAATCCCAGCAGCTCAGGAGGCTGAGGCAGGAGGATCATGAGTTCAAAGTCAGCCTCAGCAAAAGTGAAGCGCTAAGCAACTCAGTGAGACCCTGTCTCTAAATAAAATTCAAAATAGGGCTGGAGATATGGCTCAGTGATCAAGTGCCCCTGAGTTCAATCCCCGGTACCCCCAAAAAAGCATGAGCCTTTAGGGGACACTTCAGATCCAAGTTATAACAACCAAAATTTCATTAGTATTTCATTTAAAAATTCTCATGCCAGAAAATACTCTGCCTGAACCTACAAACTTGGAAATTAAAGTTTCACATAATTTTTTTTTAACAAATTTAAGTCCACAGCCTGATTGGAGCCAATTAATTGGATTATGAAGAGGTCGAATTAGACCAAAATGTTTTTCACTTGAAGTACTTAGATCAAATGTATGATCAGATATTTACTACAGGACCAGCACTTCCTACTTTAAAATCCACAGTGAAACTTTATCATTGATTTTTAGATATACATTAATAGAACTTAAACTACCATGTTTTTAATCTAAATTTTTGGTGACATCATTTAAATAACTTTGGTAGTGTTTTATAATCAACTGTGTGTGTTTAAACAATAAAACCCAAATATTATGGGTTCTTCACTACCACCTTTAGTTGTAGCAAAATCATTATGCCATTGTCTAGTTATTTGAGGAAGATAATAAGATGAGTTAGTTAACCCTACAAACGTGAAAATTTGTAGCTTAATAGTTATTTGGAAGCATTACTTCAGCAGAAATAGCAAAGTCAGTGGCTTAAGTGATACTATTTCATTTTTCTATGAGTCTCATATATTGAGGATGTTACAGGATAGATTCAGTGCCACCTAAATGGAGCTTTCCATTTCTTACTGCCACATTTAGGACAAGGCAATGGATTATTTTGCTCATGAAGATTAATGTCTCCATTAGCCAATATTAAGAGTAAGCAAATAGTAAGCAACATATTGGAGCCTATGATCTAGGATCCTCAGTCTCCTTTTATTATACCTCACAAATTCCGAAATGGAAACCACATTAAGACACATCTGCAATGTGTAAATAGTGAGATTATTATGCCAACTATTATGGTTTGATATGAGGGTCCCCCAAAAGCTCAGGTATGAGACAATTCAAGAAGGTTCAGAGGAGAAATAATTGGGTTCTGAGAGTCTTAATCCAATCAGTAAATTAATCCCCTGATAGGGATTAACTGAGTGGTAACTGAAATGGTAGGGTGTGGCTGAGGGGGTGGGAATTGGGGGTGTGGCTTTGGGGTATATATTTGTATCTGGCAAGTGAAGACTCTCTCTGCTTCCCGATTGCCATGTAAGCTGCTTCCCTCTGCCATACTCTTCCTCCATAATGATCTGCCTCACCTTGAGCCCCAAGGAATGGAGCTGGCTATATATGGACTGAGACCTCTGAAACCATGAGCCTTTAAATATAACTTTTCCTCCTCTACAGTTGTGTTGGTACAGTTGATAGTGTTTTATAATCAACTGTGTTTAAACAATAAAACCCAAATATTATGGGTTCTTCACCACCAAACTTTAGTTGTAGCAAAATCATTATGCCATTGTCTAGTTACTTGAGGAAGATAATAAAATGATTTGGTTAACCCATTTCAAAAGTGAAAATGATTTGTATCTGGCATTTAGTCACAGCAGCGAAAAAGTTGACTAAAACACCAACTCATACAGCAACTAATATAAGATTAGTGGGTACAGAAGCTCACAGTGGGCTGGGAGCATGGTGATCCCAGGATATGTCTCAGAACAGGAAATACACATCTGTTTAACACCAATCTTGCCTTGTCTACTCCTCTCCTGCCAGCTTCCCATCAATTCCCTAAGCAGCTTTCTCTACATAATGCCCTTTTTCTTTTGCATCAGCACTCAAGATAAACATACAATAAACTCTTATTCTCCTTGAATCTACTAGCCTTGCAACAGTATTGTTTTCTATATTACTTATGAACAATGTCTCAGCCTTATCATGAACTTGTAAATGACCTCAATGCAAAGATACATTTTCATTTTTCTGTAGGAAAATGCATTCCACATTATAAACAATAGACTTACAATTGAACTTTGAAGTGTGTTTGTAGATGGGAGGCAGAATGATTGGCATCACCTCTCACACAAATGGCTCCATTTGTGTACAATGAATCAAAGAGCATTCTGCTGTCATGTATAACTGATTAGAATAAATAAATCTTTTTTAAAAAATGGAAAAAACATTCAAATGGTGTTATCAAAAAAAAATGAAATAAGTTCTACCATATATTTCTAATCAGATTTGGAATACTGGATCTAGCCTCTCTTTCCTTCCCTCCATTAAAAAAGGGGGAGAGGGGGAGAGGAAAGAAGGGAATGAGGGAAGAATAAGGAAAGGAGAACCATAATTTAAAATTACAGAGATCCTTATTACTGAGCTAAAGAGCCCTGAAAACACATCCTCAAAAGTCCTAAAGATCCAAAATTAAAGCAGTTATAAAGTACTCAAAACATCAGTGGGACTTAGTAATACTATTCCCTGAAAATGAATTAATTGAGCTCTCACAGCAAGTTTTAGATTGTTTTGTAGGAGAAACAAATGCTAAGAGTAAGGAAGTGTTATGGTTTATATGTGGTATCCCCTAAAAGCTCACTTGTGAGACAATGCAAGAAGGTTAAGAGGAGAAATGACTGGGTTATAGCCTTAACCTAACCTCATCAGTTAATTAATCCCTGATGGGATTAACTGAGTGGCAACTGAAGGCAGATGGGTGTGGCTAAAGGAAGTGGTTCATTGGGGGCGTGGCTATGGGATATATATTTTGTATCTGGAGAGTGAAGTCTCTCTCTTTTGCTTCTCAATCACCATGTAAGCTGCTTCCCTCTGCCACATTCTTCCTCCATGATGTTCAGTCTCACCTTGAGCCCTGTGGAATGGAGCCAGCCTTCTGTGGACTAAGACCTCTGAAACCATGAGCCCGCCAATAAACTTTTCCTCCTCTCTACACTTGTGCTGGTTGGGTTATTTAGTCACAGCAGTGAAAAATCAGACTAAAACAGGAAATTTTTTTTATGAGCAGAAGATGCTAACTGGTGAGACTCAAAAGTGAGTTTTCACAATTAGGAAGAACAGAAGCCTAATAATGAGAGCCAAGAATCAAACCCTCTTCTGCAATAAAAGGGTCAGGGAGTGCTGTGTAATAAAGTGCAACTGTGGCATCTGAAGAATCAAAATGTTCTGAGTATATTCCTAACACCTTGCCAAGTGGTGGGCTGCCTCATGGGTACACCACTGCACTGATGTTCTCCGTCATCTACCCTACATTTCTGCCTTATTGATACAGTCTTTCTCCCTCTGTTCTGCCTCAGTTAAATATGTTCAGTGAATCCTTTTTTTGTTTTTTCCATCTCTCAGTGTGTACAGGGATTCTGAATAGACTTGTGCTTTCTGCTACAGCAGTTCTACGTGGAGACATGTTTTGTGAGTTACTTGCCCAAAATTAATCCACTGCCATCTTCCTGCCTGAAGTCAGTTTTCACTATCAAGTCACTTTTCTGACTTAGAAAAATAAGAGCATTGCTTCCAAAAAGCCCATCAATGTTCAAAAGTTCACAGGGAATGAGAGCTCCAGTGGCTTTGTCTTTCTCATCTGTGGAGAATAAATTACTGTCAGCCATTTGTAACCTGAAGAAACAGTCCAGACTGGGGGGTTGTGACAAAGGCAAGGAATTCTAAATGAGAAATACGTGAGATAAAAAAGAAAAGAGGGCTGGGGTTGCAACTCAGTGGTAGAGCACTCACCTAGCATAGGTGAGGCCCTGGGTTTGAGCCTTAGCACTACATAAAAATAGATTTTTAAAAAAGGAATTAAAAAAAAAAAGAAAAGAAGGAGCCGTGAGTGGTGGCACACACCTATAGTCTCATCACTCTGGAGGATGAGGCAGGAGGATTGCTTGAGCCCAGAAAACAGATTTGTCTGTTTTCTCATATTACATGAGCAACATAGCAAGACCCAGAAGATGGATGGGATGGGGTTGTGGCTCAATTGTAAAGCACTTGCCTAGCATGTGTAAGGCACTGGGTTCGATTCTCAACACCACATATAAATAAATAAAGGTCCATTAACAACTAAAAAAAAATTATAAAAAAAGAAAAGAAGATGATGATGGGGAAGGTAGAGGCAGAAGCAGAAAAGAAAATCTGTGAGTCTAGCATCTGATGGAAAAATAGCCATGGGTTTAGCTCATAAAGAAACAAGGTCACAGGAATCATCATGGCAGCCTCAATCTACACACAGGCCCTGGCAAGGGCTCTGTTCCTAAAACCTAAAGCCTGTTCACATCTTTACCTCCAACCTCTTCCTTCTGAACTTTTCTATTTATTTATTTATTTATTACACACACACACACACACACACACACACACACACACACCATGTGAGCTGCTTCTTAAATTTACAACTTTAAGAATGCAAACAGAGTTTTCTTAGATCTCATCATGGATCTAATTTTCTCCACCATAAAATGAAAATGATAAACCAGATCATGGTTGATACCTTGAACAAGAGTTTTCAGAGTTGAAGATCCCAAGATGAGGCATGTTCCCCAAGAGTCCCAGCTAAACAAATAATATGGTAAGAAAAGAGAAGCCTGTTCAGATGAATCAGGGATGACCTGAGGAAGATCAGATTCCAATTAGTTCCCTAACCCAAATCCAGAAAAACATAACACCAATTTCAACTCTTTCTACCAATAATATATACCCCAGACAAGCTCCCCAACCAGTACCTAGAGCCACCTTGGCTTTATGCCTGTATCTTAGGGAAGTTTAGACCCCAGATCTTATTAATCCAAAACTAATGTTCTTTCTATCTCACTTGGCTGACTTAAAAGTAAGTAAGCTTTTTGTTTGCTTGTTTGTCTGTTTTAGCAATATGGGGACTGAACGCAGAGCCTTGTACATGCTAGGCAAGGCTCTACTGCTGAACTACATCCCCAGCCCTTTTTTTAATATATAACTTTATTTTATTTATTTAGTTAGTTATTTTATTTTTTTAGTTGTAGATGGACTAGCAGAGGAGTTCTATTCCATGTGGTAATTCATACGATGCCTTTATTTTATTTTTATAAAGGATTGAACCCACTGCCTTTCACATGCAAGGCAAGCACTCTACCACTGAGCAGCAACCCCCAAACCCCCAGCTATTTGTATTTCAGCTGAGAAAGCATCTCACAAAGTTGCTATGTTGGTCAGCTTTTTATCACTGTGATAAATACTGAGAAAATCAACTTACAGGAGAAAAGATTTCTTTTGTCTGACAGTTGTAGATGTTTCAGTCCATGGTTGGCTGGTTTCATTGCTTTGGGCATGAGATGAGGCAACACGTCATGGTGGAAGGGCATGTTGGAGGAAAGTTCACCTTGTGGCAGCCAGGAAGTGAGGTGTAAGGAGAGAAAGGGGCCAGGAACAAAATATACTCTTCCAGGGAACATCTCTATTTACCTGCTTTCTCCAATTAGGCCTGACCTACTCAAGTTTCTATGACCTACTAATAATACCATAAGCTATGAACCTATCAATGCATTAATCCACTGATTAAGTCAGAGCCATCATGATCAAATCACTTCCCAAGAGCCCCACCTCTGAACACTCTGGCATCGGAGACTAAGACTTCAACATATGAGCCTTTAGGGGAACACTCCAGATCCAAACTATAATAGTTATTCAGGCTGGCCTCAAATTTGGAATCCTCCTGCCTCAGCCTTCTGAGTAGCTGGAATTATAGGCATGTGCCACTGCATCCAGCAACAGGTTAGTCTTTTTTAAAAATTTCAAATGCTTTTACACATATTACTTCCCAATGACTTTATATACTTATCTATATAGATGTAGATGTGTTATTAAAGACTGAAGCATATTTACTCAAAATATAATTATACAGGGGAAAAAAACAAGATTTGTCTGTTTTCTCATATTACATAACTAGCAGAGGAATTCTATTCCATGTGGTCATTCAGCCCAACAGTGAGAAAGGAGAATCAGACTTGAAGAAAGCACACCCTATGTCTCATATCCCAGTTCGGGCAGTGACAGACTTCACTTCTGTCTTCACTTGCATTCATCCATGGCCTCACTTATCTGAAAGGCAGGGTGGAAAATGGAGTCTAGGTAGACAGGTAATATGCCCACCTTTGATTATTTTACTATGAACTAGATATAGATAAATAGATTGATTTAGGTTCCAGTTCAGGTTTAGATTTAGATATGTTATGTTCTATTATTTTTCTTAACATTGAAGAGGTGGAGCTTTATAGTTATCAAGATTACACAATTTTCCCAGTTTTGCACCTAGTAAGTGGTAAATTGGGGGACTCAAATTTAGCCCTTCTGATATTCGGTGGGATTAGACTTATAAGAGCTTTGAATGCCTGCAATAACATGGAAGGATTCTGAGAAACAAATGATACAATCCAATCCAGTGATATTTTTTTAAAAATTATGAGCAGCACAAAGAATGTAATGTAGAAAGAGGAAATGAAGGGGTGCAATCGAGAAACACCAGGCCAAATTCAACAATGGCTTAACCAAAAATGGTGGGGATCCAAAGAAGAAACACACTAGAGCAAATTCTCAACAGTCAAGTTTCTGGTTTTCCTGTTACTTCTCCAGCACCTCCGTCTCAGTGTTTTTTGCTGATTCTTCCATTGCTACCAAATCTCCAAACATTAGAGAACATCAGGTTCAGTTATGAATGCTCTTGTATATCCACTGTGTCCCCCCACACTTTCTCACCTAGTTCTTTAGCTTTAAATATTATATCTTTATCGATTCTATATTGCTATAATAAGTCCGCATAACAAACCACCCTAACACAAAGGCTTTAAACAAACAACACTTATTTAGTTTGTGACTCTGAAGGTTGGCTGAATGGACCTGCTGGTCTTGATTGGACACAAACACCACTGTGGACATCAAGTTGGCTATAAGGTTATCTTGGATGGTCTTAGCTGTGATGACTGAGGCAACTTAGCTGTACTACATGTATCTTCTTCATTCAGCAGGCTAGCCTCATCATGCATTCATGGTTATAACTGAGGGCAGGAGCAAGCCAAGGCAATCACATAAGCATTTTAAAAGTTTCTGCTTGCATCAAGTAGATCCTCCAGATCATTAGTGGGAAAACAAGGCAAAGTTACAAGGCAAAGGACATAGATACCAGAAAATTTGGACTCATTTTTGTAATCCTCCACAGTATCTATATGCAAAAGCTTCCAAATTTATATTCTCAGGCCCTGAACTCTTTTTTGAGTTCTATGTCCAGTGGTTTAATAGACAATCTACTTGGATACCTCCAGGCATTTCCTCTGTCAGGCATATTTTAAATTGAATTTTGACTTTCCCCTTTCAGAACGAGCTCCTCTTCCAGTGTTCTCCTCAGCACTATATGAGGATGCCATCCACCCAGGTGCTCAAGCCAGAAACCTGAAACTAGGGGTCCTTGACACTTTTCTCTCCTTCACCTCAGATATAGTCCATCAAGTCCCATCAACACTACCTCCAAAATTAGCTCATAAGTTTTCTATCTCCATTGCAATTTCTCTAGTCCATATTGTTTTCATCTCTCTTCTGAACATCTAAAAACATCCCATTGGACTCATAAAATCTCATACCCTTAACACGTCCTGCACAGTTGTCTCTCTACCTCCACGTGCAGCCTCCTCCTATGCCACTTTTTTCTCATCTACTAAGTTCCAATCTAACTGGCTTTTGTTCCTTTAGTCACATATGAATACTTTCTTACCTCAAGATTTTGGTCATGCTGTTCCCAACAGTACATACTGAGTGATAAGCATATGGACTCCAAAGCTGCTCTTATAGCTGTGTGAACCTAGGCAATCTACATAACCTCTTTGTGCCCAATTTCTGTATCTGAAAAATGAGGATAGAAATAGCACCTATGTCACAGATATTCTTAGAACTGAGTTAATGAGTACCACAGTATAGTTTCCAGAACACAGTAAGCACTATATGTGTTTATTAGATAAAGTAAGTTTTTGACTGGATACTTCCTACTCAGACAGGTATTTCTTTATTTCTCCTTACTTCAAACACAATTTGTAATTATTCCTTATTCTTGTTTTCTAATATTTGTTTTTTACAAGTAGACTCTGAATTCCATGAAGGCAGACTATGTCTGCTTTGCTGACTACCGTATCCCTACATCTACAAATGCTTCACACGTGATGGATGTTAAATATTTGTTGAATGAATAATTACAAAGAGTTCAAGCTGGCAATTAAATTATTGTGGGTTTGTTTGAATTTAAATTCTCTCCTTTTCTAGTAACCCTGGGGAAAGAATCAGTTCTAAATTCATATCATCCAGATGAGGTTTGGTCTCTATGTTTCTATAGTTTCATACAAGAATGGGGATGGCTTATGTTTTTTTGTGGAAGTCTTCCTGTAAAAGGGAGATAGGGAACAGAAACTTGGAGCCTATACCAGGATGGCACATGAGTAGTGAACCAGCAACAATTACAGCGGATGGGGTCCACCAAATGTAATCAAATTAAAAAGCAGATATTAGAATGAGGCACGAATTTTTATCTATTAGTAGCAATTTGTCCTTTATAATAACCATAGAAAAGAAAAGAAAACAGACATAATTTATGCCAAAGAAATTTTTGGTGGCTCTTCTTACTTCATGGTCTGAATAAGTAGAAGTCTAACTCTACCAACAGTGAGACCCAGGTTATTCCACTTCTATCCACAGAAAAAGAAACCTCATCTTTCAGGTAACAGAAGAAAGGGAAACTCACCATATCTTATTATTTGTTCTTCAGACTGGAGTTCCCCAGAGCTGGACCCCTTACCACCTGGATCCTTATATATTATTATATACTACATATATCTATTGCCAATACAAGTTGACTCATTTTTTGTCTATGTGATTGGAGTTTTAAATATATTAACTTGTTTAATCTCCCTAACCCGCTTTTATGTGGGTAGAATTAATTATCCAAAGTGACATTGAGTACGTGGTGAAGCCAGATTAAGATCTGATTGTAAGGTCAGTACTCCACTAAAAGGGCCTGCGTTGCTGTCTAGGCCAGATATTTCTTAAAGCATAACCCCCACATCTCTGCATCAGAATTAATGGTAGTATTTGTTAAACATTCAAATTCACTGTCTTTATCCAAGACTCAAGAAATTAACAAGGGGATCGGTAATTTGTACTCTTTTTTTTTTGGGGGGGGGGGGCGGGGGGACCCCGCCGGTCGGGTACTCAACCACTGAGCCACAAGCCCTATTTTGTATATTATTCAATGAGAAGGTCTCGCTGAATTGCTCAGCGCCTCGCTTTTGCTGAGGCTGGCTTTGAACTCAAGATCCTTCTGCCTCCGAGCCGCTGGCATTACAGGCGTGCTCCACCGCCTGTAAAGTAGCTATGGACGCAGAGGATTCTTATTTAGACTAAATAATGATGACCCATGCCTAGGCTGCTGGCGTGGCTGAAAGCCAATAGTAACTCTGTCTTGACAGACGTCAGTCCCCCTCAGCAACCTCTAACCAAACCAAGCCTGTATCCCGAGCTACCGTTTCTGCAGAACACAAGTGAGCACGCGCAATTCTCAGCCCCAGGCCCAAGCGGGGCTCCCTAGGACCCCGCCCTTAGGAACCAGCCCATACCAAGGGGCGGAGCTCTCTTAAATCGCCTAATTCCGGCTTGTCCCGCGGCTGCCCAAAGCCCCGCCCCTTACCCGTGGACCAATCAAACGGCAGATTGCTGACGCTGGGGGCCAATGCACAGGGCTGTCTTTAATTCCTCCTTGCAGTTTGAAACTGTCAGGTTAGTACTAAGATAGCAGCAGGGCTTGCTGTGGTTTCAGCGGCGACGCAGCAAGGAAACAAGAGTGAGGAATCGGTATTTGGTGGAGCGCCCAGAGGGTGGATAGTGGCGCCCCGAGGGCCCTGCATCGAGGGCCCTGCATCACTGGCCGAGGTATGGTGGGAGATTTAAAGTTCCTCCACCCGGGAGACTCTGGGGGCATCTTCTCCGAGAGCGAACGATTGAGCGTTTTGTGCTCAGGGTCGAGATTTTTTTTCCCCTCCGAGGCTTTCGAGAAGAGAGGATTGGAGGGAAGGGTGGTAAAGTGTACTAGTTACTGTCGTCGTAGGTTCTGGTCATTTAAACAGTAGGGGCGGGGGATAACCAGATATAACGCTTTATTGTTTTAACGTAAGATTTAGACTAAAACAGGGCTGGATTGGAAGATGATGGAAGAAAGCTTATATCCCTTTGCTTACTTGCGACTGTTTTTTTTTTCCCTCCACTTCTAGTCCCTGCCCTGAAGAGGGGCTAGCGCACTCCCCCTCCTTGCAGCAGCTAGGATCGGTGAAGGGCACTGGGATCGTCACCTGCTGCCAGTTTGCACGTTTCTTCCTCTGCCGCTTTGAGGTTGCGTTTGAATTCCCGAATTCCTCTTTCCCTGTCAGCTGGGTAATTGCCAGGACGTTATATCCATGGCATTGAGAACCATGCAAAACTTTTTATCTTGTGGTTCCTGATACCTTATGTTAGGGAACACTGAAAACGTATTGGAATAGTGTATATCTGCCACCCATGAAAGCAATCTTAATTTTTCTGCTTTGTTTCTGAACCTAGAAACAGTATGGAAAATGTTACTGGTTGTCGGGGTTCAGATTAATTGACACACCTTGTTAGCATAAAGCAGGGTAGCTGGCAAACAGCAAATTTCCAAAAGTATAATCTTTTTTTTTTTGTCTGCAGTATCTATATTTAAGAAACAGTTTTTGAGATTTGCCCATACTTACCAGCTCATTCGTTTTTTAAATGATTGGCATCAATCACATCACTCCCCCTTCCTGTTACTTACAGGATCTGCAAACAAATCCTAAAGGAAAATGTGAATGAAAATATAAATGAACCAACTTACCACAGTGGAAGAGTTAGTCAGTGAAGCAGCCATTCCTTGCTGCAGATATGTGCTCATTTGATCTCTCTAATTGGCTTAACTAAAGACAGTCATGGGGAGTTTTAGTTTACTTATCATTCAGAGTAATGCTGAATAAAATTGAAATTCCTTTCAGCAATCTAGTTGTAGCCTATGTTTCCATTCTGATATTGCACTTTTTTCTGAATCTGTCCTTTCTAGTTCAATGTCCTTGTCTCATGTGTTTTTCAGCCCACTGTGATAGAGACCTGTTCAAATTTCCAACGAAATTATTTAAGCAAATGTCCCAGCAACTTTTTGATTGCCCAAATCAGGGCAGTGGTCATTTTTCTTTGGCATGTGACTGACTCATCCCTTCTGGAAGTCTGTGACACTGCTCTCATAGTTCTGCTATTCTGACTTCCTTTTCAGTCTTCTTTCCTGACTCTTCCACTTTAAATATTAGCAGCTATGGCTTTAACCCTCTTCTCATTCACAATAGTGCTCCTTAACTTTAGGGTTATGATCCCTCTGAACACATACATACTGGAAGCTAAAGGTCCTTTTTCTAGAGAAATACACAAGTGCATTTATGCTGAAGATGCAATTCAAATGTTTGATCCTCAGGATAAGAATTTTCTTGCACTACTTGTAATAGGTCATCTCACCCATTCCCATTTTTTTGGCAGATCCCGTTATGCTAATGATTCCTCAGACTGGATCGCCAACCTATACTTCCAGTAGAGGACTCCCACATTGCTTCACTTTACGTTCTTATTGCCTTGTATTCACATTTTAGTCATCATAAATGGCAGTCCTTGGAGTCATGTACTTCATAGCCAGTATAGCCATATACAATTGTCCCTCAATATTAGTATGATAGATTGATTCCAAGAACCACCCCCATACATAGAGACAACTAAATCTGTAGATGCCCTATTCTCTTTTATAAATGGTAAAATGTACCATTGTATTTGCATATAACTTATGCATATCCTCCTGTATACTTTAAATTATCTCCAGACTACTTATAGTGCCTAATACAATGTAAGTGCTAGGTAAATAGTTGCCATGTTATATTTTTTAGGGAATGATGACAAGAAAAAAAATTTGTACACAGGGTGCAGTGGCACACATTTGTAATCCCAGTGACTTGGGAGGCTGAGGCAGGATAATAGCAAATTCAAAGCCAGCCTCAGTAACTTAGTGAGACCCTAAACAACTTAGCAAGACCCTGTCTCAAAATAAAAAAGGGTTGAGGACGTGGCTCTGGTTGATCACCCCTGGATTTAATCCCTGGTACCAAAAAAAAAAAAAAAAAAAAGTCTGTACTTAACATTTAGTATATTGCAATTTTTAAAAAATATATTTTGGGCCCATGGTTAGTTTGATTCACATATGTGGAACCCCCAGATGAAGAGAGGGCTGACTGTACTATGCACTTGCAGTTTTATCCCAGTATTTCAGAGGCAACCTGAAAGAGAGGAATTATTGATGGCTTCCAGGTTCTGGCTTGGGTACCTAAATGGAATTATAGTGCTACTACTAAGGTAAGAAATATAAGAAGACGAGCAGGTTGGGAGGAGGAACAATGAGTTTAATATCAGATATGCTAGGCAAGGAAAAATATTCAATCCCAACATAAGTGAGTTTATAGTACAGTCAAATACATGAAAGGTCAAAGAAAAATGCTTCAGAGATATCCCCAGTGGGGCCTGTTTAATAACTTCTCTAGAATAAAAATCCATCTTTTTAATATGACAAATCGTTTTCTTCCATGATCTGACTGCTCCTTACCTTTTCATTTCATCCTTAGCCAAGCCCTCTTTGTACTCTTCACTTCAACCTTGCCAAACTTCTTGCTGTCCTTAGCATTTGTACCATGCCTCTTTGTCATTGCTTATGCTGCTTTGGTGCCCAGAATATACTTTTTATCTTTGATCCATCTCTCAGGATGAGACCTACTCGTCTTTCAGTTCTCAATGCCTGGGCCATCTTTTTTATAAAAACTTTCCTTGGCTTCTTTCCCAATTCTTCACACTCATGTAATCCTACCCTTCTTTCTATCTCCGTACTGTGTACCTCTGTTATTTTAGGGTCTAACAGCAAGTTTTTCATCTGTCATTTATATTATATAAATGTAAAAATGAATATATATGTGTATGTCTATGTATATATGTTTTTGTGTGTATATATAGACATGCTACATGTGTGTATGTATGTGTGTGTGTGTATATATACGCATATATGCACACCACGTCACAGATGGTTTACAATATAGGGACTTCATTTTACAGTTCCTCACCAATGTCTTAACATTAACTGGTGTTCACATAGTTTAAATAATCATTATTTGTCTTTTAAGGTATATTCATTTATTTGTTTTGGTTAGGAATTTCAATAATTTTTCTGTATGTGTATTTGAATCAGTTCTGTATAAGCTTGCTTTTCTTAATATAATATTCCCAAAAAGTAGGTTTCCCCAGAAGAGAATTTATGCAAATTGTTCATTTTCTGTTGGTTCAGTATCTCACAGGAAAGCACACAGGATTCAGGTTGTCACACACTGCTAAAGAACAGTGATCACAATCTATTATTCTCAACAGACCCCAATGGGAATTTCTCTAAAACACTTTTCTTTGACTTTTCGTGTATTTTACTACATATAAACATTATTCTTTCCTTGCCCAGTGATTTTTGTGTAAAAGTTCTCAATATATTAAATGAATACTTTCTTTAACACATAACATGGAGATTATTTGCAGGTAAGAATATATATTTAAAACCATTTTCATTTAAATGTCAAGGGAAAATACTAAAATTAGTTTCTACCATTTTATAGTATTTTTGCAGAATGTCATCAAATGAGGACAAATGCTCAGTTCCAGTTATACAAAATGACTCCGATCCAGGCAGTTCTGTCTCTGCAGATCTTCAGGTAGGAAGACATGTTATGACTTTTTTAATTTTAAACAAGTGATAATTTATGGGAAAACCAGGCATAAATTCTTCATTCATTTCATTTACAATCGAGTGTTTCAGATGACAAAAATATAAACTTTGGGAATTACTTTAAGATTTTTGGGAGTTACTTCACATTGTTTTAACTTTTCAGAAAAATAGTCATGAACTCTTCAAACATTTTTTTGTACAAAGAATTCAACTAACAGAAAAGAAAAAAAATGTTTCCTGATATTTTTTCATACACTACTTGTGTTTTTTTTTTAAATACCTTTATTTAATTTATTTATTTGTTTTTATGTTGTGCTGGGGATTGAACCCAGTGCCTCACACATGATAGACAAGCACTCTACCACTGGGCCACAACCCCGGCCCTACTACCTGTTTTGAAACTTTTACTTTTAATGCAAGTTGAGACAGTATGTAAGCCATCCAAAGTTCTGGAGCCTGAGATTCCCTTGTGTTCTACTTGTTCAGGTTCTATTCCTTGTTGCCACAACATTCAGCACAGTCTTTTGCACAGGCCCTGGACATTGACAGATAAGTTGACTACAGAAGGGGTAGTGTTTACATGAAATACTTTTTATTTCTTTTATTTCTGTTTCATCATCAAAAACACAGACTCAGATTTCTGTTATATTTTAAATGAGAGAATACCGACCTGGTTTTATAGTTAACATCACTTAAAAGTGGAAAAACTGCACATTGTGTTTGTATGTAAGTTCATTGATTGTGTATAATATGAGATAAATTTCAGAAAAATATTTTATTGAACAAATGGGTTTTTTAGTATATGAAATTATAGATATAGAAATTGGGAGGTACTGAAAAATATCTGAACATTTACTAGGATGAATTGGTCTATAATTGTGACATAAATATGTCATCTTGGCCTTCCCTTTTGGTGGTATCTTTCCCGTGTAGTGCTGTCTTTTGAGGTGACAATGCATTTTTGCACCTTTCATCTTTACTTCATCCAAACTTCCTTCAGTTAAGAACTTAGTAATTCATTTATAGTAAAATACAAATATCCTATAAAGTCTTAAATTGTCATTTTTGTCTAGAGTCAAAGTTTTAAATTAAAGAATAAATATTGGGGTTGGGAATGTCACTCAGTGATAGAGCACTTTTACCTAGCACAGCAAGGCCCTGGTGGTTTTATCCCCAGATTATAGTTGGTCATTCAATCTGTAAATAAATCTCTAGAATGGAATTTGAGAAAGATAAAGGGAAGAGCCTCCTAGACCTACCAGAAATTATTTTGTATAGTTGGTTACCTGCTTATAATGTCAGTCCAACTGAGAGTATGTTTATTAGTAACCCTCAGCTTTTGATCCTACTGGTTGTTGGAATAAACTTGAAAGCCTGAACATATTTCCTATGAATTCAGTGTTGTTATTTTGGATTCTAGTTCTAGAAAAACTTTAAAATATAAATATAAAAAAACCTTTAAAATATCACAAAATAAATACATACTTTTACATACATAGTAAATATGTAAAATCAAATATTTAATACAAAAATTCCTCATAAACTACTATTCCTCTTAAGGGGTTTTTGGTTACTGTCTATATTATGTGATGGCTTCATAAACCAGAAGATGGTAAATGCTGAGGCAATATCTGTGGTGCTTATTATATGCTGATAATTTCTCATAAGCACAACTCTGATCTGTGAGCAAGTTTCCCTAACTCAGATGGTTAAAGTATGGTTTGAACTGTATTTCAAGGTCATATCAGTGCAACCACTGGGGTTTGGGGATCCTCCAAAATTAAAAGCTCTAGTTCTTACTCTAGGATTGTTATTTACCTTAAGACAGATTATCTTTGACAATTTAGAAAAACAATGTTATTTATTCTAATCCTTAACTGAAAATACCCCACTTGTTGCACATCTACATATATGAAACTCAAAAATAGTTCTTTAAATAATTTATTTTTCAAATCTTTCTTCAAAATAAGTTAGAATTCATATGATCATTGAATATTATTGTTATATACCTATTTACCTCCCCTTTGAGTCTTAGTGATTATTGTGAGAACTTTCAAATATTATGTTTGGATTTCTTTTTCTTTTCCTTTCTTTTCTTTCTTTCTTTTTTTTTTTTAACTTCTCTGTTCTAGGATAGAGGTCAGGCTAAAAGCCACAAATGAAAGCCACTGACTTCTACTTTCCCCTCCCTGCCTACTGTCTGTGAAATAATATTCAGTTAACTGAGCAGAGCTGATTTGGCTAATTGCCACCAGAGGGAAGAGACCCTAAATTTTTTTTTGTAGTTGCAGCTGGACAGCATGCCATTATTCTATTTGTTTTCTTTTCTTCATATATATAGAATCAAACTCAGTGTTCACACAAGCTAGACAAACACTCTGCCACTGAGCAGCCTCATCCCCTAAGAGCATTCTTATTAGTCAGCTTGGACCTCCATTAAAAATACAGTAGAGGGAGCTGAGGTTATGGCTCAGCGGTAAAGCACATGCGAGGTGCTGGGTTCTATCCTCAGCTCCACATAACAGTAAATAAATAAAATGAAGGTATTGTGTTCACCTACAACTAAAAAAAATATTAGAAACAATTTAATAGAGGGCTGGGGATATGGCTTAGTGGTAGACACCACTTGCTTGGCATATGTGAGGCCCTGGGTTTAATCCCTTGCCTGCAAAAAAAAAAAAAAGGTAGGTAGGTAGATAGATCTGGGGACTTAAACAACAGAAATTTATTTCTCCAGAGTTCTGGAGATAAAAGTGCCAGCTCAAGGTCCAGCCAGGTCAGTTTCTGGTGAGATCTCTCTTCTGGCTATCTTCTCACTCTGTCCTCACATGAACTTTCTTTGGTGCAGTAAGTGAACATGAGGGAGAGAACACGAGCTCTTTAATGTTTCTTCTCATAAGGACACTAACCCTATCAGATCAGGGTCCTAGCCTGTGACTTATTTAACCTTAATTTCTTCCTTAGAGTCCTCATCTCCAAATACAGCCCACTTAGTTTTAGAGCTTCAGCATGTGAATTTTGAAGGGACACATTCAGTCTATAACAGCTATACTTGTGTATATTCTTAGCCAAAATTAAAGGCCTGTTTGAGAAGTATAAATTAGGGTTTGTTTTGTTTTTGTTTTTTGGCTGCTTTAACAACTAAATAAGAAATGTCTTGAATATCTTAAAGTTTGTTCCTCTTTCTCTTGTTGCTCTGCCATGCCCTCTAGGGTATTGATTGTGTTTGTATTGTGATTATGTTTGCTGGCTTACTACCACCCCTAGTCCATGGGAAGAGAGGAACAGAAAACAATCAGTTTCCTTTTTAAGGAATTCACCTACATCTGTACACATCATTTCCATTCAAATCCCAAGAGACCAGTCTTTTCACCAAACCTAGCAGCAAGGGAGGCTAGGAAATGTAGCTGGGTGGCCGTTTGCCCAGGTCAAACCCTGGAACTTTATTAACTTAAAAGGAATAAAGGGGAAATGGACCACTAGCAGTTTCCACCATAGAGAGTATATACACTTGAGTCCTTTATTTTCGTATTATTACTTTATTATATAAACTAATAAATATACATTACTTTATTATATAAACAATAAATATACATATATATACACAGGAACCAACAAATACCTGTGTATAACCCTAACTTATCAATCTCTTTGGGAACTTTATTTTAATAAGTAGAAAACATATGGCTCAAGAAGTATATTTTTTAAATTTAAGGGTATTTAAATCTACTTAAAGAATGGTAATTACTTTTGTCAACATAAAAATTAGAGTTGTGCTGGGGGCTTATCCCTCCAACGTCTACTGTGGGGAGCTTGAGGGTATGGAGAAATCCCTCCGGAGACTATTTCAGATAACAGCGTCTGCTTCATTGCCCAGCAAAAATAACTTCTATAGCAGGTATATGTGCCAATTTACATATAACAGTCATGATAGGCCAGGGGTAATACATACATATCATCTTATGGAAGCCAAAACACCCAAGAGGCCAGAAACTACTACATAGTCCAACCCCACACCAGCAGGGGAATAACTTATCAAATGAGCAAGGAAATTGTGCTTGCCAGTGTTCTGACAGCACTTTGTCCCAAAACATAGTGTTCTATGTTAGGACTTCCCTGCTGCACAATGAGCAAGATAAGCATTCCTCCATGAGGGTCCATGGTTAGGCCTGCAGCAGAGTTGTATGTTGATATTCTAAATGATTTTTTTCGTGTTAAGAGCCTTCTGCTTTAGTGCTAACCGTAAACTAAATACTGACTTTTATTTTCTATCAGAAAATGTCAATTTAAAACTCAGAAAAGTCTTTTTATTGTGATAAAGGGACATCACTAACAAAAAGGTGATTATAATCACATGTGATGGCCTATATTTGTGATCCTAGCAACTCAGGAAGCTAACTCAGAAGGATTGCAAGTTAAAGGCCAGCCCAGCCAACTTATAAGACCCTTTCTATAAAAAATAAAAAAGGGTTGTGGGTGTAGCTCAATGGTAGAGTTCCCCTGGGTTTAATCCTCAGTACAGGAAGGAAAAAAAGAAGTTGATTATAGCAATGTAAAGGGAATTCTGGTGATTAGATTTTCCTAAAGGTTCTCTTTAGAATGTCTCTGTTTCTCTTCTGCTGTTAAACTTACCATACACTGTAAAAAAAAAAAAAATCTGTATTTGTTATATCTAATATTTACTGAATATAAATGTTTATGTTAAATATGTAATATAGTTTAACACTCAAACCAACTCACTCTTTTATATTATTGCCACAAAGACTAACAGTTTTCAAACATAGACCAGCATAAACCCTTTTTTTCAAACAATTTTACTTAAAGTTCAATATGAAAACAGAACTACAATCATAGATTTATTTTATAAACTCAAATTTGTGACATTACTTTTCAAAATCAGTGAAACCAATTTAGCTGCTTGACAAATGTACATTTAAAATTAGAGGGAGATAAAAGGCCAGTGTAATTTTATAAGCCTAAGTATCCAATTTGCTTCTTTTATTTTAGATACATAATATCAACACAGAAGTTTCTGATTCTCATTATAAGGCAGTAAAAATGGTAGTTTTTTATTAGCATGCCTCATCTTCAGTTAAATTCATCTAAAGCATAAGAAAGAAATGGTAGATAAATTTTAATTGTATTGAATCACTAACAGAATCTGTCACCTTTTCAAACTTCTAAGATTACATTTTTAATCATAAATTTAAAAATCACACAAGAAGCACTTGAAGGACTCAAGCTTGAAATAAATGCTAAAACTATATTGTGATAAGCTTTAATCTATTATGGTAATTAAATTTCTTAACAAAAAGGTCCAGTCAGGTTGAATGTTTTATGCAGTATAGCTGTTAAAATACAATATTGATTTTTGGCTTCTCATAGGAAGAATATGAAGAACTACTTCGTTATGCTATAGTGACTCCAAATATGGAATCCGGTACTTCACAGTCACAGCCATCTCATCCGAAGGCAGAAGTGGTGCCAGAAGTTAGAAGTCCTACTCCCATTGATAATATTCTTCATAATCAAGGTTATGTATATTTTTAAAAATATCTCTTAATTTAAGATATTTTCAAGTTTAATAATAATACTGTATTATGATTCTGAAAATGTCTCTTCAGATCAGCAATTCTTCTCATTAATGTGATGTAGGGGATCTTTTTACATTTTACCATGTTATTCCTGGCTGGATTTTTATTTTAACTCTTTTTTTTTTTTTTAAGACTAAGGTTTTTTTGTTTTTTAATTTTTAGTTATAGATGGACACAATATCTTTTTTATTTGTTTGTTTGTTTATTTAATGTGGTGCTGAGAATTGAACCCAGTGCCTCACATGTGCTAGGCAAGTACTCTACCACTGAGCCACAACTACAGCCCAAGACTAAGTTTTTATGTATACCACTTTACTTTAAAAGTTTTGGTCCTTGTGCATGCAAAGCAAGCATTCTACCAACTAAGCTATATCCCCAGCCCAACTTCATTTAACTCTTCCTTTTTTAAAAAGTGATACAGTTAAAGCAATGCTATAGCAATTGTATGTCTCTTAATGTTGCATCTGAGTTCTTATTCCACAGTTTTATGGCTGGATTAAAACTAAATGCCCTAGCCAGGCGTGGTGGCACACGCCTATAATCCCAGTGGCTTGGGAGGCTGAGACAAGAGGATCGAGAGTTCAGAGCCAGTCTCAGCAATGGTGAGGCACTAAGCAATTCAGTGAGACCCTGTCTCTAAATATAATATAAAATAAGGCTGGGGATGTGGCTCAGTAGTTGAGTGCCCCTGAGTTCAATTCTCAGTACCAAAAAAAAAACAAACCCAAAAAAACAAAAACTAAATGCCCTAGCCCTATATTAAAGGTTGTCCCTAGGTAGTCCTAGAATCTCTCAAGTTACTTTACAAAACACATATCAGTACTGTTTCAGCAGTATTTGGGCATAGAGGATTGTTTGTGGGAGAACATTAGTAAAAGATGAACCCATAAATGAGACTGTGTCAACAACAGAATTAATAGCTGATAAAAATGAGTGAAAGGAGGGCTGGGGTTGTGACTCGGTGGTAGAGCGCTTGCCTAGCATGTGTGAGGCACTGGGTTTGATTCTTAGCACTGCATATCAATAAATAAAGTAAAGGTCCGTCGACAACTAAAAGAAAACAAATTTTTTTTTAATTGAATGAAAGGTAGAGAAAGGAGGACCTATCCATTCTTTATTCAGTAAAGTACAAATCCCAAACAGCTAACTATAAATAAGTGTTCTTTCAAAGGACACAGAATGCCTTCCTCAGACAGTCCTGATAATGGACAGATAGCATTTTGTAGGTTTATACTTATGTAGGCATAAGGATCCCTGTTCTTGAAGGCACATGACATAACAACTCAAGAGTCACACAGCTCCTGGATTTTCAGTAAGTCACAGCTCTAGTTTCTGCTCCTTACCCTCTGTACACAATTTTTTTTTTTTTTTTTTTTTGGTACTGGGGATTGAACGCAAGGGCACTCAACCACTGAGCCACATCTCTATCCCTATTTTGTATTTTATTTAGGGACAGGATTTCACTGAGTTGCTTAGCACCTCGCAATTGCTGAGGCTGGCTTTGAACTAGTAATCTTTCTGTCTCAGCCTCCCAAGCTGTTGGGATTATAGGCATGTGCCACTGTGGCCGGCTTGTTCACAACAATTTTTCGTTGCCCCTCAGTCTTCAGTCTGTGTTGGAATGACAAATAGGACTACAGGCCTAGAACCTTAAAAAAATTTTTTTTTAATTCTGACAAAATTTTCTGCTTACATTTTATTACCTTCAAAAGATAGAAACCTTGGATTTTTTCATTCTGCATCAGTGGTCTAGATCATGTTGGTTTTTTGGGGTTTTTTTTTTTTTTTAGATCATATTTTGATTACACTAAGTACTTCAACATGCAGTTCCTACTGAGCAAACCCAAAACACTACATACTCTCTTATACATTTAAATAGGAAAATTGATACTGTAGCTCTATATGCCTCTACCCTTATGGTGATTACCAAAAGGTCGTCTCCTCTTATGTTGCCAGCAATACTCCTGGTGTTACTAGTAACACAACTCCTTTCCTTGCCCTAGTTCGCCAACATTTCAAGGTAATCATCTGGCATTTAAGATCATTGCTCTTTTCTTCCATGTAAGATAGTACTTATTTGTTTACGTTCTGTCTTTTCCAAAAAGAATTTAAGATTAAAATATACAATATATAGTAAGTATAAATATCCTGATTCAGATGCAGGCTTTGTTAGAATGGACTTTGTAAACTTATCATCACGTGTTCTCTGTTCTTGGTATTGCAGTCACCTGGTGTTCTCTGTTCTTGGTATTATAGTCACCTGGTGTAAGTAGGATGTGTTCAAGTTGGGAAAGTATATATAAGCCTCTAATGCCAGTCTTGTGAGGGTTCCCTATTTTGCTTTGCTATGTATTGACTAAAAGTTCTGAAACTGAAGCAGGGAAATCCATGTTTGGGGAGAGCTAATGCTTTGGTTTGATTGCAGCTAATGGAAACAGGCACAGAAAATACCCAGTGTCATTAGAAGATAACAAATCCATTTCTAATAGAATGAGTTGAATGCTGTAATAGACTGAATTCTTTCATCTATATTTCATTGATTGAGTTTATCAATGATACAATAAGGCTTTTCTATTTTTTTCTTTCTTGTTCTTTTAGTGTTCCTGTATCACCAGCATATATTGTAGTTTCTTTGTTTTAAAATCTTACTTACATACTACTGCCTTCTTTAATTAGGTATATATGATTAAGCATTCAAGAGTGGTTCCATTTAATAAAAATAAAACTTTCTTTTTAGCAGGAAGCAGCTCTGCAGTAAGAGAAACTGCAATGGAAGTTGGAAAAGGATCTGATTTAAATATTTCCAGTCATTCAAAGATAGATGGTATGACCTTTCCTTAGCTTGTTTTTATTAATATGCAAGATTTTGTGGTTTGATAAACATTATCAATATAATAAGGGAAATAATATCAGCATATTACTTGCAGGATTTTTTAAGTGCTAATGTTACCAATTGATTTTAAATGATAATATTTACAATAACGTAGTAAATTTCAAAATAGTACAATTAAGACCGGTTAATGCATCGTAGTATTCAGTATTCTGTTTTAAAACTGCTAAGTTAGAAAATTAGTAGTTTTAAAGATTTTTTTTTTTAATCTTATTTTTTTTTTTTTTGGTGGGGTTCTTTTTTTTTTTTGTCTTTTTTGGAACTGGGGGTCGAACCCAGGGCTTCGCGAATGCAAGGCAGACGCTTTGCCACTGAGCTACATCCCAACCCCAAGATTTTTTTATATATATTTTTTAGTTGTCAATGGATCTTTTGTTTTATTTACTTATATAAAATGTGGTGCTGAGGATCAAACCCAGGGCCTCACACATGCCAGACAAGCGCTCTATCACTGAGCCACAACTCCAGCTCCAGTTTTAAAGATTTAATGGGATGTTAGACAGCTTGACTAATTTAAATCTTTTGTAAACTATAGTGCACTATTTCCCAACTTTCAGGCATATGTGTATCAATGTAATGGCTTCTGTCATATCTTTATACCATCTGTTCTCTAATTTATTGTTTTTTTAAATATATGTTCACTTTTTAGCTTAAATTCATTTCATTTTAAAAAGAAACTTTGTTTCAGTTATTTTTGAATATAAGATTAATATGCATTTGTTAAAATATGAATGTAATGGTAAAAATAAATATATTGAAAACAAAGTATTAAGTTTTATTACAACATTGTTGGGTGGTGATGTGTTGGGCCTAAAATCAGCATTTTTCTTTTTTAAAAGGAGAGATTAGCAATGTTAATGGTCTCTAGGCAAAACAAAGTATTGCAGAATGGCAAGGTTTTTGATATTTAAAATTAAATGGAGTGGGCTGGGGCTAGGGCTCAGCAATAAGCACACTTGCCTGGCATATATGAGGCACTGGGTTCGATTCTCAGCAACACATATAAATAAGTAAAATAAAGGTCTATCAACAATTAAAAAAAATTTTTAATAAAATAAAATAGAGAAAATGACAGTTTTTCTGAAACATGAGGCTAGAGAAAACTAAGGTTTTAAAAGCATATTAGAATCAGATTGAGAATAATTTTTAAAATAAAAATGGAATACTTTCCTTATTATGTGATTCAATGTTACTCTATGTGGAAACCATTTAAGCCACCATTTTAAAAATGTCTCTACCCTTTATTTTCCTTACTTGTAATAAGTCTTTGGCAGTATAATCTTGGACAGGCCTTCCAAGTTCTTAAGTTACATGATTCTGTTTCTTAGAAGGTATGTATATTTTTTCAACAATTAAAAATCTACAGAACTTCAGCAAGTTCTAGAGTAGGTTTGTCTGTTTGTTGTTGTTGTAGATGGACACAATATCTTTAATTTTATTTCTTTATTTTTATGTAGTGCTGAGAATCAAACCCAGTGCTTCACACGTACTAGGCAAGCGCTCTACTACTGAGCCACAACCCCAGCCCTAGGAGGTTTGTCTTCTATTCATTCAGTAAGGAAGAGAGCAAAGTCCTTCAATCCTGGTTATTAGAACTCACAACAAATGTGAGCTACATGAAAAATGGTGATAGTCTCTAATTCCAAACATAAATGTGTGACAAAAAATTAAACTTTCTATTTTGTGCTTTTTTTTGTTCCACATTTTTTATTGATACATTATACTTGCACATAATGATGGAATTTGTTATTATATGTTCATACATTGGCCAGTGTCAGTCAGCCGTGTTCTTACCATAGAAGAAATGTCTGCATTAAATTTGTGTATTTTGACCCATATAGTCTACTTGCATTTATATTCTTTTTTAAAATTTTTTATTTACTCTAATTTTTTATACACAATGACAGAATGTAGTTCATTTCATATTACACATATAGAGCACAATTTTTCAAGTCACTGATTGTATACGAAGTAGAGTCACACCATTCATGTCTTTATACATGTACTTAGGGTATTGATATCTAACTCATTCCACCATCTTTCCTACCCCCATGCCCCCTCCTTCCCCTTCCTCCCCTTTGCCCTATCTAAAGTTCCTCCATTCCTCCCATGCTCCCCTGGCCCATCCCCACTATGGATCAGCATCCACATATCAGAGAAAATATTTGGCCTTTGGTTTTTTGGGATTGACTTACTTCATTTAGCATGATATTCTCCAACTCAATCCATTTACCTGTAAATGCCATGATTTTATTCTCTTTTAATGCTGAGTAACATTCCATTGTGTATGTATACCAGAGTTTCCCTATCCATTCATCTACTGAAGGGCATCTGGGTTGATTCCACAATTTAGCTATTATGAATCATGCTGCTATAAACATTGATATGGATGTGTCCCTATAGTATGCTGTTTTTTAAGTCCTTTGGGTATAAACCAAGGAGTGGGATAGCTGGGTCAAATGGTGATTCCATTCCAAGTTTTCCAATGAGTCTCCTACTGCTTTCCATATTGTTTGCACCAATTTACAGTCCCACCAGCAATGTATGAGTGTGCCTTTTTCCTCACATCCTTGCCAACACTTATTGTTGTTTGTATTCTTGATAGCTGCCATTCTGACTGGAGTGAAGTGAAATCTTAGAGTAGTTTTGATTTGCATTTCTCTAATTGCTAGAGATGTTGAACATTTTTTCATACATTTGTTGATTGATTGTATATCTTCTTCTGAGAAGTGTCTGTTCAGTTCCTTGGCCCATTTATTGATTTTTTTTTTTTTTTTGGTATTAAGGTTTTTGAGTGCTTTATATATTCTAGATGTAGTGCTCTATCTGATGTGCTTGTGGTAAAAATTTGCTCCCATTCTATAGGTTCTCTATTCACCTCACTGATTGTTTCTTTTGCTGAAAAAGAAGATTTTTAGTTTGAATCCATCCCATTTATTGATTCTTGGTTTTAATTCTTGTGCTATAGGAGTCTTATTAAAGAAGTTGGGGCCTAATCCAACATGATAGAGATTTGGGCCTACTTTTTCTTCCATTAGGCACAAAGTCTCTGGTTTAATTCCTAGGTCCTTGATCCACTTTGAGTTGAGTTTTGTGAATGGTGAGAAATAAAGGTTTAATTTCATTTTGTTTTGTGCTTTTTAGAGATAGCAAGAGTTCTTTTTCTGGCTCAGGCTCTTCCCCACCTCCCTGTATAAGGACAAGTGATGGGAGTTATTTATATAAGTATATGTGTATAGATAGATGTATGTATTTCTCACCCAGCAAGTTAAAAGCTAAAAGAGTGCCTTACAACAGAGTATCTGGTAAATTAAATTAAATTATTAGCCCCTCTCTATTTATATTGTTGAATCTTATCCATATTAAGACCTATGCTAGTGTTATCATATTTCAGTGCATAATCATTGCAGATTTTATGCCAAATTTTTGTGCAAAAAGAAGAGTATGACCATTATGTGAAGCTTTTTTTTTTTAATGTACCAGTATGACTTAAAAAATCATTTATTACTAAACTGTCTTTGGGGCAAGATTAGGATGCAGTAGAATTAATGCAATGGTGATGATTATGCTATGCTATAAATTATGTTAATAATAAAGTATTAATGACCTATATAGAACCATTCTGACATTGGTCAATTATTTAATTCTTTCTGAGCTTTAGTTTTCTCATTAAAATAAAGATAGTTATACTTAAGGTAGCATGTGTTATAAGAGTTGACCTTTCAACATTTTTATTATAGGAACTTAGTACTTAGTTCATGTTAATGTGATGATATGGATGATAATACTTGCAATTCAGGCTGGATTAGGATATATAAAGCATCCTTATTTGGGATAGGGGTCATTTGCTGGGCTGAGGGGAGTGTAGGAGGCATCTCATGCAGGTTAATCCTAAATCAATGATAATACTGAAATTTAAAATAGCCAGATTAAGGTATATACCTGAAAGATAATTTCTCTCAGCCTCCATAGATAGCAAACAACTTTTTTTATTCTAATTTGTTATATATGACAGCAGAATACATTATAAATCATATTATACATTTAGAGCACAATTTTTTATATCTCTGGTTGTATATAAAGTATATTCACACCATTCATTCTCTTCATACATATATATACTTAGGGTAATGATGTCCATCTCATTCCACAATCTTTCCTACCTGCATGCCCCCTCCTTACCCTTCCAACCCCTCTGCCCTATCTAGAGTTTATCTAATCCTCCCATGCTCCACTCCCCCTCCCAACCCCACTATGAATCAGCCTCCTTATTTCAGAGAAAACATTTGGCATTTGGATTTTGGGGATTGGCTTACTTCACTTAGCATTATATTCTCCAATTCCATCCATTTGCCTGCAAATGCCATGATTTTATTCTCTTTTATTGATAGCAGACATCTTATAGCCTTTCAGTATTACTTCCTAAAAGATTGGCAAAGTTTTTAATTTGGCTCAACTACTACAATTTTTCATTTATTCTAGGATCATCACCAGTGTCATCACCAAGGAAGCCTTCTCACCCAGTCATGGATTTTTTCGGTTCACATCTTTTAGGTGACTCTTCCTCATCAAGGTCTAATTCTGCTCTTACAGATGCCCATGAAATATTTGTGGGTGATAGTCTTGTTTTTGATGAAAACCTTCAGAGGATGGAAAATACGCTTGATCTTTGGAGTTCAAATCTTAAGGTATCGGTAGTTGTTCAATTACAATATATAGTACAGTAGTTTTACTCTTTTTTTTTTTTTTGTAGTTAGATATAATACCTCTATTTTTATTTATTTATTTTTATGTGGGGCTGAGGATCGAACCCAGGGCCTTGTGCTAGGCAAGCGCTCTACAGCTGTGCCATAGCCCTAGCCCCTGTAGTTTTACTCTTGATTATTTATTGTCTTTTAAAAGTTTATCTTAAAAAATAAAATTCTCTGGTTTCCTGAGAAGATGAGTACAGTATCTTAGATTTATGCTTCTTGGTTTTTAATGTACATTTGAACCACCTGGGGATCCTGCTAAACTGTAGCTTCATATCAGTGGTCTTGGGCAGAGTCCCAAGATTATATATTTCTATTAAGCTCCCAGCTGATGCTACTAGGTTAGAAATCATAACTTTGGCAGTTTTAAAAAGTTGTAGTACTGTTCTTATGTTCCATAGACTTTCTCAGATGTTTTGAAAGGCTTAGCTTTGGTGTGACTGACACCTGTTGAGCTTTTGTCATATCCTAGTTCTGACTGACGGAGGCCAGCATCTGTCATTCCCAGCTATCAGGGAAGCTGAGGCAGGAGGATCACTTGAGCCCAAAAATTCATGACCAGCCTGGGCAGCATAGTCAGACCCTATCTCAAAAACAACAACAAACTAAGCACAATGGCACACACCTATAATTTCAGTCACCTAGGAGTCTAGAGCAACATGATCACAAGTTCAAGGCCAGCCTGGGCAATTTAACAAGACCCTGCCTCAAATAAAATAAAATAGGCTGGGGATACAGCTCAGTGATAGAGCCCATCTAGGTTCAATCCCTAATACCACAAAAAATAAGTAAATAATAAACAAAAAAATAAATAAGACAAATCTTAAAGATGGCTAATAGAAATATTTCCTTTTACATAAAACTAAAGCTTCAACTCCCATAGTTTCCACTACCACCTCTATCTAAATAACTTCCCTGTCATTAGACTCAGCCTAGCCGATAGTCCTAAATTTATTTTTTAGCAACATATATTTCATTTTAGCCACTCTTATAACAACTATTATACATAATGCAAATCTATAAAAAAAATTTTTTCAAGTATGGCAAAAATGGCAAAGTTTTTTTGAAACATAGTTTAGGAAAATTAAGTTGAATATTTATATACATGGAAAATATTATGGTCATGTGAGTTCTGTAGCATTCATATTTCTCTATATTTGGATTATATATTCTAGAAATAGATTATTCTAGAAATAATCTTTTAGCATAGCTTCTACCATTTTTATCCCCTTGAAACAGGTTTCATATTTCTTTTTATTTTTTTAGTTGTAGGTGGACACATTACCTTTATTTTATTCATATATTTTTATGTGGTGCTAAGAATCAAACCCAGTGTATCACATATGCTAGGCAAGTGCTTTACCACTGAGCCACAACCCCAGCCCAGGTTTCATATTTCTAATAATAGTGTTAAGTCCATTGGAATAATATATAATCAACATTCAAATTGTTTTGTGTTCAGTTAACCTTTTTTGTTATCCAGGTTATATTTTTTAATGATTATTTGGTCTTTTATTTATGCCAGTCAGTAGGGAGAAAAAACTTAGCAATTTGTCATAAGGTGACCATTGTGATAAATGGTTTGGGGAAGAAAGCTTCAACTCCCATAGTTTCCACTACCACCTCTATCTAACTAACTTCCCAGTCATTAGGCTCAGCCTAGCTGATAGTCCTAAATTTCTTTTTTATCTGATCCATTTTAATATGGACGTTTAAAGTCCTTGAATAAACAAAGAAGTTTAGTGAATGAGGCCTGAAAAAAATTTTAAATGACAAGACTTCATACAAGATAACTTAAAATAGGAAAAAAAAATTCCTTGATGTGGTAAATGTAAACTGCAAAGAGCCAGGACAGTTGAACTTGTATCATTAGCATGTTGTGATTTTTTTTTTTTTTTTTTTTTTGTGACTCCTATATTGACTGCTTGTTCTGACTTTTTTTTTTTTATGTTTCCTAACTTTAGTTTTAAGAAATGGTATTAAGGAACATACTACTAATTGTCAGTATATTTGTTTTTCAGACAAACGTTTTATCTGAACTAAGTAAATGGAAACTTAATTTTATTGACTGGCACCGAATGGAAATGAAAAAAGAGAAAGAAAAACATGCAGCACATGTAAAACAACTAAGCAACCAGATCAATGACTTGAAAGAGCTGCAGAAAACCTTTGAAATTTCCATTGGGAGAAAAGATGAGGTCTAAATTTTTTTCTATCTCTTTGTAATTGAGATTCAGTAAATGCCTTATTAGGTAATAAATTCCAGGAAGTAATGATTATTTAGCTCATAAAAGACCACAAAGAGAAAATCATTTCAGAAACTAATAGAAAAATAAGTACATAACCATAGGATTTAGTCTTCATATTAAATATACCAATGTAATGTCATTTGACCTTTGCCTTCGACTTTGGTGTTCTTGATGTTTTAAGTGTCTGCTAAATGTAGGTACATTCGTTAATTTTTGTGGGATTTTTTTTCTAATTTTTTTTCTTAAAAGCCCTTAAGAGAATATTAAGGAATCAGTATTACCCACTTTTTATATCATTTTTTAAAATTTGGGCATTTTATTTATCCCAAATTTTGTTTGTGACATGTCTTTCTTCCTTGATAAAGATAATTCTTGACAAAAAAAATACCTTTTGTTTCACTTTCTTTTAGCTTCCTAAGAACTTGAGGGTCATGTTCAGGTCTGTGGTAGTTTTTTGCATCCAGACAGCACCTTGAACAAAGTGTATATGCCCCCAAAGACCCCATATCATTTTTGGATAAGATGGTGGCTTTTAGAGAAGGACTCAGGGCAGACAACTTGCTGCTTATCTGCACAAGCAGCATTCAGATGTTTCAGTGAGCTAGATAAAGTTTATGTTTTGGTAAATACGCATTTCTTTAGAGGGTATAATGTAAATTTTGAACATTTTTTATGTTTTTTGAAACAATGGATATTAATGTGAGTCTTTTTCTTTATTGCCTTCAAAACCCTGTTCTAAGGTTTTTAAATATTTTAAATTTAATTTTTTTAATTTTGAAGTACCACAAAAAAAGAGTTACATATCATGTGTTTAGTTAATGAAAATGAATAAAGTAAACAGCCATGCATCACCATCCATCTTGAAATAGAATGTAATGAATGTCTTAGACTGTGTGCCTCTTCCTCTTTTAGGAATACATGTCCCCAGTTTACTAAGTATCTTTTTAATGTGGCAATTTTTAGATACATATTTCATTTACTAAATTATTTATAAGAGAAAATATTACCTTAGGATTTAAAAACCTTCATAGGTTGTGTGTGTGTGTGTGCTTTTTTAAAATATTTATGTATTCTAATTTGTTACACATGACAGCAAGATGCATTTCAATTCAATACACATGATCACAATTTTTCGTGTCTCTGGTTGTACACAAAGTAGAGTCACACCATTCGTGTCTTCATATATGTACGTAGAGCAATGATGTCCATCTCATTCCACCATCTTTCCTACCCCCATGTCCCTTTCCTTTCCCTCCCTCCCTTTTACCCTATCTAAAGTTCCTCCATTCCTTTCATGCTCCCCTGGCCCATCCCCATTATGGATCAGCATCCATATATCAGAGAAAACATTCAGCATTTGGTTTTTTGGGATTGGCTTACTTCACTTAGCATGATATTCTCCAACTCCATCCATTTACCTGCAGATGCCATGATTTTAATGCTGTGTAATATTCAATTGTGTATATATACCACAGTTTCTTTATTCATCTACTGAAGGGCATCTGGGTTGGTTCCACAATTTAGCTATTGTGAATTATGCTGCTATAAACATTGATATGGCTATGTCCCTGTAGTATGCTGTTTTTAAGTCCTTTGGGTATAAACCAAGGAGTGGGATAGCTGGGTCAAGTTTTCCAAGGAATCTCCATACTACTTTCCAGATTGATTGCACCAATTTAAAGTGCCACCAGCAATGTGTGAGTGTGCCTTTTTCCTCACATCCTTGCCAACACTTATTATTGTTCATATTCTTGGTAGCTGCCATTCTGACTGGAGTGAGGTGAAATCTTGGAGTAGTTTTGATTTGCATTTCTCTAATTGCTAGAGATGTTGAACATTTTTTCATATATTTGTTGATTGATTGTATATCTCTTCTGAGAAGTGTCTGTTCAGTTTTTTGGCCCATTTATTAATTGGGTTATTTGTTAAAAACCTTCATAAATTTTTTCAAAGGACAAGATAATATCCTTGAAGAAGTACATAAAAATGACTATTATTTGCTTTTAGAAAACTGTTGAAACCATAAAATTATTAAAGTTATTGATAAATTTCTATATCCAAGGTACCAGAAAGATATTTAAAACCTGGCCCTGCTCACAGGTCTACAGAATAAAAACTTTTTTGAATATGTAGCAAAACTTTCAAGTGTACGTTTGTTTTTCCTGAATTAAATGTTAATAACTATTAATTTTAATATTCATAAACTTTTATTGGTAGTTAACAAGATATACAGACAATGAAGATTTCTTTCCTCTCATTCTTCTGCATTCATTAATCTTTAGAGTATTAATGTGGAGAATTTTTTGGTCTTTCTAATAATGAGACTAAATTAATATGGCAGAGATCGATAGCTATTCTCTAGCATTTTTTTTTTTAGAGAGAGAGAGAGAATTTTTTAATATTTATTTTTTAGTTTTCGGCGGACACAACATCTTTGTTTGTATGTGGTGCTGAGGATCGAACCCGGGCCGCACGCATGCCAGGCGAGCACGCTACCGCTTGAGCCACATCCCCAGCCCTCTCTAGCATTTTTGATATATAAGTCAATTTCTCTGTTTCTGTTATTGTAAGATCACAATAATTAAGTAATTGCTATTTACAGGTGATTTCCAGCTTGTCTCATGCCATAGGCAAGCAAAAGGAAAGAATAGAGTTAATGAGAACATTCTTCCACTGGCGAATTGGCCACGTCAGCTCCAGACAGGATGTAAGTATAAAAAAGACAAGACCACTGACTGATATTAGACTTCTGAAAGGGTTTAGTCCCCTTATTAGAATTCTAGGTCAAAAATTTACTTTCTAGTAAGTAAAAATGAATTTATGACTTAAAAATGATTGCTCTTATTTCAAAGGAATTTGATTTTGATGTAGTTTGGCAAAAATAGTAAGAATTTATTAACATAAGATATATATTATGATAGATACATCGTGTGCTGCTCCATAGCAGTTTAATGAGGATTGTACCTAAATTACAAATGCCCTGATAGATTTTACCTCAGATGAGGTTATATAGAAAAAGAATTTGCAATCATAAAATATTGTTTGATTCCTATGTTGTTTATACTTCTAAAATACCTGTCTGGGTTCAATGCCCATGCCTGTGGTCCCAGCTACTCAGTAGGGTAAGGCTGGAGGATTGATTTGAGATCAGGCCAGCCTGGACAACACAGCAAGACCCCATCTCAAATAAAGTAAAATACCTGAATACAGCCCTTTTTTTTTAAATACTTATTTTTAAATTGTAGTTGGACACAATACCTTTATTTTTATTTATTTTTATGATGCTGAGGATCAAACCTAGAGCTTGCATGTGCTATGCAGGCGCTCTACTGCTGAGCCACAACCCCAGCCCCTGAATACAGCCTCTTCATAAAAAACCATTACTACATTTGTAATATAGTTGTGGATTAAAAAATAGTACCAATGTTTATTGTGTAGACTTGCCTTAGTATAAGAATCAAAGCCATGCTGTTTATCTTTTTTTAGTTTCTATATAATTTAAACCTGAACATTTTTTATTTTAATTAAATAAGAACTAAATTAGATATCAAAATAGTGAACTGAGAGAATAATAAATTATTGTATCAAAAGTGAGTAGAAAAGTATGAGAGAGAGAGAGAGAATGTATGTGTGTATCATACAAGAAAACAGTATGAAAACCCGTGAGTATAGGAGATGGAAATGTGTGTGTGTGTATATACACATATATACATACATATACATACATACACATATGCATACATACATATTCTTTTTCTTGTGATCTTTGAAGTAGTCTCTGTGCATTTAGTTTCCAAGAGATTAGTATTTAAGGAAAAAGCTATTGTTGTGGAATAGAATTTCTCCTATAAGAATACTCTAGTGTTTTCATTGTTTTATAAATCCAAATGAATTAAATCCACGTTAATCATATTGAAACAAGCTATTTAAAATGACTATACCATATTTTGAAAGTTATTTGTCAAGAGACACATAATAAGAATTAATACTTAAATGTTGGCTGGAATAGTTAAGGTTCCATCATTCTTTAGATAGTTTTTCAAATTTAAGAAAGTTGTACATTAGAATTACTTCTTCAAAAGAATTCATTGATTGTCCTAAAGTTGAAACCAGAAAGGAGACAATGACACTATGCCTTTTCTTTGACATGAGAAAACGATGGGCATTAACATAGATTGCCATTTGACAATCCAAAGTACTGAACAGCCCTACAAGATTCCTTCTTGGGGGCTGGGGTTGTGGCTTAGTGGTAGAGTACTTGCCTAGCATGTGTGAGGCACTGGGTTTGATCCCCAGCACCACATAAAAATAAACAAACAAAATAAAGGTAAAGTAAAAAAATCCTACATTAAAAAAATAAATAAAAAGATTCCTTCTTAATTCCATGCTTTCAAAAAAGAACACTTAGAATGCGCACATGAGATTGGTAATATCTGGTCACAAAAAGAGTATAAGATAGAATATGATAATTTCATAAAATTTTGCTTCAGCAAAAATCTAATGTAACATGTGAGAGCCATCAAGCAGCTAGACAAGCTCAAAAAGGAAGGGAAGTACACCCCTCCACCTTACCACATGGACAAGGGAGATCCTAGGCCCTGAACAGAGCAGCTCCTGATGGCTGAAGGCTGATTTTCATGTTCTCTCTTTGCCACTGAAAGATGATTGAAAACTTCAAGGTGTATAAAATAAAGGATTGTTCCATCCTTAAAAAAAAAAAAAGAATCCATTGATAAAGATTATGTTCCTATTTGGATCTGTTTGGCACTATATATAATGGCAAGATGTCTAAGTTAAATTAATCTTGTTTCTGATGGTGGCCACCAAGCCCAAGGGGAGGAAAGCAGTGTTAGTATCATCTGAAGCTACAGCCACCACCCTTTTTGCCTTCCAGCCACTCTTTGTTACTTACCTGGCCTTGCTTTCAATTAAAAGGCTAATGCAGATTTGTAGCTAAGATGGCAAGTTTCTCATTTCATTTCTTTTGTTTTGTTTTTAAATTTTTTCCACTAGCTTTATAAGCAGTATCAAGCCATGATATAATGGATAGAAGCTCACTCAAATCTGACTAGAGAGGTTACTTAACCTGTCTAAGCCTATTCTCCTAAATGCATCAAGAATAATATGATTATACAAAATTAAATGATAACGTATGTACATTATTAATGTAATATCCTTAACACATTACCACTATGTTACGTTTATTGTTATTACTACAATATAGTTACCATCCCTTGTGTTTTTTTGAGGTTGTACATTACTTTCTTTCAGGTTTATGAATGCAAACTAGCTGACCAGTACTTCCAGAGAACTTTACTGAAGAAAACCTGGAAGGGCTGGCGTTCCATAGTACAAAGACAATGGAAAGAGGTGGTAGAACGAGCTTGTCAAGCAAGAGCTGAAGAAGTTTGTGTTCAGATTTCTAATGATTATGAAGCCAAAGTTTCTATGGTAAACTCTTTTAATTTACTTTCTTTTAATGTAGTAAATGAATAGATTCACTATTAATTTAGAGTTAGGCTTCTTTTCTAGTCTTTATGTAGTCAGGAATAAAAATTTAAAATGTCTATTCTATATTAATTTAAATTATGTTCTTATAAGCAGATGTAAATAAATCAGAAATTATTTTTCTTTGACTTTTAATAATAAATTAGCAGTGTTTCCATGGGAAAATATTTGGGACCCAAAATGAAATAAAAACCATTCTGAAGAATACAGAGGTTTCTTGAAAACAAATGCCTAAGAGAAAAAAATTAACATTATGGCATTAAATTCTTAGTATTATATAAAATAAATTTTCAAAATACAAATAATTTTCCCCAATTCAAAAATAACATTCAAAAAATGCAGTTTAGGTTTGGTCTATAGGAAAATGTGTTGTTCACTTGGCACTTAAACTTTTGTAGATAATTGCCAGACATAGAGCAGCACACCTTTAATTCCACTGACGTGAGGATGAGGCAGGAGTATTGCAAGTTCATGGTCAGCCTCAGCAACTTAGTGAGATCCTATCTCAAAATAAAATAATTTTTAAAAATGGGAATGTAGCTCAGTATTGAAGCATTCCTGGGTTCAATTGCCCATATCAGAAAGTAAAAAAAAAAAGAAACGTGGAACTGGCTTTCTGGGTATTCAAAAACCAAGACTTGGACACTAAAATCAAGGAGAATAAAATGTTTAAGAAAAATAGCCAGTATTTTGGTCCCTGCCCTCCAAGGTCATCCAGGAACAATGGGACCCACCTAAGGGCCCTGCAATTCACCCAACCTCCTGATCAGGGGGATCACAAGGACTCTAGAAAACAGGAAGACAACCAGTGTACATTCTGCAAAGAGAAGGGTCATTGGAGAGGAAAATGTCCCCTTAATGCTTCCAAGGCAAGCCACTTGTGGTCAGCAAGACTCACCCATCCTGGCACAACTGATAGAGGAAAAGACTGAAGAAGCTAGAGGTGCCTCTAAAGTTCCTAAAATTAACTCCTGAAGAGTCTTGGCTGATCTTAACAACAGGAAATAAATAATTTTTGGTCAACACAGGAATCACCTACTTGGTCTGGAAATATAACCAAAGATAAGTGTACAAATATGAGGATGGGAGAAAAGTCAAAGGACATTCAAGTGTGGACAATTAAAAGGGCAAAACAGTGGCCCTTTAAAATGTAACTTAAGGGCTGGGGATATAGGTCAGTTGGTAGAATGCTTGTCTCGCATGCAGAAGGCCCTGGGTTCAATCCCCAACACCATAAAAAAAATAAATTAAAAAATAAATAAAATAAAATATAACTTGAGATGTGCACTTGTGTCAGCCACACCAACAGTTAGTAAAGCCTAGAAGTTATGCAGAAGGGGTTCTTAAACATAATTACCTGACACTAAAATCCTTGCACCTAGCATCTGTATACAGAAGGTAGAACTCATAGCTCAAACAAGGACCCTCAATTCCTATTTTTTTTCCTGATCTTAATTATAATATTTTTTAGTAGTCCATTCTCACAAAACTATTTAAAAGGAAGGAGAACCCTTACACAGTTATTTAATTGAGTATCTTCAGACTTTGACTCTTTTTTGTATTCTGCTTTATAATTTATAATAGTATTTATACTTTTCGGCTTAAGCATCTGACTCTTTGCTTATATGCTTTAGTCATTGTTTAAGACTGGTTATCAGAAAACCAAGAAACCTGCAAAGTCAGATTGGCAGACACCCTAGATCCCTCAAGATTGAAGAATAGACTGAAGACAGGAAGGAACTGTAACAAAGACTTAAGACTTTTTGTTTTTGCCCATAAATGTCCAATGGGTATTTAAAAACAGGATTAAAGACTTGGTATCTGTGCTTCCATTTTGCATCTGTCTCCTTTGGTCTGAGTCACCTTGGATCCCAGGAAAAAAGTCTAATCTGATAAACATCTTGTAATGAGTGACTACCCACCCCCACCCCCACCGCCCCAGGCAACTGCAATTTTCTTACTGGGGACAAGACCCTGCCTGACCAATCCTGAGGTGAGAACAGACAGACCACACCTGATCAAGATCACCTGCTTTGGCAGCTGTGAAAAGCCTCCAGTGTGCAAACTTTCCAACCCTTGATCTCTTTCTATAAAACCTCAAGGTCATTGTTAGCTTCTCAAAGCCAGGGCTAAGGACATGTGTCCCCTTGTCTTCCTAGTGTAGCTACAATGATAATGTTCCTTTCATGCTTTTCAAAAGAAATTTTTTTAATAAATTCTATCGATGACATTTACTTTTTAAAATTTCTGTTAAATTGCATCAATTTAGCAGTTTTTCCCCAAAGGGATTAAGAACTATCCATGGCTCATGTAAGTGTATTTTGTTTAATATCCTGCATAAAATCTTTTTTATGGTAAGGAATAACATATTTGCATAATGAAAACACCAGCAAACTTCATGGGGCTGATAAAAAACCCTTCTTATTTGAACCTGACTTGATGGTTAGGAACAAAAATGATTTGTCAGTGGATACACCTTTGCAAATAAGTTGAATCACAGAACAAGTATGTGGCAAACTGTTTTTAGTATTTCATATAAGAGTAATCTCACGCTCTATATATGTAATAAGAATTATAATACATTCTGCTGTCACAAAAATATTGCAAGTAATTTAGATCAAAGTTAACACAGTAATATTCATCCTGTGTCTCAAATGTTTTTCTTTTAATTCTTATTTTAGTTATCTGGAGCTTTGGAAAATGCAAAAACTGAGATTCAAAGAATGCAACAAGAAAAAGAACACTTTGAAGATTCCATGAAGAAAGCTTTCATGAGGGGGGTGTGTGCATTAAATCTCGAAGCCATGACTATGTTTCAAAACAAAAATGATTCAGGTTGGTCTCTCATTGAAGATTTTCTGCCTATTTTCAAAAAATAATTTGAGGCTGTTCCAGTGATTGGGGTGGTTTGTCATGCTAATATTCTGCAATGGATGTGTCATCTAGGTACTGATTAGTTTTAGTTTCATGGTGTCATATCCAGCTTTAAGTCCATCATGAAAACTAGACATAATTACTTATGATATTTTAATATGTATTGAGGTTCTTTTAATGCTGCCAAGTAGGAAATTTCTATTTTTGTTTTTTTCTAATTATCCTTGGATAATTTTGTTAAGTAAATATTTCTTACCTACTCCTGGCTACGAAACACCTAAAAAGAGATACGCAGCATCACTTTCTGTCAAAAACATGTTAAAACTTTGTGTGAGCAGAGAGGGGTGGGTTGTTACTAGGAATTGAACCCAGGGGCACTTGACCACTGAGCCACATCCCCAGCCCTATTTTGTATTTTATTTAGAGACAGGGTCTCACCGAGTTGCTTAGCTGCTTTGAACTCATGATCCTCCTTTTAGCCTCCTGAGCCACTGGGATTACAGGTGTGTGCCAATGCACCCAGCATGTGTGTGTGGTTTTAAAGCAGTGATCTTTTATATTGAATTAATCCCTTTCATCAGAAGATTTCAAAGGATCTAGGCACTATAATCAATGTTTTGTTAACAAAGTAACTTTTTTTTTTTTTTGTACTAGGGATTGAACCCAGGGGTGCTTTACCACTGAACTACATCCCTAGCCCTTTTTATTTTTTATTTTGAGACAGTTCTCCCTAAATTATTGAGGCAGGCCTTGAATTTGTGATCCTCCTGCCTTAGCCTTGCAAGTCGTTGGGATTACAGGTGTGCATCATGTTTTTGGCCACTGTTATTCACTTATACACAGCTAGTTTTAAGAAAAAGATTTATGCAGAAACCCAAATTTCTAAATGGAAAGAAGATAACAGAAGATCATTTAAACATAGGGTATACATAATATCCTATGTCCTGTCTCGTGAATTATCTTTGAGCTAATTACAGAGATGTAATCTTTTAAGTGGAAACTAACCACTTTCCAATACTAAGGGGGCAGGGGATGTAAAATATGAAAAATTTTAGGTTTGTCCTAGTTTTTTGAAACTGAAATCATTTACTTCTTGAATTATGGTTAAGATTCAGCTATGGGGAAAATTTAGTCTATGGAGTAGTATTCCTACAGTAAAGTTTGCAGATTTGTTCTTTCATGATATGCAGAATTGTTACTTATATAGCCCACCTGTAAGAACCCATTTCTTTTTTGACACCCCCCCCCCCCCCCCAGTGCTGGGGATTAAACTCAGGACCTTACACATTCTAGGCAAGTGTTCTACCACTGAGTTTTACCCCCAGCCCAAGAACCCATTTCTTGCCGGGCATGGTGTTGTATGCCTGTGGTCTCAGCTACTTGAGAGGCTGAGACAGGAGGATCACTTGAGCCTAAGAGAGCAGGACCAGCCTGGGCAATGAAGTGACACTCCAGATCAAAAAAATAAAAAATTGTTTTAAAGAACCTATTTCTTTCAAAATTCTTTCTTTTAATTCTTATTTATCTGAAGTTATCGGGAGGTTTCAAAATGAAGGTTTTAGTTTTACTTATTGTTTTATTATAGTTTGCTAAAAGTCAGGAATAAGGATATGTTGTTTTTGTTAATAGAATAGGAGCAATAAATGGAAATAAGGAAATAGGGTGATATCAGAAAATAGTTCTAAAAATCTAAATATGTGGCCATTTATCAGGATAGTTATATGAAATGCAAAGAACATAAAGCCTTGGGCCCTGTATGACCATATATATTACTGTGGTAGTTGTGATGGTAAGACAACCGAGCACATGATTTATTTTTATCTTTTACCTAAAGCAAATCATTAGCTTTCATATGTTGAAGGAAGAAGTCTCATGTTTAGTGGTTAATGCTGACATTACCAGTTAGTACTGACAGACCGTGTTAACTGAACAGTTGACTCCAGTAAATAACAAATGTCTGCATTTTCATTAGAACCAATTTTAACCATTATATATTTTCATTGTTTAGGGGAGAAGAATAATCTTAACTTAAAAGAATTTTAATGAGATAAATTTGTGATTTATAGGGATAGATTTCACAAATAATAAAAAAGAAGAATACAACCCTGGTGTTCAAGGAAAAGAATATCCTACTCATTTGGATCCTTCAGTACCTCCAGTGCCCTCAGCAGTTCCACTGCATGTGCTGCAGCCCTCGCCTACAGTGCCAGTTGCAACAGCCAGCGCCACTGCAATTCCTTCTGCTGCTTCCGTGACTTCTGCTGGGGCTGCATCTGCTTCTTCTGTTCACGTTCACTTTCCAGTTCCAGTTCCAGTCTCCGTTCATGGTGCAGCATCCTCAGCTACTACTACATCTGAAGAAATGGTTAGTACAGTTTATACAAATGCTAATTATGAAAGAATTCAAAATCTGTTTTTAAATTTTATTTTGTTTATTTTAGTGTGTGTGTGAGTGTTGTTAGGGATTGAACCCAGAGCCTCTTGTATGCTAGGCAACAACTCTACCAATGAGTACATCCCTAACCCTGTAAATTGCATATTTTGAAGTCAGAACATTTTTCTGTGGTGAAAAATATCTTTGTATTAAGGCCAATCCATACAAACTATTCAGTATACAAAATAGCTAAAACATTATTTGTAATGAAAATCATAATCCAAAAGTAGTGATAATTAAAACAAAAGAACCTTTTCTTTTGTTTTAAAGAATAATAATAAAGAATCTTTTCTTTACCTTTTTTCAAAAAAACATTCAGGAAAAAAATAGTTTAAAAATTTATGATGGACCTTTTTCTCAGTTTGAAGCAAGCTAATGGGTATTTTCAAGGGTTTAGGAGGTTAATATATATTTAATTATACATTTTCTGTTCAACTCTTAGCTTTTCCTTTTCCTGGATACAGATATATCAACCAGCAGTGCTCTGTAGTGACTCCATCTTGATGAGGTTGTTAAGTTGTGATTGGAACCCAGAAAGGAATAGTTTTCCTAGACTCACTGAGTTTCTATCAGAGAAATGCTTAGAGCAGAGTGTTGAATGGGGATAGTGTTTGAGCACTTGCCAGGAGTGAAATTAAGCCCCTGACACAGTCATCATGGCTGTGATCCCTCAGTCTCCTGCTCCCCTCACTGTATTCTTCAAACAGTGCTTCTCAAAAGGGAATGAAGGGACTCGGGCCTAGCTAAATTTGTCAAACCCACCTTTGTGGAGCTTTTTAAAAACAACATTATGGCCCTCTTCCCTACTCTGGCACAAAGGCTTTAGTTTTGTAAAGCTCCTGAGATGATTCTCCCTAATTCCTAACTTCTCACATAACAGAAAAGATGATGACAGAATAGATTTTTGGTCTTAACCCCCCGCCCACCCTGGCAGGCCACCAGCAAGTACCATTTCCCTGGAAAGTTCTCTGTAGCAAAAGAAGGCATTCTGTCAACCAGAAAACTGATATCTTAAGTCTTCTAGTTGATTTGAATTTCTACCTTTTGTGAGCTACTAATTTTAGAGAAAAATATGTTGGGATCTGCTATTTATCATGTTTGTTCTTAACAAAGGTTGAAAAATATGTAGTACACGGCTGCTAAGAGATATTTGAATATGTGGGGGAGTTTTGATTTAGAAATAAGACACTAAAATCAATCCTGACATATGTTCAGCTGTGTTTATTTTCCATGATTACACATTTTGAAATGTGATCCTATACAGATGAGCTCAGTGAGTGTTTATTTAAATTTTTGGTTTGTCATTCATGTTGCATAAGAAGATAACACACAGCTAGATTTTTCAGAATTCCCTTCTTAAAATATACCAGTATATCTGCATTTATATGAAAACCTGAATATTGCTTGAGGAGAACCTTTTTCTTGCAACTTTTAAAAATAATTTGACCACCTGAGATAATTTTGAAGTCTTTGAAACATGAAAAAAACAGCACTGTGTAAACAACTCTTTTCCATCCCCCCATTCCCACACACTATATCCGCCCCTTCAAAAAATTCAATTTCATTCAACTAAGTACAACTTCTAGAGCTAGGGAGAAAGGAAAATTATAAGTAAATCTCTTTGTGAGTATAATACTGGTGTTCTTCTTTCCATATATAATTACAATATCCAGATTTACCTCAAATGTGACTTGTTTTTAAAAGAATCATAATAATAAATGGTAGAAACAAATGTTGACTGACTTAATGTGAAAATAGTCATTGTTGGGAACAGGAAAAAAGATTTATGACCCAGGTCTGGTTATATATCATTCTTCATTTTAATCACAGAGGCTTCCTATGATCTAGTCTTCCTCGATATTTCCAGTGGCTAAAAGGATGTGTGTTCAGAAAACAAAGAGAATTAGGATCAAGAAGCATTCCTATATAATGTAATAAGAAGATATCTTTACCTTGTTTTTCTTTCTACTGACATCTTCATATGTTAAAGAAAATGTCAGTATTTCATAGTTGAAAACATTTTTCAAAAAAAAAAATTAGGCAGTTATACAAGCAAATTCATTGCAATTTACAAGGTTGGAAAATAGGTGGCAGTATACTCTTAACTCCAACTGAAATAGTTAAGGGAAAGTATTTTTACTTGGATTTTAAAGCTATTTGGTAAAGCTATTTAGGAAGGTTTCTTTTCTAACTTTCCTTTTAATCAGAATGAAAAGTGATAAGGTATCATCAATTGGTACTGCTTCTTCCATTTTACAAATGAGGAAATTGAGGCATACAGCATAAGTAACACCCCTGGACACAACTAGTAACTATTAGAGTTGAAATTTCTCCTGCCCAATAAGTGTATTGTCTCCCTCTCAAATATTAAAATATAAATATTGGGTTTTTTAAATACATCATTTCCTCCCTCACATCCCTTCTGATTTTGTTGTTTATGTTGATACAACTTAAAATGCTAGAATTTTTATTTTTACAGAATTAAGTCAGCTTAACTGATACATAATCTCTAAAATGATTGGAAAATGGTCATTTACTAAAAAAATCAACTAAAGCAAAGAATTATTTTTAAATGACATGTACAGATCTATTATTTTATCATAAAACATGTATTAATTTGCCAATTTTAATATGCAGCCACCTGGATATAATTACTGATTAAAATTGTCTTTTTAAATATAAGTTATACGCAATGTAATTTGTTGTTTTCCAGTGTTTTGATAAAGTACAACATGAACTAGCAAAACTTTCAAAGCTGTCTAATTATAAAATCATTCTAGGTTTTTTTTCCTCCACCTAAGTTAGCAGTAATTTTTTCTTATAATGTATATTTATATATTCTTTTTACAATGTTCATAAACACTTTTAAAACAACTTTTTTATCATTTTATGCCATTTTACTTATGTATTATCAAGTACAAGTGACAACCGTTTGAAAACAACTGACTGGTAAACATGCAAGTCATTTAAGGTAACTTCTTGTTTGATTCAAATGAGAATATAGAAATTTCTTTAAAAACTCTTTTTTTTACTGGAGTACATATTTTCTTCTTACTTGAGGCATTCTAAAGTGATTCTCAGCTAGAGTGCAGCTTATCATCTGTGGGTATTTTTTCAGCTACTCTGCTATTTCTCAGTCTGAACCTCTCCAGTTTTATGTATTCTTTCACCTATTCAGGTGAGAATAGCTGCTATAGAAGGCAGTATTTATACCTTTCAAGTGAGATTGGGCAGGAATAATATTCCAAGCTCTATTTTATTTCAGTCTTCAAGTGTTGGCAAAGAATTTTCTTGTCAGCCATTAATTTTTTTATTTTTAAAGTGTTTATTAAGAATTCAGGGGCTGGGGTTGTAGCTCAGCGGTAGATCGCTTACCTACCATGGGCGAGGCCCTGGTTTCAATCCTCAGAACCACATAAAAATAAACAAATTAATTAAAGATATTATATCAAACTACAACAAAAAATAAATATTAAAAAAAATTCATTAACACCTAACCAAGCACGTGGCACAAGCCTGTAATCCCAGTGGCTGGGGAGGCTGAGGCAGGAGAATCGTGAGTTAAAGCCAGCCTCAGCAAAAAATGGAGTGCTAAGCAAATCAGTGAGACCCTGTCTCTAAATATAATACAAAATAGAGCTGGGGATATGGCTCAGTGGTCAAGTGTCCTTGAGTTCAGTCTGTCTACCACCATCCCCCACAAAAAAAAAAAAAAAAAGACTTCATAATGGTTGACAGGAGTGAAGAATGGTTAGAGGAGGGAGGAGACAGGCAAGACTGTAAATGGTAGCATGAGGACATCTTGGTGAAGGAATAGTCTGCATCTTGATTGTAGTGATAGTCCCAGGAATCAACACATGTGATAAAATGATACAGATCTATACAGAAGCTTTATATCAGTGTCAGCTTCCTGGCATCAGTGTCTTTGTGTACTTTCACTATATATAAGGTATAATTATTGCAGAAACTGAATGAGGAATTCACAGGACTTCTCAATACTGTCTTTGCAACTTCCAGTGAATACATCATTTTTCAAAATAAGTGTTTTTAAAGTCCCTAAAATCTTATAGTTTTATTTTTTCTATATCAAAGTTGACTGAATATACAGTTATTTTAAATGCTGTGTATTTTCTTTGTAAGTTATAGAGCTAAAAGTAATTTAGATTTTGCCATGAATTTTCTACCAACAGTATATTTCTTTGTTTTTCATTTGTTTGGGGGTTTTTTTGTTTGTTTTTTAGTATGTGCCAAGAGTTGTAACTTCAGCACATCAGAAAGCTGGAAGAACAATTACAGCCCGGATCACAGGGAGATGTGATTTTGCTCCAAAAAACAGAATTAATAGCAGTTTAGCTATAATGGGAGTTTCTCCACCCATGAGTTCAGTTATCGTGGAAAAACATCATCCAGTCACAGTGGTAAGTCCACATCCCATGACATATTGTCAAAAAGTCTTTTTCTTGAGTGAGAGTTTATAGACTACTCAATCCTTCAGTGTGGTTTTGAGAAGATGAGAATTCATGATTGGCACTTGTTCTGCCTCATACTGTTGCAATCTGGATATACTTCCTCTTACCAAATCTACCTTTCCCATTTTTAGCAATTGATTTAAGAAACATTGTTTCTTCTAAATAGTATAAAAATTATCAAATACACGGGGCTGGGGTTGTGGCTCAGTGGTAGAGTGCTTGCCTATCATGCACGAGGCACTGGGTTCAAGCCTCAGCACCACATAAGTGTGTCCACCTAATATATTGTGTCCACCTAAAACTAAAAAATATAAATATATATTTAAATTTTTAAAAATTATCAAATACAAAAGTAATCCAGCGTCTGGGTGGTCAAAACAGTAAAGTATATAATGATTTAAGACAAAAACGAATTACTTATGAACCAGTTATTCATTCAACAGATAATTAATTATAAGAAAAATTTCCTACTTTTATAGTTTTTTTTAACTTTTGCTTAACAGGGCACTTAACCACTGAGCCACATCCTTATCTCCTTTTAATTTTGATCTTTTTTTAAAAAATTTTTCTGTAGTTGTAGATGGACAGCATTCCTTTATTTTATTTGTTTCATTTTTATATGGTGCTAAGGATCAAACCCAGTGCCTCACACATGCTAGGCAAATTTTCTGCCACTGAGCCACAGCCCCAGTCCTGTTTTTGATTTGAGACAGGGTCTTTCTATATTGCACAGGCTAGCTTTGAATTTTTGTTCCTCCTGCCTCAGTCTCCTGAGTCTCTGAGATTACAGATGTGTACCACTGCACCCAGCTTTTGCTTTTTTAAAAGGTCTTCTTCCCTTTTTTCAGTACAGTTGCCAGCATATAGCTCTAGTATTAAAGTTGCAATCAATTATGTGATATAAAGAAAAATGAGCCAGATGTCGTGATGCATTGTAATCCCAGTAGCTCAAGGGGCAGAGGCAGGAGGATCTCAAATTCAAAGCCAGCCTCAGCAAATTTATAAGGCCCTAAGCAACTTAGCAAGATCCTGTCTCAAAATAAAAAATAAGAAGTGCTGGGGAGATGGCTGGGACTCAGTGGTTAAGCATCGCTGGGTTCAATCCCCAGTACCAAAAAAAAAAAAGAAAAGAAAGGTGCCTGGAATTTGAAACAGAAAATACCTAACTTAATACCTCACCTTTGGTTCTTATTGCTTTTGAGACCTACAAATCAAGTAAAATACTTGAGCTATATTTTCTTTTCTGTAAAATGGGATTGGTAAGAGAATTCAGCCCCTGGGCTTGTTGTAAGAATTCAGCATTAAATGACATAATGTGAAAATTAAATGAGATATAAAACTAACTTTATAAACTGTAAACCATAAGCAAATTTCTTTTTTTTTTTTTTTTTTTTTTGGTGCTGGGGATTGAACCCAGGGCCTTGTGCGTGCTAGGCAAGCACTCTCCCAACTGAGCTATAAACCCAACCCCATAAGCAAATTTAACTCACTAAAAATTACCAGAAAAGGAACATGGGAAATCTGTTTTATTTCTTACAAAAGCATGTGAATCAAGAATTATCTCAAAAATTATAATTTTTAAAAAGAGTTATAAGAACAAAGTGGCTGAGGTGGTAGCTCAGTGGTAGAGTGCTTGCCTAGCATGTGTGAAGCATGAGGTTCAATTCTCAGCACTGCATATAAATAAGTAAAATAAAGGTCCATTGACAATTTAAAAAAAAAGAAGAGAAAGAGAGAGAGTTATAAGAACATATCCCTAAAAAGAAATATTGATTGTTTTTAAAAGAGAATGAGGGGGCTGGGGTTGTGGCTCAGAGGCAGAGTGCTCGCCTAGCATGCGTGAGGCACTGGGTTCTATCCTTAGCACCACATAAAAATAAAATACAGACATTGTTTCCACCTATAACTAAAGGATAAATATTTAAAAAGAGAGAATGCCCTCTGGGCTGGGGATATGGTAGAGCACTTTCCTGGCATGTGAAAAGACCTGGATCCCCAGATCCAGAAAAATTTCTAAAACATTAATTTAAAAAAAAAAAAAAAGCATTTAAGAGAATGTCCTCTTTATAAAATTCCTCAACATTAGACAACATTTCTGTCTACTAAGATGTCAAAGTATTAACAAAAAGGTGTATGCATTCTTTTTTTTACCCTTGGTACTAGGGATTGAACCCAGGGGTTCACTACCACTGAGGAGCTCCATCCCCATTGGCTCCCCACTCTTTTTTTTTTTTTTTTGAGACAGGATCTTACTAAGTCACTAAGGCTGACAGGGATTATAATCAGGCATTTGCCACCATCCTAAATGATTTTTTAGTCCTTTCTGTTCTGGATACTGTGTGGTTACTAGATAAATGAATCAAAGCAGCTGGATTAAATTGAACCTCACGTGAAGTTTGACCTTAGGGAAGTAAAAGAGATGGAAGAACCAAATCAAGAGATATGGAAACAATGGAGAATTTATTTTAGTTTTATGTTGGGTTTCACAAGTTGGACAGGCCCTAAAATCCATAGATGACTATGACTTCTATAAATTGTTTAATGTGTGGCATCAGTTATCAAAATTGACAAGAAATGAAACCATTTCTATTTTTATCAACACAGAGAACTTGTATAGATACCCCAAGATTGTCCATTTGTGAGGTAAGGCATAAAGAGACTACATGTATGTTGTGTTTTTTTTTTTTTAGATGTTGATGCATCTTTATTTTATTTATTTATTTATTTATATGTGGTGCTAAGGATCAAACCCAGTGCCTCACACATGCTAGGCAAATGCTCTGCCAAGCCACAACCCAGCCCATGTGTTTATTTTTAATTGGGACAACCTTTGTTTTTATAATAGTGATAGGAAATTTTTTTCTTTTTTATACCAGGGGTTGAACCCAGAGGCACTTAACCACTGAGCCACATCCCCAGCCCTTTTTAGTTTTGAGACAGGGTCTCACTAAATTGCTTATGTTGGCTTTGAACTTGCAATCTTCCTGCCTCAGCCTCCTAAACCACTGGGATTACAAGGATGCACCCATGCCCAGCTAGGAACTCATATTTTACAGAAGAAAAGTCATGGAACTAAAAACTTTCAACTACATTTCTGTTATTTCTTCCTAACTGCTCTGCTTATCAATATGTGCAGTATTTCTCTAGTAGTTATGAATTGGATACCCATAAACTATTTTCATTATTTCTTAACTTGGATTACATGATAGTTTCATTTTTATCTTAGAAATCAAGATCTAGAACTACCAGAGACAGTTCTTACGAATAAACTTGTGACCCCTTAGTCCCATCTGCTGGGTAATTGCTTGCTCCTGATCTACTTCATTAACTCTGCCATATTTTGTATATCATAACACCATTGGCAACTTTAATATATTTCAACAGTCCCTCTTGCCTATTCTACTCAAGAAGAAATAGCTTATTTGATGGATCAGATTAGGTAGCTGGCAACTAAAATTTTATAACAGCTACAAAAATATTTCTAATTTGTAATGGCTATCCATTTTTTTAAGAACAAAGAAACATATAAGATACTTTTTAAAAATTTGTTTAGTGTTGATGGACCTTTATTTATTCATTTATTTATATGTGGTGCTGAGAATTGAACCCAGTACCTCACACATGTGAGAAAGCGCTCTACCACTGATACTTTTACAATGGAAGTTATTTTTCCATTTTGTTAAAGAGAATTTTTCTTATTTTTAAGGCAGAATCTGACATACAGACCTTTTTTTTAAAAAAAAGAAAGTATATCTTAACAGTTTTTTAAATACATAGTAAATGTTTTGACCAATTATATATAACTTCACTTTAAGTATTTTATTGTTTTTTGTTTTGTTTTTTGTGGTGCTAGGGATTGAACATAGTGCCTCACATGTGTTAGGCAAACGCTCTACCACTGAGCCACAACCCTAGTCCTACTTTAAGTATTTTAAAGATGACTTCTCTAAGTGGAAGATCCTAATAGAAATCTATGTGTACCTGAGTGAGAACTTAATTTGACATGAGAAATTATCTTGATTAAAAATCCCACTGTTGCTACTAAGAAGTTGTGTCAGGTATAATAGAGAAAAGTCTGAGTATTCATATGTACATATGTAATGTGTACTTGTGTAAATAACATGTACTTATACATATTATACGTAAGTGCCCTGACATTAATGTTTCAGTGCTCGTGTCCAAGATGTTCCCCTGACCTCTGAGGTGGTGGACATATCCTCCCCTCTATGTGTGTCCTCAATATCTAGTTGTGTCCTTCTTTCAAAAGTTGTGGTCCATATTAAGGGAGCACCAGGCTTCTGGGAATATGTACTCTTATATGACTATAGAAAGTTTTGTCTGCTTCCAGGTGAACCAGGTGAAATATGAGGCCCTTCTTTTTTACTCTGATTTGAAGCAAGGACCAGACAACATACTCAGGGTTCCCTATGCCCCCACAATTGGACTCCACATAGTAACACTCAGAGAGGAGGAAACTGAAATGAAATGAGGGTATGGCTTAGGGCTGACCCTCTTCCAAACATCACAGAGTTCCTTTCTATACCTAGTCTCTATAACCTTTTTCCACTTAGTTCTTTTTGAGGACTCTGGCTCTGAAATACAGATATTTGATATTAAATACATTTAATATCAAATTTAATAATTTGATATTAAATTACAGGTATTGAACTACATATGGGTTCCTTTTGGAGAAGGGCTTGGTCTTTTTTGAATATTGAATTCATTGGTATCTGTTTGATGCTTAACAAAGGTTTGTTGGGATAAATTATAAATGACAAAATGATACTTTATATATAAAGTCTTATGGGATTATTAAAACAGTTTTTTATCTTTTCAGCAAACCATTCCTCAAGCATCAGCTGTAAAATACTCACGGACCATTCATCCTGAAGGTGGTACCTCAGTTTCAAGATCTCTTGGAACCAGAACAACCCACACCCAGTCTCTCACAAGCATTCAGTCCATAAAAGTGGTTGACTAAAGTGAATATGTTCACAGCAAGGTCCTTTAATTCCTCTGGTAAAGACTGTACCAAGAGTTGGAAGTCTTTAGTTTTTAACTTTTCTGAATTGCTAGAACATCATGGATACATCATGTTCATCTTTTCAAAATTATAAGAGACTTTTTCAAGATATACCATCCTTTGTAACTATACTGTAGAAAGTATTTTAATGTTATTTTATTTAAGCAATTAAGTAAAACTTTTTTAAATTAAAAAAGAAACTTCATTTTTTAATATGTTCAACCTGTCACTGATTACATCATCATTTCATCATTTTTTTCTATATCATTTATAAAACAAATAATTTCCAATGTTACTTAACTGTAATTTATATAAAACTTTGAGAGGGAACTTTACTGAAAACAATAAAACTAACAAAAACTAAGTTATTTTTACTTTTAAATTAAAAAAATTAAGACCAAGATTAATAATGGTGGTGTGACCCTGCTAGACATGGGCAGAAATTCTTCAGTAGTTGACCAATATGAAGAAAACATCTGGGCAGAACTGATTTAAGACCTGGCTTCTCAATGGCTTTATTACTGGCTGTGTTATCTTGGGCTTGACACTTAATTTAAGTGAATCGCAGGATCCTCCTCTACCTACCCTACTTATTTCATTTCACACTTATATAGAGTACATAAAAATGGTTCTGAAGAGGCTGTCAAAGGCCCCAATTTCTGTATCTTTAACAGAAATGGATGGTTTAATAATCTGAAACCTCTTCTATTTGAACATGATCTAGTTATATTCTGTAACTTTATTATACAAAATAGTTGCTGCCTCATACTCTTAAGAGGACATCAGAAACAAAACTGATATAGGCAAACAGTTCCTATTTTCTAATGGAACACCATAAGGCTTTTCTGAATTACAAGTATCAGGCTGTTTCTTAATATCTGTTAGATATTTAAGCAACACTTGTTCTGGGTTCTGGCCTAGCTCTCATTGCAAACAACTTTGCTCAGCAAGGACTTCAGCAGGCTATGTGAGCACAAAGCAGCAGCCCCTTATCTCGCACCCTTTGTTTTTTTAATTATTATTTTTATTTGTTCTTAGTTGTACATGACAGCAGAATGCATTTCAATTTATCATACACAAATGGAGTGCAACATTTCAATTCTCTGGTTATACACGATATAGAGACGCACCGTTTGTGCAATCAGATATGTACCTAGGGTAATGATCGAACCCTTTTTGTGGACATGCCTTCCCCAGGGCTTCTCTGTTAACTCTCCGTAGATCCAGGAGAGATAGAAGTTTCCTCTTATGCCACTCCTATGACCCACAAATCAATTATTCTTCTTTCCTCCTTGTATGAATTGTCCTAAGATACACTAGTCCATTCCATCTCTTGGAATAGAGTAACCTCAAGATCAAATAATTTGTGAAGCTTGATACCAAGTAGTAACCAACTTAGTAACACCTATCTTGACTCTCCTCCTTCCCCAGATCTTTTCCTCCACTCCTGCACCCCTAGATTGACACTCCTGTAAAAAGATGTTACACATAAACCTTGATCTTAAGCCCTACATTCTGAGGAATTTAGACTGCAGCTAGGATGCTTTTCAGTATCCAATCCAAAGCCATAGGGACAAACTAAAGCAAATATTAATGAGTGTTATACTTAAGAATAATGGACAAAACCCAAAGACAACATCATAGTGAATAAGGAAAAACTGAAAGTATTTCCTTTAAAATCTAGAACAAGACAAGGATGTCTGCTCTCACCACTCCTATTCAATATACTACTAGAAATTCTAGCCAGAGCAATTAGACAAGAGAAGGAAATTAAAAGGATAAAAATAGGAAGGGAAGAAGTTAAATTATTATTATTGTTTGCAAATGATATGATCCTACATTTATAAGATCAAAAAGCTGCTAGAGCTAATAAATTTCACAAAGTAGCAAATTAAAAAATTGACATACAAAAATCAATAGCTTTGCCATACACCCAAAATGAATCTGCTGAAAAAGAAATTAGGAAAACAATCCAATTCACAACAGCTTTAAAAAAAAAAAAATGAAATCACTGAAGACCCTAGGAGATGAAAAGACTTCCCATATTCATGGGTAGGCAGGATTAATAATGTTAAAATGGTCACAAAAGGACTATATAGAGTCAATGCAATATTCATCAAAATGCCAATGATGTTCTTCACAGAACTAGGGGTCCTAAAATTCATTTGGAAAAAGAAAAAGAAAGTCCTAAAATTAATTTGGAAAAAGAAAAATAAAAGACCCAGAATAGCTAAAGCAATTCTAAGCAAAAAATAAATAAATTTTAAAAAAAATTAAAACCCTGACTTTAAACTATACTAAAGAGCTATAGTACCAAAAACTGCATGGCACTGGCATAAAAACACACACAGAGACCTATGGTACAGAATAGAAAACACAGACAAACCACAGATAATGGTCATCTGATCGTAGGCCAAGATTCCAAAAACATTGGGGAAAAGAGCCTTTTTCACAAATGGTGCTGGGAAAACTGGTTATTCATATGTAGAAAAATGAGACATACTTCCCCATCCAAGGCAGAGTTATCTGTTCTTGAATGAAGTAATTCAGACTTGAGGATGGCACCAGAAGCTCTCAGAAATGACTATGTCCCAAATTAATGAGGGAATTAAAGTACTGGACAGAGAATACTTCCAATATAGCCTTTGAATCACCTCTTTAAAATCATAGCCTCTGGGACAGGAATCCCTTGTGATTCTCCTTTGCTAGGAAAGAAATAAAACTTCTTTTTTCCTTTTTCTCAAAATTAAAAAAAAAAGAAGGAAAGAAAAGCAAAAGAAGGTCAGGGGCATATGTTTTCTCTCGTTTGGAAGCTTGAGAGGAAAAAGGAAAATAAAATTATGGGGTGGGGCATCTCATGAAAATTGCAGGAAGATCAGTAGAGTAGAAGAACGGAATGCAGGGTGACGGGCGCACCAGGGAGGAAATAGTGGGGAATGATATGGGCCAAATTATATTGTTATGTTGTGGGCAGGTACAAATATGTACAATATATCCCACCATTATGTACAACTATAATGAACCAATAAAAAATATGGGAAAAAAAAGAATTGTAACTATCTGTTTAAATTTATCTAAGCTCTAGAAGTTTTTGTATGTTATCTAAAGCACCAAGCAATTAATTTTGGCCTAAGTAAACAAATTCAACAATAAAGCTTTTTATACAATAAGAATATATATTTGCTTATTTTAACTGAAACAGGTTACTCAAGTTTGTGGGGAGGAATGGCAGTGAGGTCAGTGGAAGCTGGTCATAGTTTAAAAAACAGATGGAGACAAGACTTTTCACTCAATACCTTTAAAAAATTTTTTTTGAGATCATGTAAATATATTACCAGTTTTGAACATTTACAGCATTAAGTGAACCATCTACAATCAGAATGAGACAAAGATATAAAAAAATATATAAATTCATGATAGAATAATCGTATGAAATCATTCATGATTTATTACCTATCTTGTAGATTTAGAGTCAGAACTTGACAATGGAGGACCTTAAATGATAATGAGTAGAGGAACATAAACTAGTACAAACTGATACCTGATTTCACATTTATTTCATACCTTTCTTAGACTACAAAAATAATGTGTGTTCATTGTGGAAATAAAATGGAATATACCAAAAATACAAAGGAAATAAAAATCACTTGCAATTACATCATCAAGAAATGAAAAACTATATTTGTGTATATATTTCTGGTGTTTTCTAAGAAATCTATTTCATGTATGTGTGATTTAATGCCACCATATTTCCAAACCCTTACTGAAGAGAAGTAACAGTTCATGATTTCTATGCAATGGTCAGATGGTCCAGCATTTCACAGGATTCTGTCTTCTTCTCCCCAAACCTATGGAATAGACATTTCCCACTTTATAGAAACGGAAAGTGAAGATCTGAGAACTTAAATAATATTAACATGTCCAAGGCTCACAGCTAATAAGTGGCAAAACCCATTTCAAAACTATCTCTATTCTAAAACCTTTGGTTTTTCCATAAGTCACCATGCTGCTCTCACTATCAGACTTTTTAAAACATGAGGTACAAAAATACTCTTCTAGATCATGCCATTACAGGTGTTGAATCAAATGACAAAAGTGGGAAAGACACAACTTGCTTTAAGCAAAAGCCAAAAAGAATAAGTAACCTCTCCATGGTACGAAAGTCTAACAGTATTACTCTTTTCCCATTTGCTAGCAGGTCCTGTCACCACCATCTTCATAGTTAAGATGAAAATCAAACTGCTGGAAGAAATAAGAAACTGCATTTAAAAGAACCAAATGCCAAGGGAGAAGTCCCCTTAAAAAAATTTCTTTAGGCTTTTATGAAACTGTACACTTCTTGGAGCTTGAGTCAGTTTTGCTTTTGAATTGACGAATCTTTTCTGGAAAACATAGGGTAACATTAATGATTAATAGCTAACATTTTGTAAGCACTTATAATAGACCAATCATGATTACTCATTTAATCCCACAACAGCCCTCTGAAGTGGATGTTTTTATTTCCCTCCCTAGTTAATCAATGGGAACGCTGGCACAGTGAGGTCATAGAACTTGATCAAGGTCATATAGTATGTGTTGGAGTGCAGAGGTGAACCCATGCAGTCTTGCTTCAGAGCACAGACCCTTCACCACTTCCATGGTCTTCCCTGAGAGTTCTTATGTCAAGAGGATTGACTGGGTGCCTCACAGAAGCAGAAGTCCCTTCCTCAGCTCCATATTTTGGGTGAGCCACAACTGACACCAGCTGAGACTGCTGCTCTTCAGGGTGGGATTTCTGTTCACTGTCCCCTGTCATTGAAGGGTGGAGTTTCTGTTCATGAAAAACTATAACTCACCAGCTAGTTCTGGGAAACCAGCACGTACCAGCTCTTCATACAGGTGCTTGGCAGGATCGAGCTGTGTCATCAGGACCCCATGCAACCAGATGAGCAGAGCCCTGTGGCCATGCTCACGGAAGCTTTCGTTTCCTGCACCAAGCACAAGAGGTTCAAGGTGACACATCACCAACTGGATGTGTTATTCAAATGTGATCTCAGTTCTAACTAAATGTTCTGTGGTCACACATCCATTCCTTTTCTGAGAGCTGCCAGTTCAAAAGCCCAGTGATGGGAGGAAGCCTGTCTAGTTCCCCTCAACAGTGTGTGTTATGACCAGCGTTCCCATCCACTTCAGCTCTGGCCAGGCAACTGCTGTGCTGGCACATACACAAAGGATTGAACAGCTACAGTGCCTGCCTGGCGGCAATGTCAATCTTAATGAAATGTGGAGCTTTGAGACAGTGTGTCTCAGAATCCAAGTGCATACTGCACTGGGGCATCTTGTTAAAATGCAGATTCTAATCCAGTATGTCTGGGCTGAGAATCTGCATGTCTGACAAGCTCCCAGATGTTGCTGCTGCTGATCTATAAATCGCTCTCCAAGCAGCATGTACCATACCACCACTCCAGTTTCAAAAACATGGCCCTGATACGAGTCTGCAACTTCCTGGGTCAGGATTATTCACTTGGTAAATAATCCCTGAATAATTAACCCCTGAAAGATGCTGGGATGTTGAGATGCTAGATGAGATGTAATGCAGAAACCTCTGTCACTCTCAACAAGAATTCATAGTCGCAGACACATAACAGGCTCCCTTGCAGAATCAGACAGATTTCACAAAAGGGAGGGCCTGAGCTGTAGGAGTGAGGAGAAAGTTCACTGTTCACAGTAGAGGGGCAGGCATTTGGGAAAGAGGAAACTGCATGCATGAAGAATATGCTCTTGGGAAGGCAAACACTCTATTCCTTTCTTAGTCTTGTTCTTGACAAACTTTTCTTCAGTGCCATTTGATATGTCACTCTCTGCCTCAAAGGTCCACAAACTGCCCAGTCAATGCCAGTAGCCTTAGCGTGGATTACCATATGTAATTATTGTAAATGTTAATGTTATTGGGTCAACAAGATTATAAACTCTATCCCACATGCACATGGCTTAGTATTCCTTGCTTGGTGGAGACATATACATTTCAGGTATTCCATAAAGATTTTGTTTTCTATTTTTCAGTCCTGAGGTTTGATTCCAAGGGCCTCACACATGCTAGGCAAGTGCTCTACCACTGAGTTATACCCCCAGCCTTTCCATAAAGATCTGACTTAAACACTTTAAAATCCCCTTTATTCTATAGGCAAGTGCTTTTTTTAATGTTTATCTTGTTTATTTCTATGTGGTGCTGAGGATTGAACCCAGTGCCTCACATGTGTGAGAGGCAAGTGCTCTGCCACTGAGCCACAACCCCAGCCCAGACAAGTACCTTTTTTTTTTTAAAACTGGGAATTTAACCCAGAGGTACTTTACCACTGAGCCATATCCCCAACCCTTCTTATTTTTTATTATTTTGAGACAGGTATCACTAATTTACTTAGAGCCTCACTAAATTGTTGAGACTGATCTCAAACTTGTGATCCTCCTGCCTCAGCCTCCCAAGCCACTATGATTACAAATGTGTACTACCACATTCAGCTCAGGCAAGAATTCTTAATATACACCATGTTTTCAAGTCATTTAAGTTAGAGAGATTTTCAAATTCAGCTCAAATATCTCACAGCTGTCATAGAACATTATCTGCCTAATTAGCCACAGTGACAAAAAGAAATCTTTTCAGAAACAAGTCAATATTCCATGTTTCTAATACATTATATTCCACTTGTTCATATGAAAATGTATCCTTAGAATCAGCAATAAAGAGGTGCATAATTTGCTTGTATGTAGTATAAGTAGACTACACTCATGGAGCTGGGGTTCTACCATTTAATTCTAAGGAATAACTAAGGCAAATCAACCTCTGAATGAGGGCACCTTCCCACCTCAGAATATCCTTGTAAGGGGAATACTCTGAATAGAAAGCTTTGCAAGAAAAAAAAAGTGACAAAGTTGAATAATGTAAAGCAAATTTTTCTGTATTTCCCAGGTTTGGGTCAAGTCATAAAAAAGCAAAGCTAAGGAATCCAGCTGAGCTAACCTCACTAATCCTGACAGCCTAAGTCTGACTGAAATGATTTCATTGCTTGGAATCATCTAACCAATGGAACCCTCTGAGTCTGTGTCTGTCATGGGATAGCCACATCTTCCCCAAGGCCATGTCCTCTTTCCCCTTGACCTGTTGAAGGGATTCCCTCGTAGAGTATAAGTCCTAAACAGTGAGCCATTCAACTCATTCACCCCAGTACAATCTGAAGGGACACCAGAAATTAGACTGGCTTCCCAATAGCATACCACCTGTTAGACCCTTGCTTCCTTTGTGTCTCTTCAGTTGGAAACATTAATTTCTCTATAGGATGATGACCACCTTTTCAATATGGCTCAATTAAAGTAGTTATCTTTTGAAAATTTCAGTTTACTGCAGATTCCCAAGTGTTAGCTTTCTGCAAAGTTTCCAATCACTTCCATGGTCCTAAGTTATCTGTTACTCTCCCAGGAGCCCCTGGACTCTGCTCTTCCAGGCACTTATTTGGAAGATCCAACAGCAGGAAGGACTGCTGCTCCTAACACTGCATGTCTCCTGCCCACATCATCTAGTGCACACTCACCTGACCACTGTTCCTCTATGGCTCTGATCTGGTCATCTGTAAAGTTCCAGAAGTGAGCTAGCCTCTGCCACTCATTGGTTTTCAGCTGACGGTAAGCCAGGTTCCAGAGGAGTGTGCGAATGTGCCTCGTCTCCAGACTGTGGTCTTGCTTGAATGTCAGAGTAAAGCCTGCTTGTGGCTCCCTGATGCTCTCAGGTTGCTCCTACATTCAAAAATAATTGTATCTGGTTATTACAGACATGCCCACATATTGCCTCATTTCAGAATGTATATGTTTTAAATAAAAATTGGTAAGGTGTAACCAAGACCATGTTTTCAATGTCATCTGTGACTGGGTCATTTTTTGCCACCCAAGATGGAGACAAATGTCTGAAATAAAAAGCTTGAGTACCATCTATCTGAAAAGAAAGCATGAGGAATTTTGCAATCTTGTGTCTTGTGCTGCTGTTTGCCCACCACAAAAGAGAACAGAGGGGGGCTGGGGATGTAGCTCAGTTGGTAGAGTACATGCCTACCATGCACAAGGCCCTAGGTTCAATCCCCAGTACACACACACACACACACACACACACACGAGAGAGAGAGAGAGAGAGAGAGAGAGAGAGAGAGAGAGAGAGAGAGAGAACAGAAGGGATATCCTGGCAAAGACAATGTCACAACAAACATATTGTTAATGGTCTTACTTTCAACCCACATCCCCCTTTCTTCTTTTGGATATTTGACATTCTCATATTAAAGCTTCAGTGGAACCTAGATTGAGCCCCATAGCTGGTCCCTTGATTCATCCTGTTCTCTGGTGAGTCTGAGGAGAGAAACTAAGAGCCTAACTCAGGGAAAGGATAGGAAAAGAAATGGCCATGAGAGAGACAGAGTGGATATCTTTGTGTAGTAAGCACTGCAGTTATACTCAGCCCAACAGCACTGTGCCTAGATTGGTACATTGTTCTCTGACTTTTTCAAAGTTTCCTCCCTTCTGCAGAATCAAGCCAAAAACACTGGAGAATTTCTGAAAGAAATGCAGTTGTCAAGGATTCCTAGAACCGCATGTCATGCACATGCCAACAGGGCTCCAGATAATCCCACTGCAGAAGGTTGCAAATCAGTTAGGGACTTGTGAGACAGCCCCCCAAGAGGCTTGGGATTTCCTGTCTATTCCCTCCTTTTTCTTGTATAGTGTCTCTATTTTTGTCTTTCACTTAAATAAAAGTAAATCTCAAAGTAAAAGCAGGTGTCAAGGCTTCAAGATATCTGAAGAACAAGATGGAAGTTAATGCTGGAGCAGAAAATGTACCAAAAAAATGGGACCCGAATTTTCAACACCTACGAGAAAAAAAAAAAATTGGTGGGGCTTGCTTATTAGCCCTTGTCATGGGATCAGCCTGCACCCTTGAGGGCATCAACAACTTCCTCCAGGAAATTCTACCAACTCCTGCAAAATGTAGCTAAGGAGAAGGGCAAGACCTTTCTTAGGGTCTATTCTTTGGTTTGAATCTCTGCAGCTTCCTCTATCCTAATAAATCTTAAATTTGGTCTTTTTGTGCTATCCCAAAATTCTTGGAGGTTCTGTTCGTGGTTTCTTACTATCGTCACTGTGGGGTCAACTTTATTTTCAAGATTATGTATTTTTGTCTTCACTGTCTGAGGTTCTGTCTTCCATGTGATCTAGTCTGTGGGTAATGCTTTCTATTGAATTTTTAATTTGGTTTACTGTTTTCTTCATTTCAAGAATTTCTGTTTATTTGTTTTTTTTAGAATCTCTCTTTTTTGAAGTGATCTTTTGTTGCCTGTATTTGTTCTCTTATCTCTTTATTGGACTGATCAATTGTTGCCTTTATTTGTTCTCTTATGTCATTCTTTAATTCACAGATCATTTTAATTACGTACATTTCTTCTACTGTGCTGTGGCTTCTATTGTTGAATCATCTTGGTTTGTTTGGGGAACTTTCTTCCCTTGTCTTTTCGTGCTTCCTGGGTGTCTTCCCCTTTAGCAGTGTGGATCCAGGATGTTACAATTTCTACCCTATAATCTTGTAGTGTCCCTTCAGGTTACTGATGTCTCCGTCTTCATGTTGGGCTTCCAGTTCCCGACCCGTGTCCCAAGATCGAAGCTGCTGCAACTGAATAGTGACATCAGCAGCAGAGGTAACCTGAGATACTGGTAGAGGTGTCCCGAGATGGAGGCAACCACTTTCAGAGTTGGGGCTGAAAGGGAGGGCTATCAGATGGCGTTGGACGACCTGTTGGCACGTGATGATGCAGCAGGCAGCTGCCTCTAGGCCCTGTCAGCTGTTAGAAGGTGGGCAGGGCTATGGTGATGGCTGCAGTGTTCCAAGATGGAGGCGAGCAGGCGGGGTGGACAACAGCCTTGGTAAACTGGGAACCTCAGTGAGGGCTCCACCACAGTTCTGTGGGGCTATCCTGGGCCTGTCTGGGCTCCACAGGGGTCCGCAGACCTGACCTGGGCCTGCCTGGGTTCCTTGCCAGTGGGTGGTCCTATCCTGGGCCTGCCTGGGCTCCACTGGGATCAGCAGGGCTGTCCTGGGCCTAGGCCTGGACCTGGGCTGGGACAGGGAAGGGGTGGAGGTGGGGGCTGACCTGGGCCTGCCTGGGCTCCACGCAGATCGGCTGGACTTGGGGTCTATACTTTGTATACAGAAGTTGGAATAGGAATGGAGATATGAATTACCCAACTATTGTTTAAGAGGCTAAGAATGCAAGATCTTCTCTAGCCTCACCTGAGCTTTATTTTCACAGTGCCTCGCTTTCAGGAATCCTAAGAGATAAGGCTGAGGGTGAAAAAATCCAATAAACTTGGGAACTATAGGTACTTCACCTCATTCCATGTACTGAAACAATGATGAGCCTATCAACATCACAACTCCAAACAACCAAGGTGAAAAGAAGAGGGTAGAATGATTTTGTATTTACCTTTGCATTACAGCATTCATAGGAGCAGGATGGATACTAGGGATCAAACCTGTGGCCTTATGCATGCTAAGCAAGCATGCTACCACTGAGCTGCATCACCAGTCCTGTATTTTATGAAAATTTAGAGAAACTTGCATGTTTCATGCATACCAGGATCAGGCTGATTGGAACTTCAAACCTCCATAAGAAAGGGCTCAGGATTTGGAAAGCCCCAGTCATTTCCAACATTTAGTAAAAGCATTAAATAGACAAAGTATCTGCCAAAGCACTAAACTATTTGCATTAGTAACACAAGCCAAATCAGTAGAGATTAACACTAGCCACATTTTAGGAAGCTCCCTTTTGCCTCTGAATCATTGAATTTAATGATAGATGATTTAAGCTGGGCACGGTGGCGCACACCTGTAATTCCAGCAGCTCAGGAGGCTGAGGCAGAAAGATCCAGAGTTCAAAGCCAGGGAGACACTAAGCAAGTCAGTGAGACCCTGTCTCTAAATAAAATACAAAATAGGGCTGGGGATGGGGCTCAGTGGTTGAGTGCCTCTGAGTTCAATCCCTGGTACCACCCCCCCAAAAAAAAATGATGGATGATTTAATGATGGTTAAATTGCTATATAAATAGATAATGAATGTGAGAGGAAATTTAAATCACATCTTTAATCCTTTTATTAGAAAACATTTCATATGAGTCCAGAATACAAATTTGATGAACAAATATTTAAAAATAATAAATTCATTTGGTTTAAAAAAGTTAAGGCTATATATTAAAAAACAAGTCTCAGGTCTTCCTCCCACCCTAGACCTGTCATCAAGATTGATAACTCTTGCTGGGGCAGTGATGCATGCCTATAATCCCAGGAAATCAGGACCCTGAAGCAAGAGGATTGCAAGTCTAAGGCCAACCTCAGCAACTTACTGAGACCCTGTCTCAAAATAAAAAGGGATGGGGGTGCTGGGGTTGTGGCTCAGTGGTAGAGCACTTGCCTAGCATGTGTGAGGCACTGGGTTTGATTCTCAGCACCACCTATAAATAAATAAATAGATTAATTAATTAATTAAAGGTCCATTAACAACTAAAAAAAAGCTAGGGTGGGAGTTGGGGATTTGGCTCAGTGATAAAGTGCCTCTTGGTTCAATCCCAGTACCAAGAAAAAAAAAGATTAATAACTTACCATTTCTGGGACCCTCCTTCAGCTATATTTATAAATTACATATGGTTTTCAAAGTTTCTCTCTTGTATCTTAAGGATTTGTTGGGAAAAAGAGCTTATTCATTTGATGGAAAAATCATTTATACTCATCTAGCCACCAAGAATCTAAAGACATTATCAGGCATTAAAAAATAGAACAAATGACTATATCTATTTTCAAAGAAAATGTGGAAGCAACAATTTCTTTTCCCCCGCCCTGCCAGTTCTGGGTATCCAACCTAATCCCTTGTACATGCTAGGCAAGCAGTCTATGACTGAGCTATATCCCTGGCCCTGGAAGCAATGATTTATAATACTTTAATTTTTTTTATTTTTAGTTATAGATGACACAATACCTTTATTTTACTTATTTATTTATTTTTATGTGACGCTGAGGATGAAATCCAGTGCCTCACCCACATAAGGCAGGTGCTCTGCCACTGAGCCACAACCCTAGTCCCTGGAAACAATGATTTAAAGAGCAAGATGAAAGGTGGAAATTTGAAAAGTTGTCCTCAATAAAATAGGCAATTTGAGAAAATGAGCTTAAAAGGAAAAGGGGCAAAGAGGAGGAGGAGGAGGAACAATAGAAATAGAAGAGGAAGGAGAACAATAATAGAAATAGAATATTAAACAGGGAGTTCTATTTGTTTTTTTTTTTAACACTAATGTATTTTCTTTTTTTTTAAAGAGAAAGAGAGAGAGAAGAGAGAGAAAAAAATTTTTTTTTAATATTTATTTTTCAGTTTTCGGTAGACACAACATCTTTATGTTGTTTTTATGTGGTGCTGAGGATCGAACCCAGCGCCCAGCGCATGCCAGGCGAGTGTGTTACCACTTGAGCCACATCCCCAGCCCACCAGGGAGTTCTATTTGTTAAAAAAAATTTTTTTTTAGTCACTTTACAGATATTACGGTTTGGATTTGTAAAGTCCCCTAAAAGCTAGTGTGTTGAAAACATGGTCCCCAATACACCAAAGTTCAGAGGTGAGGCTTTTAGGGAATGATTGGATCATGAGGGCTTTGACCTAATCAGTGGACTACTGGGAGGTAGGACCTAGTTGGAGAAATCAGGTCACTGGGGGCATGCCCTAGGTTTATTTTATCCTCAACTCTCTCCTTTGCCCCTGTCTTTCTCTCTTTCTCCCCCTCCCTACCGCCCACCTCTCAGCTTATCAACTCCATGAACTGAGCACTTTTCCTCTGCCATGTCTTTCCACCGTGTTTCTACCTTGGAATAGCTGACCATGGACTAAATCCTTTGAAACCATGAGCCAAAATAAACCTTTCCTCCTTTAAGTTGTTCTTGTCAGGCATTCTGGTTGCAGCAACAAAAAGCTGACTAACACAACAGGCAAAACATAGGCGAGAAAAGTTGCAAGGACCATGGTGTGGCCTTTAAAGGGATCCAGACACAGTCAAGTACTGCATGATATATACAATGACATATACACTGACAATAGCTACATCATAGCATACAGGTGTGGTGGGGCAAACCATCTAGGTTTGTGTAAGTACACTCTAAGAGGTTCACACAATGATCAAATTGCTAATGACACACTTCTCAGGAAGTGTCCTAATCCTTGCAACACATAACTGCATATCCCAACTACTGAGCTGATTAAACAGGACTGTGAGAGAGTAGACAATAAATATTTTTCCCTTTAAGGATTTAAGGCATATTTCCCAGGATGGGCCGAATGGACAGCAATCTAGGTGTGTGGCTCCTCCAGGAGAGACACCTACATGATGAGAACCCGAATTCTGCTGCTAACATTGGAGGTGTGGTAGCCATGCAGCCTCAGCTGGAAATGATGCATCGCTAGAAACTGAGGCTGGTATCTGATAATGAAATCCTGCCTGAAGGTATAGACTTGAATCTTGGAGGAGAGGACAGTCTATGGAGAAGCTGCACAAGTGACAGACATCAGAGCAAATAAAAATGAAAGAAAGGAAAAGGTGAGTTAGAGACAAGTTTTTTTTATGTTCTCAGATGAATAAGGTTCTGTGACTGTCACAGAATACTTGAGTGGTGAAGAGCCAGTAGAGGGTGCATTGAAAATTACAGAGCCATAAATAGGAACCTTTTAACCAGCCATTAGAGTCTCCTGTAACAGAATATGGCCAGAGACCAGAGGACAGAGGCACAGCCAGGGAGTCACCCATTAGGGACTTGTCCACTGTACCCATTAGAGCCAGCAATAATGAGCCCAGCTCAATAGTGAGCCCAGCTCACGAACTCCCTCTACTGCTGATGCTGGCAAAGGAAAAGGAGAGGGAGCAGGCAGCTGTTCGTTCTGTGAATGAGGGCAGCACAGGACAGAAAGGACAATTATAATTATAGTGGCAAGGGCTTCTGCCTATGAGAGCAGAAACACTGCCCAATAAGAAGACAGGGGTTGCTAGAAGAGCCTCCTGCTCTGCTGACATTGCCTTACCTCTCTCCAGGCATAGTATCTCTCTGCTTTAATAAGCATGTCCACAACAAGGCTGTGGTTGCTCCTAGATGCCACAGCCAACGCAGTCTTTCCTTGCTAAAAGTTAAAAGAGAAAAGTAAGTGTCAGGTGCTATCACCTGGTAGTTAGGAGCTGTAGCTTTGGAACAAGGGATCTGGGTTCAGATCTGATCCTACCACTTCCTTGTTGGGTGAATTTTAGCCAGTCCTTGGCTTCTCTGGGGCTCCAAAATTACACCAAGGTGTAGTGGTGAGGATAATGCATACAAAGTACTTAGAGCATGTGCCACCATTAACCTCCCTTGCAGTTAGGTAAGTGACTCACATTCTGGCCAATGGTATGTAAATGGAAGGGCATAGGCAAACATGGGAAACATCTTTTTTTGTTTTGTTTTGTACCAGGAATTGAACCCAGGAGTACTCTACCACTGAGCCACATCCCCATCCTTTCTTATTTTTGATACTGGACCTACTAAATTTCTAAGGCTGGATTTGAAATTTTGATCCCCCAGCCTCCTGAATCACTGGGATTATAGGCATACACCACCATGACTGGCTATGGGAAGTATTTTTAAAGACAGGAGAGATGTCATTGTCCTTCCATTCCATCTCTTCCTGAATGGAAAGCTGATAGGATGGCAGAAGTTTGAAGTGGAAGTCTCAAAATATGACTTCCACTTCCTTTTCTGAAGTGGAAGCCATGTTTTGAGGAGGGCAGAGTAATAAGACAGAAAAGAGCTGGATCTTATTAATTATCAATAACACAACTAATTCATGTATAAAATTCAGTTCACTGGACTCATGGCTAGAAATTTTTTTTTTCTATCATAGCACACTAACAAAAAGGGTGAGGTATCACCACCACTCTAACAAAATAGAATGAGCAAAAGAGACTGTCCTGGACATCGTGTGGAGCATGTTCTTCTTGGAGCCCATATGGTATCATATACAAATTACAAAAAGGTGCTCCTTTCTCAGGATGAATATAGCTCAAAGCCAGGGTACACAGCTTTGCAAACAACATCTCTTAGATTTTATTCAGTGCACAACTTCTACAGCTATACATTTTTCCCTGACAAAAATGGTAGTTCTTATTTGTTTTTCAAATGACCCATGAGGAATTCACTTAGGAATCCTGAAAATAATCAGAATTCATGGTCAGTGGTAACTCCAGAAGTTCTGCTCTTAGGAAACTATGGTTCTAACCTTACAGATCTAATCTATCCCAATAATTCTCGGACATGGCTGGATATTGGCAGCAAGTACAATTCCCACCCACACAAATGCCTGGGCTATTAGTCCAGGCACAAAAATCCAGGTGAGCTGGAAAATTGGGGATGAATGTAATCAGCCTCTAATCAAAAGAGACAGTAATGAAATTAGGAAGAACTACATTTTGCAGGCATTTAGCAAGCCTCTAATTGCATGCTGCCTAAATTCTGGCTTATAAAGCCATTTGAATCACCATAATTAGCCTATTTTGGGAAGGCAGCATCTGAAAGCCAGAGTTTTCAGACTCATGAGAAAAATCTTCCTATAGAGTAGATGCTGGAATGAAAGTCCCAGCACATCTGCCCTTGCAGGTAAAGGAGTAGGTGGCTGTAAGGCCCTTTGGGAGCTTTGTGACATCTCAGGCCCCAAGACAAGCTTCTGGGAAAATCAAATCCAACCCAACTTTTACTCCCTTTGTCCCATCCAGACTTTAATGCAGCTTTAGAAACACTCATCTTTGGTAAAAATCATGGGAACAGGTAGAAAACATTGTTTTTATTTACCAACTAAATATGTATTGGGTGCCAACTATGGGCCAGACCCAGAAAAGAAAAAGGTGGACGGAAGGGATATCTGGGAAAATCGAATTGCAAGGCCTAGTAACACTGGGCTTTTGTTTTGAGAACAAAGTCAAGCAGTAGCATCGACCATGATTACTTGGATATCCAGTCAATAGCACCAGAAACCCCAACATGAATTTCTACCAAATGCTATGGATTCTCTATTCACAAAATTGCCCTGAGCTTGTGAGGTATGAATGAAAAAGTTGAATAAATTAGAAAAGAATACGTGGGTAAACACTAATGGTAAATGTTAACAAAGTTAACTAGCCACAATAGGGGAAAGTGGTGGAATTCCACCCAAGAGATGGAATTATGGATGGTTGTGTTTTCCTTTCCGTATACTTTATCTATTTTCCAAATTGAGGGCTTGTTACTTTTATAATTTGAAAAAAAAAACAGTTGACCAAATTATGTACATGTGTGAATACATAGCAATGAAGCCCACTATATTGCACAATTAGAATGCATCAGTTTTTAAAAATCTTAAAAAAAAAAAAAAACAGAATCAGAGAAAAGCAAAATAACATAACTACTTCAGATTGTATAAACATAGCATGTGATTTTGAGGTAGATAGCATGAATTAGGGAGGTGCTAAGCTAATGCACTGCATGGGTGAAAACAAGGAAGGAAAAATTAAGTTTTGAACAGGGAGTGTAGAGTACATGCATGATGTCCTGGGTTTAAACCCCAGCACCAAAAAAAAAAAAAAAAATTAAGAAGGTAAACTTTATGCTATGTGTACTTACCACAATTAAAATTTTATTAAATTTAGAAAAAAAACAAGTTTAGATACATATAAGTGTGTTCCTTGCAGCTTTATCAAAAGCTGAGGAACAACTTAAGAACCCATGCAGCTGCAAAAGAAAAAATGAAGAAACTCTTCATAATTAATATGTAAAGTCCTACACTTTAAAATTCTTAACACTAGAACATATAGCTATGTTACCACTGTCTTAAAAAAGATGGAAGAATAAAATAAAGGTACAATACACTTATGCTTGTTTACATATTCAAAAAGAACTCTGGAAGGAACAGAAGAAATTTATTGAAATGGCTGCATATGGCCATGGTAGTACAGGAACCAGACAAGTAAGAACAAGGATGTGTGTGAAATTTTTACTGCAAACCTTTTGTATATATATGCTTACATAGAGAGAGAAAATATACTATATTTAGAAAAAATATATATATGGTAAGGGCTTACAGTAAAAATTATATATAATCTTATAAATATTGTATATAACAATATATATGTGTAAATATGATTATATGTCATATAATTATATATTATTATAATATATTATATATCATATTATATATCATAATATATGTTTAAAATATTATGTATAGGGGCTAGGGATGTGGCTCAAGCAGTAGCACGCTTGCCTGGCATGCGCGGGGCGCTGGTTTCGATCCTCAGCACCACATAAAATAAAATAAAGATGTTGTGTCCACCGAAAACTGAAAAATAAATATTAAAAAATATTCTCTCTCTATCTCTCTTTAAAAAAAATGTGTACAGTATTTTTATATTATAAAATAATATATAATATAAATATAAAATAAATATATACTAAATATATTTAAAATATGTATAATATAATATTTATACATAATATGTTAAATATATAAGCATACCATTACATAACATATAAATATAATATGAAAATATTATATGTAATATAATACACAAAATTTTGGGGCCATGTGAATCTATGATCTTTTTAAAAATTCAATGAATAATTTGAATCTTAAAAGCACATATTTCATTATTTAGAGTAAAAATTTTTACTGACTATCTCAATCAAAGTTGGGATGTTTTCATGACTATGAAAATGCAAGGTCTCTCCAGTTTGTGCCCATTTACCAAAGGGAATACCGATGCTTCCCCTACTGGCAGCTGACAAGGAGACCTCCATTACCATCTCCCTGACCTGAGTCAAGTTGGTGCATTTACCTTATCAACAACCTTTAAGTCACAGCCAGCCTTCAGCAGGGTTTCCACCAGTTCCACATTTCCAAGATCAGCTGCTACATGCAGAGGGGTTTGCAGTCTCTGACATGAGAGATCATAAAGAAGTAACAGAAGAACATTAAAGAGGGGTAAAGACGTGCATAGTAAAAAGGGAATGTATGGGTGTGCTGTATAGGCTTGAGGAAAAATGGATACAACCATGTGTTTTTTAATGGGGACAATCATTGCAGTATTGTTATATTTTAAAATTATTATTATTATTATTATTATTAGTAGTAGTAGTAGTAGTAGTAGTAGTAGTAGTATTATCAGGGGTTGAACCCAGGGGTGCTTAACCACTCAGCAACATCCCCAACACTTTATATATTTTAATTTAGAGATGGATCTTGCTGAGTTGCCTAGGGGCCTTGCTAAGTTGCTGAGGACACCTTTGAATTCAAGATCCTCCTTCCTCAGCCTCCTGAGCCACTGGAATTACAGGCCACCATGCCCAGCTGCAGTATTATTTTTAATAGTAAAAAAAAATGAGAGGAAGTTATACATTTAACAGGGAGCCATTAGACAAATTATACTACATCTATAGTAGACAACCATTAAAAGGTTATTTCAGAACCTGGTACAGTGGTGCACATCTGTGTCCCAGCTACTCAGGAGACTGAGGCAGGAGGATCACTTGAGCACAGGAATTTGTCACCAGCCTGGGCAACATAATGAGATCCCATCTCAAGCCACAGAGAGAGAAAAACAGAGACAGAGACTGAGAGACAGGGATTTCAATGAGTTACCTAGAGTAGTCAAATTTCACAGACAGAAAGTTAAACAAACAGTGGTCACTAGGAGTTGGGGTAGAAGGAAATAACGAGTTATTCTTTAGTGGGTGTGGAGTCTCAGTCTGAGGAAATGAAAACAGTTCTGGAGGTGGATGGTGGTAATGGTTGCACAACAATGTGAATGCAATTAACATCACAGGATGGTAAGCTCAAAAACCAGTAACTTCTATTTGTATTTTACCACAATAAAAACTCAAACATTATTTTTATAGGGTTGGGGCTGTAGCTCAGTGGTAGAACACTTGCCTAGCATGGGAGGCCCTGGGTTCAATCCCCAGCACTGTAATCAATAAATAAGCATATAAGTAAATAAATAAAAGATTATTTTTACAAATAGAAAATATTTATGATGTAGTGTTAAGAATCTTAGGAGACAACAGCACTATACCTAGCTGAGTTTAATTTAAGATACATACAAAAAAAAGACAGGGAAATATAACAATGATAATGGCTAGATGAAGGGATTAGAGGTTATTTTCATTGCCTTCTTGATGCTTTTCTTTGTTCTCTAAATTTTACACATAATAATGTGAAAGGAGTGAAAGACTTATTTCTTTTGTGGGTAATCATTTTCCTATGAGGGTGTTTCAAAAGAAACGTGTGCTCTCATAAGAAAACCACTCATCTTAACCTTTCACCAAAAGTAATGCTGATGTGAAGACATTTTTCAAATACTAGGACAAAAAGGAACTTGGATATTATCGAACCCAACCCCTTAAACATAGAGGGGAAGCAACTTCTCCTGGGTCACACAGCTGGGCAACAGCAAGAAGCCCAGTACTTTCTTTCTACCAGAACACAAGGCCAACTCGCTTGAGGTGTTGACTTGATTATGAAAAAGCATTTATTAAAGGTCCACCTGTAGATGGCAGTGTGCTCCACTGGAGCTCCATCATTGAAGACTCCACCCTTTTCACAAACCTTCCAAAGGTACACACCAAAATGGAACAGAGATAAAGCATAATACATCAGATACCAATAAAATTGCATTTGGATATTAAAGCTATTAAAGTCTAGAAGACACTAAATGCACCAAAACATTAACAAGAGTTATCTTTCTTTGGTGGAGACACAAACACATTCACCTTTTTACTATCTTTATGTTATTTTGTATAAATATTTTATATGTAAAACATGAATTTTCTACTGTGGGTGGTGACACATGCCTATAGTCTCAGCTGCTTGGGAGGCTGAGGCAGGAGGATTGCGAGTTCAAAGACAGCCTCAGCAACTTAGCAAGGTTCTAATCAACTTAGCAAGATGCTGTCCCAAAATTTTTTAAAAAGAAATAAATAAAAGGGTTGGTGATGTGTTTCAATGGTTAAGTATCCCAGGTTCAATCCCTGGTGTGTGTGTGTGTGTGTTGTGTACAAATTTTCTGATTTCACATGTGTATTTTTTCTGGTCTAATAAAAAGATTGAAGTGATCAAATCTAGTTCTATAAATGCTCCTTCCCTAGACTGCATCCTGCCAGTTCTTGGAAACAGATCACACATGAACACAGGTTTTGGGTATTTAACAAACATTTTTACCCATTAGAAAAGATTCATGGTATTAACATAATCCAATAAGTAAATATATTTAATAACAAGAGGGTTTTCCCTTCACTCGATCTTTTGTGATCGTGAAAGATATAAAAACGAAGGAAGAGTTCCTGGAGGAGGAAAGAGACAGAAATGGAGATACGTCTTCCTTTAGCTCACAGCAAAAATTAACTCAGAGGTTGGAGGTGGAGAAGACCGCAGAGACCTGAGTCATGCTCTGGTTTTGCATAGGAGGAAATGGGCACCCCATGGTGCGTTAGAACAAACATGCCCACTGCATATAAATAAATGCCCTATGCCCTAACTTGCAGGGCATAGCTGGGGTTTCCTTCTCCTGACATCCACTGGAAGATGGCAGCTCAGCCCCAGAGAGCAGCATGGCCAGACAGCTCCGCTTGGCTCTGTTGTTCTACCTAAAACTCTCATTTTCAACCAGTGACAGATTGATAGCTTTTAGGAGGCATTTGATTCTGCTCCCTTTGATTGAATTCCTGGTCATCAGTGTATTCCAAGAGGTCTTTTTTGCCTTCGGGCAAAGCAAGATACATTTACCGTCTCTAATGTAGAAACAAAGCTTCCTTCTTGTGGGGAAGGGCTCTTGGCCAAGGACAACATTTCACACATTTCACACAGCAGGAGTGGCTTTTGATTTAAAGGGCCTCTGGCAATTTACCTCTGAGCTACTGTTTATCACAAGTGCTACAAGTGCTACAGCTGTTCAATGTGAACAATCTGATCATGGACTGGCTAAACCCCAGTTACATCTTTTGAAAGAGAAAGTATGAGGGTGTAATGGAAGTTACAGAAGAAAAAAGGATAAAAAAAGACGCACATGCTTCTCCCAGGAACCTTTAAGGCAACTTGAACTCCATCAGAACTCCCCATAAATGCACAACTGTGTTGAAAAATAAGAAAATAAACTCTTTGGATTCTGATTTGCTTGGCTTACCTGATTTAAGATGTCAATATCATGCTGTGCACTTAATAAGCTGTTTACCACTGTGACATGGTTGTTGATAACTGCTAAATGAAGAGGGGACTCCTTAGGCTGCAGAAATAAGAAAAATTTTCAAATTCAAAAGATTCTGGTTTCAACATTCAAATCACAAAGCGACTCATTTCAGCAGACATTTCCTGATCTTCTCTGAGTACCAAAATTGCTCAACCCAGTGGTGAGCACATAGTTAAGAGTTCTGCAAATATTATCATTCTGAGGGCTGTATGTGAAGCAAGCCAGCTCACCAGCAATCAGCTCTCCCCATCCACTGTTCTGGAACTATATACTGAGCACTTAGTATGGGCCAGTCTCTTTTCAGAATGCCAGGGATTTAGTAGTGACCAGAGCCCATTCTCAGAAATCTTCTAATTTACTGGGGCAAACAAATGTTCTTTTTGCTTTTTTTTTTTTAGAAAGTCACATGAATATGTAATGAAATTGTGATAAGTGTTTGGAAGGAAAGGTCAAAAGTGCTGTGAAGGTATGCTTGGTGGTTGGGGAAGGGTTGACCTTTCAGGAGGACAGAAAATGCTTTCCTGAAGAACCAACAGCTGACCTCAAATATGAATAAGGAAGTACTAAACAGGTTGAACTGCAGGACTTCTCAGAGCCTTCAAAGAGCCAAAAGACAATAGAAACAGCCACAGAAGGGGAAATGTATACACATTCAGCATTTCCTGAACTGATATGATCTAAAGCCCTCAATCCCTTGAATGTCTTGCAGAACCGGTATCTCCACTTACTCATGCGCTAGGTTCTCAGGTTCAGCCTTCCTGCCTCCACAGAGTCCAGCCACAATGTATTCATCAAACCTTTTGAAGCCTTCTCCCTGTTTGTCTCCTTTGTGGCTAAACTGTCTATCTTCTGAGCTTATGACCCCTCTCACCCATCTCTACCCTGGCTTCTTACTACCCTTCAGACTACAGAAACAGCCCCATCACCATCACACACTTTGCCTCCAAGCTTCCCTGCTGCCTCACCTACCCAGCTGCACAGGCTGCAGAGGCACAAGAGAAAACATGACTCAGGGAGGAGACAAGGAAGCTGGAAGGGAGTAAGAGGTAGGGGAAAGTCGATGAAGTGGAGAGGGGGGGCAAAAACAATTAGGGCAGGAGAGGGGTGGGGAAGGAGCATCCGGTGAGGGTCATGAGGGAGGGAGGGGTGCAGGTGCAAGAGAGCTTGGGCAGAAGATCCAAGGAGACTGTGTGCAGGGGTAGGGGCATGGTAGGAGAGACAGGAGCAGAGTGAGTGGAGAGAGGGGACACAGATGCATGCGAGAGCCAGCTATTAGGACAGAAGAGTGCAACGTCCATCAAGTGTAACAGGTGATAACGATAAGCATCAGTTGGGCGCATTCAACACATTCTCACAATGTACTTACTACACACTTCCCCCCAGCACTAGGGAAACTGTCTTAAACAGTAGGTTAACTGACAGCTTTTCAGAAACCATGTCATTCACGGCAATTCTAGCACTCGATTTTATATTCTCCACTTTATACATTAGACACGGAGAGGATCAGTAACTTTGGCAAGGCCATAGAGCAAGAAAGTGGGAGAGACCAGAATTGAACCAAGACCTTCCTGACTTCCATATGCAGCAGACTCCTTCTCAGGAGACAGGGGAAAACAGATGGAAGAGAGATGGAGTGAGTTGGCAAGTTTCACCAGCACACAGAGGAAGAGGAGAGGAAAGGAGGGGCAGGTAGGGCTGCTGCCTGAGCAGATCAGAGGCTGGCTGAGGGGGAAAAAGGAGAAGATGGCACTGAGGAAAGCTTGTGGGTGCCATCTGAGGGTGAGGCTGCATAGGCCTCCTTTGTTCAGGAATACTTCCTCCCTTGAAGCTCTAAGCATGAACACAGAGAAAGCATCCTTCACCTCAAAGAAGCAGGCAGCATCCTTCTTGCCAGGGCCACCCGCCTTGTGGCGCCCAGCTCCTCCTGAGAAACAGGAAGCATCCTTGGCCTGAAACCAGTTAGTTCAGAGCCAGTTTCCCTAACTCCATGCTCCAAAAACCATCAGACAGGGTTTAAATCACATCCCTTACTCTCAAGTTAATGCAGTAAATAATAATGTCTCAGCAAGATCTGAGGAAATAATATTCTCACAAGAGAAACAAGAATACAGTGAAAAATAAAGGAAAGCTTCCTGTCCAATTCCAGCACAGAGGGCCTTTGTTAATTCTACCAAAGCCAATTCAAACTTCAGAAAACCTAAATCATTATAAAGGATTGTCTTTCACAAGAAAAACAAGATCACTCAGCAAGATGGAAAAATTATCACTCTTCTTCATGTTTACAGCAGCTTCATTTCCCAGACTGATGAGATTCCAACAAGAGTCACGGCATCTCTAGACGCACGAGAAAGTTTTATTGCAGCGAATATAAATATTTAAAACACAAAGATTTCATTTTGCTCTGGAACTTCAGTGACTTTCTAAAATTCATCCCTGAGATTGTATTTCTCAAGATTAAGACTTAGCCTCCAAAAACAGTCAGTCAGGCTTCCCAGAAAGAATCCCTCCCTTGTGAAACATCTCATCCCACACATCTATCTGTGAAGGACATCTCCCTGGCCGCCAGCCTGGGGCGCCAGGACCAAAACCTGTGTAAACTAGAATAGACTCACTTCCATCCTCTGGTGCAGATCGATGTTCTCACTGAGAAGAAAGTTGACAAGGGATGTGTGGCCATTCCGGGTTGCAGTCTGCAAAACACTGACATTGAGCTGCAAGAGAGAGGTCGAGAGAGCAGGGAGGATCCCCCATCAAAACCCAACATGCTATGCAGTGTTCATCATGCGATGAATAATTAGTATAATGACAAAATACAACTATTTTGAAAAGGAAATCCAATGTGTTACCAATTATTTGGGAGGGTGGGCAGAGACTGTTACCTCAAAGTGTCTCCCATTAAGCTGTCAGAGTTCAGGAACATTTGTGCAATGGACTACAAGTATCCCCTCAAAATACATATGGTGAAACCCTAATCCCAATTGCCACACATCTTTTGGAAGTTGGGCCTTTGGAAGGTGATAAGGTCATAAGAATTGAGCCCTGGTGAATGGGATTCATGCCCCTATTTTAAAAAAAAAAAAAATACAACCAGAGCACTTTCTAGTCCTCTTTCTGTTATGTGAGGGCACAACAAACAGCTGTCCATAAACTAAGAAGAGCACACTCACTAGAACTTCACCCAACTAGCTCCCTAACAGACTTCCGGCCTGCAGGGCTATGAGAAATAGCCCTGTTTGTTGTTAAAGCCACCCAGTTTGATGGTATTTTCTTATAGCACCCTGAGTGCTAAAGTTAAGACAAATTTGCTGCAGGTAAATAAGAGTTAAATCCCTGCTTGGAGAAGTAGGAAGTGAATTAGAACCAGGTCGACTCTCTACACTTCCCAGCAAATGCCTTCCTTGAGTGAAATAGGTAACTTGGTTATTGGTCTCCAGAAGGCCTCAGTGGGGGTTGAAGTTGTGGCTCAGGGGTAGAGCACTCGCCTAGCATGTGTGAGGCCCTGGGTTTGATCCTCAGCAACATATAATTATAAATAAAAAAAATAAAGGTACTGTGTCCAACGGTAACTAAAAAATAAAACGTTAAAATGATTTCCTCCCTCCCTGTCTCTGTTGACTACCAGATCTCCTCTTTGCCAGGTACAGCTTCACAGTTTAGTATGATTTCCACCCTTGGGAAGGACTGCCTCTCTGTCCTTTTACCTGTCTCCTTTAGCACCTTTTTTCTACTCTGCTTCCAGCTGCCTCCTGAGGCTTCCCTAAGCTCACTATCTGCACTTAGCACCCAAGCTAGATGGCACCCTGTTCCAGGGCACAGCCTGCTCTTGGTAATCCTTGAACTTCCAACCTGCCCAGCATGGCACCTTGCAATAATGCAATTAGTTGTTGACTGATCAACCATAAGACTGCCACAAAGTATTTTCAGGTGCTCCATAAAAGGGTACTCTAGGGCGGGGGTTATGGCTCAGAGGTAGAGCACTCACCTGGTGTGAGTGAGGCACTGGGTTTGATCCTCAGCACAACATAAAAATAAAATAAAGATGTTGTGTCCACCTATAACTAAAAAATATATTTTTTTAAAAAAAGGGTACTCTAGAAAACTGCTTTCCCTAAATGGCTGCATTGGTATCCCGTCCCACATGCTCTGTTGCAATGTGACTTTGCCATTCTCCCTCAGGAGGGAGGGTTTGCTTCTTCACTCTCTTGAATCTGAGTAGACTCTATAACTGCTTTGGCCAACAGAGTATGGTAGAAGTGATGGCATGACCCCTAATCAGGCTGGCAGCTTCTGCTCTCTGCCTCTTGCGATAATTCCTCTTAGTCCAGATGCTATGGTGATGTAAGAAGGCTCAGGCACACTGAGGTTCCATATGTTGGTGCTCAGGTCACGAGCCCATGGCGAGCTCCCAATAGAACGAGCATCAACTGCCAGAACCACAACCTTGAATTAAGGCCATTGCAATCCACTCCCCCCGCCCCCCCCACACACAAAAATATTTCCACAAGGACATTTGCCCAACAACTGTCTATTTAATCTTAGACTGCAGCCACCTTGTTATTAATTCGAGTAGCCAAAGATTATTGTTTCAAAATATTTTATGTAATCCTTCTCATTTTGCCTTTAAAAATTTCCCCTGGCCTTAATCTCTTTGAAAAAGCACATAATTTACTTCTATGGCACACATCATCCCATTGCAATGCTCTGCTATCCCATATAAACTTCTTCTTTAGAGAATCTTTCTCCTATGCCATTTGGGTTAACACCACAAAGCTATGGAATATAATACACACTAATGTTTCAAGCCACTGGGCTTTGGGTTGTTTTGCTATGAAGCAATAGGCAACTGGAACAGATGTTAACAGGAATGATATGTATATCTCTGACTAACAGAATCCTAGCTTGGGAGGATGCTAATTCTTATGTGACCCAGAATGAAGTGGCTTATCAAGTATGGGCTCCTCCATCTTCATCTATAAAAATGGCATAACCACCTACATTTGTTTTCTCTGCTGCTATAACAAACTGCCACAAACTTAGTGGCTTAATAGGAATGTATTATAATTCTGGAAGTCAAAAAGTCTGAAATGGATTTCACTGGGGTCAAAAAAAAAAAAGGTGTTTTATTGAAGACTGTGTTCCTTTCTGGAGTGAGAATCAGTTTCCTTGCCTCATCCAGTTTTTAGAAGCCTCCTACATTCCTTGGCTCACACACCCTTTTTTCCATCTTCAAAGCCAGCAGTGGTTAGCTGGGCTCTCCTCACACTCATCATCCTGACCTCCTCACCTGCCTCCCACTCCTACTTCAAAGGACCCATTACATGAGGCCCATCTAGATGATAACTCAGAATAATCTCATTTTAATATTTGCTGATTTTTAACCTTAATTCCATCTGAATTCCCCTTTGCTAAATAACCTAAATATTCATAGGTTCCAGGGCTTATGTGGACATCTCTGGGGCTGGGGAGATACCTATCACAACATCCTACCTCTTTCTCTCAAACTACAGTAACCTGGGAAGATAAATGAACTAGGAAATGTGTACAGTAATCATAACTACCATTTTATTCATTCTACAAAAATTATTGAGCACCTATTATGTGTCAGGCAGTATGTTAGATAGTAGAGGGATATGTTGGTTAAAAATAATTTTTAAAAATATTTTCTTGTATTGGTCAATGGACCTTAATTTTATTTATTTACTTATTTATATGTGGTGCTGAGAATCAAACCCAATGCCTCACACATGCCAGGCAAACACTCTACCACTGAGCCACACCCTTAGCCCTGGTAAACAAATTTGATAAGATCTATGATATTTCATCCCAATGGAGGTAAACAATCAATTGGTCCAGATTGGTAGACTGGAAGATCAGTAAATCAGGAGATTTAGAATAAACCTATTTAATAGATTCTGGATATTTATTTAAGAATAATAGTTATAAATGCTATAATGAGAAGTGAGGGAACATGACTGGATGGCTGTTTTCCAGTGAGTGACCAAGAAAACTTTCCTGGATAAGGGGACACTTCAATCAGAATGGTCAGAAGTGCCCCCACTGGGAAGATCCAAGGCTACCTAAAGCAGGAACAAACTTTTCAAGAACTCAAAGCCAGATTCCTACAGCCGGAGGAGCTATGGGAATCTGCAGCATGCTACCTGTGAGACACTACAGACATGTGTAGGACCCACAGATTTTTTAAGAGGTAAAGGAATATGTGAAACCTAAAATTATATGTATTAGTTCCAAGATACCAAAAGAAAACCATGAAATTGAAGTGAATAAATATTTAAGCAACATCTTCATACTTTATTGATTGTTAAATGTAATATTCATAAAATATTCATTGCATTTGTAAACAATTTTATAGGTTACATTTTTTCACCTTCTTCAATTTCCAATTATACACAGAATTTTAAGAAACCAGAGTCGATCATAAATTGGGTGCTTATTGTAGCCAAGTAATTGTAAAAGCCAAAAATAAAAAAGCCCTTTAGATAACTAACAGCAAAACAAAAATTATTTAAAGTGGAATGAGGGGGGCACTTAAATATATTTGATAAGATGTGGGGTAGGGCCTTTAGAAATCTGCATTCTTAGGGTCTACAAAAGTCCTAAGTGAACACCCAGACAGTTAGCTAGGCCCTGGGAAACCCCTCCATTTAGCACAAATGGAGGAAGCCTGCTATCAACCAAATCCATAATCTTACTCCAATTACCTCCTCAGAAATGACTCCACTATGTATTCTCTCTCCTTAGTGATAGGGAGAGGGCAAGAGAACACAAAAGCAATCTCTTGGAAACCAAGACAAATCAGTGCCACCAAGTGAAATATTTCCAAGATCAAACACATCAATCACCTACAGAAATGAAAGCAAAACAAGTCCAACACATCTGTGATAACATTTGTACAAGCTGCTGGCTTTTTTGCGTCACACTGCTTGTTTCCCTGGGATTTTCTCTGGGATGGCAAAAATGGATCTAGGCAGTGGTGGTGGTAGGTTACTGACCTGGGAAATGTGCTAATGAACTTAGGCAGAAACTCTAGAAGAAACTGCATTAGCCAGCTTTCCATTACTAAAATTAAGTACTCGAGGCAAGCCAAATTATAAGGAAAAAAAGATGTATTCAGCTCAAAATTTTTGAGGCTAGATGTCGTGGCTTCATCATATCATGGCAAGAGTATGTGTTTATCTCAGTCTACATGGTCTCTCTCTCTCTTCTTATAGAGCTATTAGGATACAAACATTACCAGAATACCATCACGCCAGTGAGCTAAGTGATTATCACTTACCAAAGACCACATCTGTAAACATTATAGTTAGATTAAATTTCCACCCACCTTAATACCATTAACATAAGACTTTGGCAATTAAATTTCTGCATGAGCTTGGGGGCTAATGAGGGATGGGGTGGTAAATCATATTCAAACCACAGCACTAGTAAAAGCTGAGAATGGACTTCTGACAGTTTCTATCTGCCTAGAGGCTACTAACTAAGCACCCGAGGCCACAGCTATAAGGATGTGGACAATGGAGATGATGAAGTCTTAGTCCAGTGGGGAGAATGTTTGCCCATGCATGTGAAAATCATTACAAAACAAAATATCTATGAGAGCAAAATAATTAAGCAAAATAATTAAATATGAGAGCAGGTACAGAACAATGGAGCAAGCCCAAGAGAGTTTTACTAAGCAGAGAGGCCTTCCCCAGGGACTTGCAGGTGGTTACAGATTGGGGATAGGGGCAGGAGACAGGGGTATTGTGTAACAACTAAACAACAACACAGCTCTTCACATGCTGAATATTCCATGACTCCAGAAATTCTTGATGCTGTGTTTGTTTATTGTGTCAGTAACCTTTCAACGTCAGTAAAAAGCAATTTACTATCTTCATTTTCTATTCTCTCTTACAATCCTTAACCATTTAAATATAAATCTACTGTTATTGTATTAATACTTACTATATACCATATATTGTTATTTTAATTTTATTTATTATATATATTTTTATATGAAATATATTTTCAGTATTTATAATTATAATTTTAATGGCTACATAATTAAAAAAAAATAGATATAACTGGAGTTGTAGCTCAGAGGTAGAGTGCTTGCCTAGGACATGTGAGGCTCTGGGTTCAATTCTCAGCACCACATATAAATAAGTAAATAAAGTAAAGGTCTATCAACAAGTTAAAAAAAAAGATATACCAATTTTTTATTCCAGCCTTCTCCTACCACTCATTGCATATATAGGTTGTATCTAATTCTTTGGCTACTGATAACAAATCCATCATCTATCTTAATATATGTAGATAGATTATTCCCTTAAAATAATTTCCCATACATAAATAAAAATAAAATGTCAAAATGCTTTTCAAAAGGGTTGTATGAAAGTATACTCTACCAGCAGACTGTAAGGGAATAAAACATTACCTATTTGGGACTTTATTCTTATTCTAGTGTTTAACTTGTACCTTTTTGAAAAGAAATTGTTTACACATTATGCTGATATAAAGATCCTAAGATATCAGCAATTAAAATAATAACAACAACCAGGCGTGGTGGCATATACCTGTAATCCCGGTGAACTGGAAGGCTGAAGCAGAAAGATTGCAAGTTTGAAGCCAGCAATTTATCGAGACCCTATCTCAAAATTAAATATACAAAGGGCTGGGGATGTAACTCAGTGGTAGAGTATTGCTGGGTTCGATCCCCAGTACCAAAAGCAAATAAATAAATAAATAAATAAAACAAGATACAGAACAGTATATATAGTATATGGTGTGCTACCATTCATGTCATATCAGTGTATGTATGAGTATGCATTTATTTAGTCAAGTCACACTTTCCACATGAATGCATAGAAAATTCCTGGAAGACTGAGTAAACTAGTGTTGATTTTAGTTTCAGAGAATGAAACTGACCTGTGAGGTTGGAGTAAGATACTTTTTATCATACACCATTTGGTTCTATCCAAGTTTTTTGTCATGAGTTATTTTCATCATAATTTAATACTAATTAGGAAAAAAAAACAGAAAAAGAAAATAAACTATCTGAGGTCAAGGCCACCGCTGTGGTTAAAAGTGAAGGCACTGGAGTCAGAATGGGTTCGAATCCTTGTATTGCCATTGACTAGTTGTCTGATCTTGGCTGAGTTCCTGTTGTGGTTTAGATATAAGGTGTCCTCCAAAAGCTCATGGGTGAGACAATGCAACAAAGTTTAGAGGGAAATGACTGGGTTAAGAGAACCTTAACCTGATCAGTGCATTAATCTACTAATAGGGATTAACTGAGTGGCTGGTAGGGTGTGGCTGGAGGAAATAGGTCACTGGGTGTGTACCCTTGGGGTTTATATTTTGTCTATGGTGAGGGGAGTGGTGTCTCTGCTTCCTGGTAGCCATGTCCTGAGCTGCTTTCTTCCACCACACTCTCCTGCCATGATGTTCTGCCTCACCTTGGACCCATCCATCAATGGAGCAATGGAGCCATCCATCAATGGACTGAGACCTCTGAAACTATGAGCAAAATAAAGTTTTTCTCCTTTAAAATTGTTCTTTTGGTCACAGTAGGAAAAAAAAAAAAAACCTGACTAACACAGTTCATTAGCTTTTCAAATTATAGCTATCTGTTCTTTTAAAAAGTGAAGATAATAGTCTTGAGAGTTTCAAAGGCTCTTGCAGCATCACTAATACAAAAGTACTCTGTGTTTAGAAGGTGGCACCATCCTGCCTTCTTCAGGCCCCAGGCTTGAGTTGATCACTTGAGTTTTCACACAATCAACTTCTATTTTTTTTTTTTTTTTAACATCTACAGTGTATGAAACAGGAATGTGTTAGTTGCTATGGAGAAAACAAAGTAGAGTAAAAGTGCCTGTCTTTAAGATGTGACAAGTACTTGCTCCTTTTGTCCAGTTTTCATTTATTCCTTCCCCAGATGAATGGGAGGAATGGCATTGCTTTTGAGGAGATGTGAATGGAGAATGTCAGAGGTAAATCATTCTTACCCAAAACAAAACATAATATAAACATTAATTCTACAAGAACCCAGTGAGTGATCAATGCGGGGCCAGAGTTACCAAAGAACCATCTAAGTCCCCCACCCACTGTGTAAGTGAATGGAGCCCAAGGCACATACTTTATTTGGAATGTTGATATCACTTCCTGCTGCCAGTAGCACTTTGCTGCATTCTTCATGACCTCCTTCAACTGCCAAAAAGAATGGTGTTTCTCCATTCTGACAAAAGAGAAAATAAGTTAAAAATTAAATGACCCTTGCAGTGGAATGAAATCACTTTGAGAAACAGTGTGCTTTCTCTATACCTTTTGTACTTTTTTTTTTTTCACAATGAGTTACGTTCTTTCTTTTTTTAAATTTTTTTATTAGTTGCTCAAAACATTAAAATGATCTTGACATATCATACATTTGATTCAAATGGGGTACGTAATCTTAATCTTATTTTTCCACGTGTACAGATTGCAGGATCACATTGGTTGTACTTTATTTTTTAAAATGGATATCATTCAGCATCTATGTGCCAACATATACTGCCAAGATGATATGCTTTGGCACAGCCAAATCATACAACAATCTTGTGAGGTCAGGGTTAATATTATCTTCATTTTACAGATCAGAAAACTAAACCTCAGATTAAAACTGACAAAGCCAGGACATGAGTCCAGTGTTTGACTTCAAAGCTGGCACTGTCTACTCTATTTAAGACTTTTCATCCACCATTCATAATTAACCTCTACTAACCTTTCTATCAAACACTTATTAGGCTATATGAATTGGGATTGGAAAGATGGATTGGACACAGATCCTGCCCACAAGAAAGTAACAGACTATTAAGAAAGATAATTTTGGGAACAAGGAATTATAATGCAGTATGAAACATACAAAATTAGAAGTACAATTGCACCAAGTAACAGCTTGAATCTTTACAAATGATTTCAAATGTTTCATGTTGTTTAAAAAGCAATATTAGTCTTTTAAAAAGTGATTCAGTACTTCAGTTTTCTGAAACTTATGGTAAATGAAAGTGGAAAAAAGTTGAGAGTTTTGTTTAGACCAAAACATAAAGGAAAAAGAAATAATTGGTCTCACGTAATAGCTGCTTGGATATGTCCCCTTCCTCATGCAAACTCTTTCCTAAAATCATGAAAGAAATGCAGAATTCCTTCCCCACTTTTTAACCATTTACCCCTAAAACATTATCCTACTTAACAAGTGCATTTGGTAAGTCCATAGGTTGTACTTGTAGCTGATTAGGAGTAAGCAATCATGTTAACAGAGAGGCAGGAGCACAGAACCAGTGCTCTGATCTGACAAAGTGGGAATACTGCACCACAGTGCCTAAGGCCTGCAATCTACCTAAAAAGGAATCACTCTGCATAATCTGTCTTCTCATTTTTCCAGGAAAAAAGATGCCAAAAGGCAAATTCCAAAGGGAAAAATATTTGCAAAAAAAAAAAAAGGAAAAATGAATATATGATTACATGTCCACTGTAATTCTACATCATGTACAACCAGAAGAATGAGAAGGTATGCTCCATTGACATATGATATATCCAAAATGCATTGTACTGTCATGTATACTAATTAGAACAGATAAAAATAAGGAAAATAAGGAATTCACCACTTTGATATATCAAGAGCCTAGTCAATGTTCATATTTTTGACCCAAAAATCAACCTCTAAGAACATACCCAAAGGAAAGAGTAAGAAATTCAAACCAATGTTTATATACAAAGAGTTTCTTGACAATATAAAAAAGACTGAAATAAACTAAATGTCCAAGAGCCAAAGCTTACTTAAATGAATTCTGGGCATATGCTAAAAACATATTTGTGTTTAAACATATATGTGTTATACACACACACACACACAACACATGCAAATACATACATACACATCACATATATTCTTTTAAAAATGTATATTTTAAATATATACACACACATAACACAAAGAAAACTGAAAGGGCAAAATGATGAATATAAGTTGAATATAAGATAATGTAATATAATACAAGATGAATATAAGATAATTCTTTAGTGTGAAAAAATATAAAACTACTATTTATGTTTACTTTTTTCTCAAATTAAAAAAAGTAGAAATATTTTAGCATCACATTTTACAGGCTGTGGCACTAATATCTTTGTCTTCCTCCAATTCCATTCTTGAAGCTGTTCCTCTGACTCTTCCCCATTTAAGTCCTGAGTCCAGCTGGAATGAGTATTTCCACATACCTCATTGGTCTCATTGACTTCCTGCCACTGAGTTAGCAGCACCTGAACTGCAGGACTGTGGCCATGCATTGCAGCCAGATGCAAGGCCGTGTTTCCTTCCTGCAACAGAGACACAATGCAGGTAGAATCTCCTGTGCCAAGGAGCACACCCCTCCAATTGTCAGGGCTGCAGGGCTGCAGTGGGACTTTTAGAAGCTTTCTTTTTGGTTAAAGCCACAGACCAGAATGTGGGCCACATTATCTACAGTTTTTTTAAGATTTGTGTATTTTTAAGTTTTAAATGAAGACATAGCTAAGTGGACCAGTAAGGAAAAAAAATCCATTGATGCTCCTTGTTCACCTTTCTTATCAGTTTGCTAGCAAAATGTGGGAGAATAAAAGTAATTCCACATAATCCATGTGAGGGTGAACTAGTTAAAGATTTCTCAGAGGTAATTTTAGTAACATATATCATATCATATGTTAGAAAATAATTTTATTTTCTTAATTTTATTTTTTATTTTCTACTTTTTTGGTACCAGGGATTGAATTCAAGGGCTCTTAATTACTGAACGATATCCCCAGCCTTTTTATTTTTTATTTTGAGACAGGGTCTCACTAGGTTGCTTACAGCCTCGCTAAGTTACTGAGGCTGGCTTTGAACCTGCTATCCTCCTTCCTCAGTCTCCTGGGAGTACAGGTGTGCATTACCACAGCCTGCTTCAAAAGAATTTTAGAAATGTAGAACCCTTTACCCACAATTCCACAATATAGGAATTTCTCTTAAGAAAATCATCAAAGATGTTCATATAGGGCTGGGATGTGGCTCAGTGGCAAAGTGTTTGCCTTGCATATGTAAGGCACTGGGTTCGATCCTCAGCACCACATAAAAATAAATAAACAAAGTAAATATATTGTGTCCATCTATAACTAAAAAAAAATTTAAAGATGTTGATATAGATACAGATATCTACCCTGGTGTTTTTCCCTTCCCAATTATGTGAGATTTGAGTCCACAGCAGACCTCAGGGGAGGAGGGGAGAGGGTTGCAGTTGACAGTGGGAAAGTATCCACATAGTCAACTGAATTCAAAGCATTTATGGAACAAAACTGCCAATCTGGGTAATCCACAGCAAAACTGAATGGATTTCACCTGGATGGTTCAAATATCCAAATCTGTTGTAGGCCAAAATGCCATCACCAAATCTACACACCAATTGTTACTACCCTTTCAGCAAAGAAATCAAAATCCAGCTCACCTTGTCCTTTTCCAAAGTATGCAGATTGAGAAAGATGAGTTTTTCTATCATTTCAACGTGGCCTCTCTCGGCTGCCAAAAGAAATGGTTTCCTTCCTCTCTGAAAATAAATCACAAACTCTAGCATTTATTACACACTTGACAACATTTTAAGGGTAACGAGGTGGTCAGCAAGGTCCTTCTGGCCATAGCATTTCAAACTACTTAGGGGAGGGAGTTGACAAGATTTCTGACCCCAAATCAGATTCAATTTTGGGCTGTCACTCAAAACATGGACTCAGTTTCATGGTAACAAAGAGAAGCACTGTTCAAAAGAGACCCTCCCAGGCTGAAAGTTTTCTCTGATATGCGGATGCTAATTCACATTGGGGATGGCTAGGGAAGAAAAGAGTTACTTTAGATTAGGTAGAAGGGACTGAAAGGAGGGGAGGGGTTTGGGGGTAGGAAGGATAGTAGAATGAATCAGACATTATTACCCTATGTACATATATAACTATATGACTAGTGGGATTCTACATCATGTATAACCAGAAGAATGAGAAAATACTCCATTATATATAATGTATCAAAATGCATTCTACTGTCATACATAACTAATTAAAACAAATTTTTAAAAATTTTAGAAATAAGAATAAGAGAATAAAATAAAAGAAGAAGAATAGAGCCTCCCAAGCATCAGAGGAGGTGCTTCCTCACAGCCAGAAGACAAGATTCCATTTTAAATATAGCAAAATGATAACGGTCACATGCCACATCAGGCCAGTCAATCAGAGTCATCCGTGGGTTTCTTTCTTTCTTTCTTTCTTATTTCTTTTTCTGGACACATATTATTTTTACTTTGGTGTCATCAGCTAAGCTATCAGTAACTAGCACAGTGCAAAGCAAACTGAAAAGTAGAAAGAGATTAAGAGCCCTGTTGATGGGGCTGGGGATGTGGCTCAAGCGGTAGCGTGCTTGCCTGGCATGCGTGTGGCCCAGGTTCGATCCTCAGCACCACATACAAACTAAGATGTTGTGTCTGCCGATAACTAAGAAAAAAAATAAATATTAAAATTCTCTCTCTCTTTAAAAAAAAAAAAAAGCGCCCTGATGATATCATTTGAGTTCCTGGATTCAGGTATACTTGAGCCATTCATATGACTGCTTTGACTGAAACAATAAAGCCTTTTTTTTTTCTCCTTAAAATAGTTTGGGTTGGGTTTCTGTCATGTCACTGAAGGGCTTCCTTAAAGCAACTTCCCTACGTCACAGAACTATGAGAGTAATTTAAATGTGCACCAGGGTATCATTTTAGGTTCATCTAAATACTTCAGACCCAAGCAATTATCACAGGCCACATTTGGCAGCAAACTGCTCAGAAAATGTAGAACAGAAGCTGCAGCTTATTGATGTCAGCAGTGCCTCTTCATATCATGGTCCACACAGCTGTCCAGGAGTTATTGTCTTTGGCCCTTCAGGTGACAGCTTAGTTGCAAAGTGACTTAGTTGTAAAAGCCACATTGCATGGGTGTGGGAGCCACCTCAGCTTAGAAGGCCCACAGGAACAAATGTTTCTTATAACCATCCCTTGGGTGCACCTTCCAGGGTCCCCATAAGACATGTTGCTGGTTACAACAATCACTATATACAAGAAAAATCCAGTCTGGCTTCCTCGGGTACTTAAAATTCATCTTTAGCTCCTCCCAGTCCAGATATAATGCACTAATTAGGAGTCCTTTTATCAGAAGCAATGTTGCTAAGTAAGGTAGTTAATCTTCTATCTTTACATACTTTGCAAGGACACAAGCCAGAAAGTTAACCAAAGTTTAAATTTGCATGCAGCAGGTGAAGCGTTTTTGTTAGTTCTTTACTTACAGAGACCATAAACACTGTGAGCGTGCTGTGTGTGCCCTTTTTAGCATGTATGCCCTGCGTGGACATTTATTGCTTTTGCCCTTATTTCTTCTAGCAATAGCACTTTTGTTTTCCTCTGGAGAACTCCCCACAAAACACACACACACGCACACACACACACGCACGCACACATGCGCCATTTGGTGCAATTAGTGCTGCCAACCACCAGGTCTTACCTGTCTGCCTCCTGTCCCATGAGGTGATCACATAATCCATGTTGATCATGTATCCACAGTGATTGTTTCAGTATGAAGCATATGATTCAAACAGGGCCAAACAATTATTTCTGAGATTTGTGTGTCAACATTTGATGAGAGAGGATTTTTCTTTCTTACTGATAAAATCCACAAGGATATAAACCTGAGGCTGCTAATAGCCACCTTTCCCATTGTGTGAAGAGTATATCTATGAATAATGACAATACATAGCCAACCAAAGTCTAGGAGAGAAGAAAAACTGGATCCAGTCAAGCCTGAAACCATTCAGATACACCCTCAAACACTTTAGTTAGGAGTTAATAAATTACCTGTATTTCTTAATCTAGAATAAGATGGAGTTTTGTTGCTTGTAACAGAAAGGATTCTAATACATCTTTATTGGTTTGGGGATAGAATTAGTCTACTTTTCATTGCTATAATGAAATTCCAAACGCTGGATATGTTATAAAGAAAAGTTAATTTTGGTTCATGGTTCTAAAAGTGCAAGGTCTAGGGGCCTCATGTGGTAATGGCCTTCCTGCTGACAGAGTCCTGAGGCAGTGCATAGGGTCCTATGGCAAAAGATAGGAAATGTGTGTCTCCCTCTATGCAAAAAACCACGAGGACTCAATCATGGAGATTCCATGCAATGACCTTATCTAGTCTTAATAACTTCACAGAGGCTCCCCCCTCTAAACATCAGTTAGATTAAGTTTTCACCCTTTTAATACCATTAGCATTTTACTCTGAGGATCATATTCCTGAATGAGTTGGGGGGTTGGTAAATCATAACCCACTGGAAGGATCAGAGATCTGTTCAACTTTAAAATAACATTTCTCTTTTACCTTGGTTGCTACAAAGCTTTGTATCTTTACATAGCTAAATAAAGAGATAGTATCCACTCCCAAAGTCTAAGACATGGGAGGTTCTGAGAAGACTGCAGTTACTACAGATGAAGCATCTTCCTCTCCAAGAAAATAGCAATGACTTTGAACTTTTAGTGCCTTTTAAAAGTGTAATCATCAGGGACTGGGGTTGTGGCTCAATGGTAGAGTGCACACCTAGTGTAGGTGAGGCACTGGGTTCAATCCTCAGCACCACACTGAAAAATAAATAAATAAAAATAAAGGCCTTGTGTCTACCTACAACTAAGAAAAAATTTTTAAATGTAATCATCAAGAAAAAAATTGTAAAAACCAAAATATACAAAATAAGAATGTTTACTATCTTGTAAGTACATCAAAAGGTAACATAGCACTGGGGATATAGATCAGTTGGTAGAGTGCTTGTCTTGCATATACAAGGCTCTGGGTTCAATCCTCAGCACCAAAAAAAAAAAAAAAAGTAGCATAAATTAAGATGAGGTGATAGTGAAATGATATAAATCTTTTCTCCCAACTAGTACATGTTATTAGGTAAAATAACAACAGGAATTTCAAAGACTTATGCATTTTTCAAAAAAAAAATAGTTTCTTCTTTTTAGGAAGAAATTGACACAGGCTATGCTGTATTGAAACATACCTCTGTCTTAGAACAAGTCACCTCAAGGTAACTCTGACTCAGCCTGACCTAAACCCCCATCAATACTCAGTTGTCAAGAAAAGAAATCCCAAACACTCCATCTTTATGAGAAAAGAAATTGTTATCTAGGACTGAAAACACCTTAAAGGCCCTTCCCTAATCCCCCCTTCATCACTTTCCTATGTACACAGGCTGTAAATGGGGTCTCAGTCTCCACTCCGCCCTGTGTAGCTGCTGAGCCACCTCTCCTCTCTCTCTATTTCCTTCTTTCAGTTCTTAAACATTTTGTTTGAGTAGGGCTGTCTCCTAGGACTTCCTTCATTTGGAAGGCAGACTCTTCAACCAGGAAGATAAAAGAGTGGGATGGAGGCTCGGGCTTCAGGCTGTAACAGTGGTTCACTTGATGCTTTGAATATAACCCTTGCTGCACTGGCACTGCAACTGATTTTGAAAAAGGACATGTTTCTTTCTTCCTCTTTCTCTGATCCTCCCTAATCTCAGGGGAAACAGAATTACCTTTCTTCTCCATTTTAGGCAGATTTATCTGTCCTTCAGTAGACATCAACATAGGAATGAAGTAATCCAGATTTGGAGGATGGTACCAGAAGATCTCAGAAGTGACTATACCCAAATTAACAAGTGAATTACAACTCCAACAGAGAACACACGGAATGTAGCCTTTGAGACACTTCTTTAATAGCTCCCTATTCCAGAGGCAGAATCACAGCCTCTGGGACAGGAATCCCCTGTGTTTCTCCTTTGCTAGCAAAACAATAAAGCTTCTTTTTCCTTTTCCTCAAAGCTATGCATGTCCTCATTATTGGATTGTCATCGGGGACAGGACCAAGCTTTCGGCAACAAGGCCTGGGACAGATCACCATGCCTCCCTGGCTCAGGATCCTGATTCCATTTCCCAATTAAAATAAGGAGGATCCAGGATTCTTATTCCTGTTTTCATTAACTCAATGTGTATTTAATGTTTTAAATCATTGCACTTAATTTTTTTTTTGCTTGTGAACAAATCTTAGGGGCTGAAATTATTTAATAAAAAAATTTTAGCTCTAAATTTAGGGCCAGGGTTATCTAATTCAGCAAAAAATTGCAAACAGACACCAAAGTCCCACCGATATTGTTTATCATAGGCATCCTTGAGATGTCACCCAGGGAAACCCAGCACAATAGTTCCACAATTTCTCCTGTACACATCCACATCCCATAACATTTTTTATTACTTGGGATGATGAATTTAAAACAATCCCAGCATAAGTGGAAACCTGAATAACTAAAGATTTCAGTGGGGAAAGAATATGTGGAATGAGGTCAAAAATACTGAGAGCTACAATCAACCTGAAGCTGTGGCACTGACGTGGGCATGGAATATGACACAGGATGATTCTCCATACACACCACAGATTATATGTTTAGCTAACTGTTACCTCCGGTCTATATAGTTGGGCCTTTGTATCTGTGGGTTTCATATCTGTGTATTCAACCACTTGCATATCCAATGTATTTGGGGGAAAAAGTGTCTGTATTGACTATGTACAGATATTTTTGCTTGTCATCATTCACTAAACAAATATAGTATGACAACTACATAGCATTTATGCTCTATCAGGTATTGTATTATAAATAATCCAGAGATGATTTAAAGTATCCAGGAGAATATATATAAGTTGTATGTAAATCCTATACCATTTTATATAAGAATTTGAGCAGCTGTAGATTTTGGCATCCAAGAGGGTCCTGGAAGCAATCCCCTGTGGATACTGAGGAATGAGAAAATGAATGTCTTCTCAAATTCCCTGTATTCACTTTTCCCACCCCATCAAAACAAGAAACTTGCTTGCATTTGCCTTCCAATGACTTCCAATTCAGTCTCCTTGAGACCACTAGGTGAAAAAGAAAAAATAAATAAATAAAGAGAAAAAAAAAAGATAAAGCCCACTGGATATTCCCTTTCATCTGTAGTTGGAACCAACACAACTGTGACAGTAGTCCACTTTATGCTTTAAATATAACCATCGCTACTTTGCAATTTATTTTTAAAATGAACATGTTTCTTTCTCTTCTTTCCCTAATCTCAGGAGAAGAAATTACCTTTCTTTCCCATCCTAGACAGAGTTTATCTGTCCTTGAGTACAAACCCACCATAGGAACGAAGTAATCCAGACTTTGGGGAAGATCTCAGAAAGATCTTTCCAGAAGATCTCAGAAAGGACTATCTCCTAAATAAATAAGTGAATGACAACACCAACAGAGAACTTATGGAATGGAGCCTTTGAGTCACTCTTTAAAAGCCCCCTGTTCCTGCTGATGAATAACAGCTTTGGGGACAGGAGTCCCCAGTGTTTCTCCTTTGTTAGCAAAGCAATAAACCTTCTTTTTCCTTTTTCTCAAAACCATGTATTCATTATTGGATTGGCATCAGGGACACAGACTGAGCTTTCAGCAACAAACATTGTAGCACCAAATTCTTGTAAATGCCCAACCAATATATGAATGGCTGGTGAGGCCTTCCTTTCTATTTCCCTCCCTCCTCAAAATTTTCATCTGAGTATTTGGTTTTGATCACCAGATGGAAGTTCGCAAGTAGATTCAAAATATCTAGACTACTTTACCTATAGCTTCTGGCTCCTCTAATCTCTTCTTGCCTGCTAAGGGATTCCCAGGGCTATGGAACTTGGAGAAACCTCAAAATAATTCCCAATGCCCTGCATGCCCCCAGCTCCACCCAAAGTCTCTTGTGCCCAGTGAAGTCCGTTCTCTTTTAAAAGCCTCCTCCCAGTAAAGTTTTCCTTGTTAGAATCTGGAGTTCCCTCTTTATCTTAGAGGATTTTTACTAACTCTGGCAAGTAAATAGGCTCTCCATACTTGCTGTTGATAAGAATCAAGACGAGAGTAGTGCTATGAAGATACAGTTGTCTTTTCTATCAAATCTATTTTGATGAATAGTCTGACAGACTGAACAGAGGCCCCCTTGAAATTGTCCTTTTCCCCCTCCCCTGCCTTTTTGCCCTCATACCCCTCTCTAAACCTTTGGCTGACGAGAAGCCCAGCTAGATGTTAACTGCTAAACCTTTGCTTATATTCACAGAACCAAGATGATCTTTGCAACACAAGTCCTTAGTAACTAACTGCAGGGGCTGAAATCCATTGTGATGTCCTAAAGAAGACACTGGCCCTCACTGAGAAGCGTCAGACTTCACCAGCCTGAAGCCTCACTACCTTCTCAACTCCCCCCACACAAAAAAAACCTATGCAGCCCTGAGCTCAGGAAGATAGAGCCTTGAGGAGCTATCCCTTCTACTTTCTTCAGGGCTGGCTTGGAATAAACCCCATTCCTTCCTACCAACACTCATCTCCCTAGCATTAGTACTTCAGCGTCAGGCAAACCAGACATCTGACTCCAGTAACATGACCATGAGTTCCTGAGTCCAGCTCCAAATTGGCTTCTTTTTCCATTTTATTATTGTGTTAAAATATTCATAACATAAAATTTACCACTTTGACCATTATTAAGTATATAGTATATAGTTCAGTGGTATAAGGGGTATTAGTTATATTCAAATGACTGTATAACTATCATAACCATCTAGCTGCATAATCCTTTCATCTTGCACAAGTAAAATTCTGTACCCATTAAGCAATTTATTAGACAATAAATCTCCACACACACCCTCAGTCCTTAGCAACCATGATTCCAACTGACTTTTGTCAACATATTTGACCTCACTCATATATCTTAGTAAAAAGAGGAGATTTTGTTGTCATTTCCATTGATAGATCTTTTAAATAATTTTCATGTAAGACTAAAATTGGACTCAGAGAGTCTTCTTTCCCTACATGACCCAGTGGTCTTATCATTCACTCATTCTTGTATGTCTCTGAACCCATCTTAAGATATTTTAATAGAATGTGGCTATGCACAGTCTCTGCCAGGAATCCTCAGTGTTTTCTTCAACAAAGCAGAAGGAAGAAGCATGAGACAGGATAAGCCCCAAACCAGCTGAAATGATAATGGACAGGAAGCAGCTGACCAACTGAAGCTCAAGAAATAGAAAAGCTCCCAGTAAACCTGTTTGGCCTTTGAATTCAACAGCCTGCCAGATCTTTCCCACACACTGCTGTCTCCCATGGGAGTCAGAGTTCACTGAAAGGGGAAAGAGAAAAAAATTGTGTGTATCATACATAACCAGCCCTCAAAAAATATCTGCTGAATTGAACTGAATGGAATTCATTCATAGGCTGCATCCCTGCTGAATTAGTCAGCTTTCCATCTCTATGACAAGATGCCTGAGAAAAACAATTTAAGAAAGAAAAGACTTATTTTGGATCACAATATTGTAAGGTCAGGCAACAGCAGCAACCAAAAAGGAGGCAGGTTTAAAAGGCTGCTGAATGAGGCTTTATTGAGATTCCACTCCTGGAAGAGCAGATAGGAAGAGGGTCTGAGGAGAAACCGCATGGGGGCTCGACAGGACTGGAATTTTTATGGAGCTTACAGCAGGAAGGAAGGGCTTGGGACAGGAAAAAGGAGTTTTAGAGTTCCTTGTCCCACTGGAGTGGTTGGGGAACTGGCTGAGATCCAGGATTGGCCAGGAGACCCTGTGGATTGATAGGTAGTTCCTTTGGTGCCTGATTGATGTTTCTTTCACGCTCAAAGGCTGCTTGGTGCTTTGTTTCTAAGTCACTGCCATCCACCTGACAAGTATTATTTATTTATTTATTACCAATATTATTTGGTACTGAGGATTCAACCCAGGGGCACTCTACCACTGAGCTACATCCACAGACTATTTTATTTTGAGACAGGGTCTTGCTGATTTGCTGAGGGTCTCACTAAGTTTCTGAGGCTTGCCGTCCTTCTGCCTCCACCTCCTGAGTCACTGGGATTTCAGGCATGCATCACCATGCATGGCTTGGCTCACACCTGGCTTCATTGTTATGGGCATCATTCTGGAAAGGCAGAAAGAACATCATGGTGGAAAGGCATGGTGAAGCAAGCTGCCCACCTCATGGCAGTCAAGAAGCAATGATGATCAAGAGAGGAAGGGTGGGGAGAGAAAGGGTTCAGGAACAAGATATGCCCTTCAAAGGCATGACCCTAGTGACGTACTTCCTCCAAACAGGTTCCACACCCTAAAGTTTCTCCCGCCTCCCAATGGCCTATTAAAGTATGAATCCATCACAACCTCCATTAAAGAGTTTAGTGCTCTCATGGTCTAATCACCTTCCAAACGCCACACCTCGGAACACCTGCTACCTTGGGAACAAGGCCTTCAGTACATGAACTTTTAGGGGGATGTTTCAGATCCAAACCATACTACCTACTCAGCATGGATCAAAATGCAAAGATCAGCTTCCTCACACCAACACTAAGTGGTGTTTGACGATGATATAGTGAGCACTTACTTTAAACCTAGCTCTTTGCTAAGCATTTTATAGTCAATACCTCATTTAAGCATCCCAACAGTAACAGCTCCAACATTGCTACATAGGAATGGCTTAGAAATGATGTCTAACTGGAAGGGGCACTGGCTCATCATAAAGCTAACTTACACCGGGCATGGTACCGCACACCTGTAATCTCAGCGGCTTGGGAGGCTAAGGCGGAAGGATCGCAAACTCAAAGCCAGCCTCAGCAATGGCAAGGTGTGACCCTGTCTCTAAATAAATACAAAATCAGGCTGGGGAGGTGGCTCAGTGGTTGAGTGCCCCTGAGTCCAAGCCCCGGTACTCCTCCTTCAGAAAAAGAAAAGCTAATTTACATAGGCACTTTTACATAAGATTGAGGAAGTATCAATCATTTACATCAAAGAATGGAGGCTTGCCAATAAAGTGTGTGTGTGGGGGGGCTTCTCTCACAGGGGATCTTGGTGCTACCATGAAGTAGATTTTATCATTCCCATTGTACAGATGGAGAAACCCAGGCTTTCAGCAGTTGGTAAACTTGCTTCAAGTCACATAGCTAATGTCATAGAACATCTGTCTATCTGCCTCTGTAAGTGGATAGTTGTTTGGTCATATGCAAAAGAAGTAAAAGAAATTTATAGATCTTATTTGAAAAAAAAATAGTTTTTGTTTTATTGTTGTTTCTAAGGTTGAAGTCAGAAGAAAATGTAATTTTTTTTAATATAGGTGAAATGAAGTGAATAGTACTGACCAACTTCTAGCAAAATGTCATGAAGAATAATAGTCTTGTGGCATAGAGCAAAACAAGTCTCATTCATCAAGTACAGTCCACTGCTGAAAAATCAAGGGTATTCCTCTATTCAAAAGGCCTAGACGGGCACGGCAGCGCACGCCTGAATCCCAGCAGCTCAGGAGGCTGAGGCCGAAGGATCTCGAGTTCAAAGCCAGCCTAAAGCCAGCCTCAACAAAAGTGAGGCGCTAAGCAACTCAGTGACATCCTATCTCTAAATAAAATACAAAATAGGGCTGGAGATGTGGCTCAGTGGTCGAGTGCCCCTGAGTTAAATCCCCAGTACCCCCTCAAAAAAAAAGAAAAGAAAAAGAATATAGACAAATACAGTAGAACTGAATTATATTCCATAACTGGTTACTTCATAGCTTTGGATCAAATACATTCTTAAAAGTTCATGCATTAAAGAATAAAATTTAGGCACACATTCTAATATTTAAAGGGGTAGACACTGTCCACATCCTGGACAGGATGAAAGAATAAAGAAGAAGGAATCCAGCTGCTTCCTCCATACTTCGAGTTTTCCCCACATGCAGAGGCCAGGGTCACTGCCAACAGCAGCACTTCCCTTCTGTGCTGTGGTCTGCCACAGTGATGGAGAAGCTGGTTACCAGGCCAGGGCTGTCTGTGCTTGCTATTTGGGCAGCTGCACCAGAGGAAGGAAGAAAGCTAGGTTCAGTGGGGGTTATGTGAAACCTGTTCCCCCCACTGCAAACACACCTCATCGGGCTGGTTCAGGTCCTTCAGGTGCAGGTCTTGAATAAGGTACTCCACAATGTGCACATTATTACTCTGAGCTGCAAAGTGAAGGGCATTCATTCCATCCTGAGGAGAGTGGGAGGGAAAAGATATGGCCTTGGAACTTCTCCCTCCTGCACAGGTGAGGTGAGAGCTCACATCCATGTGTGATCCACAGACCTACCTGGTTCTTAGCTCTCTGGTCTGCTCCAGCTCTAACCAGCATGAGCATGATCTCAAAGCTTCCAGTCCAGGCTGCAAGGTGAATTACAGTCAAGCCGTGCTTCCCCGAGAAGAGAGAAGAAAAGACTCTATCACATGAATGAGCCATAGCCTACAATCTCAGTCAATAAAGGACTAGTTAATACCAGATTATTGAATATTAAGAAATGGAAAATTTAATATACAAAAAAAATTCAATTTTATGTGAAAAGTGGGTATATTTAATAAGCGATAGGCACAAATGATTCTCTATCCAAAAGAAATATATAAAATTAAATGTTTTTTTTTTTAAGAGAGAGAGAGAGAGAGAGAGAATTTAATATTTATTTATTTTTTTAGTTTTCGGCGGACACAACATCTTTGTTTGTATGTGGTGCTGAGGATCGAACCCAGGCCGCACGCATGCCAGGCGAGCGCACTACCGCTTGAGCCACATCCCCAGCCTCCCAAAATTAAATGTTATATTCACAAAAAATACATAAAAAAATAAATATATTAGGACAAAAGTTAGATTATAATATATACTCTCTTAACTCAGTTTTATAAAAAGGAAAAATAGAACATACATGAAGTCAATAAACAAATTACACTTAAGAATATATCCTTTATATATATTTTAGAATTAATTAGAAAAAATATAATTTTGTTCTAATATATTTATTTTTATGTATTTTTTGTGAATATAACATTTAATAAAGATAAATGGCAATTCTCTATTATATGAGGTACTCTCACAAATCAACAATGACAAAAAAGCCAGGTTTGGTGGTACAAGTTTATAATCCCTGCTACTTAGGAGGCTGAGGCAGGAGGATGGCAAGTTCAAGGCCAGCCTTGGAAACTTAGTGAGACCCTGTATAAAGGGCTGGGGATATAGCTCACTGGTAGAGCACACTTGAGTTCAATACCCAATACCACCAAATAATAATAACAAAATAAAACAACAAGAAAAAAAAAACAGAAAAATGCACACAGGTGCTCTCTTGAGGTGTTAGAGGAAATAGATACCATTATTGTCTAACAATCTAGCACTATAAATTTAAAATGCAACCAGCAATCCTATTCTTGGGAAATTATACTATGAAAATAAAATTTCAGGACCTAATGTTAAATATATGAACATATTGTTAGCTCTGAAAATTGGAAACAAGGTACATGTTCATCAATAGGGGAATGTTAATAAATTATGAAATAGTTACATCATGCAACCATTAAAATAATGAATTAGCTCTATAACAATAGATTTCTATAAGCTTTGTTAAATATGGGGAAAAAACATAAGACAAAATATAATCCCATTTTATATAAATGATACAGTGAACAAAACCCCCATACGTGTAAGTGTATATCTATATCTATTTATAGGTGGGTTGGTAGCAGATAGAGATATTGACATAGATATGATCACATGTGCATGGAGATAAGTACAGAAATGAACACACACCTATCTCAGAAACAAACAAACACCTAGTGATTGTTGAGTACGGGGGATGGTACACAAAGATAAGAAAATTGAAAAAGACAAGTTATATAGGGTTCCCATTTATATAGAATCTATCTAAAAGGACTCTGTTTACACAAAATTATATAGATGTGTGCATAGTATGTGTTTAGGCTGAAATAGAGATTTGGCTCAGGACTTACTGACCTGTCAGTTCTGGGCAATTGTATGTAAGTAATATACTGAATTAGGAGAAAGAAAAGTGTGGAAGGAAGCAGCCAGTTGTCAACATTGGCTATCTCAGGACAGTGGGCTTAGAGGCAAGTAAACTGAGAAAACCTCATCTGCACCTTCAGTGTCAGGTTACTAAGCAATAAACAATAGTCTTTATGATCAAGTGGAACTGACCCCAAACTCTGGTCACTTTTTACCACTTTCAAGTACTGTGATGTTAGTTAACTCAGTTAACTCTCAGCTTCACATTCCTTATCTTTTTTTTTTAAGAGAGAGAGAGAATTTTTTAATATTTATTTTTTAGTTTTCAGCAGACACATCTTTATTTTTATGTGGTGTGAGGATCGAACCCAGTGCCAAGCGCATGCCCGGCAAGTGCGCTACCGCTTGAGTCACATCCCCAGCCCTCATGTTCCTTATCTTAAAGTTCATGCGTCTCCTTTTCTTTTTCCTTTATTCTCATCAAAACCTAAGCCATTACCTCTGCACAACTGCCTGCCAAAGGCAAGCCCTCTCCCTACATCTCATTTGTCCTCCAAATTGGTTGTGCTTGTAATCCAGGATACCCGTTTGTTAGATGCACACAGAAGGAGTAAATAAACAAGGAATGAAGGTCTTCAGGGCACTCCCTATCATATCCTCTACTGAGGTCTTGAACATGCTAGACAAGTTCTACCACTGAGTTACATCTCCAATCCTTTTGCCGCAGTCTGGCTGGGCACAAAATAACCGAGCCGCCATACAGCTTTGTAGGTTCAAAACAGGAACTCCTTTATTCTCCGCAATAATCACATTCATGTATTCACTTATTCTCAGTAGAGCTCAAGTTGGGAGAGTGAAATAGCAAATCCCATATTATCGAGTTACAAATTTTAAATCAATGTTCCAGAGAATATTTTTAAGTGTCTCAAGACATTTTGCATAGTAATGACTGAGGGGTACTATGGGCACTTAGTACGTAGAGGCCACGGATGCTGCTAAACATCCTACAATGCACAAGAAAAACCTCACAACAAATAATTATCTGGCCCCAGATGTCAATAGTGCCACTGTTAACAAACCCCGCTCTAAATGTACATATGTTATTAAATTTTCATTTTAGCTGTCACACTACACAGTGAGTCGGTCCATTTAAATATTTAAAATTCCAGAGTTTTCTTCAAATTCTTCACAACTTCTTCACTCTTTTACAAGGAACATTGATATATGACCTCTAGGTAAGGTTCTTTAAAAAATGTATTCTAACCACAGTTCCACCTCTTGATTTAGGCTTCCCTACAAATCAGTGCTCCATATTCAGTACTTCCAAATTTGGTTTTACATACGGGCATAAAAGACCAGAAATATTTGGACAGGTGATAAACTATATTTTAATAGGAGCTCTATTTCTTCCCTAAGAGGTCATTCCTAATCTTGAACAGCCAACATTTAAAAATTCCAAGTGCTGATTATAAAATCTAAAAGCTGGGAATGGAATCTCTGAAACCACAAATTCTGAGTGGAGCCATTGTTCCTCTGAGGCAATGAATCACTACACAGAGACGTAAATTCCCACAGAAGAACTTTCCTAAAACAAAGTCTTCGGCTATGCAACTGGCATGCTTAAGAGTATGTGTCATGAATTACACTCACAGTTGCCTCACATGCTCTGGAAAGTACAAAATGCCAGTCACTGACAAGTTATCTGCATTACCAGTCTGGTCATAGGTGAGGTTAGTAATTTCCTCTGGGGAACACTTAAACTTTAAGAGCTTCCCAGAGAAGCAACTCAGAAAGCAGATGCTAGTCATCTTCTAAGCACCTTAGGCCTCCCTTTATCTGGTCTGTCACTTCTCAAAACTTGGGGATGCTACCCACTTTGACTCTGGAGGTCCTCAGTGATGGGGTCATGCATTTGACCCTAAGCATGCAATACCTTGCATAGTACTCATATATTATAGTCTCTGTCCTTGCTCCCCAGATAGATAACAGGAGACTCAAAACCAGGACTATATCTCATACCAAATACAATCATCTGGGGATCTTTTTCCCCTCTTTTGGTATTGGGGATTGATCCCAGGGTGCCTTAGCACTGAGCCACATCTCCAGTTCTTTTTCAATTTTTTTACTTTGAGACAGGTTCTTTCTAAGTTTCTGAGAGTCTCACTAAATTGCTGAGGCTGGCCTTTGATTTGCAATCTTCCTGCCTCAGTCTCCTGAGTCAGTGGGATTACAGACATCACCACTGCACCTGGCATTGGGTAATCTTTTTAAATTAGGGATTCTGATTCAGAAGATCTGGCTTGGGACCTGAAATTCCTCATTTCTAACATTCCCAGGTGGTGGCCATGCTTCTGGTTGAATCCCCAGTAACTGGCATTAAGACTTATGATAGACACTGAATATACATTGAAGGTGAAGGGTTTCAATTGTTAGTTCTTTGCAAATGGGTGTTGAAACTTTGAAGACAGATCAGCCAAATCAAATTGGGGGCTTATCACTCAGATAAGACAGTTGCCAGAAATGACAAAACCACGGTAGTACTTGCATTATGATGATAAATATTTTATCAGTTATGTACCAACATCTCTGTGAATGATAAAATTCATTACAAAAATCTTTGGTGAAATTTCTAAGGCTGGCACCAGAGATACATAAGGAATTTCCCATCTGATAGCATTTCAATTTACAAGGCAACATTGATAGAAGCTGATGTTAATTAGAGACATGCTTCAGATATGGGGTAACACAAATATATGCTTAGAAAGCCTTGAAAAGAACAAGTTGGTAAAAACATCTCTCCATCATTTCAGGAATAATTTGCTTACACTCTGACATAAGCCAAACCTGAATTTAATACATTTGAAATTTGGCAATCCTCAGCTATGCTAGCTTGGAGAAAAGATGCATTCAATCCAGGCCATGGATTCACAGGTGTTTGTTGTATGATTTTGTCTACTTTAATATCAGGTTGAAGATTTTGGGTTATGGTTATGGTTAAAATAGAGCAAATGCACTCCACCCTGTCTCTCCTACCAAATGCAACTAAAGACTCTGAATAATATTCAGCTATCTGAAGACTCTGAAAAGTAAATGGTTGCAGGTAGCTTAGGAAAGGAAACCAGAACTCAAGATTTGTGAGTTTATCTTCTTCCTTCCATATCTTCCAACTTGGATTTGAGGCAGCACCAACCACGAAACTATACAAGGACAGAAAGAGTTCCAAAAGAAGCCCTTCTTTCTAGTCTAAGGAGCAGAGGGAGCCTCTAATGAATAAAGAAGGTGGGGAAAATTCTTTGCTTCTTTGTACTTTTCTGGTCCTGCAAGCTCTGGGAGGCTGAGAAATGTGGGGGAGATGATCATGGAGAGGAAAAAGCTGATGAACTCTAGACAGGGCAAAGGGGTGGAATGGGAAGGGAGGGGGCATGGGAGTAAAAAAAAAATGGTGGAATGAGATGGACATCATTACCCTAAGTACATGTATAGAGACAAGAATGGTATGAATATACTTTGTATATAACCAGAGATGAAAAATTGTACTCTATATGTGTAATATGAATTGTAATGTATTCTGCTGTCATGTATAACAAATTAGAATAAAAATTTTTAAAAAAGAAAAAGAAAAGAAAAGAATCCTATGAGGTTGGGTATACACTCCTGGGCTTGCTCCTGAACTGTACATGGATGAACTCTTAACATTAGACAAAGACTTAAAGAACTGATTTATGTGTTGACCACTGCCAGTATCAGACTGGTTCCTGGGACATATCTGAACAGAACTAAAAAGGTTTTTAAAAATGAAATGACTTTTAAAAAGTGATTGTTGATGTGCAAAAAGAAAGAAAAAAAAATCACAACCTATTTCTACCCTGAACTAAAATTAATTCAGAATGAACCATTGTCTTAGTCTGTTTTGTGTTGCTATAACAGAATATCACAGACTGGGTAATTATAATGAATAGAAATATATTTGACTCATGGTTCTGAAGGCTGGGAAGCCCAAGATGGATGGACCTATCTGGTGAGGGCCTACTAGCTACATCATAAAGTAGAAGAAGGCATTACATGAATGAGGGGAGGTGGGGAAGATGGTCCAAATTTGTTCTTTTATTCAGAATGCTCTCCTGAGATAACAGCATTAATTCATTCATGAGGGCAGAGCCCTATGCACTAATGAACTTCCAATAATGTTGCATTGGGGAATAGATTTCCAACATATAAACTTTGAAGGACACAGCAACTATAGATCTAAATGTAAAATACGAGGGCTGGGATTGTGAGCGCTCGCCTAGCATGGGCAGGACCCGGGTTCGATTCTCAGCACCACATAAAAATAAAGGCATTGTGTTGTGTCCATCTACACCTAAAATAAATAAATAAATAAATGAAAATAAAATACAAGACTGTAAAATTTTTAGAAAAAAAATGAGAAAATCTTAATAACCTTAACTTAGGCAAATCATCTTTACATATAACTCCAATATCAGGATTCATTTTTAAAAATAGGTACATTGTATTTCATCAAAATTAAAAAAATTTGCTCTGGGAAAAACACTGAAAACACAAGCTATAGAGTGATAAGATAATGCAAATCACATACCTAACAAAGGATTGGTATGCTACAAGAAATATTTGTTCAGATTCATTTCATACAAGGCAAGAATGATCCATCCACAAACCCCACTGGACTCCCCAAGTTTGGTTGTCCTAGGTTAAATGGTTCACCTGTTTATAATATATATTTTTATAAAATTCCACAATAAGAAAACAATTTGATTTTTAGAAATGTTCAAAAGATCTGGCTGGAAATGTTGCTCAGTGGTAGTGCTTATTTGGCCCTGGGTCCCCACCCCCCAGCACCACAGGTGGAAGACAATCTGAACAGGCTTCCCCAAGGAAGATATGAAAATGGCAAATAACATATGAAAGATGCCACATACCATTAGCCACTAGAGAAATGCAAATTAAAACTGCAATGAGATGCCTACATAACTGTGAGAGTTGCTAAAAATTAAGGCGGGGGGATGGCAATTCCAATGAGGATGTAGAATAAGTGAAACTCTTCTGCCTGGCTGGTGAGAATGAAAATGGCACAGCCAACCTAATGAATAGGCTGGCAGCTCCTTGTTAAGTTATGCATATACATAGTACTTAGCCCAATAGTCTCACTCTTGGGTATTTATATTAGAGAAATGAAAACCTAGGCATAAACAAATTCTTATACATGAATACCTGTAGCAGCATTAATTATAATAGCTAAAAACTAGAAATAACCCTAATGTCCTCCAAATGGTGAGTGGATAAACCTCTGCCATATCCTTAAACTGGAATAATATTTAGCAATAAAAAGGAGGAGTTCTTGACACATGCAACAATATGAACGAACTTCAGTTATTTTACAGAATGAAAGAAGCTGGTTTAAAAGGTAATATACTGTACGATATCATTTATGTGACATTCTCAAGGGCATATCCTTAAGAGTGGTTTGGCTACAAAGAGGCAGCATGAGGGAAATTTATGGATGTTGCAACTGTCTGAATTTTTTGTGGTGCTGGGGATTGAAGCCAGGGCCTTGTGCATGTTCATCACATTCTACCACTGAACTACATGCCCAGCCACTTTGACCTTCAGATTGATTGTGGTGGTTACATGAATCTGTACACGTATTAAAATTTATAGAACTGTACACTAAAAAGAAAGCTAATTGTACAGCATGCTAATTTTAAAATTAAAGTAAAATAAAAATATTATATCAGATTTTCAATGACTGATCTATTACCAATGCATCATTTGCAGGTTAAGTAATATGCAAAATAATCAAATTACAATTTCTAGACTGAAGGACACATCTCTTAGTTACCATAGCCACTAATACAAGTAAACATATTTGCAAAGTCAGAGTGCTTTCAGTGGTAATTTTTAATTCTGATTTTCTTACATAGCAATCAACTTGCCCACCAATATCATAGCAATAAACTAGAGAGGGATGTGCCCCACTGGTGACACAAAGAGAAACTCCCACCATCATCAAGTCTACATCTTGTGTATGATGATTAACAAAAACCAACTAACTGGTACATCTGACTCCATTTATCTTCCAAACATTTACTAAGCACACATAAAGTCAATATGGGAAAATAAGTAAAGCCCACACACAACCCCTGTGAGATATGAAGGTAAAGCCATGCTGAGCCTTACCCTCTAGGGAGTCCCAGACTAGAGAAGATAAAATAGCTCTGGGAGATTCTTCTGAACAGTTTAAATTTAAGAACCATGGTCCACGGAATTAATTAAGATTAAAGAATTTTCAAATAAGTCTATCATATTCTTCCATAATTAGAGACGCTAAACATAATATTGAGTCTCTATAGCTGATTTCCTTATGCCCTGATAAAGCATTAAACGAAGGTGAAAATCCTCAGGGTGGGTTTTGAAATCTAGGCAGACAAGTAGTTAAGCTGACTTGTAGCTAACAGCATGGTCTCTGAGATCAGACAAATTGGGTTTAAATCCTGCCTTCACTCCTTCTCAGGTATAATTTTGGGGGGCAAGATATTTAATCTGTGTCTCAGTCTCCTCACCTGTAAATTGAGTATTACAACACTTTTATCATAAGGTTCACTAGGAAGCAGCATTAAATACTAAAGTCCTACTACTTTGTGCCTGGTACATAGTATGTATTTAGTAAGTTTTATTTATCATCAGAGTCCAAAGGGTAAAATCTAGATTTATTTTCCTGGAGCCAGTTAGTTTCTGTCTTCCAAGTGCCAGATTATGCTCTAGACAATTATCATACTCTTGCAAATGCATGCTATTGGCCATAAAGTCAATATGGGAAAATAAGTAAAGCCCAAGTCCTTGAGATAATGGTAAACAATTTAATCATCAAATACAAAGATCTCTTCAAAATGTGTTAATGGAAATACTTTGTGGGCATGAAAGATGATCAGATTGGAGTGATCAGATTCTCCTTATACACTGGTTATACTATAATTCATTCTACCAATGGAAGATGAACTTACCTTATCAGCAATGTCAACCCTGGCCTTGTGATTCAGTAAGAAATCCACCGCAGATAAATGATTTCCCCCCACTGCAAAATGCAAGGCTGTGCGGTTCATCTGAGGAAACATAATTTGTGTTCTTGGTCATCTGATCATTATTTAACTTTTTTTCTGGATACCTGTTTCTTGAATGGCTGTAATTTTCTGTTGAGTATTTGGATATTTAGCTCCACTTTTTGCTACAAAAGTTATAAGAACTGTGTTCAGAAAACTCCTGTTATTATTAGATGATAGAGAATTTGGCAATCCCCTGAAGGATACACCAATATAACAGATTGTATTTGAACAGTAAAAGTTGTATTTTTCCTTGTATGCAATCATTAATAATGAGATTTTTTTTTTCTGCTGAGAATATGTTAGTCAGATTTCCATCACTGCAACAAAATATCTGAGATAACTTATAAAAAGGAAAGATTTATTTTGGCTTATGGTTTCAACCCATGGCCACTTGGCTTCATTGTTTTTGGGTCCAATGGGAGGAAGAACATCATGGCAGGGAGTACATGGTGGAACAAAGGTACTCATTTGAAGATGGCCCAGAAGCAAAGATAGAGAGAAATGGCAAAACTGGCATACTCCCAGTGACTTAACTTCCTTCCAGTAGGACATATCTCTTACCCTTCTTTTTCATTAGTGCATTGTGATTACACACAATAGTGGAATTTGTTGTTATATACTTGTATGTGCATACATTATAACAATATAATTTGGTCAATTTCATTCCCCTGTGCCTCCCCTTTTCCATCCCATGGACCCTTTCCTCTACACTACTGGTCTCCTATTTTCATGAGGTCTCTCCCCACCTTTTCTTTTTTCTATTTTTTCTTTTTGCCCTCGAGCTTCCACATATAAGCGAAAACATATGACCCTTGACATTCTAAGTTTGGTTTATTTTGTTTAACATAATGTTCTCAAGTTCCACCCATTTTCTTGCAAATGACATAATTTCATTCTCCTATATGGCTGAGTAAAACTAATGTTTACTGTAATCCCAGCGGTTTGGGAGGTTGAAGCAGAAGGCTCTTAAGTTCAAAGCCAGTCTCAGCAACTTAGTGAGGCGTTGAGCAACTTAGCAAAACCCCATCTCAAAATACAAAATAAAAAACAGGGCTGGAGATGTGGCTCAGTGGTTAAGCACCCTGGGGGTTCAATCCCTGGTTAAAAAAGAAAAGAAGGAAGAGGAGAAAGAGGGAGAGGAGAAGGAGGAAGAGGAGAAGGAGAAGGAAAAGAAGGAGAAAAAGGAGAAGGATATGAGGTATCAGTACCCTGACAGGGCAGGTTCCTGTTCAGGACGTGTGAGCCGCCTGGGAAATAAAAAGCCTGAAATGGTCTGTAAGAAATAAAGACAGAGCCAGAAATTAGATATAAAAAAGAAGAGTGTCTGATGGGTCTTCCAGTCCTGATGGGAGCTGGAACTGAACAAGGCCCTGATTCTTTATTTAAGGGGGAGTACATGAAAGGCAGGGAGAAGGTTTCAGAGGGAGGAGTCTTGGTTCAGTGCTTGCTGCTAGCCAGGGCAGGGGTATAGCAGTAAACAGATTGATTGGCATTTGGCAAGCCACACCCATCTCCAGGAGGCTCTCTGGCTTCAGCAAGTCATTCCCATCTCTGGGCCTATGCTAGAACTTGAGCGGTGCGCTAGAACAGGGTGCCAACCTGAAGTAGGCTTTCTCAAACCAGGGAGTTCCACCTGGGAGTTCCTACAAATTGGCTTCCCTGCCTAATAGCTTCAACATTGCTCAGTTCACACATGGCTCAGTTCACATATGGGTCATGAATGGCTTCCAGCAGTAGAAGGAGAAGAAAGGCCTGGACAAGTAAGGGCCTAGAAACTTATTCTTCATTGAGCTCCAATAATTGTCTTAAGCAATTGATACAGCCCCAAACCTGTTTGTTTTTGATATATATTGGATTGAGAGGCTGTCAAGAAATCTTCATAAAAGTAAGCTATAGGGAAACCATGCTTCTGACAGTGGACTTCTATCCCCAAACCTAGGCGCTTGAAGAACAAGCAAGGAAGAGCAGGTTTTCAGAAAAGGTCTCATTGCCCAATATGTCAATGCTCTATATTTCAAAAGCAGTACAATAAAAATCCACATACTCCTTTGGATTTTAAACTGGAAACCCAACCACAAAGGACCTTGCTGAAGAGAAACAACCCAGACTGTGTAACAAAAGATGTTCTGCCTTTGTAAAATGTGAGGTCAAAATGATCCACAGGGAACAGTCTAGGACCAAATCCAGGCCCATAACCCTGACAGTGGGTTCCACTGCCTACCCAAAGACTTTGCTCAGATGTGCATAAAGACTCTGTGCATTCCTCCTCTCATAAGATCATAAAACATCGAGAGCCTTTTCTACTGCTTGATTTTACCTTTAGCTTAAATACTTTGGAATTCCCAACAAAGGAGAGCTCCCAAATCTCAGCCAGCCTAATCTTTTAAATTTTTATTATTATTTCATCTGACCTGTGTAAACCCAAGCCACCACTTAGAATAATCACTTGTCATATTTGTGACTTCTACTCACATTGTTCACAGCATTAATGTTAACCTTCTTTTCAAACAGCTTTTCCATAAGATCCAAATTATTGCTTTTAGCAGCATTCTGAAAGCTTCTCTCTTTTGGCAGTACTGAAAGAAAGCAAGCAAGCATGACCAAGGGAATTGAAGGAGGCCACAGAGAAATCACATGTCATGTGGCAAAGCTTATAACTCTAAACACTTGAAATAACAGCTTGAGTCTTTCACATTCTGCTTTTTAGGAAATGGAAACTTTATTTCAGTATTTTATGAAGTTGTAGTTTCAAGACTCCACCTTCTCCTCATACTGTGTTTTCACAGCCTTGTCATTGTTCCTGGCCTCAAAGAAAACATTATTCATGAGGACCACCCTGAAGTCAGTAATGTGATATGTGGCTTAGGAGCTCACAGGGTGGCCACAGACTTCCCATGGGACATCATTTGTAAAATGTTTGTAGAACATTAGATGGGGAGGAGTCCAAATGCTCTTATAGCTTACAAAGATAAAACTGTTGTCTGCAGAATTCTGTATAGATGCCTGATCTCAGGAACAAAACCTTAAAATGTAGCCCATTATATAAAGATACACAAAGGCTAGCATGAATGAATGCATTTTGTTCTCATTTATATGAAAGGACATAAAGTAGATTCACACCTATTGTAAACATTACATATCACATACATACACATTCAGATGGTAGGATTTATTAACTAGTACAGAGAAAATTCTGGGATTTTTTTTTTTTTTTGGTTGTTGTTGTTGAGGTTTTTGTCATGGTGGGGAGCTACAGGACTCTGAATGGAAAGCCCCAAACCTGGGGGATAAAATCAGAGTTGAGTTAATCAGAACCAATAATAGACCATCTCAAAAAAAAAAAAAAAAAAAAGAGAGAGAGAGAGAGAGAGAGACCCTTCAGAACACTGCCAAGTCTACTCAAAGGCCAAGGAATATCTTCATGGAAGATACTATTTTGGGTTGAACTGTGTCCTTCCAAAATTCCTGTGTTAGAACCCTGACCCCTAGTACTTCAGTATGTGGCTGTAATTGGAGATGAAGCCTTTAAAGAGGTAATAAATATAAAATGAGGCTACACAGGTGGGTTCTAACCTGATCTGCTGATGTCCCTATAATAAGAGATGATTGGGACACAGACACACATAGAGGTAAGATCATCAAAAGACAGGGAGAAGGAGGCAATCTACAAGTCGAGAGGAGGCCTGAGAGGAAACCAACCTGCTGACACAGTGATCTTTGACTTCTAGTCTCCAAATGTGTAAGAAAATAAACTTCCGAAGTTTAAGCTGCCAGTCTATGGTACTTTGTCACTTTGAGTATAGATTTACGTGTTCGTTCTTTCTATCACTGATCACTCACTTGCTTCCTTATCCCTACTCTATTCATTTTACTAGACAACTTCAACATCCTTATAGATGACTAGTCCAACACCCTGGCCACTTAGTCCCCGAACTAAGTTCCTTACCTCTCCCATCCGACCTCAAGCATCAAATTTCAGGGACACACTCTTGACCTAATCATCAAACTATACTACCTTTGATATCTTCACTTCAAGAATCCCATTCTCTGACCACTATTTCTCTTCCATTCACTCACCTGCTACAATTCATCAAGTCCAGAAATTCTGCAACCTAATCAAGTCCTCCTAGCTACTGTTTCTACCATTTGTTCATATTATTCATCACCAGGTCCTTCCTTCTTTCCTTATTCTGTTTAGATTTCATGATATCTGTCTATTTCTGTCATTATAACAAAATATCTGAGACTGGGTGATTTATAAAGAACAGAAATTTATTTCTCACAGTTCTATAGACAGAAAAGTCCAAGACCCAAGGTGCCAGCAGATTCAGTTGTCAGATGAGGGCTGCTCTCTGCTTCTAAGATGGCACCTGTTGTAAATGCTATGTCCTCACATAGCAGAAGGTAGCAAGGCAAAAAGGGATGAACTCTCTCTGTCAAGTCCTTTGCTTTATTCATTTTTTTATTTTTTGTTTTTTGATATTCATGACAGTAGTGTGTATTTTGACATATTATACATACCTGGAGTGCAACCCGTTACAATTTTGATCTCATTCTTATGGTTGTACATGATATGGAGTTACACTGGTCATGTATTCATACATGAGCATAGAAAAGTTACATCTGATTCATTCTACTGTCTTTCCTTTTCTCATCTCCCCTCCCTTCTGTTCATTCCCATTGTCTAATCCACTGAATTTCTATACTTCCTCTCCCTACCTCCCTTACTATGGGATAGCATCCACATATCAGAGAGAACATTCAACCCTCCCTGAGTTCACATTCCTTCATTTTCAACTTGGAAAATTTTCAACACTTCTTGGAAGTGTTGTCTAATTGCTCTCTCAATTTATTTATCTCACAATCTCATCTAAGGTAATCATTTTTCCCCCTCCACTCCACTGAAATTGCTCTTATGAAGTCACTCCATCTTGCCAAAATCCAATCACGACTTCTTTATCAAGTACACTGAACCCTTGGCTGACGTTGACACCAAAGACCACAGTCTCCTTGTAACATGTTTTCTCCTGTCAAACTACTTGTTGAATTCCAGTTACTGGCTCTTCCTCCTCTGCTTTACCTACAAATGTTGGAATGTGATAAGTTTTTTATACAATAAATGATCTGATGGACTAGAAACTTTCATCCCCATCTTACAGATGAAGTTTTCAAACAGATTTAAACATTAAGTCACTTGCCCATGTCTTAAAGATAATTAGTGTTTAAACTGTCCCAGGAAATCAGAATCAAATTCCCAAGCTTTCAAACACCCCACATGTCCAGGGTATGAGTCTGGGGGGAGACTGCTGAATTGGAGAATCAGATCACCCACGTCTGTCGTATGCTTTAGCTAATGCACTCTGCCAGCTAGGCTGGACTTCTCTTAGTTCCCTCTCCTGGTTCCCACACAGCTCTGGCCTTAGCTCTTTGCCCCTGTGTATTAAAATAATGGGACACAAGTTCAACTTCCAGGTCCTTGTTCCTCTTTGGTATGATCCAAAGCAAATGAAGACATTATTGTGTCCTGAAATATGACACACGGATTCTATTCTCTTTTGTACCTGAAATGGAATATCTTTTTCCTTTTCTACCACAATCTATAAGAAAAACAAATTTTAGATTGCTTCCTAAAACAGTAGGGAGCACCATAAAAGACTCTTGATTCATTAACTCAATAGTTCTCAGCTCTGGCTTCACAAAGAAAATAACAAGAAATGTATATCAGGTTCTCAGCCCAAGCCAATTACATCAGAACCTTTGGGAGCTCAAGATGTTCAAAATGCCTTGTTCACAATTTACTAATTATGTAATCTTGTAACAATTCTGAATTTTAGTATCCTAATTTATGAAATGAGGATCATAAAACCTACTTTCGGGGTATGCAGGAGCTATCTTCTACAGATTTAAAAGAATTGATTGCATATTCCCAATTCTGTGTTCAGTGATATCATATTGTACGTTGAATCAGGTGGGTTGAAGTATTACACAAAGGAAATTGGAAAGTGCTACAAAAGGACTTCTCCCTTTTCAAGCCCAGAGAGCTGATAGTCAAACATTTACCAGCACACCACTGATAACCTTCAGCTAATAGGTGACAGAGTTGGGAAAATGACCCAGCCATCATAAACACACCAATTTTTCAGCTTAGCTACTTAATATTTGTAGGGATATCTTACAATATGTGCTTTTTCAGTTGCAATGTATAACATCAAGGAAAGGTTAAATGATCATTTAATCCTTTGGAGGTCAAAACTCCAATGTCTTCAGGAGCTGGGCAAGTATGAGGACAGAGGGTCAGGAGAGGAGAGGGTCCTTGCTGAACTACAAAACAAGTTGAGGCTCCCTCCCTCATTTCATTCAGGCCCCTACTCAAATGATACTCTCTGTGAAAACTCATATCTGACCATACAATCCTCTTTCTCCTGTCACTCACTCTCTACCCCATGCCCTACTTCATTTTCTTCATATCACTTAACATTAGTTGACATCATGTTTGTTCACTTGTTCATTGTTTTGTTTCTTTCTCCAGAATACAAATTTCGTGAGAAAGTACTTAGTGCTAGTAGGTGTTCAATAAATATTTGTTGGATGGATGAGAGGGTGGGTGGTGGGTGTATGGTTTAGGTAAATACTACCCAATTCCAGAAGAATATTGCTTGCTAGGGAATGTAGGCCTCACATTATCAAATCTTTTCTTTTTTTTTTTTTGTTTAATTTTTTTTTTAAATATTTATTTATTTATTTTAGTTTTCGGTGGACACAACATCTTTGTTTGTATGTGGTGTTGAGGATCGAACCCGGGCCGCACGCATGCCAGGCGAGCATGCTACCGCTTGAGCCACATCCCCAGCCCCTCAAATCTTTTCTTCTTCTTCTTCTTCTTCTTCTTCTTGTTTTTCAATTGAACCATGGATTAAAAAAAAAATTCCCAAGGGAAATTAGAAACTATTTTGAACTGAATGAAAATTAAATAAAATATGTCAAAATGTGTGGGATGCAGTTAAAGTAGGACTTAGAGGGAAATTTATAGCATTAACATGATTGTGTTAGAAAAAAAGTAAGTAAATTAACACCTTAAGAAAGTAAAAGGAGAAGGGCAAAATAAACACCTAAAGCAAGCAGAAAGAAGAAATGTAACAAAGGTAAAATATGAGGACAGAGGGTCAAAGCAATAATCAATGGAATTGAAAACAGAAAAATAATAAACAATAATCAAGGAAAACAAAAGATAGTTATTTGAAAACATCAATGAACCAATAAGCACCTAGCCAGACTGACTAAGAAAAAAGAGGGGAGACATAAATTACCAATATCAGCAATAAAAGAAGGTATAGCACTAGAGAACCCACAGACATTTAAAGGACCATAAGGGACTACTACAAACAGCTCTATCCACATAAATCAAACAATGAAATGGAATAACTTCAGATGAAATGGAATAATTTTTTAAATATAACATACTAAAATTCACTCAAGATTACATAGATAGCCTGAATAACCCTGTAACTATTAAAGAAATTAGATTTGTAGTTTAAAATATTCCACAATAGAAATCTCCATGTTCATGTGGTTTCATTGGTGATTTTATCAAATGTTTAAAGAATAACACCTAATCTAGGGGCTGGGGTTGTAGCTCAGCGGTAGAGCACTCACCTAGCACGTGCGAGACCCTGGGTTCAATCCTCAGCACCACATAAAAATAAATAAAATAAAGGTATTGTGTCCAATTACAACTAGAAAGCAAAATATTTTTAAAAAATAACATCTAATCTATATAATCTCTTTTAGAAAACAGAAGAAGAAACACTTCCCAAGTCATTTTAAGAGGCAGCATTGCCTTGATTCTAAAACCCCCATGAACACAGTATACAACACTTCTCAAAAAATAAGCAAATCAAATCAAATGATACATAAAAAAGTATAATACATGATGATCAAGTGGGGCTTATCCTAAGAATATACTCAATATTTGTAAATCTATTATGTAATATCTCATATTAACAGCCTAAGGAAAACTACATGACCATATTAACTGAGGAAAAAATATATTTTAAAAAATTCAACATCCATTCATGATTAAAAAATTTTTTAAGCAAAACAAACCAAAATCTTCTCAGCTAATCTGGAATAAATGGAAACTTTTTCAACCTGATAAAGGAGAATTACAAAAAAACTGACAGTCAGTATCACAATTAATCATAAAAGTCTGAACATTTTCTTTGTCTCTGAGATTAGGAATAAAAAAAGATTTCTACTCTCTTCACTCCCTTTAAAAAAATTTGGTATAGGTAAATAAAAAGGCATATAGATTAGAAAGAAATAAAACTCTCTCTACTATAGTTTCAGATAACTTGATTGTCACACATAAAGTTCAAAGGAATATACAAAACAGCTATAGTTAGTTTAGCAAGGTTGCACTATACAAAGTCAACACATAAATATCAATTATATTTCTATATACTGACAATCAGCAAATAAAGCCAAAATTTTAAAGACACAATTTATGCTAGGTGTGCTGGCATACACCTCTAATCCCAGTGACTTGGGAGGCTGAAGCAGGATTGCCAAATTTGAGGTCAGCTCAGCAACTTAGTGAGGCCCTGTCTCAAAATAAAAAATAAAAAGGGTTGGGAATGCAGCTCAGTGGTAAAGTGCCCCTGGGTTCAATCCTCAGTATAAATAAATAAATAAATAAAACCAATTTATAATTGATCAAAAAATAAAAAATAAAAGTACTTGCATATAAATCCAACATACAGTTTCTGAATACTACAGAAATACAAAAGGTCAATGAAAGAAATCAAAGACTAAATAGATGAAAAGGTAAATCATGGATTCATGGATTGGAAGATTCAAAATCAGATGTCAATTCTCCCCAAATTGATCTATAAATTTAATGCAATGCCATTTTGTAGTTACAGACAAACTGCTTCCAAAGTTTATACAGAGAGGCACAAAACAATTTTGAGTGGCCCAAACAATTTTGAAAAAGAAGAATTAAGTTAGAGGCATCATAGTACTTGATTATCTGGGGCTGGCATGAACAGGAGCTGAGCACTTAGGAGCTAAGCACGTACCCCTAGCCTTGAGAGATGGAGGTGTGGAACTGGCTTCCACTGTGGCTTGAAAGCAGGTGGACCTCACCATCGCTTAGCAAGGAATTACAGCTCCGGGAGTGGACGTCACTCAATGGGATTGGACTACACCCCCCTGAAACCTAATCACTTACCTCATTTGGGTGGAACTTTCTCAAGTGTCTTCCCCTCAATATATAGGATGGTTTCAGGCGTGCTCTGGCTCTTTTGCCAGCCTCTCTTACCTCCCTTATAGGAACTGGGGCAGAGGACCTGTCACTGAACCCCAAGAAAAAGGTACTTTCTGTGTCTGTGTGATTTTTTAGTGCCAGCTCAATTCACCTGAGTGACCCTGAATGATTAAGTCACCTGTGGCGGTACTCAATGTTTTTTTTAAATCTACAATAATCAATACAGTAGGGTATTGGAAAAGAGACATACAGATCAACAAAATAAAATACAGAATCTAGAAATAGATGCCCAGATATGACCAACTGATTTTTGACAAGGGTTTATAAGTTTTGACAATGGAGAAAAGTTAATACTTTCAACAAATGTTAGGAATCACATGACAATAAGAGATAAAATTGACATTGGACTTTACCGACCATAAAACTTTCACTTTACAAATAACACTATTAAGATAATAAAAAAGGCAAATTACATTCTAGAGGAATATATTTGCAAATCCCATATCTGACAACTGACCTATACCCAGAATGTATAAATAACTCTCAAAATTCAACAGTAAGAAAACAACAGTCCAATTAGAAATAGAGAAAAGACTTCAATGGAACAGGGAAATGCCAACTAAAACCACAGTGAGATACCAATATACATATATTTGAAAGGCTAAGACTTACAAAGAAATACTGACAAGATCAACTTGAAGTCTCTTTCTCAGGGCATTAAGACCTTGCATGAACTGGTTCTCCCTACTAACCAGTATTAGTCAGCTTTCCATTACTATGACAAAATACCTGAGATAATCAAAAGGAGGAAAGGTTTATTTTGGCTCACAGTTTCAGAGGTTTCAGTCCACAGTCACCTGGTCCTGTTACTTTGGTCCCATGGTAACACAGTATATCATAGCAGGAGTACATGGTAGTAAAGGCCTGTTTTCCTCACAGCAATCAAGAAATAGAGACCAGAAAGAGCCAGAGTCCCCCCACCTCATATGTTCCAGCAATGCTGGTCATTTTCCTCTTTTTGGAACATAATAATTTCAATCTTCTTCATCATTTGCTTATTATGCTTTCCTACCTGAAATTTCCATGGCTAGCTACTTCCTGTCATCTAAGTATTTGCCCAAATGTCCTCTCTGCCTAGGTCATCAAATCTAAAGTCCTTCTGTGCCCCTGGCTCAGTCACATCACTCTGTTTCATAGGCTTCTAGCACTTAGACCCATCCCTTATATTATTTTGCTGTTTTTTATTTCCTTACTTACCTATTATCCCTTCACCACCACAAAAGAATGTGAGCTTAGTCAGAAGAGGGGTTGTCTTTTTTTTTTTTTTTTGGTACCGGAGATTGAACTCAGGGGCACTCGACCACTGAGCCACATCCCCAGCCCTATTTTGTATTTCATTTAGAGACAGGAGCTCATTAGTGAGACCTTGCCATTGCTTTGGGCCTTGGCATTGCAGAGGCTGGCTTTGAACTCCTGATCTTGTCTCAGCCTCCAGAGCTGCTGGGATTATAGGTGAGCATCACCACGCCCAGTGAGGGGTTGTCTTGTTCTCTGCATTCCCACATCTACAACATGTCTAGCAAATAGTAGGCCCTCGAAAATATTTCTAGAATAAATGATTGAATGAATGAACTACTTGCATATTATATTAAGGAATTGGCACAGCGCTTCCAAGGCTGGCCTTTAGGAAATGAGGCCATCCCTGCCAGTATGTGGTGTGCTCTTGTTAACAGACTCAAATCACTTTTAACTTCTGAAGACCCTTCAAAAGTGTGCCTCATTTTATGCTATATGTTATTCTCAAGGCAAAGATAATCTGCTCCATGCTTTAAACCTTAAGTGCAAGAAGATTAAGTGACTTAGGTCACACAGAAATCAGTGCCTAAGTCAGGATATAAGATAACATGAAACTCTTATTTGCAAAAGGGCTTAATCATTTCTTTAAATAGGCTTCTCCTTAAATTGGAAAGTAATACTTTCCTACCACCCACCATGAGGGTGGGGAACTGTGACTCAAAACTTGGGTGGGGTAGGATTCCAAAGCTGAAAACCAGCCAGCAAGGGGCTCAGTGTTGGAGGATGGACTTGAGAGTCTTTTAAGGCTGAAATCCCCGCACGGGCTTGTTTCTCGCCTCATGGCCGCTGCACTGGGTATGCTCTCAAGTCTTTTGGCCGCAGACCACCCCACTGGCCATCAGGAGGGTCTGCACCACATGAGACCTTGTCCCAGGACTTACGGAACTCGTGTCCTGCAGCCTCCACCTCCTCCTCTCGAGGTCCTTCCTGCTTCGGGGTCCGGGACAGGCCCTTCCAAGGCCGAGCGGCCGCGCCCCTCAGATCTTCCCGAAGCCCCTTTGCTGCCGTCGCAGCCCCGAGGAGCAGCCGCCTGGCAGCGGCCCCACTGTCCGCGGCGCGCCAGGAGGGGTTCATGGCTTCCCGGGAGCCTGCTGAGCCCAGCCCGAGCCTGACCCCGGCTGCTTGAGGAGGTCCGCCAGGGCGGGAACGCTGGACCGAGTCCGCTCCCTGTTGGGGCCCTTCGCCGGCCACAAGCTCCAGGTTCTCCAGTCCTGCCCAAGACAGGGCAGGGCTGGAGAATCCGCCTCCAGGTGTGGCACGCGTGGTGCTGTGGTTTGGGTCTACCTGAAATGAAACATCCCAAGAAATCCACAGATATAATCAACTCCCCCTTTAGACTCCACTAATTCTTTGTACAATTTTGAGAAATCTCGAGGTTCCATTTATAACTAACACTACGGGAACTTCAATATCAAATAATTCCTAAATAGGCTTTCAAAATTTTCTTTGGAATAAAAAAACCATGACTTTTAATTTCTCATTTAATCATCACACAATTATCATTTTTCTTTTGAAAAAATGAAATAATACAGAGACTGATCAAAGAAATTCTGATCCCCCAAATAAACTTCAAAAGTGAGAGGTAATTTGCTTTTCATTTATTTTGTATTCTTACGAATTAATGAGACCTTTCATTTCAATATAAATTTATCATTTCAATGGTCGTTTCAAACTTATTTTCCTTTCAAATTATAGTGCATCAAATTTGAAACATTAGATTCAAAACAATATTTCCTCATCATTGAAAAAAGAAAACTGTGGCAGAATATTATTGTATTCAGAACACTGCCTATAACTTCAAAGTTTCTTTTTTGAAAAAGAGTGAAATGATCTAGTCATGGTGGCACCTGACAAAAATCCCAGTTGCTTGGAGGCTGAGGCTAGGAGGATCTTCAAGTTCAAGACCAGCCTGGGCAATTTAGTGAGACCCTGCCTCAAAAGAGAACATAAAAAGAGGTGGGATTCAGCTTAGTGATAGAGTGTACCCATGAGTTCAATTGATATTCAAAAAATAAAAATTAATTAAATAGGCCTCATGTTTATAAATGGGATACTATCAAGACAATAGCAAATACACTGACTTGAATATTATACAGAAATACCAGATTGTACCAAGATTAAAAACTATGTACAATATGTAAATGAAAGAATCGAACACAAAATTATATGTATATATAGTATGCTTACAATTCAATTTCTAAAAATCAGAAGAAAATATACACTATAAATAAAGAATGACAATGGAAACAGTGCCAAAAGACTACCAGTGGAAATTGAACAGCCAAGTACACAAAGATCTGAATTGTGCTATCCAAATAATTCATGGCATGCAAATTGCTTTCTAATTCTAAACCAAGCAGTTTAATTTTGCTAATACCCTCTTATCAATGACTGGAGAAAATGCATCATCATCTTTTTCTTTACGCCTTATAGAAGTACTGTGATATGAACTACTTTAGCAGAGGAGACAAAAACCCCAAGGCTATGCATTGTGTAAATTATAGCCTTGGTTGAACTTCATTTTCTTAATATTCCTGAGAGCTTGGGCTACATGAAAAGCTAGGAATTATATTGTGAATATTTCCCTTCCTGTTTCAAATAGCAAATTAGTTTCCAACCAGAAGATTAATTCTAAGTTATGCTAATTCATAAGAGATATCATCCCACGTGTCTCTGATTTCTGGCCCTACAACTCTTTCTCATTCTTGCTGCTATTTCAGTGATTCCTGCTGAAGAGCTATTCAGCTTCCATTTCTCTCTGCCTTTTTTCCCCCAACCCCACTTCTGAGTTTTTTAAAATGGTTTGGCCATTCATATGATTATGGTCTCAGATTTCAGGTTAAATGTTACTTCTTCAGAGGAGCCTTGTCTGATCACCCTATTTTAAAATATTCTAAACAGTATCCCCTGCCTTCACTCTCCATTCCCTTACACTTATCTCTTTCCTGTATTGTACTTGTCACTGAAATGATAGCCAGTATTTGCTAGTGTCTGACCCCAACTAGAAAGTAGGCTTCATGAAGGTATGATTTTTGTTAATTTTTCCCACAACTATATCTCCAGGTGCCTAGAGTAGTACCAGGTCTGATATATATATTTGTCTGAGATTTATTTGTCAAATAAATATGAATAATTATGAATAATTTATTCAGGTAAATGGTAACCTATCAACAAAGGAAGAAGCCTACAGTAAGGAAATGTGTTCAATTTTGAAGTAAACCTTTAAGTTCAGGCCCTGTTCAAGGATTCTTTATCCTTAAAAACACCTGCCTTGATTTCTTTTTCTTCTCTCCTGTCATGATTTCTTCCTAGATTCCCACTTTATATATCCATCAAATATAGCCCTTCCTACATAGGCTGGAAACTGTCACGTGGTGACTCTTCATTCCTGTGGACAGAGACCCCTTATAATCTTTGTGTCCTACATCATCTAGGATTCAGCTACAACCACCAGGAAAACCCAAATATCTATACCTTAAACAAGGCATCTCATGCAAGTTTAGAAGCCACAGGCCTGTACTGATGTCTCTGTTCTAGAAAGTCCTCAGGAACCATACCCAACAACCCATTAGTTCATCATCCCCAGGTGCAACCCCCAGCTCAGGTATAAGAAGCATCTGCTTCCAGGTAACAGGAAAGAAACAGGAAGAAGAGGCCACAAGGATGTCACAGCTGCAACAGAATGGAAGTTCTCAGAAGTATCACTCACAGATACTTCCTTTATACCCCTGGCTAACATTCAGGTTACATGGCTGTACCTGGCCTATAGGGTTGTGAGTTGCAAGAGTATGAGATAATTTTCATTAATTCTGAAACACCCAATTTGCATATTTTAACATCTCTTTAATTGAGATATTAAAACTACCTGGATTGAATTTGGGTTCTTCCTAAGAGGAAGTGCATTTGCTTCTGTTAGATACAAGGAACAGTATCAATCTGAGATCACTTTAAATTCCCTACTTGAGCACTTTTGCATCACACCATCTGTGTGAATCCAGACTACAAGCTTTTATGTTACTGGTTTGTAGTTAACATTCTCAGGGGGAGTCCTGCCTACCAAGGCCAAGGCCAAGGTTGAGCATGCAGGTTGCTTTGCTGCCTTTCATCATGGAGAATTTATTTCTATTTTATTCTTGTTCTGAACATACAAGCTTTGGTTTCCCATATTTATGCAGTTGTAACCTATAGAACTCACTGTCTTGGATATTATTTTAGATATTATTCTTTCTTAGTGATTTCTAAAATAGAGAATTAATGAAATACATTTGTCTCTTCTGGGTGATCCTGTGCTTAGCTAAAGTTCTCTTCCTTTTTTTTTTTTTATTTGTATTGTCACTGCCTCTCTGATCAGCTCTATTCAAAATAAGCTATTCAAAATCATTTCATTTCAAGGAATGAAACAGATTTTTTAGGAGTTAACACACAGGCTTCTTTTCTTCTGAGACAGGTTTATTTTTGGCTGTTGGTTTCTTGTAGGTGCAGCCATTTCCCCACAGGCTGCTTCTGCTTAATACTAGCAGCCTTCTTTCCTTGTTTCTTTACCACAGTTCCCTTCTCATTTCACTTGGCTGCTGCTACTTTATCCACCTCAAGTTTGTGATTCTTGGCATGGCAAGAATGGTGTTCCAGCGCCTGGTCTTTGCTTGTGGGTTTAGTTACAACTTGATCTTCAGGTTTTTCAATGGATTCATTTTCAGGACTCTGTGGTGAATGGTCTTAATATTGTGCCCTGAGGGCTGTTTGGACCTTTAGACTTTCCAAGATTCTGCTAACGTCTGTATTGATCATGTTGTACAAAGGGAGGTTATACTTACTCTTGAGGGAAGCAGCCTTATGCCAAGTGCCATACGGTTATGTCTAACTTCCAAAAACACTTTTGATCCAAATGCAGAAACGTCCCACATACCCACCAGGAGCAAGTTTCAAAATGTTCAGTTTGCTTATATTGAGTAGTATAATTGCAGGAATGTTTCTGAAGGCCTTGATGATAGATAGCACTGTCTGCATTACAGGTGATACAGGGCCTCCTGCGCTGAATATGGTGATGGTTTCTCATTTTGCCCTTGGCAGCTCTCACTGGCTGAGAGGCATAGAACTTCCTTAAATTATTCCAGACTTTAAGAAGAACAGCCTCCTTGATCTACTTGTAACCTTTAATTTTTTTTTTTTAATTTTTTAGGTGTAGATGGACACAACACAATGCCTTTGTTTTTATGTGGTGCTGAGGATAGAACCCCGGGTCCCGCCCATGCTAGGGGAGCGCTCTACCACTGAGCCACAATCCCAGCCCCTGTAACCTTTAATTTTATCTTCAACTACCAAAGAAAGTCCAGGAACTTCCTCAACTTGATGACCTTTAGATACAACCAGAGCTGGTAAGGCTGAGGCAGCCAAGGCAGAGGAGATGGCATATCACTCTTGTGTTCACTCTACTGTGCTGATAAAGCCGAGTTTTGGTTGGTTCAAACATGAGGCCTCCTCTGTATATGTTTCCAAAGGCACCATGGCCAGAATGGTAAGTCCTGCCTCCTCAAACTCTGGGAATTTGAGTCATAGTTCTGTCAGAACCCCAAGACTCAACACTGGTCTGATGACCTGCTAGTTCACTGACAGTATAGGGCTGTCTGTTGTTTTTACACAAGTTGACGTGAACAAAGTACACAGTATCTAGCCAAATTGGAGACTTGAACACAGTAGGCAAAGTAACATTTTTGCCAGATGACTTACCTTTTTTGGAGTCCACTGATATCAGGGGTCAAGCACACACCTTGTTCTTAGGCTCAAAGTTTTCCATTTTTGGCAGATTTCAAGTTTTCTAAGATCCAAGGACAGCCGGTCTCTTTGAGAACCCATGTGTTCTAGGTTGCTTCCAGGTGCACCCTTGTGCAGCCTCAAGGTGGTCACCAGGTCCCACACAATCTGGTTCCCTCCAAAAACAGAAGCCTTTGGATCTCTGCCTCTCCTGGATTCTTCCCCTGTATATTTTGTGTCCTACACCCTCCATCCTTCCCTTCTTGCCCTGGAATCAGGAGGAAATCCAGCCAAGACTCACAGCAGGGAGAAAAGCTCTAATAATATGACAGAAAAGTAGAAACACTGAAGGGAAACCAAGATTTCTGCCCTGAATCCCTAGCTCCTAAGCAGTATGTCTGATGAATGGATTATAAAAAAAGAAAATGAAACATTGGCCAAATTGGAAGTGTAGCATGTTCTAGGAGTGAAAAATTTTTTAGCTCTCATTAAACAGAAGTAGATTTGACCCCAGAATTGACCCACCATTTTTTGTCTCTGATTTAGGGCTCTCTCCCCCTCCCCTACCTCTGCACCCTGCCTCTTTGTGCATGTGTGTGATAAGATTGTGAAATAATAATAAATTATTATTTATTATTAGATAATAAATAGTCTAGAGACTGAGGCTAGAAGGGTTGCTACCATCTGCCTCTAGATTCTCTATCTCCCTCAACTTTCTACTGACTGTATCAGTTATTAATTGAAAACTGTCATAATTAGCTTCACACTTGTAAGGGGAACAGCTCAGTATTATGGTTTATTTAATAAATGAAATTGTTTTCAGTACTATTCACCATATTTAAAATCATTTCAGGGTTTCTTTAACTTATAATTCAGTTATTTATTACAAAGCAAAAGTGAGTATTCCTTAATTATATAAGAAAGAACATTTTTTACTCTAGGGAAATAAACCACCACTGTGAAGTTCATTAAAATCCTACCAGCACTAAGCATGTTCATATATATCAGTTATTCAAAATGGAATATTACTTTAAAAAAAAATTCAGCCACCAGCTGCAGGAATAGTTTTCCAACTGGAGTATTTTCTCAAAAACAACTTTTTTTTAGCCCTAGCTTAATAATCATAATTGAGCCCTTGTTTAGAATCTCTCAAGACACCCTAAAAGGATATAGTAGTAAAACATTTATAAAAACAGGCATTATATAATAACAGGAAAAATAATGCAATTATGTCTTTCTGGAATGTCTGTCCCTTAGGGTGCAGTTTGAATGCAGCTACTTAAGTCAACCATCACCCTATTTTCCCAGAGAAAATCAGGTAGTAATAGGTGCCACTATTCATTCATTTGTGATTGTTGACATTTATTTTGTGCCAGGCTACATAATTCATACCTGAATTTCATAAATAAATGAAAGATGGGCCTGTGGTAGGAAGAGACCTATATAGAAAACCACAACAAAGAATGTTTCGGGGTCTTCATAAAGAGAAAATGAAAATGGGAACACAGAGAGGTGACTGATGAGATTTTTCAGAGGATAAGAGACACTATTGTGAAGGAGGCCCTTGGGCTGAGTTGAAAGATGGGGTGTTGTACATGGTGGCATGGGAAAAGAGTATTCAGGAAGCACAGTCTGGGCAGAAGGAGCAGAGAAGAGTCAAAGGGAAAAATGGCTTGGCCTATTCAGGAAACTACAAGCTATGCAGAGTGACTGACTGGCCCTGAATACCAACCCAGTATTTGGAGTGCATCATGAACAGTGATACATGGGAAGGTAGCTTATATTGGTTTGTAAGAGTTGATGGTTAAACTTGGAGGACTGTAGTGAGCTGGTTAACATCATATAGCTTGTGATAGGATCTGTCAATGTGGGAGTATTTATATCACAGAAATAATCATATACTAAAAATCACTCACTCCCCTTTTCTCTCAGGGGTGGGGAGCTCCTTCTCCTGAGAGAGATATTTTCAATTTTTTAAAACTCAAGTGAAGGCCTGCGGTTGTAGCTCAGTGGTAGAGCATTTGCCTAGCATGCGTGAGGCACTGAATAAAATTAAAGTCATAAAAAACTCAAATGATATTATAAAAACATTTTTTACTGCTAATCTATAAAAAAGTGCATATCATGGAGAAGGAAAAACTGAGAAATGAATAACAAGGGTTTGACAAAAACAACAGAAAGAACTGGATACTTCTAAAAGAAACTACAGGTTAGAATTCAGTAATAGCTTTGGGACTGACAGAGGTAGAGATGGAAATAAGGGGATGAGTTAAAAGATAACTAGTTTCAAATAGACATTTTAAAATGAGGGCAATAAAAGTGTCTCCTATTAATTGCTGTACCCCGTTGACTAACTTCCAGACCTTTTACATAAACATTATACTTAATGCCAAATTTCCTTCTTAAACTCTAACGTGGCTGGCAGTAACAATGTGGATACTAAAATCTCTTATTGAAGGTTCCTTCTTCAATACAGTCAATATGTCACAGGAGAGAGGGGAGCTGAAACAGACTCTTGTGTTCCAATGAAAGAACATTTAAAGTCAGACACTAAAAGCCATGCAAGAGAACTTTATTAGATGAGAAAGTGAAAGTAAGGTAAAGGTCAAAAGGCTCAAGCAGAGAGCCCTCTCAAGGACCTCATTGGACTCTATCAAGAGTTAGTTCCATTAGTCTTTCTTTCTTCATGCATTGCCCCAACTAGCTCCTTTTGTTTCTACTTGCTTACTCTCTCAAGGTCTGTGTACTAATGTTTTTCTACAGATTATCTGCTACAAGTTATTTACTCATCTGTTTTGGCAGTACTTAAAGTAAACCTGTGACCCTGCCATGCATTTCACAGCTCATTGTTAGCTATGACCTAAAAACATGCAATTCCCACACTACCTTTCAAATGAAAGCACTTCTGACGGAATAATTTGGATTTAAATACTTCTTACAGTGCTTATTCCTATCACATAAATTTAAGGTAAAATGTACAACTAAAGGTTACAGGAATAATACAAAGACTGATACTAAAAGGGGTCTTTGAATTCCATTGAAGAGGGTATTATACACATGCACACAATCATTAGGCCTTATTTATGCCATTTTTTGTATTATATACTAATAATGATGCATTGCAAATACATAGACTATCATCTTTACCTGAGATCCCCTAATCATGTTTTGGGTTTGAAATTTCTCTGCATTTTAAAAAGGAAGCAGAAAAAAGCTACCCCTAAGCGATCCTTATCTTTTTTATACTTCATTCTAATACAATTCTAATTAACTGACATTTTGTACGTGCATGAAAAAGGGTTAATGCAAAAGGCTCAGGTTACTCAAAGGAGCTCTCTTCAGTATTGGTCCTTGATCATCTTGAGAGATAGTCTCTTAGCCCTTCAGCTACCCAGCCTGGTTAAGAACATTGTAATACAATAGCCATATTGTAGTAGTCGATGAGAAAGTTCATATTAAAATTATGACTTATGGCAAATGAATGTTTTTGAAGCCTGAGGTCCTGGGCCAAGAGGTAACATTAGATCTCTGGATGGCTCAGGACTAAGGTCAGTTACATGGGTGATGCATGCCTATGTCACTGACTTCCAGTAAAAACTGAGGACACCAGTTTTGGGCAAACTTCCCTGGTTGGTGATATTTTGCATGTATTATCTCATGAAGTATGTCCTCATATGACTCCATTAGGAGACACCTGGACACTTGAGCCTGATTTCTCCTAGACTTGGCCCTACTCCTCTCTTTGGTGATTTTGTTATCTTTTCACTGCTGCAAATCTTACCACAAGTATTACAACTTCTGAGTTCTGTTAGTCTTTTCTAATGAGGTTAAACCTGAACATAGCCTTGGGGACTACTGACACAGAAAGGAATGGATTGAATTTATTTTTCCTCTACAGATAATCAATCATACAAAGACCATTTACTTTAGTCAATCCTTTTATTTTTTTTAAATTTGTTCTAATTAGTTATATATGACAGTAGAATGCATTTTGACATGTCATACATGAGTATAATTTCTCATTCTTCTGGTTAAGTCAATACTTTTCATACTGAGTTATTTAAAATGTCTCTTTTCATGCCAATAACACTCTATTAAAATGGTACTAATTACTATATAATTGATATCTAAAAGGGCCTGTTCTACTTTTTTATTCTTGGGCTTTTGCTCTTCTATATCAAGTTTAGGTTCTACTTGCCAATTTCTAAGAAAAACCATGAGGGGTTTTGTTTTGAATTTTATTGAATTTACAGAATAATTTGGGGTAGGGTTTCTAGATAGTCATTTTATCCCTATTCATGAACAGGATTATTCTTTTCATTTATTGTTTATCTTTTGATATTTGTAGTTCCCAAATTCTTGCATAATTTTTGATAGTTCTTTTCCCAAGGTATCTTGTAGACTGTTATTCTTATGATGAGATTACTTTTAATGTTTCTTCTAATTGGGTATTACTGTGTTATAGCAATGCTATTAATTTTTGTATGTTGACCTTATACACATAGCTTTCCTGAACTTTTACTTATTGTAGTTTTTAAAATGTAGGTAAGTAAGCCAGAATAAGCCTTTTCTCTTAAAAAATAAAAAATATTAAAATGTAGGCTAATATACCATCTGAAAATAAGGAAAGTTTTATTACTATTTTATTCTTATTTGTTTCCAGTTTTTATTTACCTTATTTATTGAATTTATTACTAATTGTATTTCAAAGTGATTATTTTTTGTCATGATTGATTTTTATTAATCGAAAATACTTATTCCAGTTTCAAAGTTGTTATGCTTGAAGTTAATAATTTTTTAAAAAATGAATTTAAAATTCATCATTTAATAATCCTTTGACTAAGACAATGAAACTGTGGCTTTAAAAAAACCCATTCAGCACCATTTGCTCATAGGTCTTTCAGAATTTGTCCTTCATTTTATTTTTTTTAGTTGTAGATGGACATAATATTTTTATTTTTACTTATTTATTTTTTATGTGGTATTGAGGACCAAACCCAGGGCCTCATGCATGCAAGGCAAGTGCTCTGCCACTGAGCTACAACACCAGCCCCAGAGAATTCATTCTTCAAGTGTCTGGGAACTATCCTGTACAGGAACTCCTGAGCTGCAGTTTATTTGGGGCTCATGGTTTCAGAGGTCTCAGTCCATAGAGAGCCAACTCTATTGCTCTGAGCCCAAGGTGAGGCAGCACATTCTGGGGGAAGGACTCAGTGAAACAAAGCTGCTCAGTTCCTGGTGGGGTCAGGAAGCAGAAAGAAAGAGAAGAAAGCGGGAAAATAAGGGGCTGCAGGAACAACAACCCATCCAGGGCACATCCTCAGACCCACCCAGAAAGCCTCTCTGGGACACCCAATGGGAAGCTAAGCAACTATCACAAAAGGAGTCAGTGTACTTCAGCAAGGTAACTTGGTCCCCTCCCTACACTTCAGTCAGGTAGGGACACACTTCTAAGCACTGAGGTATGAGTAGTCAGACCTCATTACTTGCTGTTAGAATTGTAATTTCCCCCTAATAATAGTAAATCTCTGGCACAGAGGCAATTGGTTCTTACTGTCTGTGATTTTTGGAAATATTGTAAATAATTTGGATTTAGTTTACTTTATTCATAAATTATATATGTCTTATGTCAGAGGAAGGGTCTGCCAGTTTAGTGTCCTTATTAACTATATACAATGTGTAGGCAAAAAATACTCTTACACCACATTTTGAAAAACTGTATTACTTAAACAAATATTTGAACAAAATGTCCATAATTTGAGTAGCTGATGGAACTAATCCAAAGTATGGCAAGGGAGATTCACTTTCACTTAAGTATGTGGCTTAGAGAACTTTAAAAACCATGTACCTTTCAAACCATTCAAGGAGAGGTAACAGACCCCACTCCTCCTTCTTTCTTTTTTAAATATCTTTATTTTATTTATTTTTATGTGGTGCTGAGGATGGAACCCAGTGCCTCAGAGATATGAGGCAAGTGATCTACCACTAAACTATAGCCCCATCCCCACTCCTCATTCTTTACTGTGGAATTCCAATTGGGGTTGGGTCAGAAATTAGCACTCAAAGTGATTATTTTCAAAGAGTTTACATTATCATTAAAATTTGGTGTCATTGAATTGTTTACCCCTTTGTAGTTTTATGTTTCATTTCTAGATGATAAATATGGCTGAGAATGTTTTCATGTTTCTGGTCATTTGAATTTCCTTTCACATGAAGTGTCATTTAAAGTCTTTTGTCTAAATTTCTATTAACTGTCTCTTCTTTCTTTCTGATTTACAACAATTTAACTTCCCAGATAGTGTTTTGCTTTTTTTTTTTTTTTTTATACCCAGTAACATATGTTGCAGATCTCCCAAGTGGTTCTTCATATTTTGACCCTCTAAGATTATGGGTATTTATTATTATTCCTTATAGTTTTGCTATCCCTTCTAAAAATGCTCCAAACCAAAATTATAATAAAAAGGGAATGGGCTGATGAATTAGCAAAACAGATAGTAAAGGATGTAGAGAATTCCAGGCAGAAAAAAATAAGAGTGGCATCACCAGAGGGAGAGAAGAGTAGCAAAGTAAGAAACAATCTCAACTGGCTAACAGACTGTTTTAGTCAGTTTTTGTGTCACTGTGACCAAAATACCCAACAATAACAACTTAGAGGAACAAAAATTTATTTTGGGCTCATGGTTTCAGAGGTCTCAGTCCTGAACCCAAAGTGAGGCAGCACATCATGGGGGAAGGACCCAGTGGAGGAAAGCTGCTTAAGTTCCTGGTGGGGTTAGGAAGCGGAAACAAAGAGAAGGAGGGGGAAAAGGAAGGGACTGCAGGAACAACAACCCATCCAGGGCACATCCTCAGTGACCCACCTCTTGTAGCCATGCCCACTCATTTATAATTGCCACTCAGTCCATTCAAACTAGATGGACTGATTAGGATACAGCTCTCACAATTCATTTTACCTTTAAGTAGTTCTGCAGAAACACAGGAGGCTTATGAAAATCATAACACAGATCAATTAAACTTTTAAAATTTCATTTTAATTAGTATTAAATATTACCACATATTAGCATTCAATTAATTAGATCATCTGAATGAAAATAATTTAGTACTTGATAGTTGAAAACAATAAAAATATTTCAGGCAAGATAGAAAACAATTAAATACGATGTTTCTACTTTTCAACATATTAAACCAATTTCATTTGAATTTAACTTTGTAGATTATTAACATATGGAAATCATACAATCAAGAATCATAATGCTACAACTTTGTATGTGCCATGGTGTATGACATCAGGTATGAGGCTGGCAGGCTAATAATCATTAAACCTAATTTTAAACAATCGGCAATTAAAAGTGAAGTTACCACTTTAGTCAAAGGCTTCTCCAATATTATTTCTTTGTATATTTAGATAATGAACTAAAATATGAGATGCAAACAATAATGTGAGGGAAAAAAGATTCAGCTCCTTAAAGCAGTACAGAAATGGCTTCCATTTTATGATTCAATTATGTAATTTGTTTTTTAATGGACACAATATCTTTATTTTGTTTATTTATTTTTATGTGGTGCTGAGGATTGAACCCAATACCTCACACATTTTGAGGCAAGCACTCTACCCCTGAGCTATATAGCCCCAGCCCTGTAATTCTTTCTTTCTTTATTTAAATTAGGTATATACTACAGCAGAATGCATTTTGGTTCATTGCATACGATTCAGCACAAGTTTACATTCTCTGGTTGTACACAGTGTAGCATCACACCATATGTGCAGTCATACATGTACATAGGGTAATGATGTCCATCTCATTCCACCATCTTTCCTGCCCCCATGCACCCATCCTCCCTAACCTCCCTCCCTGTAATTCTGTAATTTTTTTTTTAACATTTAGACATGTTTTTTTTTTTAATATTTATTTTTTAGTTGTAGTTGGACACAATTTATTTATTTATTTTTATGTGGTGCTGAGGATCAAACCCAGGGCCTCGCACGTGCTAGGCGAGCACTCTACCGCTGAGCCACAACCCCAGCCCTGTAACTGTTTTTGGATAAGAATTAATTGATAGTAAAAATGTATTTGGAAAAAAAAAAAGTATTTGGAGTAACTACTTAACCTAACTACTAAGTTGTCTTCTTTTACAAATATTAATAAAAAGGTGAAAGAAAACAGAACAGAGGTTGTTTTTCTCTTGCAGAATGAAAATAACTTATCTGTTTTTTTTTTTTTTTTTTTAAAGAAATCTGTGGAAAGTGAAAACATTAACTGCCAAGGAATGAAATACTGCCATTTAAAAGTCCTATATTAGAACTGGGCATGATGGCACATGCCTATAATCCCAACAACTTGGTAGGCTGAGGCAGGAGAATCATCAATTTAGGGAGGTCCTAAGCCACTCAGCGAGACCCTACCTCAAAATAAAAAATAAAAAGAACTGAAGATATAACTCAGTGGTAAAGCACTCCTTGGTTCAGTCCCCAGCACCCAAAGGAGGAAAAAAAAAGTCCTATAAAAGGGTTGGGGATGTAGCATAGTGGTAGAGTACTTCAAAAAATAATAATAAATAAGAGTCCTATATTAGAAAAAAAAACTACATTGGATATTACATCAAATATTTTTTAAAGTGAAGCAAGTGCTTATTCACAAGATAAAAGAATTTTAAATAGAAAAAATAAAGAAACAATATTTTAAGTAAAAATCCTTTTATCACACTACAGTGATATTATTTTCCTGAAGTTAACAAAATCGTTCATGCTGTTAAGCTAATATTCTTCATAGAACTGATGATAAATTTTAATTATGAATGCTCATGAAGTACCTGATGATACAAGATCAAACACAGCCGTTCAATGCCTATAAAGTGGTTAAGTGCTGAAAAATTCTTAGGCTAAAATAGGTTTATGAATCTCTAAGATCCATTATCATTAAATATGCTTTTATATTTACTAGAAAAGTAATAAAGAAGCCAGGCATGGAGGTGTACACCTGTATTTCCAATGACTCAGAAGGATGAGGCAGGAAGATCAAAGGTTTCAGGCCAGCCTCTGCCACTTAACAAGACTTAGTGAGACAATCTCAAAAAAGACATAAAAAAGGACTGGGGATATAGCTCTATGGTGGAATGCCCCTAGTTTCAAACCCCAGTACTGAAAAAAGAGGAAGGAAAAAGACAGTAAATCACTTTCTGATCTCATTTCTTACTTTTCCTTTTAAAATTATTTCTAACAGGAATGATTTCCAATTGACGCGTAACAGAAATGGAATTCTCACTGTTATAAAAAAGGTATAAAGAAGCTGGGTGCAGTGCGCATGCCTCTAATCCAAGTGGCTCAGGAGGCTGAGGCAGGAGGATCCAGAGTTCAAAGCCAGTGAGACACTAAGCAGCTCAGTGAGACCCTGTCTCTAAATAAAATACAAAATATGGCTGGGGATGCGCCTCAGTGGTAGAGTACTCGAAGTTCAATTCCTGATACCAAAAAATTAAAATAAATACAAAAATAAATTAACCTATATTCTAAATTCTTAGAAAAGGAAACATCATTTGGGAGGAATTATTGTACTTGCCTTCCCTACATGAATCTATAAAGTTAAAATGAGGAAGAATAATTTCATTTATTACAAAATAAGAAGTTTCAATTAAAATTGATGATAAAATATTCAATGTTCATTTAAAAAATATATCAAGAGTGTATCTGGGATTGTTCGGTTTTATTTTCTTTGATGCTGAGTACTTTGCGGTTAGTCCTACCCTGAAATGAAACACACACATACACACAATTAAAATACAGGAAGAGATTTTTAAAAATAATTTTTCAAATAACTTCTAAAATGTTACTTGTTGACTTATAATTCTGACATCCTTTAAATTTGACCCGCAAAACATAATGATTTTACCGCTAGCTTTATTAAAGTTCAAATTAGTCATACCTTTTTGTTCTGGTCTTCTGTACTCTGCTTGAGCTACCTATAGAGGGAAGAAAGTCAAGAAATTCCATAATGGAATACATAAAATAATTGAAAAACTGTGTAAAAATTTAAAATGTTAAAGCTGACTGATTAAAGATACTAAAAATTTTATTGGTACTATATAGTTCATATTTTACATAACAGAAACTAGCTTTATAGCATGTCTTCATAATTTACTTAGTTTTACTAGCATTATGCTTAATATCATTTTTGGAATTTGGTAGTTAGCACTACCAAAAACAAGTTAAGAGATATCTTAACTATGTAAATATATAAAAATATATGTATGATTTGCCACCATACTTTGGCAAATGCTCTTTGAAGGAATTTTTTTTTTGATTAGATGACTTGAGTTCATTATATGCTAAATAAAGTCTAAATTGAAGTTTTCCTAAATTCAGAAGCTACTGATTTCAGTTAACCCACTGGCCAACACACACATTCGAAGATATTCAACATCCTTAGCAATCAGGTAAATGCAAATCAAAACTACCTTGAAATTTCATCTCACCCCAGTTAGAATGGCAATCATCAACAATACAAATAGCAATAATTGCTGATGGTGGGAAAAAAAGATACACTTAACAGCATTGTTAGTGGGCTGAAAATTAGTACAACCACTCTGGAAAACAGTATGGAGATTCCTATAAAGGCTAGGATTGTAACCATCATATAACCCAGCTATCCAAACTCCTTAGTATTTATTCAGAGGAGTAAAATTATCATACTGTAGTGATATATGCACACCAATGTGTACAGCAGTACAGTTCATAACAGACAAGTTATGGAACCAGCCTAGGTGCCTTTCAACAGTGAACAGAGAAAACATGGCATATATACACAATAGAGTTTTACTCAACCACAAAGAAGAATGAAATTGTCATTTGCTCATAAATGGATAGAACTGTAGAACATTATGCTAAGTGAAATAAGCCAGACTCAAAAAGTCAAGGGTCGAATGCTTTCTCTCTTGGGGGATCTCAAGAAAATAGAAGGGAGAATGGATGAATAGAGGAGAGAAATGGAGGGGAAGAGAAAAGGGATGGGAAAGGGGAGGAATTACAAATGAAGTTGAGTAAATTATGCTATGTGCCCGTGTGAACATATTGCAATGAATTCTACTTTTATATTCAACTATAACAAACCAATTAAAAAAAAAAAAAAACAGTAGGAAGATTAAATAGAGTAGAGGAAGGGGATCAAGGGTAGGGAGGAGGAAAGAGAAAGTATGAGGGATTGAAATACAGAATGTTATATGAATTTATGAATGTCAAAATGAATGCCACTATTATGTATAAATATAATCCCCACTAATAAATATATTATGAATATAATTATGTATTTACATATATGTTCTTATTATATATTATATAATTATATATACTATATTTAATTTTTGTATAAGTATTCCACTTCTGTTAGGACAAAATGGGTTAACTCAAACCAATAGCTTTAAAAACAATTAGAATTATATAATAATGTAATATTATAATTATATAATAGAATTATATATTGATGTATAATTATATTACATATAAATTATATAACTACGATGCTATATAAAATATAATCATATTAAATATAATTATACTAAAGGGTATAATAATAACAGAATGTTAATATGATGCATATAAGCTCTAGATTATAATTTTCAAACTATTTTAATGCACCTGTATCAATTCTGTTACAATATTCAGATTATTGAAAATTTGGGAGTCAATGGGTTTAACGCCAATCTACGGTCAGGTAACTTTTTCCTGGCTGGCAGCATATACAAACTACCCTTTTAATAATATGTGTTCGGAATGAACAATCTTACATATTCCTAGAAAATCAAATTCTTTCAATTGACTACAAACTCACCAGTACTTCTGGAGCTATCTTTGGGTTGGTTAAGAGGATAAGCTTTATCATTCTTCAGTTCGTGGATAATACCTTTATTTAAGCAAACATCCACGTGCACATTGAACAGCATAAGATCTGAAGTTTTTTGTTCTAGATTACATACTGGACAAACTAGCGCTTGGCCTGCTGTCACTTGATACACACAAGGTTGGAGTGGTTCATGTCTACTTAGTAACTCAGCATCTTGATTTTCTAATGAAACAAGACAAGACTTGCTTGGAAGACTAGAACATTCCTCCTTGCTGTGCTCAGTGTCTATACTTCCTGCTTTAGATGAATTATTTCTAGTTTCTACCAAATTTACACAATCTACTGAAGTGATTTCTACATTTTTCTGATGAGTTTCATAATATTGCTTTTCACAAAGTAAAAAAGAATGGTTTGTGATTTCTTTCAGGTTAACTTCAGTAGAGGAAGCATTTGAAGAATTCATTTTCGAGTTCTCCCTAATTGAAGGTCCATCAAGACACACATCTACATGTTTATTAAAGGCTTCCAGACTGATACTTCTTTGTTCCCTAAAGCAAACAGGACAGGTAAATATCTGGAAGTTATCTGAATTATCTGATGTTTCTAAATTCTCACTTGTCTTCTTTAAAACTTGGAATGGTTGTGATATCTGTAAACTTTCTTTAACTATAGTTTCACATTTAGATGTGTCCTGGTGGCTCCATTTCCTTTCTGATCGTTTTTTATCAAAGAAACTCTTCTTATGAGATGTTTCTAGAGGTTTTACAAACTGATCTTTGTCTGTTTTCTCTAGCATACACCCAGTGACTGACAGGGCTTGGTTTCCAGCCTGTAAGAAGCCAATGATGCTCCTTTGTTGGTGTTTCTTGTCTTCTTCATTGGGAAAACCAGATATTCGAACACCTAAATTAAACCAATCACAATTAATTCCAAATTCAACAAAGCCAACAGGTATATTAAAAACATTTTACATAATACTGTTGTGACATCTATATAAAAGGTTGATTACAGAGAAATAATAAGCAAGGCTGTATATATTTCCTTTTGTATGTGTGGCCTTGTGTATGCTAAGTATGTACTGTACCACAGAGCTATTTCCCTAGCCCAATATTCTTTTAACTAAAGGATGTGTTTTCAAAGCTGATACTGTGAGTGGAAATTTACTTTCCTTTATACAAGCATGTATCATTAAATATTAGCAATCTATTGCAGTTCATATGATGACAGAACTTTCAATTAATATCTGACATATAATGGCATTCAATATAAAACAACAAATTGAAATCAACTACCCAGACCCTTTAGCTTTTTTTGTTTTTTTAAGGATTTTTTTTTTTTTTTTTTTTTTGGAGCAGTTTTAGGTTCACAGCAAAATTTAGCAAAAGGTACAGAGAATTCTCATATATCCTCTGCCCCTATTCATGTAAAGCCTCTCCTGATATCCACATCCTACACCAAAGTTGAACATTTGTTACAAATGATGAACCTACATTGATATGACATTAGAGTTCACACTCTTGGCACTGTACATTCTATGGGTTTAGAAAAATTTCTTATGTCATATCTTCGCTATTATAAATCACAGAATAGTTTAATTGCCCTTCTATTCCTTTGTGTTCTGCCTATCCATCTATCCCTTCTGTCTAACCCTAGAAAACCACTAATATTTTGTTGTTTGGTTTTATCTTTTCCAAAATATTATGCAGCTGGAATTATATGGTATGGAACCTTTATAGACTGACTTCTTTTACCAACCTGTAAGTTTCCTGCATTTCTTTTCACTGCTTGATAGCTTTTTTTTTTTTTTTTGTATTGGGGCTTGAACCCAGGGGTGCTTTGCCTCTGAGCCACATCCTCAGCTCCTTTTTAATATTTTATTTAGAGACAGGGTCTTGCTGAGTTGCTTAGGGCTTCACTAAGTTGCTAAGGCTGGCTTTGAACTTGTGTTCCTCCTGCCTCAGCTTTCCAAGCTGTTGGGATTACAGGTATGCTTATTTACTTTCCTTTATACAAGCATGTATCATTAAATAGCTTATTTCTTTTATGTACAGAATATTATTACACTGTCTGATTATTCCCTAATTTATTTATCCATCAACTGAAGGACATCTTTAGGCAACTATGAATAAAGCATCTATAGATAACTTGTTATTTGGCTCTTTTAATGAACATTCGTTATTTTGATTCAGGGTATGCTATCTTTTATATGAAAGTATGGCTAATGAACCACTCTTAGTAAGAAAGTGGACATTTGGACTGCTTATCCATACACATTCTTTCACATAATTCACTTTGGAAACATGGTCTATTTGTTTTTATCATATAATGGCTGGAGATGTGATTTCATGGTGTTTCAATCCTTTATTTGTAATTCTGAAATCCAAAAAGTTCTGAAAATTATAAGCAACAAGTGATAAATGATGCCTAAATTAATGTGAAGTTATTTAGAGTCCTTATTGTATGTGAATATATTTTTGTTTATTAATGTTATTTCATCATGGGGCACTGCTCCAGACTCCCAAAGGAGTATTACATAATATACTTACTATGCAGTGAATCTGCTTTCTAATATCTGAATAGGTTTGAATTTTGAAACCTTTCTTGTCCACTTTATTCCAGTACATAATAAGAAACACTTCAATTGGTTCAAAATGGAATCAAACCAATAATCATGGCTTTACATGCATCAGGTTCCAATAAATGGCAGCAGCACAGAAAGTACTTTGTAGTCAGGTTTAAGAAACAAAATAGAGGTGAAAATTTTTTGAAAATTAATTTTTTGGGGGGAAATCTAATAGATTTAAGGAAAAAAAAAAACATACCCATAAGTCTTAATCTCAAGGGACGTGGAAAATCCGCATCAATTTCTGTCCTTAGCAACTCCTTAGCGATGGTAAATATTTCTTCCGCAGTAGAAACAACAGATGAAACTGTAGATGCACGAGTTTTTACTTCAAAATTCACATTCTTCAGTTTAATGGTAACAGTTCTACCCTATAACATATAGAATATATTATTATATAGGCTTTCTAATATTTAGAAAAAAGTTATTTACAAGTTAGAAAAATCCAGAAATGGGTGGGACATGGTAGTGCACTGAGACAGGAGGATCCTGAGTTCAAAGCTAGCCTCAGCAACTCAGCAAAGCCCTAAGCAACTCAGTGAGATCCTGTCTGTAAATAAAAACAAAATAGGGTTGAGGATATAGCTCAGTGGTTGAATGCCTCTGGTTCAATCCCAGAACCGCCTCCCCCAAAAAACCCCTAAGTTTAGAAATGTCTTTTATGTACATGTAAGAATGTGGAAGTATAACAAATTTTATTTATAAAACATGATAATAACAACTATCACAAGAAATAATTAAAATCTATACATAATATGAAAATTCTATTCTAGATACTAACTATTATTCCCATACCCAACTTAATTTTTATAAGATACCCTTATATAAAGGGAAAGTTAACTGATCATTTTTCTTTTTATTGAATCTTAGTTAATTCAATTTCTAAAAAGGCATGAAAATTTTTTTTTTTATAAAAGATCCTCATTAAAAAGGTCTTACTGAAAGCTCACATTTACTGTGTGGCTGGTACATGCCAAATACTATATTTAATAATTTATGTGTAAGAATTCCCTGTGCAGTTAGTGTCTTCGGGTATAGAATTTCATCTGGGGATGATGATGGATGGTGGGGATGGATGCACAACAAAGTGAATGTACTTAATGCCACTGAACCAGACACTGACACATGGCAAAAACTGTAAATTTTATATTGTGCGTATTTTAGTATTCCTGGAGGTTTAACTTAATTCTCCTTCATTTGAGGGTGAGTTAAGACTTACTAATTCATTTTCAAAGGTAAAAATCAGTAATTTCATAGTGGAGAAACGTAGCAATCACCACCTTAACCAACTGATAAAATCCAGAGATGTCATATGGCAACTATATACCACCTGGCAGGATACAATAAGGGCACTTCATCTTTGTGATAGTCTTTCTAAAAACTTATATCCTTGTCTAATTATTAAAAAACAAAACCACCAAACAAACCCAGATTGGATTTTCAAAGTCATGAAAAAAGAGGATAGACTGGGAAACTGTGACAGACCAGAGGAGACTAGGAAGACATAAATGCAACATAGTTCCCTAAATTGAATCCTGGAATAGAGAGGTGATTAACAGAAAATGAGCAAAATCCAAATAAAATTTAGAGTTTATTTAACAATAATGTGCTAATGTCACTTGCTTAGTTTTGACAAATGTACTGTTAACACAAAATGTTAATAATTGAGGAAACTGGATGAAGATTACACTGGAAATCTCTATATTTTTTATCATTTTAATTTTTCTTATTTTTAGTTGTTGATAGACCTTTATTTATTTATTTTTAATTTATATGTGGTGCTGAGAATTTAACCCAGTGCCTCACACATGCTAGACAAGTGCACTACTGCTGAGCCACAGCTCCTTCTCTATATTCTTTTTGTAACTTTTCTGTGAATCTAAAATTTTTCTAAAATTAAAAGTTTATTTAAAATATATTTTTAAGAAGAACTCTGTTATATCATCAAAAGAGAAGCTTATAAGAAAAAGGCTCATCAGATATTCCAGTTTTTTTGTAATAACTTTTTAATATTTTTCTATTACTTTGAACAACTCCACTCCTGGTTTGAGATTGTTGGGAAATACTAAACATGGATTGTTGTGAGAAAAGATTAAAAAACAGAAAATTCAAAGCATTCCAGGCTCCCCCCCCCCCACCCACACCCCAAGTAAGCAACCTGGATTAGAGTCTTGAAACAAAATGTCTATTATTCTAGAAGGTCATTGTTTATGTGAGAAAAATATTAAAGACTAATTGGAAAGGCATTTATAATATGTGAGTACAATTCTGGGGAAATTCTTCTTTGCCTTTCTAAGGCTAATATACTCTCATGTTATATTTAATCAAAGTACTCTGGAGGTAGTATAAAGTCGTGTATAATGATACTGGAAGCATTCCAGCATCACAAGTTTCTTTTTCATAGAATGATCTCATCGTAGACCTCAGATATGGGTCAGATTAAATTTGTCTCTAATTGTTGGGGACAGAATATTCTGTTCCAACATTAACTACTTTGTATTGAGCTTTAAGAAATGGGTAATCTAACTTGTTTCAAGTAGCATCATTAAAATTTTTAAAAACTAGAACACCACATTAAAATAAAGTACCTTAAGCTTTTCTTTCTGGAGATCTTGAGCGAGTTCACTGCAAAGTTCTTGGCACAAGCTGTACTGTTCTTCTGCTTTACTTATTTCACTGAAGGTCCTAGAGAAACAACAATGATTTGGTGCACAAAGCAAACTGTAACTCAAAATAATTTGGGAATGATATAGTATATTTAAATGGTCTAGAATTACTTTATATATTCTGCTGTACAAATAGTTTTCATATGAACTAAGACATAATTAAGTAGAAACACCTACAGTCTATATAAACAATAGAAAACCATGTAGATAGGTAAATTGATTTGCAAAGAAGCAATTTTATACTCTTGTTCTATAATATTTTTTAAAAAGATGATTAAAGTCATCAACAGACAATGCCCCAACTTATAATACGTTCAGTCAAGTATATATGTATATAGATTCTGCTATAGAAGACTATTTTAAGAAAATACAGATGAGAACATCATATTGTACATGAATTTTCTGGATAGAATATCTTTTTCTTTCTTTCTTCCCCCCCCCCTTTTAATTTTTTATTTTGAGATAGGGTTTCGCTAAGTTGATAAGGCTGGCCTCAGACTTGCAGTCCTCCTGCCTCAGCCCCCTAAGTCATTGGAATTACAGGCGTATACCACTGTGCCTAGCTCTGGACAAAGATGTCTTTAAGTAGATTTAATGGGTTGGCTCAGTACCCAGGTACATATCTACTTATCTAGTAGATAAGTGGAAATGGAGGGCTGGTAAGAATAAATGCAAAACTGAATATCTTCAAAAAGATATTGAAATAGATCATATTAACATTAAAGAGTCAGACATTAAAGAGAGATCACAGTAGTGAGAACAAAACCTTGAGCAAATAGTAATTCAGTAGCATCCCCACTTCTAAGACTATCCCCAGCTACTCAGTACTCTTCCCTAGTGGCAACCAATGTTTCTGGCTTCTTATTCATATGAATTCCAGAAATATTCGATCTGCTATGGCTTGAATATATCTCCCAACGGTTCATGTGTTGAAATTTAATCCCCAGTGTGAGATATTAAAAGGGTGCAAACCATCAACTACGGTGTTTAGGAGGTGATTAGAATTAGACAAGGTCATATGGGTGGAAGCCCTCATGATTGAATATTGGTGGCTTTACAAGGAGAGGGAGAGTCACTAGAAGAAACACATAACATGGCTCTATCTTTTGCTATGTGTTTGCCTTACACTGCCTTGGAGCAATAAGAAGGCTATCAGCAGATGTAGGCCTTTACCTTTGAACCTCCAGGCTAAATGAACCTCTTTTCTTCAAAAGTTATCTAGCTTCAGATATGTGGTTACAGAAACAAACAAACAACAACCACAAAAACATTGGGCTAATATGTACATATTAGCAAACAAGCAATAATTTTACCCTTTTTTATATAAATAGAATATTACATACATTATTTAGTACCTTGCTTTTTCTCAATTTATCTTGGTGTTACCAATGAGAAATTAATATCCTCATTTTATATGGCAGCATAACATTCTAATTCAAAGATATAACAATTCATGTGGGATTTTGATAGATATTACCAAATTTCTTACCCTTTGTTGTAGGTCAAATATTGGTCCCTAAAGATGTCTTCCCTGGATCAGTAAATAATGCTATCTAGGAGAACTTTGTTCTTCTTTAATTATAAATGAGAATGGGAATATTTTCATATAGCCTGTCATTTTTTGTTTCCTTTTCTCTTAACTAATTAGATATTTGGTACACTGATGCTTCTTATTGTTTATATGAGTTCTTTACATATTAGAGAAGTTAGGTTTTTATGTGTGATTGTGAATTACAATCTCCCTCTCCCCAATCCCATAACGAATTTGATGTTATAATACAATTTTTTAAAAAGCCAAGAAGAGGGGCTGGGGATATAGCTCAGATGGTAGAGTGCTTGACTCGCATGCATAAGGCACTGAGTTCAATCCCCAGCACCTTTAAAAAAAAAAAAGCCAAGGAGAGTTTTCAGAAAGAAAACTGGAGAATATATTCCCACATATCAATAATTTTCTCAGTAACAAAGTAAAAAAATACAAAAGAAATATTTTTAAACTGTACAACATTACTCATATAATCACATTTTGGATGAATGTGTTCTCTCTCTCAGATTGCTTTTATGTAAATCACAACCTAAAACAGCAATTTTTATCAAAGCCATTTATTGAGTATGTTGTTTTATAAAATTCATTCAGATTTTTTGGTCAGAAATAACATGTGAAATACAAATCCAACCTTCTACTAGGTCAGTGGTTCTTAAATGCCTGTGACATCTTGCTGCTTTGAGGAAATAATTGAGAGACTTTTAAAAAACATTTTCTCAAATAATAAAGTTCCATATCAAGATTTCATTTGTCTTGCAAACAAGATTGTAAGCCCACTAAATTAGCCCATTTCTTTTTTTTTTTTTTTTAAGAGAGAGAGAGAATTTTAATATTTATTTTTTAGTTATCGGCGGACACTGCATCATTGTTTGTATGTGGTGCTGAGGATCGAACCCGGGCCGCACGCATGCCAGGCGAGCACGCTACCACTTGAGCCACATCCCCAGCCCAATTAGCCCATTTCTAAGCTCTCATTCACCAAGAATTAATACTACATGTTGAGGATCCCTTGTCTGAAATACTCAAGACAAGAACATAGATTGGACTTTGGATTTTTTTTAACAATTTCTGAATATTTGCCTGGATATAACAAGATATCTTAGAGATAGACCCAAGAATAAACCTGAAATTCTTTTGCTTCATATACACCTTATATATTTAGCCTGAAGGCACATTTACACAATATTTTTAGTATGCCTGTGTTTTGACTGCAACCAATCACATAAAGTCAGGTGTTAAAATTTTGTATTTGTGGTGACATATTGGCACTTAGAACATTCTGGAAACTCAAGCATTTCAGACTTCAGATTTTCAGACTAGGGATGCTCAATCATTTAATGCCTCTGCTCATGCAACCAATATTTAATGAGTTTCAAGAATTCCTGGGCAGGAGTTGCAGCTCAGTGGTGAAGCGTTTGCTTCACATGAGTGAGGCCCTGGGTTTGGTCCCCAGCACCACATAAAAATAAACAAATAAAAATAAAGATATTGTGTCCATCTACAACTAAAAAAAATATTTAAAACAAAAGAATTCCCAAATAAATCTTCAATTTCAAGACTAGAAATTAGAAACTGGAATCCTAAAATGCCTAGTTTTCAGCGAACAGAAGTAAAATCAACATGCATAAAAATGACTGCAGTTAGCTGGGCACAGTAGTGCATGCCTGTAATCCCAGTGGCTTGGGAGGCTGAGACAGGAGGATCAAGAGTTCAAAGCCAGCCTCAGCACCAAAGAGGCACTAAGCAACTCAGTGAGACCCTGTCTCTAAATAAAATACAAAATAGGGCTGAGGATGTGGCTCAGTGGTTGAGTGCCCCTGAGTTTAATTCCATGTACAACCCCCGACTCCCCAAAAAAAAGAAGAAAAAAAAAAAAAAAGATTGCAGTTAATTTGAGAGTGGCACAACCAAAGATAATAATACCCTGTACCGAAGTATACTGTAGCATGTAAGCTGAAGTATATATTGCAGCATTGTAAACTGCTGAAAACCGTTGATGTGATTTGCAAATACTGTACTAAAAATTAATTTAGAAATTAGTTTAAAATAACATTATGAACAATTAACAATAAATAACAAAACATTACCTCTCAACGCTCATGCTTTTCCTTTCTCCATCCCTTGAAGTGACAAAACAAAAACAAAAAAACAAGTCTTTATTTTCTATTTCAGAAAAGACTGATAGACAAATATAAAAGTAAATATGAAATACCTTATAAGAAGAAAGCATTTAGCTCAAAAAACAAAGCACAGTAGGGGAATAGAGAACATGGATTGAGGGGAAGTCAGATCTGCTATTTTATCATAAAACACCCACAGATTTCCCTTATTATTCTCTCTGAATACCAATATATGCTGTGTTATATCAGAACTATATTGCTTACAAGCAAGTATGGAAATAAAAAGAGAATAATTTTTGGATTACAGAAGACATTTTTATTTCCTGATTTCTTCAAATACTAGTTAGTTGTAGTGCTGTGATATCTTCATCTTTCATTTTACCTACAAGATCAAAATGAGCTAACTGTAAATTCAAAATAAAAAAGAGCAGCAAGAGAATTATAATACAGCCTTGCAATCTGTTAAGATTTAGCAGGCTTAATTGGTTATTTAATTTTATAGACATTCTCAGCAATTTTATTGTTGTCTTTTATTTTAATTATAATAATAAGAAGTCACTTTGAGTACAGGATGACAAGATAATGACAAAATTGCAAAAATAGTGTCCAAGGTTGACTTCTGTGATTCCTATTCTTTCTTTTTAAAATATTTTTATTAGTACATTATAGTTATATATAATATTGGTGTTCATTTTGACACAATCATACATGCATGGAAAATAATTTATTTCACTTTAGTCCCCAGTACTTCCCCTTTCTCTCCCCTCCTCCTGCCCCCCTATTCACCTACCTATACTAGTCTTCCTTGTATTTATTTATAATTTTTTTAAAAATTGGTACTTTATAGATATACATAAAGATGAAATTTATAATTTTGTTAATTTCATCCTGAAGTTACTCCCTTTTCCCAACCCTCCTCCTTCCCCATCTACTCCCTTCTTCTACACCACTGATCTCCCTTCTGTTATGATGGGATTCCCCCTGACCCCATCCCTGACCCCACTCTGTTTTTTCCCCTTATTTTGATCTAACTTCACATATGAGAGAAAACATTTGACCCTTGATTTTGAGTCTCTTATTTGACTTAGCATGATGTTTTCAGTTTGATCCATAGACCACCAAATGCTGTAATCTCATTCTTGTTAATGATTGGTAAAACTCCACTATGTATATATACCACATTTTTCTTTTTCCATTTATCCATTTATCTGTGGACGGGCCTCTGGGCTGGTTCCATAACTTGGCTATTGTGACTTGTGCTGCTATAAATATTGACATGCCTGCATTACTACAGTTTGGTGATTTTAGTTATTCAATGTAAATACCAAGGAGTAGGATACCTGGGTCATACGGTTTTTTGAGGAATCTCCACGTATGAGTATACCTTCCCCCCACCTCCTCACCAGCATTTATTATTATTTGTATTCTTAATGATTGCCATTCTAACTGAAATGAGATGAAATTATAACCACAATTATAATTCTTGCCTATTATCTATTCTGATTGCTAATAATGTTAAACATTTTATCATAATGTTTGTTGGTCATCTCTATTTCTTCTTTTGATAAGTGTCTGTTTATTCCCTTCTTTTCACCTATCCCTAACAATTTACCTTTCCAGCTGTGGGGTACTTCCTGTTAAGACCTAGATGAAAAAGAGATGGAGGGGAAAAAAAAAAAAAACAACACAGGCCCACTTCTTTAGCCATTACCTGTCTCCTAGATCTTTGCATCATTGGGTCCGTCAATTTTCTGCCTCTGGATGAATGTTGCCAACCCCCACTCAGCCCCAAGTCTTTTTTTTTTTTTTTTTTTTTTGGTACCAGGGATTGAACCCAAGGGTGCTTAACTACTGAGTAACATCCCCAGCCCTTTTTATTTTCCATTTTGAGACATGGTCTCTCTAAGTTGCTGAGGGCCTTGTTAAATTGCTGAGGCTGGCTTTGAACTCACAATCCTGCCTCAGTCTCCCTAGCCGCTGGGATTACAGGCATGTGCTAGTGTACCCAGCCCCAAAGTCATTTTTTGCGCCCTCATTCTACTTTACTTTCCTTTAAACCATTTGTTTAATGGTTATTTTCTATCCCACACACTAGTCTGCAAACTCCATGAATATAGGACTTTCTCCTAGTCACTGTCATTATCCCTAATTCCTAGGACAATGCTTAACACAATAATCAAAGAATAAATCACTTATGTATCTGGAAAAGAAATAAAATATTGTCAGTTCATGAAGGCTTTCAAAGAATCATTAAAACTCCTTCCTTAAAGAATGAATTATGGAATATAAGCCATCTTTTTTTCCTCAACAATCTGACAACCAGCATTCCTCTTATATTCTGAAAAAATAAGGCAGAGATAAAAAATAAAATAATCATTGATTCTCTTGTCCATCTACTCAACTGCTGAAGTGTAAGTCTTTATTTTTCTTTTGCTTTTCTCCTGAATCTAATCTGTTGATTTTTAACCCAAACATTATATTCTGAATCAAACTGGTCTTGGAGGATTTTAAAACACGTTATCTTTATAGTCTCTATCTCAATGGTTAAAATTGACATTTCAGCAAATAATTAAGCAGAATTACTATATATACCTTGCCAGATGTGTTGAACCTAGACCCAGAGAGATGTGAAGGAAATAATGCCAAGATGTTTCAGAGAAAAGGAGAGAAAGTAATGCCCTCTGTTGGTAGAGTTCTGTACAAGTAATAATTCCAAGGGCCTTTAACATTTTCTCTGTAACTTTTCCTATTCCAGAAACCTAGAAGAGAATCAACATTTATCATTAATTTTAAATTAAGATCAGAACTGAGAGGGTAATCTTATTAAAGGTATAAATAATGTTACTATCATCACAAATCTTGTGAGAAAACTGATTTTGTTACTTTCGGGTCACATTTCCTAAAGAGCATTCCATTTGATTTTTAAAGGCACTAAAAAAGGAGTTGTTGGGCTGGTGTTATAGCTCAGTGGCACAGTGCTTGCCTAGCATGAGTGAGGCACTGGGTTCGATCCTCAGCACCACATCAAAATAAACAAGTAAAATAAAGGCCCTGTCCATCTACAACTACAAAAAAAATTTTTTAAAGAAAAAAAAAGGAGTTGTTGGTCATATATACCTTTAGGGAATGGACAGTCAACAAATTTAAATGGAAAATTTTGCTTCAAAATTAGAAATCTTTAATATACTAATATATAAACAGTGACCCCCTTTTTTAAAAATAATATTTTTTGGTTGTTGATAGATCTTTATTTTATTTATTTATATGTGGTGCTGAGCCCCAGCCCCAGCCCACCCCAAAGCTCTTTGATCCAGACTTTTTTTAAATGAAACACCTATTTATACTTTGAAAAACACATTAGAAAATACTACTTTATAATTATGTCTTACATATATTATCCAATAATCATAAACATTGTATAGAGTAATTACTGAAAAAAAAAAGATATCTATGCAGAACAATTTGGAAGCTCTGAAGAGTAATAAAAATATACCCTTTTCTGGAACCCCTAAGAGATAATTTTATCATTTTAAAGATGGTAAAGTATTTTTGCTTTTTTTATATAATAATAAAAATTCTAAATATCTTTGAAATATACCTATTTGGTAGCACTCTATTAAGTTACAGTTGGGAAAGGACTTTTCTAAGTATTTTTTATTTCTTTCTCCTTTGCAGGAATCCACTTAAAAGCTGTCATCCAAGTATGCTCCTAAAAATTTCTAGAAATAAGCTTCCTAAACCTGATTTTTAGGGTTTCACAGAAAGATCTCGTCAAGTCCACATTCAACCACCAATTATAATTCTTGCCTCTTATCTATTGTTTTAAAACTTCTCAGCAAAGAATTACTATCAGCCTAAATGATGTCCCTTCAGAATTCAGAGAACATGTACCAGATGATAAATTTTATATAAAATCTTACCTTCCTAATTGGTAAGTCTTTGATGAAGCCCATCACAGCTTGTCTGTTGGGGAGAATTTGGTATTGTCCATTTGGCTTATTCTTGTCACTGCAAACTTTTGCCAACATTGTATTGGGAGCAATTCCTTAAAAGAATTAAAAGAACATTCTACTTATAAAAGTTGATATGTATTTATTTTTAACTAAGTGATGACAAAACAGAAAAAAATAAATGCAAATAATCTGAAATGATACATAATGCCACTTTAAAGATAACATTTTATTATCATCTATTTCCTCAGGATTTGCTATGCTTTGGTGTTTTTTTGTTTTTTTTTTTTTCCCCTTTGTTGTTGTTGGGTTTTTTGGTACTAAAGATTGAACCCAGGGTCACTTAAACACTGGTCAACATCCCCAGCCTTTTTTAGTTTTCATTTTGAGACAGGGTCTCACTAAGTTGCTTAGAACCTTGTTAATTTGCTGAGGCTGGCTTTGAACTTGTGATCCTCCTGCCTCAGCCTCTCAAGTCACTGGGATTACAGGAGTATGCCACCATGCGTACTTGCTATGGTTTTAAGAAAAGGAATTTTATTAGTTATTGGGGCAGAAGAAATGGGAATATTTAATTCTCCATGATATTTAAAATCTAAAAATAATTTCTGAGTTGAGTAATATTAAATGTAACTTACTACTGAGTTTACTTACTATCTTTAGTAGAAATACAGGATTGTTATAGTGGCTGGCCCTATAACCATTACTTAGAAAAGATCCAGAATATAATTTGTGAAGGATGTTTATTCTTTGAAAAGTTTTTTTTTAATGAATTATTCACATAAAGAAAAAAAAAGCTTCTGTATATTTATTTAAAACATTTCATCCCTTTTGCTACTCACAAAGCAAATTAAATTACTACTTTTCAGACAGGTGTTTTAACAATTTCCAGGAGTCTTAGAGATTAAGGTAATTTGAAACAGATATATTCAAATAGAGCCATCAAATAGTTCACTTTAATTTTATACATATTTTCCTAAATTTTACTATTCATTTTCATGTTTTGTTAAAGAAAGATTAACCTAATTATGACATGAGTACTACAAGATAATTCAGGGTCCTCATGATGAGTATCAATTATTATGCTACATAGTGATGCCCTTATGGGTTATTGACATTTGCAAAGCTGTTTTTTGTTTTTGTTTTTTTCCCCTTTTACCAGTTGGTCCTAAACTGCTACATTGCTAGCTGGTGTTTTGGATTTTTTAATTTTTTATCTTCTATCTTGATGTCTTCTGGGTTCTCTCCTGCACATATTCTAAGACAGCAATGAAGTCTCCTAAGGAAGAACTAATCAAGATTTATGAGAAAAACCAATGACCATATATTTTGCATTTACAAAAGAAGAGCTACATAAGATTTATGATAGGCTTTTTTCTTTGTGCTCATGTGCTTTTCTGCTAAATTCCTATTTACTTGTAGGTTCACAGCTCTTCAGAATAGGTAAAGTTTCAGAATGTAAAAAAAAAAAAAAAGAATAGATAAGTAAAAAGATACTATATCCTTTCAAATGAGAAATTATTAATATGACACTTGAATTAAGTCAGCCCAAAACTTACAACCACACTGTGCATCAAGATCCTGACCTGCACTAGCCGTCAGTGTTGTTTTTTGCTCGATTCTGAAACGAATTTCCTTTACCACTTCCTCAGCTGATGTTCCAAAAACAACTGAATTTTGTAGTATTTGAGGATTGTTTTGTTCTTCAAAGTTCGATGGGGTTTGCAAATCAGGAGGACTATCTTCGAAAAGCAGTGGAGAGATGGGCCGTTCATGCTCACTCAGTTTATCCACTTCCTTTTCTGGTTGATCTAAATTATAAACGGGAACAGTAACTCATGTTCATTTTAAGAGGTATATATTTCACAAGTTAGATTTTGCTTCATTCTTTCTTTAAATTTTTCTTTTTTCTACTTTCCCCTCACATTATTTCTGAAGACAAAGCAAATTTAATAGTTTCTAGAAAACATGATCAGAAATGCTACAATTTATATTTTATAACTGTTCAATCAAGAAAAAAACTGTCCAGGTTTTTCTTTTAAAAAAATTATCTTTTTTCATATTATACATTCTAAAAGGATCTACCCTATGTAAAGTTCATTAAATTTTGAAATGCATTACTTTTTTTCTTTAAAAACTAAAGTATTTCTTGCCTTTTATTCTTCTATATGGAAAAAAAGACCTTTACTAAATTAGACTTTAGGAATGAGGAAAAAAGGCTTTAGGCAAATAGAATAATTATATCTGAAAAGTAAGTTTTGCTTTTAGAGAGAAAATAATTTTTCTTCATCCCTGGAAGAAACTTTTCAAATGTCAAATCTTTATTTCCTTCTTTTAAATCTGATTTTATTTTGACTTGCTTGTGCAAAGTATCACTTTTACTAAGGGTACATTTGCAACAAATACAAATTGCCCCTGAAAGTTATGTTTCTTTATACAAATTTTTAGGGTCTGACTGGATTAACCAAGGTCTAAGTTTAAGGAAAAGAACATATACCATCACTAGACTATAAACTATAATTATTAAAAAGTAAAATAAAAATACCAATTATTATCTCATTTTATTTGCATTTTTCAAAATATAATGTAAAATACACTTAAATCTATATGCATACTTAAAATGTTCTCATAATATCTCATAAATGCTTCTCAAATTAAGGTAAATACAGTAGCAATAATTAAATTTCTTAAGTTTCAAGATACACATAAAGTATATTACTTGAAAAATAAATTTAGTCTTTTAGGAAACTTTTCTAAAAAGATAACAAATTATATGATAAAAACCTGATTAGTTTCAAGTTTTAAGGTAGGTAATAGAAATTATGTCACAGATATAATCTCCAAATTGGAATTCTCAGGTCATATGAACCCTATTTTACATTAACTGTTACTTATATGCTTCAGTTCCTTTTCATTTTTTATATCTAGTTTTAAAGTTCAGAGTAACTCAGAGGGGATTCAAAGTACGGAACATTTGAAATGATATTCACTGGAGCCCGTTTCCCCATTGGATGAGTGGAACTCAAGGTAATAAAAGCTGTAGAAGAAAAACTGCAGATCAGGTAAGGTACCTGTCACATTCATAAGCCGCTCCTGCAGAGTTCCTTATGCTGTTATAAAGGGCTAATCCCTCTCACACCCTGTTTTCAGGTGAGTCACTGCAATAGTAGAATGCTACAGGAGAAAGCAAAGATTGGTACCTTCTGGTACATTATTAGAGCTACTGCAGAATGGTATGTTACCTTTTCCATCTCAACTGCATTTTGCTTCTTTGGGAGGCCTGGAAATATAACTAACTGCTAAAATTGTTTATTTACTTCCAAACTGAATATTTTTGTAATCCCCGTAACTGAGGTAATCAGAGTACACTGTATGGTATTACCAGGATTAAAGCATTCCATCTGAACTGCAAGTGCTAAAAAGTGAGTGTTATTCAGTTTCTTACATAGACTGGTATCCACCATCCAAATTTATATTACAGAGTAGACATAAAATAATATGTATAATATCTGTATATTTCTTGGCGTTGCTTTGAACAGATAATAAAGGGAGTGATTTTTTAAAAAATCTATGAAGCCATGAAACTTCTGATTCATTGTATTCTAGAGTCATGATAAGGTCTAAGTCAAAGAAGGGAAAGGAAAGTCATTAATTCTGGCAGAGTAGAAAACAGTAATAATTGCTATACTAGAACCAAATTGTAAAAAACATGGGAAATGAAGAAAAGAAAAGAATCACTCAATATTTTCATATCTTTTTTAAAAAATCTAATTTCTATTAAGAACAATAACAAAAAAAGCTACCTTACACAGATAACTTCCTCAGTTTTTTATTTTATTTTATTTATTTGTAGATGGTGCTGAGGATCAAACCCACTGCCTCATACATGCTAGGCAAGTGCTCTACCACTGAGCCACAGCCCCAGCAAATTCCTCAGTTTTAATGCGATCTAAACTCTTTGTTAGATTTTAAGAAAATACTGTTAGATTTTAAGAAATTACTTTGTACAGGGACTCAGCACTTATAGTGCTTGGAGATTTAACAATCTCATTTGGTTTAAAATGATATTTTATACATTTAACTTAAACCTGGTATATTTTAAATTTCTGATTTTTCATTTTTATAAAGATATATCTAATCCTACCACCTACACATGCTAATGGAGTTAACTGGGTTGATTCAAAGGGTTACTTTTCTGTTTCTTAGTGTTTAGTTTGATAATTCTTATAAATTGCTTACCATTTTCTATGGCATTTTCAGTTTTGACGAAATATTTTCTTTTGTCCTCAGGCCAATTTTGTCTTTCTTGTAAGTGCTTGGTTATATTCAAGTAAGCTTCATCAAGACTCATGGCCATAAAATTGGGATCATAATCAGCAAGTATTTCCTTAACCTTCAAAAGGAACAAAAGAAGCTTAAATTCTGCTGCTACAGCAAAGCCTCCTGTCACATATAGCTGATGAGAAACATTAATATTCTTTCTTTGCAACAACAGTAATGATCCTGCAATCAATAGCTCATAGATTTGAGGAATAAATAATTTACTACCAGTGCATATTTGTCAAATTCTCTTTTGTCTTAAAATAGATCATGAAGGCAGAAGGCCATGAAATAGTTTCATCTGATGCAATCTCTCTTTAGCCACCTACAACTTGATATAGTAAGCAATTCAAATAAATCTCAGATGACATCATTATGGTAGACAGAAAAGAAAATGGTTAAGGTTTTAGGAATCTAGCTAAAAGTAATTCTACTCTCATCTTTTAGGATGATTTTTATTCATCTTAAAAAGGGATAATCTTATGTAAAAATACTCAATTAATTATAACATGCACAAAAAACAACTCTCGATACACACATTAATGCATGTATCCATACAGGGAAATGAAAGTTTACTATTTACTGGCATCTAAAATGGAAAAGATGTTAAAATTTGTAACGTAACTTCATGATTACATTATATTATACAGAAAAGTCTTGCACTGCCTCGTGGGATAAAGGAAATACATATAGAATTTTAGTGATACAATCCAGAAATTCCTTTTATATAAGATGATTTTTATTACATGAAACTATGAATTTTTTTGATGACTGTTTTTTACAACTGAAGTATTAGCTATAATTAGAGGGAATGATTGACAAAATAATAACATATATTAGAAAACATTGGCTGAATTATGTTACATTTCATCTAGCATTTAAAATCTATCTACTATATCTTGAGAAAACTTTTGTTTCTTTATAAAAAGAAAGTGTTTTAGCTTAATGTAATTATGAACAGCTGAGTCAAGGGGAATTTCAGAATAGTTTTACTCAGAGAAGGCCTAAAATAGCTTTGTTCTTGTAGAGAAACCATTTTTATAATATACTCAAACAGAATCTTTCTAGTAAAAATGAAACTCTGGAAAGTCTGTAGCTAGCAGACAACTAACATTCTGAATGAGAAGTACTCTCTAGAGACACTGCTTAGTACTTACTTCCTTTTCCTAGGCAACTGGCAAACAAAAATAGATATGTTCCAGGTAAAAAAATCAAGCACTTAAAGCTCTAAGAACAGTTAAAGCTACTCCAATATTTTGGACAAAACAAAAATAGATCTTCCTTAAGCTTTCTAAACTAAGCCAAAAATATCTATAGTTGATTTTTTATCTGCAAATTAACTATGTAGATTTTGCTGGAATCTTAAGATTTTTCCAACTTATGTAAATAAACAGATGAAAGAAAACTAGAACCAATTTAGTTCTCTTTGTCACACTGTCTAGTTTTACTGAGTTAAAGTGGTACTTAAAATTCTTAGTCTTTATGGGACTTTTAACTTATTAAAAACCTATATGCATGATTAGCATTTTATTTATTTTTAATTAAAAACACAATAAGAGAGATAAACAGTCATCAAATTTGAGTGTACTGCTCTCTCCTTTTCCACTGTTTCTGATAGGCACAGAGCACTTGCTTTAACAGACTATTTTGAAGAATATTCTTTTAAAACTTGGATAGGATGTCATTTCCAGCAAAATGAGATGGAGTACAAATAAAAGGATGAATTTAAAGGTTACTTGCATGTCTAAATGTTTAACAAGTGGCAGACCATAGTTTTTAAGTGCTTCCATTCACTTAAAAAGACAGCATTTACTCTAGCAGTCTAAAAGTGATGTAGATATAGCATTCAAATTAAATCCCAGGACTACAGGATAGGCCAGTTCTTATAAAACAGAGAAAACAGCTATTTTTCATATAAGATACTTTGGAATTTTAGTAAATAATCAAATCTTTATACTTCAGAGATCCTTTTCAAAGCAATGAATTATTCCCTTTTCTCTTTGATTTAATGTTTCTAAGATATTATATGTTCAAGTAACTTCACAAGATCGTGGGACAAGGAAAGCAGGTAATTAAGTGAATTTCATCACTGCTTAAAAACACTCAGAAGAGACTAAAATTAATGATGAGTAGATTCTGTTAATTATAAGGTTGTTCTAGAAGAAAATGTATTTTTCATATTAGGAAAAAATAGTTTAAGTTACTAAGGTTACTCAAAGTTTGGGGAGATGAGTTTTTTAAGCAGATGCAAAAAATTCATGAAAATAGAATGGTCTATTCCAGGTACCATAAACAGCTCAGTATTCAATATATAATGTGAAGAAGTGGTTGAAGGTGAGACTAAAGATGAGACTAAATGTGGTAGACCACAGTATCATTTACTAAAATCCTGATGTGCTAAGGTATTTAGAGTTGACTCTCTAGGTGGCAGAAAACCAGAGAAAGAATATTAAGTAGGAGTGAGATATCAACTTACTTCTTTACTCACAGCTCTGTATTTGTCAAAGTTTGGGGGCACTATGATAAGTTGTGGGCAGAGTCTCTTAGCAATAAATCCTGGCATGGCTGCACGAACACCAAACCTCCTTGCAATGTAATTTGAAGTAGACTGAAAAAGAATTGGCCACATAGAGAAAAATAAACAAAAGTAAATGGACATGTTGATCCATGCATTCATAAGAAACACATTATTGATATGCATTTTCAATTCAAGGATATTTCTATTACAGGCCACTCTCTTGAATCACTGAACCCAGAGTTTGACTTTATCCTATCATGGTATGATAATACCATGACCCTTTCTCACTGCTGTCCTTATATTTATAATGTGATACCAGATAGTAATTAAGCTATTCTAATAAAGAGATTCTTTCGTAATTCCAGTAAGTAAACTTCATATTTTTAAATAATTTTTTTTAGTTGTAGTTGGACACAATACCTTTATTTTATTTACTTATTTTTATGTGGTGCTGAGGATTGAACCTAGTGCCTCACACATGCTAGGAGAGCACTCTACCGCTGAGCCACAACCCCACCCCCCCTGAAAATAAACTTCATTTGTTTTAAGACATACCTGTAATATAGTACATATCCAAGTCTGGATGATAGTGGATGTTGTTATATAAAAAGTAATAGTATAGAATAGTTAATAGGATAGTGCAAATAATTTAAATATTACATAAAAGTCACAGTATAGAAAGTAATAATATAGAATAATACAGGTTGAGTATCATTTATCCAAAGTGCTTGGGAACAAAAGTATTTCAGATTACAGAGTCTTTCAGACTTTAGAATATTTGCACAGATTTTACCAGTTAAGCATCCCTGATCTGGAAATCTAAAATCTAAATGCTCCCAAATCTGAAATTTTTGAGTGATGGATTTTGGATTTCTGGGGATGATAGATCTGTAGTATATTTTTGGATTTGCTCAATTTGGTATTTGGGGAAATTTTTACCTAGAATAACAACTAACAATTGAAGGTCTAACCAAATTAAGTCTCCAAAATGAATTTTTATTTCTCAACACATGAATATATTTTTTGGTAAAACCATTTTGACTAGGAGATGGAATTAAAAAAGAATGAGAGTAAAACAGAGAATATTACTTATTAAATCCTTAGTGATGATATTTGTCAGTAACATATGTCAATCTGGTAGACCACAGTACCATTTACTAAAAAAATTTTTTATCATAAATAGAATCTTTATATGGAATCTCAAGTGAAAATTCAAAGAAAAGCAGAACACAATCTATCAAATGAAGGAATTATCACAAAATATTATTAGTTTTCCTTTAATAAATTTCAAAAGGTATTTTAAAAATCTTGAGAGGGATTAAAACTATGCTAATCCTTGCTCAGTGATCCAAAAAGGAAAATGCAAATCATACTAGAAAGACAAACCAATGCTATAAATATAAATAAGTGTAATGGAACGAATATGAATGCTATATCTAAGTAGAACAGAAACAAAGATTTGAATTCCTCTGTTTGTGGTAGATCATGAATCAGAGCCATAACAGTTTTACAAGTTACTCAAAAGGTAAGATTTTAGTTCCTTATACCAAATGACTTGCCTTATGACTAACTTTGAACAAAAGCATGTGTGGTAAATGCTACAGTGTGAGTCCTGAAGCCTAGGTCTTAAGAAGCCTTCAGCTTCTACTCTTGCTTTTTTGTGATCCAGCAAACCATTGCAAAGACCTTGTGGTACATTACTAAAGGATGAGCATGGAGAGAAGAAAGTACAAACATTGGAAGCCACTCTAATCACTTCTGTGGAAGTGCTAGATATAAGCCATTTCAGATTCTCTGGCTCCAATTAAACAGCCCTAGCTAACCCCAGGTAGAGTTGAGTTATCCCCATTGAACTCTGCACAAATTATAGAATCATGAGAAAAGACATGGTTGTCTATAAACTACTAAAGGGTTTCTTATACAGCACTAGAAAATGCTACAAGTCTAAGTTCCTATTCTTAGAGCCAACTCAGAACATTTCCAAAATCCATTAAATTCACCAAAAGAAGAATTACTGGAATAATCAAATATGCACCATCACACTCACTAATTTGTAGATACACTTTTATGAGTCCACTAAGACAAAAACAATTTTATGCTTCAGCTCTCATCAGAAGGGAATTTAATTTAGTTCAGCAAACAAAAAGGATAATCTTTGTTAAATATAGCAAATAATCAGGATAGATAGTGTCTGAAAGATATTTTTTTTTTGTAGATTTCAAAAGCAGTGGGTTATAGTTCTAACAAGGTTACAGTATGTGTATATGCATAAAACACACATACATAAATATAGATATTATATTTTATTAATACAATTTTTTTCAAATGTTTTTTGGTGACTTGTAAGAAAGGGGAGTTGAGTACCCTTTCGATAAACATTATTTTAGAACCAGACTTGTCAGTTGTGTGTATACTTATAGGAATAGAGATAGGAAATACACAGATTATAAATTAATAATAACTCTGTAGGGATTAAGGTATAGCTATCTAAGGCACCAGAAGGAGGCAACAACAGGGAATAACTCTCTTCAGTATGTTTTTCTTTTCTTTTTTTGGTACCAGGGATTGAACCCAGAGGCACTTAACCACTGAGCCACATCCCTAACCCTTTTTTGTATTTTATTTAGAGACAGAGTCTCGCTGAGTTGCTTAGGGCCTTGCTAAGTTGCTGAGGCTGGCTTTGAACTTGTGATCCTCCTGCCTCATCCTCCCAAGCCACTGAGATTATAGGTGTGCCCCACTGTGCCCAGCCATGGTATGTTTCTTTATACCCAAACCCATTTATCTATTCTAGTACTTTTAATTCTCAATACATTTTCAGCCACATATAGCTATTCTGTATCCTGGTCACCTTTACCTTCTATGGTCAAGGAAGAAGTAAAAACAAACAAACAAAAAAAGCAACATAGTGATCAGAAAAATGAAGATTCTGAGAAAAACTATTAAAGTGTGTTCTAAATGTAACATGGTAATAAAATAGCTCACTTTTAGAACTAGGTTGACAAATCTTTTCTGTGAAAGTCCAGATAGTAATCACTTTAAGCTTTATGATCATATTTTTTATTGTAAGTGCTCAATTCTACTCTTTTAGTGAAACAGCAGTAATAAATGGCTGTAACTTTGTTCCAATAAATGTATTTAAAAAGAGGGTGGCAGGGTGAACTTGATCTGTAGGCACAGTATGAAAAATTCTTCTTTAGAATGACATTTCCTTTTTCTTTCTTCTTTAAGTAGAACACTTGTGAAAAAATATAATTTGCCATGAAAAAGAACAATGTCAGTACCATTTTAATAGGTTTGTATTTTGGGCAAGTTATTAATCATTTGAATTTGTTTTCTTTTCAAGTGGAAATAAAAAATAGTACCTTAATGTATGTTGAAAAAACCAACTGAGCATTTATAAAGCACCCAGAAAAATACTCAGCAAATTGGTACACCTCAATAAAAGTTTCTCCCTTTGTGAACTAGTAAGGCCTACTAGAACATGCTATGAAATTCCCTTTCTGTTTTTGATCTTTGCTTACTTACCAACATACTCATTGATCCTACAGCAATGGGTTTATCCTTTAATTCTGGATTGTCCCTCATTTCTACAGCTGCATAGAAGGCATCCATGTCAACATGCACTATGGTATTGTTCAAATCCCGGCCCTGTTCTAATTCCATTGCAAATCTGTCAACCTTAATTAAAAAAAAAAAAAAAAGAGTTAACACACTTTAAGACAACATAATATTTAAATATCATTAATCATAACATTAATTTTAATTTAGTAGGCATTTATGTGCCTCCATCCGTTTATGCATCCATACATCCTATGGATGCAAATTTTATGGCTATTCATGAGTGTTTATGGGTATATAATTTATTGTTGTTTATTGAGAATGGTAACTGCTTTTATTTTCACAAATACAGCTTATTCTTTAAAATTTTTTTAAAAAATATTTATTATTTTTTAGTTGTAGTTGGACACAATATCTTTATTTTATTTTTATGTGGTGCTGAGGATCTAACCTAGGGCCTCGCACATACTAGGCGAGGACTCTACCACTGAGCCACAATCCCAGCCCCACAGCTTCTTTTTTTAAAAAAATATTTATTCTTAAGCTTTAGGTGGATACAATATCTTTATTTTACATTTATGTGGTGCTGAGGATTGAACCTAGTGCCTTGTGCATGCTAGGTGAGCACTCTACCACTGAGCCACAAACCCAGCTCCCCCCCCCCCCCAGCTTATTCTTAAATGTCATTTCTTCACAACTCTTCTCTCCATACTCCCAGGCTATATATATAGTAAGAACTTAATAAATATTTATTGAATGAAGAAGTATTTCAACTGCTTATATCAAATATTCTATTGCTTTATAAATTTGGAGAACTTACTAGTACTGAAAGTTTCAATTTAGGTAAAATAAACAACTCCTATTTGACTCAAAATGTGTCTTAAAATAGCAACAAAGAAAATGTACAACAAAAGATTATACCTCTTTGGCATATCTTGTTATACTGAACAGTAACGTATAACCCAAACACACCAAAGTACAATGTAAAAATTCCCTCTGTAGAACTGCTGTCATTATGCATTTGATAAATGTTAGTTGATACAAATAAAATTTGAAAACTTAAGAAATAATTAATACTTTATAAACTTCAATACATATGTCAAATTATCTTAATCTTTGACTCTTCAGAGAAAAATTGGGCTGAAAAGAATAAAGAGAAACAAAAGGGGGTAGAAATAACCAAAGTAGGCAAGTAAGAAAAGGGTTTATGAAACAGACATACTCATTTATAATTGCTTTTTGTGGCTTGCCTCTGTTAATGTTAAATAATTCCAGCTTTCTGGGTAGCTGAGGGTTACTGTGTGACAATTTTATCTCTGCAATGCTTATTCAAGTTGCCAAAACCATTGAAATAAAATCATAAGAGCATGTAAGGAGCATGGAACAGTGACACATGGTACAAGTTCAATAAATGCAATTTATTACTAAAAGTATGAGCATATAGCTACATAACAAAGCAATCAAAAACAGAGAAAAACAGCCCAAAATTGGCAAGTGCTGGTGAATCCTGGAATAAAATCAACTTCCACCATGTGGAGATCCTTAGAGCAAGTTGTTGTTGTTGTTTGGTACTAGGGATTGAAACCAAGGGCACTCCACCACTGAACCACATCCCTAGCCCTTTCTTGTATTTTATTTAGAGACAGAGTCTCACCAAGTCCCCTACGGCCTCATTAAGTTGTTGAGGCTGGCTTTGAACTCGTGATCCTGCTGCCTCAATCTCCCAGGCTGCTGGGATTACAGGTAAGCACTACCATGCCCCGCTGAGCAAGTTTCTTTGAAGGTGCAAATATAATAGGCATGGTGGCTCACACCTGTAAACATAGCAACTAGGGAGGCTGAGACAGGAAGATTACAAATTTAAGACCAGCCAAGGCAACATAGTGAGAGCCTGCCTCAAAATTATAAGCATTTTTATACATCACTAATGAATCCTCACAAAGAGAAATTAAGAAAACCACCCCATTCACAAAAGCCTCAAAAAAACCCAAAAAAACTTGGGAATCAATTTAAAAAAAGAGGTGAAAGACCTCTACAAGGAAAACTATAGAACACTAAAGAAAGAAATTGAAAAAGACCTTAGAAGATGAAAAGATATCCCATGCTCTTGGATAGGCAGAATTAATGTTGTCAAAATAGCCATACTACCAAAAGTGCTATGTGATACCAATTAAAAAACTCAACGTCATACCTCATAGAAATAGAAAAAACAATCTTGAAATTCATTTGGAAAAATAAGAGACCCAGAATAGCCAAAGAAATCTTTTAGCAAGAAAAGTGAAGCAGGAGGCATCACAATACCAGACGTTAAACAGAGCCATAGTAACAAAAACAGCATGGTATTGGCATCAAAACAGACATGTAGACCAATGGTACAAAATAGAAAACACAGAGACAAACCTGAATAAATACAGTTATCTCATACTAGACAAAGGCACCCAAAACACACATTGGAGAAAAGATAGCCTCTTTAACAAATCATACTGGGAAAACTAGAAATCCATATGTAGCAAAATGAAATTAAACCCCTATCTCTCTCTATGCACAAAACTCAATTCAAAGTGGATCAAGGACCTAGGAATTAGACCAGAGACCCTACACCTAATAGAAGAAAAAGTAGGCCTAAATTTTCATCATGTTGGGTTAGGCCCCTAAAGCGCAAGAAACAAAATCAAGAATCAATAAATGGAATGGAATCAAACTAAAAAGCTTCTTCTCAGCAAAAGAAACAATCAATGAGGTCAAGAGAGAGCCTACATTTTGGGAGCAAATTTTTGCCACATGCACATCAGATAGAGTGCTCATCTCCAGGATATATGAGAACTCAAAATAACACCAAAAAAACAAACAACCCAATCAATAAACGGGTTAAGGAATTGAACACACACTTCTCAGAAGAAGATATACAATCAATCAACAAATATATGAAAAAATGTTCAACATCTATATTAATCAGAGAAATGCGAATCAAAACTACTCTAACATTTCATCTCCAGTCAGAACAGCAATAATTAAGAATAATAAGCAAAAATAAGTGTTGTGAGGATGTGAGGAAAAAGGCACGCTTACACATTGCTGGTAGGACTGCAAATTGGTACAGTCAATCTGGAAAGCAGTACAGAGATTCCTTAGAAAACTTGGAATGGAACCACCGTTTGACCCAGCTATCTCACTCCTCACTCTATACCCAAGGGACTTAAAAAGAGCATAGTACAGTGACACAGATACATCAACGTTTATAGCCACAGAATTCACAATAGCAAAACTGTAGAACCAATCTAAATGCCCTTCAATAGATGAATGAATAAAGAAACTGTGGCATATACACACAATGGAATATTACTGAGCAAGAAAAGAGAATAAAATTCTGGCATTTGGAGGTAAATGGATGTAGTTAAAGAATATCATGCTAAGTCAAGTAAGCCAATCCCAAAAAACCAAAGGCCAAATGTTTTCTCTGATAAGCGGATGTTAATCCATAATGGGGAGGGGCACAGGATGAGTGGAAGAACTTTGGATTGGGAAAAGGGGAGGGAGTAGAGAGGGGGCATGGGGATAGGAAGGATGGTGGAATGAGACAGACATCATTACCCTAGGTACATGTACGATTACATGAATGGTGGGACCCTATTTCGTGTACAACCAGAGAAGTGAAAAATTCTGCTCCATTTGTGTATAATGAATCAAAGAGCATTCTGCTGTCATGTATAACTGGGGATGGAGCTTAGTGGTTGACTGCTTGTTTGGTATGCACAAGAATCTGGGTTCGATCCCCGGAACCATCCTGCCATGCACACACAAAGTGGAGAGGCACAAAGGTACACATTGTATGTGGCTTTTCCCCCCATGCTGGACTTCCCTTATCTCCACTTTGCAGAATTTTTTTTCATGGCCTTCCTTCTTAGCATTATTGTGACACTAGCTGTTCACTAGCCATAGATTAAAATTATAATTTCTTTTTTAGAAACAATCACCCTGAATCACATTTGTCTGTAGCAGCCACAGTAAGAATCTCCAGAGGGCCTGCTCCTGTTTAGTCTACAAGTCACTGAAAGACTTGAGGTGTTCTGTGCTTTCCTCAAGCTGTTCCTTTGTCTAGAATGCCTTTCCTACCTGTCACAAGGCTTCAAGGATCAGCTTACATATCTCTCTGTAATTTAACTGGATCTTTTTCCTTTGTGTCAGATAAGTTAATATTCCTTCATTTGTATTCCTGCTCTTATCATGGCACTTATTGTATTAGATGCTGAATTTTGAGTACCTTCAGGAGAAAGTTCTTATCTACCAGTAAATCCTTCCCCACAGAAGAGACAGGAGGGGAGGCTGGTAGGAGAAATTAAATTTGTATCAATATATAACTTTAATATATTAAAGTTGTTTTTTTAAAAAAGTAGTATTAGAAAAATTTTGGAGAAGGTTAACTTCTTGCAGTGAGACACTGTACATAACAAAAGGAACTTTTCAATTTTATCCTGATTTATCATCCTGATTTAAACTGTTTCTTCTGGCAGTGTTCATTTTGGACTTGAGAATGGCATCCTGACTAGATGTAAACAAATCATGAAGACTAGTAAAAACAGGGTAGACTAAAAGCTAATCTACAACCCAGATAATATGCCTAGGATATGAGTAGAGTGAGAGTGAGGGAGTGGCATCTGAAATAATTTGGCCTGAAATTATCCAGAAAACTAAAAGACAATAAATAGAAAGCAAACCATATGGTAAAAATTCTCTTACGACTCATATATTAATGCTATGACAATTTCTTTGGCAATGTATTCTCTTTTCTTAATTTAAGTGTGCAGTTGCCAAAAGGAAACCTCCCCACTGCATGACTCATACATTCCACTTTCCTTTACTATCTCTCATTAGTCACCCTTGTCTGAACTTTTCTTTTTACATCTACCAGATGCACACCACCACTGTTTTTTTTAGTTTTTTTCTACTTAAGTTCTCACATTTCCCTTTCTTCTATTTTCCCTCCCAATGATTTTCAAGCTCTGATCTGAGTCTGTAACATGCACCTTGTTCCCTCTGTCACTGCTGAGAATCAGTGTGTGTCACATGGGGTTAAATATAAGGGCTTTGGTTTAGGTCCCAGCACTGCCACTCATTAGTTATATGACAGTGGATAGATTAACCGCTCTCTCATCATTACTTTCTTTATTTATAAAGTGGGACTACACTAACTTCCAAAAGTCATTGAAAAGAATTAAGAGCCACTAATGTGATGAACTTATCTAAGGATACAGTAAGGATTTAACAATAATACCTCTAATTTTAAAAGTATAAGTGACATTTATTGAGTATATTATGTCAAATAATATGCTAAGTGCTTCTTAAATTAATCCATTTAATTATCAAAGTAATTCTGTGATTATAATTATTATTCCTATTTTTTTTTTTAGATTTTTTAGTTGTAGATGGACACAATACCTTCATTTTATTTATGTTTTTATGTCGTGCTGAGGATCAAACCCAGGGCTTCACACATGCTAGGCAAGTGCTCTACCACTGAGCTCAACCCCAGCCCCCTATTACTCCTATTTTATAGATGAGGAAACTAAAGTTCAGTAAGATTAATTTTCCCTGAGTTATACAGCTGGTAAATGGTAGAGCTAGACCTGGAAACAAGTTTACTCCAAAGCATATGTCCTTTCTATTATCTTATGATGCCTCCCTAAAATAGATTTTTTAAAGTCTTTAACATTTAAGTTCAAGTAAGTTCAAAAAGAATACTAATGGTGTATTTCATATCCATAATTGTCTTATTTACTTAAAAAAAAAACCTCCCATTTCTATTACATTTAGAGGACTATTTTAGAAATAATGCTGCTTTTTTTGTTTTTGGTACTGGGGATTGAACCCAGTACCACCCACCACAACCCCAGCCCTTTTTGTATTTTATTTAGAGACAGGGTCTCACTGAGTTGCTTAGGGCCTCACTAAGTTGCTGAGGCTGACTTTGAACTTCTGATCCTCCTGCCTCAGCCTCCCAAACAGCTGGGATTATAGGTGTGTGCCACCATGACCAGCTGAAACGAATGCTTTTAATTGCTTGACTTGGTATTTCTTTAAAGACTACTGAGGGAGTATGAGTTAATAAAGTCCATTGTTAAAATGCACAAAATGTACTGATTTGCTGTGTAGTTGCCATTTAATATAACATGGATATTTGTTTATGGACTTATATTGTTATGAATATTTTGGCAGTGATAACAATAATTGTGTCTTTAGGAGGTCTAATGAGGGTAGGATAGGGTGGAAAAACTTAGGTTCTGGATGAACATCCTGGGAGTTCATGCCTGCAGAAATTACTTACCTCAGGTGGACTAGCAATAGTTCACATTACCGTATCACACAAATAAAATCTAGCACTTGCAAATTTTAGACTTGAAAATAGAAACACACTTCCCATGAAAACATCTTGCAGACCTTCTTGACTCTTTAGGACTTCCTCAATCTCCTCCTGTTTATACAATTTCTTTTAGAGGAAGCTCAACAAATGAAACAATTCAACAATCAACATAAAACACATTTCCTGTCATTCCTGTTGCAAAAGATGCCAGAGAGCCTCCCATGAAACAGTTGACTAAAACTGGAACAAAATCTGCACTTCTCTATACAATGAAAGGCATTTTCATTCCTTCAGATTATTAGCATATTTAAGAGTAAACTTAAAAAATAGTATGAACAGCTAAAAGTTGTTAGCACCGCTCCCATGTACTTTATATCTTTAAAACTTACATTAAAAATATTTGTAGGGCTGGGGCTGTGGTTCAGTGGCAGAGTGCTTGCCTAGCACATATGAGGCACTGGGTTCAATCCTTAGCACCGCATACAAATAAATAAATACCCTAGTACACGTATGAAGACATGAAGGATGTGACTCTACTTTGTATACAACCAGAGATATGAAAATTGTGCTCTATCTGTGTAATATGGATTGTAATGCATCCTGTTGTCACATATAACAAATTAAAATCAAATAAATAAGTAAATAAATAAATAAAAGTTCTGAAACATTAAAAAAATTTGTAGACTACAGATCAATAAAACTTGCCAAAAATGTCCGCAAAGTATACTGCTTAAGAAATAAGATAACTTTAAAAACTATGTTGTTTTGGATAGAATGAAATTTTTTAAAAAACTTAGTTTATCTGAAAAAGAAACTGCAAGAGAAAAAGAAAAAAAAAGTTGAAAGAAGAGTTATGAGGAAGAATATTAAACTATATTTTTAATTTTAAATAACTAAAATTATATGGTACTGATAAAGGAAAAGAGTCAATTGATTAGAAGAGAGAGTCTAGAAATAAATAAAAGTGTAATGGGAATATAGTATTTGAAAGTATCTCATTTCAATTTAGTGGAGAAAGATCTTATGGTTCAATAAATGGTGTTGGGACAATTGAATCACCATTTAGGCAAAATATAATAACCTTTAAGAAAAAAAGTACTTCATACCTTATATCAAAGCAAATTCTACAAAGAGTGAAACAACAAGCCACAGACTAGGAGAAAATATTTGCAAAAGACATAACTGATACAGGACCATTATCTAAAATATACAAAGAATTTTAAAAACTTAACAATAAGAAAACAAAACTACCTGATTAAAAAGTGGGCCAAACAATTTAATAGACACCTCACCAAAAAAGATAATACAGGTGGCAAATAAGTATATAAAAAAAAGATGCTCGAAATCATATGCCATCAGGGAAATGCAAATTAAAAACAATGAGAGACCACTATTCTATATATCAATTGGAATAACTAAAATCTAAAATATTTGAAACAGTAAATATTGGTATGAATGTGTCATTGCTGGCGGTAATGCAAAATAGTACAGACACTTTGGAAGAGAGTTTAGAAATTTCTTTTAAAACTAAACAGTTTCTTACCATATGATCCAACAATTACCCTCTTTAGCATTCACTAAAAGGAATTGAAAACATGTCCACACAGAGACCCTGCATATGTATGTTTGTAGTAGCTTATTCTTAATTGCCAAAACTTGGAAGTAATCAACCTGCTCCTCAGTAGGCAAACAGATAAATAAACTGGTACATCCAGATGATGGGATGGAATAATATTCAGCACATAAAAGAAATGAGCTATCAAGCCATGAACAGACATGCAGTGATCTTAAAGGCATACCATAAGTGGAATAAGCCAATTTGAAAAGGTTTCATGCTGTATGATTCCGACTATCGCCGCAAAGGTAAATCTTTGAAAGTATTAGAAAGAGCAGTGATTGATTGCCAAAGGTTAGTAAAAGGGAAGGATAAATAGGCAGAGTCTAAAGGATTTTAAGGATGGTAAAACTGCTCTGTATGCTATGATAGTGAATACATGTCATTATAAATTTGTCCAAACCTATAAATTGTACAACACAAATAATGATTTATTGATTTTAGGTGATAATGATGTGCCAATGTAGGGTCATTAGTTATACCAAATGTACCAATCTATGGGGGATGATACTAGTCAGGGAGGTAATGCCTGTGTGGGGCAGGGGTATATGGGAAATCCACCTTCTGTTCAATTTTGCTGTGAACTCAAAACAGCACTAAAAACAAAGTCTTAAAAAAATGGATGTGATTATATAAACATTTTTAAATTGTGTAGGGAAAAAACTCATGCAAAATTAAAAGACAACATACTGGAAACATATTTATATCAAATGGCAAGAGAAAAACCCTAAAGATATGATAAGATCTTATAAATCAAGAGAAATGGATATAAACTCCCTAGAAATATGGAGAAATGTGGGCAAAGGATATTGCTTCAGACTGCTAGTTGAAGCTCCAAATCCTTCCTTCATTCCATAGTAACGTATTTTTAGCTGGGCACATAGCCATCCAGCTAGAGAATATATATTACAGCTTATCTTGCAGTTATTTTTTTTGGGGGGGGGCCCTGTAATTTAAACTACTGCCAAAAGAATGTGGGTTTAAGCAATGTGTGTAACTTTTTTTTTTACTTGTTTAATAGCAAACTACTTAGTTTTGATATTTTTCTCCCAGTCTTTCTTCCTTACCAAGAAATGGAATATGGATTAGAGATAATCCAGTTTTGTAAATCCAAGTAAGGATAATACCAGGAGATGAAAGAACAACATGATTTATAGAATCTGGGTCTGTCAACTACTATGGTACCCCACTAGTTGTGGCCACTTACATATATGTGAGAAAGAAATAGCCTTATCTTATTTCAAATACATTTTTGGGTTTCTTGTGCCAGCTACTTGACCTACATCCTCACAAACAGAATAAAAGGGGACAGTCTCACAATAAGAAAATAAGAATGGCTAAAGTGTGAAAAGATTACTTTTTATGGTATAACAAAAGGAAGATAAATGAAAACAACCATGAGGTAATATTTTGGACACTGTAAAATCAAAACCTAAAAGATGATAAAACTGATAAAATCTAGGTCTAAAAAGTATGTGGGGAACAAACAATAAATGGGCCAACAAACTGAACAGACACTTCTCGGAAGGTGATATACAATCAATCAACAAATATATGAAAAAATGTTCAACATCTCTAGCAATTAGAGAAATAATCAAAACTGCTCTAAGATTTCATCTCACTCCAGTCAGAATGGCAGCTATCAAGAATACAAACAACAATAAATGTTGGCGAGGATGTGGGGAAAAAGGAACACTCATACATATTGCTGGTGGGACTGCAAAATGGTGCAACTAATATGGAAAGTAGTAGGAGACTCACTGGAAAACCTGGAATGGAAACACCATTTGACCCAGCTATCCCACTCATTGGTTTATACCCAAAGGACTTAAAAAACAGCATACTACAGCCATATAAATGTTTATAGCAGCACAATTCACAATAGCTAAATTGTGGAATCAATCCAGATGCCCTTCAGTAGATAAATGGATAAAGAAAATGTGGTATATACACACAATGGCATATTACTTAGCAATAAAAGAGAATACAATCATGCCATCTGCAGGTAAATGGATGGGAGTTGGAGAATACAATGCTAAGAGAAGTTAGCCAATCCCAAAACACCAAATGCCGAATGTTTTCTGACATAAGGAGACTAATTCATAGTGAGATTGGGAGAGGGAGCATGGGAAGATTAGACCAACTCTAGATAGGGCAAAGGGAGAAAGCGGGAGGGAGGGGACAAAAGGGTTATTAAAAAGATGGTGGAATGAGATGGACATCACTACCCTAAGTACATGTATAAAGAAGACACAAATGATGTGAATATACTTTTATACAAGCAGAGATATGAAAAATTGTGCTCTATATATGTAATATGAATTGTACTGAATTCTGCTGTCATATATAACAAATTAGAATAAAAAAATTTTTAAAAAGAGCATAATTGTGATGTACTCATTTTATATACATCATTGGACAGTATTTTTAATGTTTATTTAGTATATTTGTACATACTCTATGTGTAAGTTTGATCTAGAATTTTTGGGGGAGACTGTCATTATCTAACTTTGATATCAAAACTAAAATAACCTAATAAAGGAGAATTTTACTCTTAAAAAAGTATGTGAAGAAAACAATACTTACAATATTGAAAATGTAAAATAGTACCATCTATGGTGAAAATAACTACACTAGAGTGCAAAGATAGATAACAAGAATGATCACCACAGGGTTGTTCTAAAACAAAAAAAAACTGGAACCAAAGTAGGGTAAAATAAATAAAATTATGTTACTTACATACAGTGGAATGCTAAGAACCATTAAAAATGATGATCTAACAGACAAATCATCTTTTGTCACCACAGTATAATATTTAAAATTATCCTGTGCTTTAGAAAAGCATATATCAAAAATGATACATAGTTTAGGAAAGAAAACATAATTTATGATCCCTGAATTCTATCACAAGAAAGATTTCATTGCATATTAATTAATATTATAATTTTATTATTATGTATAGTGTAATGCTTTAGCATTGAATCAGATTTTGAAAAGAGAGTAAACTTGTCTAGCTATGAATTTAGCTTTATTAGCAGAAATGTGACTGCTTTGAATTGTCAATCTACCACATGGTGCCCTGAACCTTGGTTCCTATTACTTACTATTCCACAATTACTATAGAAAACAAGAATGATCACCACAGGGTTGTTCTAAAACAAAAAAATCTCACCAAGTTGCTGAGACTGGCCTAGAACGTCCAGTCCCTTGGTTCCTTCCTAACTTTTCTAATAAAATAACTCTTTTCTTTTTTTTTTGGTACTGGGGCACGCACTTTACCACTGAACCACATCCCCAGCCCATTTTATTTTTTATTTTGAGACAAGAGCTCACTAAATTGCTTAGGGCCTTGCTTAGTTGTTGAGTCTGGCCTTGATTTTGCAATCCTCCTGCTTCAACCTCCAAGTTGCTGGAATTACATGTGTGTGACACAGAGCCCAGATCTAATGAAATAACTCTTAATAGCACAGGGAACTCTAAGTTGTTTATTCTCCCTAAATACTGGAGAAATCTAAAGTCTCCATGTTTTTAGAAACTTTGTGTTTTATTTTTAAAATTCAGGTACATTTGTCATATTTATATATATATGTATATATGTGTGTGTATGTACATATATGTATATATGTGTGTGTATGTATGTGTGTGTGTGTGTTTTACTATAAAATGGTTATGTTTTAAATTACTTTCTTTTTTATTTATTTATTTTGGTGGTGGTACTGGGGATGAACCCAGAGGCCCTCTATCACCAAGCCACATCCCCAAATCTTTTCTACTTTTTTTACTACCTATGGTGAAAATAACTACTTTAGAGTGCAAAGATAGAGAATACGAATGATCTAAAACAAAAAAACTCATCAAGTTGCTGAGACTGGCCCAGAACTTGCAGTTCCTCCACCTCAGCTTCCTGAGTCAGTGGGATTATAGGTATGAGCCTGCTTAAGTTGCCTTTTAATTTAATTAGTTAATATGTTCCTCCAAATCCTTTTCTGCAAAATCAGCATTACAGAAAATATGCCAATTTATCCTGTGGCCTTTTCTAGTGGCAAAGCATGCCTATAATTTAAAAAAAAAACACAAGTTTTGGGTTGAATCCTAGCTCTGGCAACTACCTGTCCTATGAGGCTGGTAAGTTATTTAATTAAGACTCCATTTATTCTTCAGTATAATGGAGGTAATAAAGTCTAGATGTAGAATCTCTGTAAATGAGTATGACAATGCTTAGCAAAGTAAGTACACTTGCTGAATGTGTATGTTTTACAATATAATGAAACTTAGCTTTCTATACTTTACAATATAATGAAAACTTAGATTTCATCTTATTTGAAGTTATGACTCAAAAACAACGTATTTTAAAGGCCAATTACTATTCCACCAACTTCCACTTTAACAACTGAATTAATACCTGTAATTGTGCTTTCCTTAGTTGCTGGCTGGTAATTTGAGCTTTTTGTTGCATCATATTTTTAATTCGTTGGTTGACTTGTTTTTCCTTCTTGAGTTCATTTCCATAATATTTGGATCCCTATGGAGAAAATAAATCATAAGAAATATGTCTGAAGGAAAGCATTATTATAGTATACCTTGTTGGCTAAGAGTACAGACTCTGGAATCAAATGAACTGAATTCAAACTTAGCTCTACCATTTACTAGATGGGTGAACCAGCTAGTAAGAAATTACTTATTCTTTGTTTCCTTATCTATAAAATATATTCATTAATCATAGAATTAATAAATTCTAAATCACAGAATTATTGTGCTGAGTACAGATCTGCATTCAGAACAGAATACTTTGTCCTAGGTAGAATCCACAGGCCATATCCAAGACCTTATTTAGCTGAGTCATCTCCACCAAAGTTTTAACATAAATGACCAAGTGGATGATGATCTACAATAAGGGGTGGGAGGCATGGGAACGATGAAGGAACTTTGGGTAAAGCAAAGAGGAAAGTGGGGAAGAGAGGGGGCAATAGGGTACGAAAGATGATGGAATGAGACAGGTATCATTACCCTAGGCACATGTATGATTGCATGAATAGTGTGACTCTACATCATATACAACCAGAAAAATGAAAAGTAGTGCTCTATCTGTGTACAATGAATCAAAAAACATTCTACTATCATGTATAACTAATTAGAACAAATAAAAAAATAATAAAAATGCAAAAATATACCTTAAAGCTATTTATCATTCCACCACTCAACATATCCATTCTAACATTGAACATAGTCTCTATCCACTTATCAGGTTGACAGACACTAGATTATTTCTACTTTTTGACTATTATGAAAAATGCTGTTAAGAACATTTGGGTATATGTTTTTGTGTGGACAAACGTTGCCATTCTTCTTGGCTATGTACCTAGGAGTTGAATTTCTGGGTCATACTTAACCTTTTGAGGAACTGACAGATTATTTTCCAAAATGACTGAACCATCATACAATCCCACCAACAACATATGAGAGTTCCAATTTCTCTACATCCTTGTCAACATTTGTGATCATCTGTCTTATTTATTATAGCTTTCTGGATAGCAGTGTGAATAGTATCTCATTGAAGTTTTAAAATTTGTATTTCCTTAATGATATTGAGCATCTTTTCATGTATTTATGAACCATATGCAAATTTTCTCTACTGAAATACCTACTCATATTTTTGCCCATATTTTTATTGGGTTGTTTGTTAAAGCTATAAGCTACATTATACTACTACTTCAGCTTGGCAAATCCATAAGTTTGATAATACAATCTGTTAGTGCAATTCTGGTATTAGTAATACACACGTATACATATCAGTGGTAGAAGTAAAAATTGATACAATCAATGTTTGATGATTTAATAACTCACAAAAATTATACATTCATATATTTTTTCATGCTATCTGTACTTTTGTGCAGCAATTCTACTTCTAGGAATCTCTCCTAGAGGTATACTTGTACACATGCAAGGTTATGAAGTATAAGGTTATTCAGCGTGTATTATTTATAAAAATTAAAGTCTAGAAATGACTTACATGTCCATCAGTAAAGATTCTGACTGGATTAATAAATTATACCCACACATGTGAGCATAAACAACAATACAGATCTTTACTTAGAAAGACCTTCAATTATAAAAACTGAAAACAAAACAAAATATTTGCAGTTATTTGGGGGCTAGGAATGTGGTTCAATGGTAAAGTGATTGCCTAGCATGCTAGAGGACCTGGGTTCAATCCCCAGCACCACAAAAACAAAAGACAGAAAACCAACCAATTATAGTACTCTCCTGTTGAGGTTAAAAAAGAAAAGAGCAGGGGCTGGGATTGTAGCTCAGCAGTAGAGCGCTTGTCTAGCATGGGCGGGACCAGGGTTCGATCCTCAGCACCACATAAAAAATAATAAAGGCATTGTGTTGTGACCATCTACACCAAAAAAAAAAAAAAAAAAAAAAGTATTAAAAAAAAAAGAAAAGAGCAGCTGGGTGCAGGGCCACAAGCTTGTAATCCTGGCTATTCAAGAGGCAGAAGCAGGGTTGGGTTTGTAGCTCAGTGGTACAGCACTTGCCAAGCACATGTGAGGTACTAGGTTTGATCTCAGCACCACCTAAAGATAAATAAATAAAGTAAAGGTATTATGTCTTTCTATAACTAATTTTTTTTTTTTTTTTTTTTTTAAAAGAGGCTGAAGCAAGAAGATTCCAAGTTTGAGACTCTGTCTCAAAAGGTTAGGGATGTAGCTTAGTGGTAGAGTTATTGCCTAGCATGAGCAATGGTCTCAATTCCCAGGACCTCCAAATAAAAATAAAAACACACCAAAACAAAATAAGAAAAAAAAAAAAAAAAAACTTGTACATCATTTTGCTTTTTTTTTTTTTTTTTTTGGCAGTACTGGGGATTAAACCTTGGGGCACTCTACCAGTGAACTATAACCCCCCAGTCCTTTTTTTTTTTTCTTTTGAGACAGTCTTGCTAAATTGCCTAGGTTGATCTTGAACTTGAGAAGCTGGGATTATAGCCATGTACCACTGAAACTGGAATGGCAAGAGCAAAAAATTAGAAGGGAGATTATGCCGGGGTGCAGTGGCACATGCCTGCAATCCCAGTGACTTGGGAAGCTGAGGAAAAAGGATCTCAGGTATGAGGCCAGCCTCAGCAACTAAGCAAGGCCCTAAACAACTTAGTGAGATCCTGTCTCAAACTAAAATATAAAAAGGACTGGGGATGTAGCTCAGAGGTAAAGTGTCCATAGGTTCAATCCCTAGTACCAAAAAAAAAAGAAAAAAAAATTGAAGGGAGATTATTCCTTACTCTTTCATTGCTTAATAATATATATTAAAATATTTAATAAAAAGAATATTCAAAACAACGATTTTCCTTGAAACAGAAAGTTTAAAAGTAATTAAATTACAGATATGGAAAGAAACAAAAAACATACCTTTGTGGCCTCCATTATAATTTTGTTAATTTTCTCTTTATCTAATCCTTCCATTCCTGCTTTATTATCATTAAGTCCCATTCTAAGCAGAAGATCATCTTTGTCATTGTCATTCTTTTCCTTTGTGCTATACATGGTGTAAATGTAAAACGTCTTCTTTTTTTACTATCTGAAAAAGCATACAAAATAAATACTGCTTTTAAAAGCATCCATAACTAGGACACATAAGGAAATCAATAAGACAAATTAAAAAAAAAAAAGATAGTTAAGAATTCTTAACTCCTGAAAAATTACCATGCAGATTTTTATAATTACTCTTCCAAGATTACTGTACTCTTGAAAGAAAAACAGAAATTATCATTTTCTGCATGCTTTGTGCCAGCTACTCATTACACTTGAGGCTTTAAAAGTGAACCTCATAAGAGCCCTGAAAGGTAGATATTATTATTCCCAGTATAAAAAGAGAAGAAACTTGGTTTTGGAACATGTCTGCTGACACAAATTTGCTTTAACATGGCAACATCTTTGTTGAAAACCAAGTCTGAATCCAAAACTATAGATGAACACTACAGCAAATACAAAATAACACTTTCTCTACTATACCTTAAATTCTATTGTATACAGTATTATTATTATTATTATTATTATTATTATTATTATTATTATTATTATTATTTACTAAGGATTTAACCCAAGAGCTACATCCCCAGTCCTTTTAAAAGTTTTTTGAGACAGGGTCTTGCCAAGTTGCTTAGGGCCTCACTAAATTGTTAAGGCTGGCCTCGAACTTGCAATCTTTCTGCCTCAGCCTCCCAAATCACTCGGACTACAAACCATTGCACTTGGCCAGAGCACCATTAAGACAGTGGGGAAAACTACAGGAAAAAACTATTCACTTCCAGGAAACTTTTACATTGTACAATGTTATGTCACTTCTAAGATTAAGAAAAATCCTTTTGAAGGCCAGATATGGTGGTATATTATATATATAGAGAGAGATAAATATAGATATATAGATATATAGTCTCAGCTACTCAGGAAGATGAGGCAGGAGGATCACTTGAGCCCAGGAGTTTGAGATCAGGATGAGCAACAGAGAGACTCCATTGCAAACCAAAAGAAAAAAATAGAAATAGCCTTTCAAATAAATACTTTAATATCTACACGTGGATCTTATTGTTTATCTTCACATTATATGAGCCTTAAAAACTCTTTATAACAACTGTTATAAACTCTGTAACAGAAAAAAAATTATCAAGAAAACAAATTAAAATTTCAGCAAAGTTAAATGAATTGCCCATCATAACTCTGCCTGTAAGTGGAAGAATTTCAATTTGCATCTAAGTCTTATTATTCCAACTCCAATACAGTTACCATGATATCACAGCTGCCTCCAATTTGGGGTTCATTTATGCTAGACACAAATGGCCAGATGAAACTAAAAAATGTGGAAAAAAATAAAAGGCCAGGTGAACAGATCTACAGCAATGATAGTAACTTATCTGCATGATTTAGCAAGAGCTCATTTACTCCAATCTGCCTTGAGGACCTTCCCCCGACCCCTTAATGGAAAATACATGCTACTTTAGTATGGTCTGTTTATGCAAACTCATCTTGATATCAAGTTCTCATTTTTGTAAGAGTCACTTTTCTTTCTTTCTTTCTTTTTTTTTTTTTTTTTTTTTTTTTGGTGCATGTGGTGCTGGGAATTGAACCCAGGGCCTCATGCATGCTAGGCAAGCACTCTACCATTGAACCACATCCCCAGCCCCTTTTATTTTTTAATTTGAAACAGGGTCTCACTAAGTTGCTGGGGTTGGTCTCAAACTTGAGATCCTCCTACCTCAGCCTCCCAAGTTGCTGGGATTACAGGTATGTACCACCAGGTCTGGCTCTTGAGGACTCTTTTAAAAACAACAACAATGTGGCTTCCATTTTGGGCAACAACAAAGAATAAAAATAATTTTAGTAGGGACTTTGAATACTGTGACTATTAATGGCAGTTCCATTAGGAAAAAACATGGACACCATAGTAGTTTCCAAACTTCGTTGTACATGAGATTACCTCTGGAACTTAAAAATCTTGATGCCCACTCAGGTCTCATCATTTACTAAATATATCAGAAACTCTGAGAGTAAGAGCCAGATAAATAGCAGTATTTTTAGAGATGCCAGGTGATTTCAATATGCCCCAAAATATAGGAACCAGTGATGTAGATGTTGCTTCTGAATGCCCAGGCTGGTTTTCCATTTTCATTGTTTTTCCTTAAACTGTCAGATGCAATTTAATATGACCCTGTATTTTGTCTTAGTCTTCAGTAATTCAATTACTTGGCATTTTCTAGTAAAGCAGGCAAGTATAATTCAGATATAATTTCACCACACCCAAACTACGAAAAAGTGAGTCCAAAAACTAAACACAGAACTCCACCTCTAAGCCACCTTGCCCTTTAAATGATGAATATATATGAAAAGAAAATAAACACTATTGAAAAGAAACGCGAACAATTTTACATTACTAATTATATACTTATATTAATTAGCTAGCTAAACTCTTAAGAATTGGTTTGGGTTCTTAACTGGGTTAGAAGTGGGCTATCAGAAATGCTGGCACCAGGAAAAATTGTGAGATAAAGTTAGTTTTATACTACTTTCCCCTATTGAAGACTACTTAACCCCAACTGAAGTACAATTTCATAGGTATACATTTACTGTCATTTATATGTCTATGACTTCCAAGTTTGCAATACCAGTCCAAATTCATAACATCTCAAATTTAACATGTCCCAAACTGATTTTCTCATTTCCCTCCATTCCCCCAAACCAACTCCACTTTCTTCCTCATTTCAGTTGAGGACAATTTGAATCCCTTTCAATTGCTCATGCCTTAGAATCATTCTTGACTTTCTTTCTCAAACACTCACAATCAAACTGTCAGGAAATCCTGTGGGCTCCTTCAAAATACATCCTGAGTTTAACTACTTCCAACCATCTTCACTGCTTTCCTTTAGTCTGATCCATCATCTCCTGCCTAGATAAATTTCAACAGTCTCCTAGTCTCTCTGCTTCTACCCATGCTATTCTTGTTAATTATCAACACTGTAGTCCAAATGATTCTTTTAAATCACAAATTAGATCATATCACTCTTATGCTGAAAACTGTATAATGCTACCCCATCTCACTTCAAAATAAAACACAAGTCCTTAAAATGACCTTCAAGGCCTTAAAGAGTTTGAATCCTTCCTACTTGTTTACCTTGTATTTTTCTAATACTCTTCTGCATGCTCACTCTTCTTCAGTCAAGGTACATTCCAGCCTCAACTCAAGGCCCTTTTGTAAACTGCCTGTTTCCCTTCCCCTGGAGGGTCAAATAGCCCCTTGACTAAATTCCCACCACCTCTTCAGGTCTTTGATTAAATGTCACCTTCTCTGTGAGAGCTACTCTGACCTCTCTATTTTAAACTGAAGCCTAATCACTTTGATTATTTCTAAATCAAAGAAATTATCAAGACCAAGGTAATAGCTATAATTTGGATCTTGAACGTCCCCCAAAGACTTGGGAAGTGGTGGGATGTTTTAGAGGTTGGGCCTAGTGGGAGGTCTTTAGGTCATTGAGGGGTGTGCCCTACAAGGGGATTGTGGGACCCCAGTCTCTTCTCCTTCCTCTCTGCTTTCTTGGCTTGAAATAAGGTTAGCAGGGCTGGGGATGTGGCTCAAATGGTAGTGTATTTGCCTAGCATGCATGAGGCACGGGGTTCGATTCTCAGCACTACATAAAAATAGAAGACATTGTGTCTACCTAAAACTAAAAAATAAACATTAAAAAAAAAAAAAAAAAGAAAGAAGGTGAGCAGTTGTGCTGGGCCATACACTCCTGCCATACACGTTCTGCCCTGCCACAGGCACAAAGCAACATGCCAACCCATCATGGACTGGAATCTCCAAAGTAATGAGCCAAAATAAACCTTTTCTCTCCCTCTTTAAGCAGGGATTGAACTCGGGGATACTTCCATCACTGAGCATGTAGCCTAGTCCTTTTTGTTTTATTTTTTTGAGACAGTACTAAGTCTTACTAAGTGGCAGAGGTTAGCCTCAAACTTTCAATCCTCCTGCCTTAGCCTCCCAATTCACTGGGATTATGGGTGTGTACTATGGCTCCCAGCTAACTTTTTTTCATTATAGTTTGATTATCTCAGGTATTTCTTAGAGTAACAGAAAGTTAATACCATAATAACAACACACTAAATTTTGGTATATCTGAATCACTATGAATTTCTTTTGGGTCTAATATTTATGTCTGTGGTGAGCATGCTTTCACATTTTTATAAGTCTTTCCAAAATCCTTTCAACTTTTCTATAGTCTCTCAGTAGTCCTGATTATCTATATTTTTCCCATTAGTTCTTCAGTCAGTTTGTTATCTAGAAATCCATAAATTTAAAAAAGGGCTCCTAGCAGAGATATTCACATGATATCACTAAGTATGATTTTCCTATGAAGTAAGATTTACTTCAGATGGCTTTATGAGGACAACAGATAAATGTTAAATGCCTAGTATAGTGTCTGGTATGTGACAAGATCTCAGTCAACAGTTATTATGGTAATTATTATTATTAAAGTTAAGCCAAATTTCCAGAGCTATGAATATCAGTAGTTTTACTTTTCTTACTTTTCTCCCTTTAAAATAAAGACAAGCAACTATAAAAAGCAACCGAGTAAGCATCCAAAAGAAAAAACAAGGGTCACAGATTACATAGGTGAATTTTATTGGTTTTTGCTTTCAAACAAGTATTTGTAGTAGGATTACTCATATAAAGCCCAAATTATTTGAATGGATGTGACTGTGACTTTATAAACACAAGTTGGGAGGGGTTTCTTTTTGAAAAGGGAAATAGGCAAATACAGCCTGTTTTGCTTCAACTAAGAAGCACAAACAGTAATGCACAAAGTTCTTTCAAAGGAAAGAACTTCGTGTTCCTGTGGTTTAGTATATTGATTTAAAGGCACATATTTCTCCAAAAATATTAAAAATTCTTCCTGGTATGATTCTACCAACAACTATTCAGGTTACCACTTTAAAATATAAGGCAAAACTCTGTTTTTGGTATGGAAAGGAATAGAAGGAATTCTAAGGAAGAATTTTTAGCATTCTCTCTAACTATTAAAAAAACACAAAATTATGTAAACAATATCACAAGTACTTAGCATATTGAGCAAAGTCACTGGAATTAATCTACCAGAAAATATGCAAAATACACTTAAGGTAATAAGACAGGGAAAAAAAGATAGAGGGACTGAGAGTGAGAAAAAGAGAAGTATGAATAGCAAAAACTGAACTTTAGAGTAAGTTCCTATGTGGAGGGGTGGGGCTGTAGCTCAGTGGTAGTGTGCCTGCCTAGCAGGTATGAGGCACTGGGTTCATCCTCAGCACCAAACAAATAAATAAATACATACAGAAAATGATAATTTTTTTTTAAAAAAGTTCCTATGTGGAGCTTGTTGCCCATTTCTAATTACTGTAAATAATCAAACCCCATTAACTTATTCAGAAAACTTTAATATACATAAAAATGATCATTATCATTATTAGTAATAGTAGTAGTAGTAGTAGAAGAAGCAGCAGTACTGCAGATTGACCCAGGGGCAACTTTACCACTGAGCTATATCCCCAGCCCTTTCTTTCTTTCTTTCTTTTTTTTTTAATTTTGAGACAGGGTCTCCCTAAATTGCTGGGAGTCTCATTAAGTTGGTAAGACTGCCCTGGACTTAAGATACTCCTGCCTCAGTCTCCCAAGTTGCTGGGATTATGGTGTGTGCCACTACACCTGCCATGAATATTATTTTTAAATCTCCCAAATGGGGCTTGGGACTCTGGGTACCATCCCTAGAAAGGCAGGGAATTGGGAATTAAATCTCTCAAATGCTCAAATATTTAGTACTTTTGTTTAACAAAGTAAACATCCAGCATAAAACTTCAGATTATTCTTTTTACTGTCTAGTTTTAAATACAATGAATTAAGAATATTGTTCTAAAATTAAAATAGTATTTTTCAAGTCAATACATCTCAGATGATGGACATTTTAAAAAGTCCTTTTCATTTTCATTACTATAAAACTATTTTTTAAAGCTTGAAAGTTGTTAATTGTAACCCAAGACTTTCACAGATTATTATTTTTCCATATTCCATTCCAATTATTTTATATACGTATAAATGAAAACATGTATTGAAAACACATGCCAACAAGTTTTACATGATGAGAATGAAACCAGAGATGCAACTTTTTGTTTTTAGCTTCCACCTTCAGAGTAAGACCTACACATACAGGAACCATACATATATTCTCTTTCACGGTCTTTTCCCCTCTTCCTTTTTCTGTTAACTTAGCTGGTTCTTATGAAGAAGAATGAATGGGACAGTCAAAACATCAGCACTACTTAATCCTATGTACATAAAATTCACTCTTACAAAACAATAAGTTGAAACTATCTTTAGTACAGAATGAAAAATACTCTGAAACACACTATAATATCAACTCAAAATTCTCTAAGACAGTATAAATTTCTATTTTGACGACAAGTTTAATACTTCATAACACAAAAGGTTGGCTGAGGGGTTCTTTCCTTATTAGATCATGGCAGCAAAAATGCCTGTCTTTATAAATGTGATGCTGAACAAATCAATTGTTTTAGTTGAGGTATATGATAAAATGTACAAATCTTTTTTTTTTTTTTTTAAAGAGAGAGAGAGAATTTTAATATTTATTTTTTAGTTTTCGGCTGACACAACATGTTTATTTGTATGTGGTGCTGAGGATCGAACCCAGGCCGCATACATGCCAGGTGAGCGCGCTACCTCTTGAGCCACATCCCAAGCCCAAAATGTACAAATCTTAAGAAATAGTACATTCTGCCGCAGTACCTTTTTGGTCACTATTCTACAATCTAGAAATTTATTATTTTAATAGAAAATTACAAAAGAAGCCAGTAGGGTTACAATACTGAGCTATGATTATACTATTTATCACTATACTATATTCTATACTATTGAAAGGCAAATACCTAATAATATTAGAAAGAGTTATATGAGCTATTATTTTCCTGTCACAGAAAGATGATCCCCTTCAATGACTTCTTTGCCAGCTGTTTCAAAGTTTCCTCTGAATCCTAACCTTGATATTGCTTCTTTCTTTCTTTTTTTACTTTTTGGCAATGCTAGAGATTGAACTCAGAGCTCACACATGCTAGGCAAACCCTTTACCACTGAGCCACATTCTTTCTTTCTTTCTTTCTTTTTTTTTGAGAGAGAGAGAGAATATCTTTTTTTTTTTTTTTTAAGATGGACACAACACAATGCCTTTATTTTTATGTCGTGCTGAGAATCGAACCCGGGTCCCGCCGGTGCTAAGCAAGCACTCTACCGCTGAGCCACAACCCCAGCCCCCATATTGTTTCTTGATCCACTGCTGTTGAGTTCTAAATTTTCTTTTCTTTTTTTTCTTATTTACTCTCCCCTTAATATTTCTTAGCCACCTGGATATTTTCCATCTTTTGTTTCAGTGTTGTATTCTAGATGTATCTAGTTATGTCTGAACAAATTACTCTTGGCTCTCCCCTTCTGCAGTTCTAAATTTTCTTGAAATATTAACAGTCTATGGCAGGGTTATGTTCTCTATTTTATTAAAACACTTTAGCAACATAACCTGTTTCCAGTGAAATTTTAGGGAAAACCTCAACACCTTCCCTTAAATTTTTGTTCTACAATGTCCAGCTCTTATATAATTTCCTCATGTGTATTTTATCACTAAGGTAAAAGAATGGGTAAACTACAGAAAAGGGAAAATTCATGGTAATCTTTCTTTCTTTGGAAAAACTTCTCCCAAATTTCTAAGAAATAACTGTATGAACATAGATATATGTTGAATATATGCAAAGCCTGCACTAACAAATTGCACAAAATAACAACAGTTGCTCACTGTTGATGAATTTTAACAGATGGTTTTCACAAAAAGGCTCTGAGAATCATTATTATTTTCTTCCAAATCATATCATATATGCCTAAAACCTAGAAACAAAAAAATTAAGTTTCTTAACTTCTTGCTTCAAAATCTCTGCCTGAGAGTTCCAACATTATAACATCATTTTAAATGACTATGTAGTATTACAGTGTATGGTTGGAAAATCTTCCTTAACAGATCCCCCCTAAGGACATCAGTCAGATTATTTCCAAATTTTCCTATTAAAAAAAAAAAAAAAGCTGTGGGCTGGGGTTGTGGCTCAGTGGTTGAGGGCTTGCTTAGCATGTGTGAGGCCCTGGGTTCAATCCTCAGCACCACAGAAAAATAATTAATTAAACAAAGGTATTATGTCTATCTACAATGAAAAACATTTTTTTAAAAAAGCTGTGATAAATATCTATGCTCATAAATTCTTAGGAACTATCTAATAAGACACCTTAAAACAATGGACAAAAGGAATATTATCAGGTTCTGCCCAGTAAACTCTAGGACGAATAAAGGAAACACATGGAATTCTTCGACAACCGATCTACTTACCTTCTTGTCTACCTGATATTCTACTTCTCTACTTTATTCCCAAAAGATTTTGTGGTAGCTTATAAAAAGAATTCAAGAATTAAGTGAAGTGAGCCAGGTGTGGTGGTGCATGCCTGTAATCCCAGCAACCTGGGAGACTGAGGCAGGATTGCAAGTTTGAGGCCAGCTTCGGCAATTTAGCCAAACCCTGCCCCCACCCCCACCCCCACCCCAAAACAAGGACTGGGGATGTACTTTACCACCCAGCAGTAAAGAACCCTGGGTTCAAACCCCAGCACCTGCCCCCAAAGGTTTAAAAATGTAAAAGAAAATAGATTTATACACTCTTCATTTCCTATTCCTAAAGTACCAAAATAACTGTTTTGCTCTAGAAAGTATAGCTATTCCACCTTTAGACAGATGTTTGTTGACAACACTGACTCTTCTCCAAGATTCAAAGGAAGGATAACAGCCAAATAAACTCTGTACTCCTCAAAAATTTTAATCCCAGATTGGTTTCAGCTGGATTAACATACTCACTCAACCCTAAAGCATTAAGGGACCTACTTGGGACTGATACAGTTCCTGAACCTGGTTTTTTGAGCTGTTCATCTCTTCCTTAAAGAACTGAGCTAGGGCTGGGGTTGTGGCTCAGTGGTTGAGTACGTACTTGGCATAGTGTGAGGGCTTGGGTTCGATCCTCAGCACCACATAAGAAATAAAGGTATTCGTTCATTTACAACTAAAAAACAACAACAAAAGAACTGGGCTAACCACCTTCCTGTATTTTCCAATGAATACTTTCCTCAAGTCCTGCTCCCTCTTCATTTGCCTAATAATATCTGGTTTTCTGTTTCTGATATGTGGCAGGGTAGTCTTGCTCACCTCACTTACAATTCTTATATATATCACATTTTTTTTTTACTGTTTTTCAAAGTAACTGCTCTTACTACAGAAGAGAAAAAAAGGTTTTTTAAGGCTTCAAAATTTCGCAGGAAATCTGTTTGAATTATATACCTGTTTAACTTAATCTTAACCACAAAATAGTTTGGGGTGCTTATTCCACAAAAACAAGCAATAGATGGAATCTCTTCTTTTGTTGTTCTTTTGTTGGAAGAAGGCCTTTGTCTCCAGAGTTAACACAGGCATTTCTTCATTTCACATATCTTTTCATATGTCTGCCTGACAGCTAAAGTAAATATTACTTTACATTAGCCATGATCCCCTTGACTCACTTTAGTCATGATAATTCTCTCAGATTGTGATTTAGACAATGTGGTTCTACTATGAACTGCTTGCTACAGCAAGATCTACACAATAGCTTTTCTTATGCTGAAACCTGAAAACTTCTTTCAACATTGTAAGTATTTCTAACTAACTGAAATGGTCTACTTAGATGTCACAATGGGGAAATAGTTCATCTTTTATATGTGATATTATTTTCTATTTTTAAAAAAATTTCAGTGGATTTAGCAAAGATATTAAGATGTGCTTTGATTTTTAAGGTAAGAAATGCCTCATTGGAGCAAATTATTATTATTTTAGAATGAATTACAATAGCGAACCCTTTAATGTGGGACAGGAAAAGGAAATAAAACCAGTCCAGGTTTGGTTGTGGGGAAAAAAGGAAGGAATGTGGTTATATTAACCCTCAATATATCCTACAATATATAAGGCCAAATTTTAATGCTTGAGTTTCTTCTTTGAGCAACTTCATTTGTAAGCATTAATAATTCAAGTCTTATTCTTAGAAGTCTTCCAAAGAACAGAAAAGTGTTCATTTTTAACAATAAAATTCCTTCATTCTGTGGTTACTGAATGATCTGTTCAATGTCTTTATAAATTGAAGACATACAATGATATATTAGGGATCTTAAATTTTTATATCTTGAGTATTTTCCTACTTCATCATCCTTAGAATTATTTAAGCATTACTCATCAATCATTTTTTAGCAGCTATCCCAAAATTAAGTAAAAAATGGAATACTGTGATCACCTAGAAAGATAACTTAGTAGGGAAAATAAGTTATGATTATATCATCCTTCAGTTTTTATGTGGTGTTGCTCACAGTATCATGTTTTGAAAGCATAGACATCACTGTTTTGTAGCTTTCATTGAACACATTTCAGAGTCCTAAATTTTTCATTCTATCTATAATGTCAAAGAGAGAAACAATGACCATTTTCAAAATTATTAGGCAAATTAGAATGCAAAGAACAAATAGTCTCTAGATTATGACAAAACTGACCATACAAATAAAATCTCAAACTATGAATTCTCAAATGAATCAGGGATGATACTTCTGAAACTCAAGAATAATGAGTGAACAAGTGATTTTAAGGACAAAGAGGAAATACAGCATTCCTATCCAGTTAGTCATTCAACAGGAAGGACTTCATCATGATGTGTTTTGCACAGGAACGCAGAACACTACTGCATTTGGCTAAAAGGATGTTGTATGATAGTATTTTCATCCTTTATTATATTTGTGTACTAAGTTACTTGATATGGTTTATAAGTGAACAAGTGCTTAAGGAAGACTTATATAAAAAGGGGACAGGAAAGAAACTGATAGTGTGGAAATGAGAAATTTATCAGACTTATCATTTTAACTAGTGTTCATAAAAATACAAATGAAATGTTTCACAAAGAGGATCAGAGGTACATGGTTGTTTTTTCTTCTTAACAAGATCATGATGTCAAGGTTTTCAATGTTGTTGGATTTTGATGACAGAAGCACAAGATAAGTAACTAGAATAAGCTAAAATCTATTAAAGATGCATATGAGATCTGGAATCTTTATTTATAGAATAGACAGTTCCAGGTTCAAACATAAGAGTCAATGGACAGAGTGTTAAGATGGCGGCGAGGGGAATGCATTGCCCCGTGTGCTGCTTCACTGTGTGGGAGTATGACAAGTCAGGACGGCTAAAGGCTATCTTGTTAGGAATTTCCAGCAATAGTGGGGTGCTCCGGAACGTGGAGGAAGGATTTCCATCGCATGAGGATCGGCTACGGGGACTCAAACGCGAGAGGTTTGTCGCACGGAGGGTAACACTGCTTATTCAGCAAATCGCCCGCGGCTAGAGTCTGCAGCGCGCGCTGGGAAACGAGGAGATAGTGACGCAGGGATACAGCGCTGCAGTTTCTGCAAGCCGTGCAAGCACCGTACTCAGGGCTGAATTCTGGGTTCGAGACGGGGGAAGGAAGTGGTCCATCTCGGTTCTCCACACCGGTCAGACCACAGAGGAGGCCAGCGGCCACCATGTTGGAAAGCTGACGTCACCATCCCTGTTTTCAACTGACCGCAGCTCATTCAGCCATAGAACAGATAATTTCAGGCTGCCATTCGCCTGCGGCTTACAGACAGATTGCTCGGGCTCAGTGCCTCGGTGCTTCTTAGAACCTGCTCTTATCGGAGCGAGCACCGAGCGTGGGGTGGCCGAGTTCCGGCTCCCGGAACTGCCCTGGCCCAGGGCTGGGGAGCCTGCGGAGGCTGCTTCTTGGAGCCTGCTCTTATCAGAGCATACACCGAGCACGGAGCAGCCGATATCCGGCTCCCGGAACTGAGCCCGCGGGGGCTGCTTCTTGGAGCCTACTCTTATTGGAGCATACACCGAGCACGGAGCAGCTGAGTTCCGGCTCCCGGAACTGCCCTGGCCCAGGGCTAGGAGCCCGCGGAAACTGCTTCTCGGTCCAGGTCCTGCTGAGGGCCGGTCAGGACTCACCCGTTGCTTTGGTTGCCCGGCAAGGGGAACAAAATGCTGTCATTCGCATAGGATACCAACATGGCAGAGATCTGATGTCAGCAGAAAGCGGCGGAGGAGAGAACTTCATCAATACCAGCGGCAACAGAAACAGTTGGTCTCCTGGTAGGGGGGGTGAGGCACAGACACCCGAGTCTCCTCGATTTGTCGTCGAGCCAGAGGGGAGGAGCCGGGCCGCCGCCAGCGCCCGGAGCAGGCCCAGCGGCTCGCCAGCGTGGTGACCGCGTGACCCCAATTGGAGAGGGGGCGGAGCGGAGCTGCCACCCGCGCCCGCAAGGTGGGCAGACCCACGACCCAGTGGTACACGGGCGTGGTAGGAGGGGCAGGGCAGATCCGCCGCCCACGCCTGCAAGGTAGGCAGACCTGCGACAGACCGGCGGATCAGGCCCAGGAGCCTGCCAGCGTGGTACACACAACACCCTAATTGGAGTAGGGGCAGAGCAGAGTCGCCGCCCGTGCCAGGAACAGGCCCAGCGACCTGCAGGCGGGGTAGTCACGACACCCAATTGGAGTAGGGGCAGAGCAGAGCCACCACCCGTGCCCGAAAGGTGGGCAGATCTGCGACCGACCAGCGGGACAGGCCCAGTGGCCTGCCGGTACGACAGACACGTCACCCCATTTGGAGTAGGGGCAGAGTAGAGCCGCCGCCCGCGCCTGCAGGGTAGGCAAACCTGCAACCGACCGGCGGATCAGTCCCGATGGCCTGCCGGCGTGGTACACTAGTCACCCCAATTGGAGTAGGGGCAGAACAGAGCCGCCGCCAGCGCCCAGAACAGGCCCAGTGACCTGCCGGCGTGGTAGTCACGACAACCCAATTGGAATAAGGAGAGAGCAGAGCCGCCGCCCATGCCTGCAGGAAAGAAACGCAAGCAGTATGAAAAGACAAGGAAAGAAAGGACCACAAGCAATGCAGGTCAACGCAACTTTAGAAGAGGTAACAGCTGCAGCAGATGGAATGTCAGATAAAAAATTCAGGATATACATGCTTCAGATGATCTGGAGTATCAAGGAAGACATTAGACAGCAAAATCAGACAATGAAAGATCACTTCGACAATGAATTACGCAAACAAATCCAGGAAGCAAAGGATCAACTATACAGGGAGATAGAGGTTATAAAAAACAAACAAACAGAAATCCTAGAAATGCAGGAAGCAATAAACCAACTTAAAAACTCAATGGAGAATACTACCAGCAGAGTAGAACACTTAGAAGATAGAACATCAGACAATGAAGACAAAGTATTTCAACTGGAAAAGAACATAGACAGCTCAGCAAGACTGTTAAGAAACCATGAGCAGAACATCCAAGAAATATGGGATAACATTAAGAGACCAAACTTAAGAGTCATTGGGATACAGGAAGGTACAGAGCTCCAAACCAAAGGAATGAGCAGTCTATTCAATGAAATAATACGAGAAAACTTCCCAGACTTGAAAATGAGACAGAATCCCAAATTCTAGAAGCCTACAGGACGCCGAATGTGCAAAATTATAAGAGATCGACACCTAGACACATTATAATGAAGATGCCCAACATACAGAATAAGGAGAGAATTTTAAAAGCTACAAGAGAAAGGAAGCAGATTACATTTAGGGGCAAGCCAATCAGGATAACAGCTGATCTTTCAACACAGACTCTGAAAGCTAGAAGATCCTGGAATAACATATTTCAAACACTGAAAGAAAATGGGTTCCAACCAAGAATTGTGTATCCAGCGAAATTAAGCTTCAGGATGGAAGATGAAATTAAAACCTTCCACGACAAACAAAAGTTAAAAGAATATGCAGCTAGAAAACCATCTCTTCAAAACATCCTTGGCAAAACATTACAGGAAGAGGAAATGGAAAATAACAATGAAAACCAACAGTGGGAAGTAGGACAGTAAAGGGGGGGGGAATAATCATAGAGGAAAACAAACCATGTTTAGTAACATAAATAAACAAATATGGCTGGAAGAACAACCCATATCTCAATAATAAGCCTAAATGTTAATGGCTTAAACTCACCAATTAAGAGACACAGGCTAGTAGAATGGATCATAAAACAAGACCCAACAATATGCTGCCTACAGGAGACCCATTTGACAGGAAAAGACATACATAGGCTGAAGGTGAAAGGTTGGGAAAAATCATATCACTCATATGGACTTCGGAAACAAGCAGGAGTGTCCATACTCATATCAAATAAAATAGATTTCAAGCCAAAGTTAATCAAAAGGGATAAAGAGGGACACTACATACTGCTTAAGGGAACCATACACCAACAAGACATAACAATCATAAATATTTATGCCCCAAACAATGGTGCAGCTATGTTTGTCAAACAAACTCTTCTCAAGTTCAAGAGTCTAATAGACCACCATACAATAATCATGGGAGACTTCAACACACCTCTCTCGCCACTGGACAGATCTTCCAAACAAAAGTTGAATAAGGAAACTATAGAACTCAATAACACAATTAATAACCTAGACTTAATTGACATATATAGAATATACCACCCAACATCAAGCAGTTACACTTTTTTCTCAGCAGCACATGGATCCTTCTCAAAAATAGATCATATATTATGTCACAGGGCAACTCTTAGACAATATAAAGGAGTAGAGATAATACCATGCATCTTATCTGATCATAATGGAATGAAACTGAAAATCAACGATAAAAGAAGGAAGGAAAAAGCATACATCACTTGGAGAATGAACAACAGGTTACTGAATGATCAATGGGTTAGAGAAGACATCAAGGAGGAAATTAAAAAATTCTTAGAGATAAATGAAAACACAGACACAACATATCGGAATCTATGGGACACATTGAAAGCAGTTCTAAGAGGAAAATTCATTGCTTGGAGTTCATTCCTTAAAAAAAAAAAAAAACAACAACAAATAAATGATCTCATACTTCATCTCAAAATCCTTGAAAAAGAAGAGCAAAACAACAGCAAAAGAAGTAGAAGGCAAGAAATAATTAAAATCAGAGCTGAAATTAATGAAATCGAAACAAAAGAAACAATTGAAAAAATTGACAAAACTAAAAGTTGGTTCTTTGAAAAAATAAACAAAATCGACAGACCCTTAGCCATGCTAGCGAAGAGAAGAAGAGAGAGAACTCAAATTACTAGCATATGGGATGAAAAAGGCAATATGACAACAGACACTTCAGAAATACAGAAGATAATCAAAAACTATTTTGAATCCTTATACTCCAATAAATTAGAAGATAGTGAAGGCATAGATAAATTTCTTAAGTCATATGATCTGCCCAGATTGAGTCAGGAGGATATAGACAACCTAAACAGACCAATATCAATCGAGGAAATAGAAGAAACCATAAAAAGACTACCAACTAAGAAAAGCCCAGGACCGGATGGGTATACAGCAGAGTTTTACAAAACCTTTAAAGAAGAACTAATACCAATACTTTTCAAGCTACTTCAGGAAATAGAAAAAGAGGGAGAACTTCCAAATTCATTCTATGAGGCCAACATCACCCTGATACCTAAACCAGACAAAGACACTTCAAAGAAAGAAAACCACAGACCAATATCTCTAATGAACCTAGATGCAAAAATCCTCAATAAAATTCTGGCGAATCGGATACAAAAACATATCAAAAAAATTGTGCACCATGATCAAGTAGGATTCATCCCTGGGATGCAAGGCTGGTTCAATATACGGAAATCAATAAATGTTATTCACCACATCAATAGACTTAAAAATAAGAACCATATGATCATCTCGATAGATGCGGAAAAAGCATTCGACAAAGTACAGCATCGCTTTATGTTCAAAACTCTAGAAAAACTAGGGATAACAGGAACATACCTCAATATTGTAAAAGCAATCTATGCTAAGCCTCAGGCTAGCATCATTCTGAATGGAGAAAAACTGAAGGCATTCCATCTAAAATCTGGAACAAGACAGGGATGCCCTCTCTCTCCACTTCTGTTCAACATAGTTCTCGAAACACTGGCCAGAGCAATTAGACAGACGAAAGAAATTAAAGGCATAAAAATAGGAAAAGAAGAACTTAAATTATCACTATTTGCAGATGATATGATTCTATACCTAGCAGACCCAAAAGGCTCTACAAAGAAACTATTAGAGCTAATAAATGAATTCAGCAAAGTGGCAGGATATAAAATCAACACACATAAATCAAAGGCATTCCTGTATATCAGCGACAAATCCTTTGAAATGGAAATGAGGACAACCACTCCATTCACAATATCTTCAAAAAAAATAAAATACTTGGGAATCAACCTAACAAAAGAGGTGAAAAACTTATACAATGAAAACTACAGAACCCTAAAGAGAGAAATAGAAGAAGATCTTAGAAGATGGAAAAATATACCCTGTTCATGGATAGGCAGAACTAACATCATCAAAATGGCGATATTACCAAAAGTTCTCTATAGGTTTAATGCAATGCCAATCAAAATCCCAACGGCATTTCTTGTAGAAATAGAGAAAGCAACCATGAAATTCATATGGAAAAATAAAAGACCCAGAATAGCAAAAACAATGCTAAGCAGGAAGTGTGAATCAGGCGGTATAGCGATACCAGACTTCAAACTATACTACAGAGCAATAGTAACAAAAACAGCATGGTACTGGTACCAAAACAGGCGGGTGGACCAATGGTACAGAATAGAGGACACAGAAACCAATCCACAAAACTGTAACTATCTTATATTTGATAAAGGGGCTAAAAGCATGCAATGGAGGAAGGATAGCATCTTCAACAAATAGTGCTGGGAAAACTGGAAATCCATATGCAACAAAATGAAACTGAATCCCTTTCTCTCGCCATGCACAAAAGTGAATTCAAAATGGATCAAGGAGCTTGATATCAAATCAGAGACACGCCGTCTGATAGAAGAAAAAGTTGGCTACGATCTACATACTGTGGGGTCGGGCTCCAAATTCCTCAACAGGACACCCATAGCACAAAAGTTAATAACTAACTAGAATCAACAAATGGGACTTACTCAAACTAAAAAGTTTTTTCTCAGCAAAAGAAACAATAAGAGAGGTAAATAGGGAGCCTACACCCTGGGAACAAATCTTTACTCCTCACACTTCAGATAGAGCCCTAATATCCAGAGTATACAAAGAACTCAAAAAATTAGACAATAAGAGAACAAACAACCCAATCAACAAATGGGCCAAGGACCTGAACAGACACTTCTCAGAGGAGGACATACAGTCAATCAACAAGTACATGAAAAAATGCTCACCATCTCTAGCTGTCAGAGAAATGCAAATCAAAATCACCGTAAGATACCATCTCACTCCAGTAAGATTGGCAGCCATTATGAAGTCAAACAACAACAAGTGCTGGCGAGGATGTGGGGAAAAGGGTACACTTGTACATTGCTGGTGGGACTGCAGATTGGTGCAGCCAATTTGGAAAGCAGTATGGAGATTTCTTGGAAAGCTGGGAATGGAGCCACCATTTGACCCAGCTATTCCCCTTCTTGGTCTATTCCCTAAAGACCTAAAAAGAGCATGCTACAGGGACACTGCTACATCGATGTTCATAGCAGCACAATTCACAATAGCAAGACTGTGGAACCAACCTAGATGCCCTTCAATAGACGAATGGATAAAAAAAATGTGGCATTTATACACAATGGAGTATTACTCTGCATTAAAAAATGACAAAATCATAGAATTTGCAGGGAAATGGATGGCATTAGAGCAGATTATGCTAAGTGAAGCTAGCCAATCCCTAAAAAACAAATGCCAAATGTCTTCTTTGATATAAGGAGAGTAACTAAGATCAGAGTAGGGACGAAGAGCAGGAGAAGAAGATTAACATTTAACAGGGATGAGAGGTGGGAGGGAAAGGGAGAGAGAAGGGAAATTGCATGGAAATGGAAGGAGACCCTCAGGGTTATACAGTGGAGGGGGTAGAGAGAGAGGAGGGGAGGGGAGGGGAGGGGAGAGGTGGGGAGGGGGGATGGTGGAGGATGGGAAAGGCAGCGGAGCACAACAGACACTAGTATGGCAATATGTAAATCAATGGATGTGTAACTGATGTGATTCTGCAATCTGTATATGGGGTGAAGGTGGGAGTTCATAACCCACTTGAATCAAAGTGTGGAATATGATATGTCAAGAAATTTGTAATGTTTTGAACAACCAACAATAAAAAATTAAAAAAAATTAAAAAATAAAGTAGGATATATATTAAAAAAAAAAAAAAAAAGAGTCAATGGACAGCTAGTTACATTCAAAGGACATCATCCATTTCAGGAAAATACAGTTAACAAAAATCTGGGTTTCCTATATTTCAGTTTTTATTATAATTTGTAATAAAGTTGTTTTCACCACAATATTGTTACTTCTGATTATTCTTAAAATGGCTCAAAATATAATAAAAATAAAATAATGTTAATGACCATTTTCTTGATATGCTAAGTGTTAAATCAACACAGCAAGGTGTGGTGGTACACACTTGTAATTCTAATGACTTGGGAGACTGAGTAGGAGGATTACAATTTTGAGGACAGTACCAGGAATCCAGTGAGACTTTGTCTCAAAATAAAAATTAAAGGGCTGAGGATGTGGCTCAATGGTTAAGCACCTGTGGGTTCAATCTCTGGCACCAAAAAAAAAAAAAAAAAAAAAAAAAATCTATGAGCTATTCCTTTATCAACGAAAGATAAAAAGATAATTCCATTAGGTACCAGAGGTCATTTCAATTCTTTATGGGTAATCAGAACACAGACTTGTTTTTAGTACACATAAGCAATCAAAGAAAAATACATAAACTAGCTACATAATATGCTATTATAGCTTTAAAAGGTTATGTGGCAAAAAAAGGTACGTAAATAAATTTTCTTTTAAGAAAACTGTCAAAGAAACAACATACAACAAAAACAACAAAAAAACACTGATATACTTAGAATATAGTTTGGCTTTGACAGATGCTGAAATGTTTAATCATTTTAAGTAATTGAGGATAATAGCTTTTTGTCTTTTTTCTTAAATCTAATATAATTGTATAGAAGTTTTAAAACTGCTACATCCCCATCCCACAGATGTAATACAGTACACATTACAAGTTTCTAAGGGCCAAAGTCTGAGACAAGAGTATTCACTAGATGTGACCTTTGACAACTTAATCTTAACTTCTTTAAACTTTAATTTCCTTATATGAAAAATATTCATTGATAGCAATATTTTTGCTGAGTGAATAATAAATTAAATGATCCTAAAGTGTCTGACATTGGATCCTCCTAACAAATAATACATTCTCCTTACAGAAAACTATGATAAAATTTGGTTCTTTGGTCTTAGGTTAATTGTAATTGTACTAGTGAATTTTTTCCCTAGTTCTTGGTTTGTTTTTTTTTTTAAATACTTTTATTTATTTATTTCTATGTGGTGCTGAGGATTGAACCCCGTGCCTCACATGTGCCAGGCAAGTGCTGTACTTCTGAGCCATAACCCCAGCCCTATACCTTTATTTAATTATTTATTTTTATGTGGTGCTGAGAATCGAACCCAGGGCCTCAAACTTGCTAGGCAAGCGCTCTGTCACTGAGCCACAACCCCACTCCCCTAGTTCTTGTTAATTGCAATTCCTAAAGGTTCCTTTCAATCATCAATCAACTTATTGCACTCATCAATAAAGATTTACTAAAACCCTACCATGTGATAGGCAAATTCTAAATTTTAAATTTGATCTTTAATACTCATCTGTGGAATACATATCAGTACTTTTGTACACTTACTGCGGGATTCTGAGAGAGTAAAATGTTTGAAAGTATTGAATCCATGGAAAACATTGTATATATTTCATTTTGGTAGAGGGGGTACCAGCGATTGAACTCAGGGGCACTCAACCACTGAGCCACATCCCAAGCCTTATTTTGTATTTTATTTATAGACAGGGTCTCACTGAGTTGTTTAGAGCCTTGCTTTTGCTGGCTCTGAACTCACAATTCTCCTGTCTCAGCCTCCTGAGCCACTGGGATTACATATGCATTTCATTTTTACAACACTTGTCAGGAATATCAAATAGCATCTTAATAAACATCTTAAGTAGGGATAAAAACAAAACTGTATTTTTATAAATTGTATCACCATAGTAACATTTATGTTCCACAAAAATCTTTTTAAGGGGTGACTATGGCTCAGTGGTAGAGCGCTTGCCTAGCATATATGAGGCACTGGATCAATTCCGGCACCACATAAAAATAAACAAATAAAATACAGCCAACCACCACTAAAAAAATATTTTTAAAATGTTTTTAAGCTTGTCTAAGAATAAGAGGATTTGAAATTATAATAAAAGTGAAACAATGAATGGACTAGGGACAAAAAGCAAAACATCTTTACAAAATAAGTATCATGTGGATTCTAGCTAAAAATATCACACTGCTTTATATGGCATAACTTTAAAATACTGATCAACAAAGGAATTTCTCCACACAGGAAAAGAAGTTCAAATATAAAGAATCAAAAGTGTGACCAAAAATAAATAAAAGCAAGAAATGTGTATGTGCTAAGAGTAACACTAATATGGTTGTTCAAGTATTATTAATGTACAACGTATACTTTTTAGATTGAAGGAATTTTTATAGTTCTAGTGAAATCTATGAACTATTGGGCTGGGGTTGTGGCTCAGTGGAATAGCACTTGCCTAGCACATGTGAAGCACCTGGTTTGTTTCTTAGTACCACATAAAAATAAATAAAGTAAAAAAAAAATTTATGAAATACTCAACTTCCCCCAACAAATTTTATTTTAAAAAACTGAACATATATAATAAAAAAGTTTCAATTTTATTCAACCATAAGAAAGAATATTTGTTTGAAATATGCCTGGCATGGCTCTCTTTTGTGAAAAAGGATAAAAGGGTAATCCACAAGTCCTTTGAAATTCCACTTCTGAAATCACTGTCTAATACACTTGAATGTTAGAACTTTCTATGGATATGACATATCCCTAAGTTACTATACCCAGTGTATTAAGTTATCAATGAATATCACATCCGCCTCTTCCCTCCCACTCCCAAAATAATGCTGTCCTTGTTGAGTTAAGTAATAAAAATTAACACATAAAGTAGTCTAAGACAGATACCTAAAGTCACCTTTAGGAACAAAGTAATAGAATAAGGCAAGGAAGTACAGCATAACAGAGAAATAATTCATATTAATAAAAGAATCCATTAATTTAAAAGGAATATGGATGATCCCAAATAAAAAGAAAAAGTAAGCAAGGTAAACACTGGCAGTACCTACTTAAATATTCATCTCAATAAAAGTGATAACCTGGCTTAAAGTTACTATTAACCATTCCAAATCATAATCAATTGCCCTTAGTTGAAGATAAAAATATAATAGTGAGATATGGAAAAAGGACATCAAGCCAGATATGGTGGAACAAGGCTATGACCCCAGCTACTTCAAGGAAGAGGCAGGAAGATTACAAATTCAAAGCCAGCTTGGGCAATTTCAAATTGCAAAATAAAATTTTAAAAAAGAGCTGGAGATGTAGCTTAGCACTTGGCTAGAGTGTTCAATCCCCAGTACTACCAAAAAAGAAGTCTAGATTTGAGACCAAGATAAAGGACAGAAAAATGGAAGTAGGATTAGGGGTTTCTTGGGATACTGAGGTGGAAAAACAGATTGAAGTATAGACTAAAAATAGGCATAGGGCTGGGCTGTATGTAGCTCAGTGGTAAAATACTTGCCTAACTATTTAATTTTCCTATAATTTGGTTTAGTCATCTGAAATATTAGAAATAGAATAGAAATAATAAATTCTACAGAATTGATGTTGGAGTTAGAAGAGACAGCAAAATTTTAAGGGCAAGGCAAATGAAAGATTTTAAAAACATTAGCTGAATTAAGACCATCATTGCTAGGGTGCACTTATCTACAGAATGCATTACTTATTTACACAATTTCTCCCACTTTTAGAGGTATTCTGAAGCACAGAAAAGGGTATGTATGATTTTTTTTTTAATGGTGCTGGCAATTGAACCCAGAGCCTTATGCATGCTAGGCAAGAACTCTACCAATGAGCTATATCCCCAACCTAGTATGTATGATCTTTTAAATCAGTTTGACTTGAGTTCAAATCTTAATTCTGCCACTTAGAAGCCATGTGATACTAAGTTACTTAGCCTCTCTGAGCTTTGGTTTCATCCTCAAAATGGGACCAACAAACCTTACCTATTATGGTTTTGATCTTAGTTGTCCCCCAAAGGCCTATATGCCAGACTTAGTTGCCAGCATCTGGAGCTATTAGGAGGTAGTGGAATCACAAGGAGGTGGGACTCAGTGGAATGAAGTTAGGTCAGTGGGTAGTGTCCTTGAAGGGGATGTTGGGACCCTGGCCCCTCCCCCTCTCTCTTTGCTTTATAGATACCCTGAAGTGAACAGAGCTCCACCAAGGACTCTGTACACATGCCTAAAGCAATAGGGCCAAACAATCAACATAAAGGAGGAATCCTTTGAAACTGTGAGCCAAAATAAACACTGCCTCATTTATGTTGGTTATATATGTTGGTTCTCTCAGGTATTTTATTGCAGTGATAGAAAGCTAACACATCGCCTTATATGTTTTTTTTTTCTAGTTGTCAATGGACCTTTATTTTATTTATTTATATGTGGTGCTGAGAATCGAACTCAGTGCCTCACACATGTTAGGCAAATGCTCTACCACTGAGATACAACTCTACTCCACCTTATATGATTTTTAAGGAATAAGTCATATCACATATTTAAAGTATCTAGCCAATGCAAATAATATTGAAGGTCATTTATTCCTAAAAAAAAAAAAAAAAGTGCATTCTCAATCCAAATCTCAACACAATTTTTCATGCAATTTGACAAACTAATCTAAAATTTGTCTGGAAGATAGAAAAAATATATAAATAAAAAAGAAGGGCTGGGGTTGTGACTCAGTAGTAGAGCGCTCGCCTCGCACGTATGAGACCCTGAGTTCGATCCTCAGCACCACATAAAAATAAATAAGTGAAATAAAGGTATTGTGTCCAACTACAACTAAAAAATAAATATATAAAAAAAAGAAAATCAGGGGAATTTTGCTACTATATATATGAAAATAATATAAAGTTAACAAATAATTAAATTAGTATGACATTAACATAGGTAGAGATAAATAGATCAATGAAAAAGAAAGGAGTCCAGAAACAGGTCCAGATAAAGAGATTCTTCATTTCATAACAACAGATTGTTCAACAAAGTGTTGGGACAAATACATCTTTAAAAACTAATTTCCTACCTCATTTCATATACTAAAATAAATTCCAGGTGAATTTAAGTTCTAAATTAACTTAGTAAAAAGAAAATTTAGGATATTAATAAGAGGGTTGGGGAAAGTCCTAAGGCAGAAAACTTAAAAGTTATTCTGATCAATGAATAAAGAAAACTCACGTATTTTATTCTTGCTTTTTGATTTATTTCCACTAACAGTAATGAAGTAAACCTCAACCCCTCATGTGACATTCTAATGACACAAAATTTTTCCTGTATTTAAAAATATTTTAATCCTAAAAGTAAAAGGAACAATGCAGCAAAAACTTTTTTTAAAGATAATTTCTCTCACATTAATAGTAAATAAAATAATGCGATTTCACACTTAGTAGGTACCTTAGTGACCCAAGAGCTGGTGATTACAATCACACACAAGTTAGAAAGGTATAAAATACAAGATAAAACTCAATTTAAAAGCAAACATATACTATGCTCCCATAATTCTAAATTGTTTTATGAATTTCTCAATTCACATTTACTTAAGAGTAATGATCTTAAAATTGAAGGCTTAAAAATTCAGAAATTGGAAATATCACCATAATTTGGCAATCACAAGGCAAAGCAAAACTTAATTCAGCATTATAAACATATACTTTTTGTAATTCAATAAAGACAGAAAATGTGCTAATGGAGTTTTCTCCTTTTTTAATGACAACCTTGGGATTATGTTTTAGCATGTTGACAAAGTATTTTCAAAAGCTTTACCTCTTATGGCTTAATTCATTTGAATGGCTTTCAATTACACATTATCATGATTTCATAATGGGAAAACAATTTATAGCTGATTTACTGAAAATTTAGCATCTAGAAGAGTCACTCTGGAGATATGAAAAGATATCACAGGTACTTCTCACAGACATTTCCCATCATTCCATTTTTTTCTGAAGATCCCAGTGAACTTGTCTTGTCTCCACTACTACAAGAGTCATTTTCAGCCACTGGGTCTTTTCCCTCAAACTCAAAATTTACCCTTATCTTCCCATCCACTGTGGAGAGAAAATTAAAACCCATGGTTTATAAGAATTTTTTTATTGGCAATTATGTGGAAATCAATATGATATAAAAGTAGTTAACTAGAGGAAAGAACTGTAGCTATGAAGTTAAAGATCTCACAGTAAAAGTTAACTTATAATGTACATGATGTTAGATCTTCAATTCCTCTTATCACCAATTCCAGCATTAAATTCATACCCCTCTATTGCCTAATCCCTTATTATTCAATAAAACAATACCACTTTGGTCTTTCTTATACTAGAAAATTTCTACTACGACCTTACCTACCTTTCAGGGAGCGGAAATAAGTAAAGATGGTTCATATAGGTCTCAGAAAGATAATCATTTTCAATTAAGAGCAAACTCCAGACTATTGCTTGAAGTTTTAATTTTACTTAAAATTCTTCCAATGTCATTTATTCTCTGACAATCTCAAAATTACTTCCTACAAAATAAAATTCTAGAAATCTAACCGTGCAAAGAAACCTCACAATTATTTGTGAGAGGGAATGAAGAAATTCTTCTTCTAACGGCGGGAAACGTCTAACTTACAAAGGGCAAGATCGAAGATCGAGATTTTAATAGTGATGGTTGTTTTCTTTAGACGAGGCGGGGAAGTGAGCTGAGTGGATGTGGAGAGGAATCCCTGTCACTAGAGAGGTCACAAATCCCGCCCTGCTAGCCCATGCTAGAAGGCGGAAGCGTCCGGTACATTCCTGCCCAGGCAAGCCTCAGTAGGTTCCTGGGCTTGCCCCTAAGCCGCCATAGAAGGTAACCCCGACATCCTTACCGGAGAGTTATCTCACCTCCTGACCCGCAAGACCGCAGGGTTCGTCATAAACACGTTAGGTAGGGACAGAGAAGCGAGGTCAGGGGGTCAGCCACGCTACTGTCAAACGAAGCGCATCTGCCTTTTGACGGTTCCCAAGGCGACAAGCCTTCCCCGCGCAGGACACTCACCACTTGACTAGGCTCGTGACTACAACTCCCAGGAGGCTGCGCGACAGTACAAGCAGCACCCTTCCCAGAATGCAGCTCGGCGGTGACCCTATTCCGCCCTCTCCACTCTCTGCCCCTCCTACCTTTCTACCCATAGTCACCCGCGAAGGCCGGAGGTAGGACGCTTCGGTGGGGGAATCTCAAGCCCTTGGCGTGTGGCGTCAGACGTCGGGAGGGGTACGGGGCGGGCTGTAGGGGGAGAATGGGAGGACGGAGGGGAGGGGAGTGGTGAGGGGAGGGGAGGGTAAATAGTGGGCCAGGCAGGAAGATGGCGGCGGTAGCGGAGGTGTGAGTGTACCGGTCTCTGCAGCTGGATTTTCTCTTCCCTTCTTCCTCTCCTTTTCCTTCCCTGACTGAGGTTGGCATCAAGAGGGACTAGTTCGGGTAGCGGCGCCCGGCGTAGCGCAGGGGTCACAGCAACGGTGGCGGCGGCGGCTGACGGCTGGAAGGGCAGGCTTCCTTCGCCGCTCGTCCTCCTTCCCCGGTCCGCTCGGTGTCAGGCGCGGCGGCTACGGCGTCGTGGAGGCTGGTGGACTTCGTCCCATCTCCTTTCCCCACCCGCACTCTTCGCTTCGGCATCCCCCGACCCTTCAACCCCGGGACTGGGCGCTTCCTCCGGCGCAGCTCGCGGAGCGGGGGCCGGTCTCCTGCTTGGCTGTCGCGCCTCCATGTCGGATAACCAGAGCTGGAACTCTTCGGGATCGGAGGAGGACCCGGAGACGGAGTCCGGGCCGCCTGTGGAGCGCTGCGGGGTTCTCAGCAAGGTGAGCAACTCTCGGGTTCTAGGGCCAGCTGCCCAGACCTCACCTGCTGCGAGGCTAAGAGAGCCGAGCCTCTGAGTGTGTGGGGTGGGGCTGGGCAGGAGACACCATGGACTGTCCCGGGGCGGGGGCTGCGGAATGTGCCGGGTGCGGGGCTGTGTAGTGCCGCAGGAGTGCCTGGGCTAAGGGTGGAATGTGGAGAGAGGTCTTCTTCGCCTGTCCAGGGGCTTGTCAGTAGCTGCCGAGGACCAGAGAAAGCATATATTAAGCTGGGATCTAGTTTAGGAAGCGAGATGTGTACCGTGACTTGGGACCGGGGAGGCAGCTGTCCGGGGTTTAGGAATCTGGGTTGGGCAACGGTGGCGTCCGTACTAGTGGGCGTGGGGGCGGTTCACATCGGACCTTTCAAAGGAGATTAGTCTGGGGGTGCACGGCCGAATAGGGTTGGGGGCTCGTTGACATGGCTTTTGACAAGCCCAATTGACTCCTTTTATAGTCCTGAAATCTAAGATGGTAAACTATTAGGTGGTAGTAATCTTAAATGCAGGGAGAGATGTGATTGTGGAGCACTTTTATACTTTCCCCCTTACCCCTTACTCTAGTTCAGAAAAGAGCTATTGAATTAGCACGTGATGAGTATAAGAAATATTATTTGGAACTTGTCAGAGACCGATTTTTAGTCCAGGAAGAAAATTATTTAATAATAAAATATTTTTGCAGTAATGTTTCCAGGGTAAGGAAAAGATATCTTAGTTTTTATGTATTTTGAAAAGTTCCTTTTCAAGATTTTAGCAAGGGAAATAGTCACTTATTATAAGGCCGAAGGTGGGTGATCTTTTGATAGTACTTTTTTCTTTTTAAGTTTTGTTATGGGTACTTGCATAGTCTTTTTGACTTCCCTTTCTGTTAAACTTTTAGAAAAGGCTGGAGCTAGCAGTTAACTTGGAGAGTGGGAGCTGGGGCCAGTCCTTCAACAAGCTGGTCATAAGATACCATGTCATGTGCAACCTTGGCTATTAAGAAATCACTCTGCTTCCAGTATTTATATTCGAATCATTTGGACATCATTTGTGGACTTGTTTTATATTAGGCCTTTATAATGTCTTTAGAAGGCTAATAATAAAGACCTAGGAAAGGCATGAGTTTGTCAGATGTACGGCTTACAAGTGTTAGCTTTTATTTGTATAGCAGAAAAATTATGGCGTGTCAGTTGATACTGGGATTGCTCTTGGAATTTCACTGGGATGTTTTCAATTAAGTGAAGATTTCCAGGGTTTCTTCAAATTAAAAAATCCTATAATTTAGTCATCTGTATTGAACACACTGTGCAATATGTATACATTGTCATATGAAGGTAGTTATGAAATGAATTCTTTGCTTCTTAGCAATTCTCAGTTTCATCACTTTTCACTTATATGAGAAGTGAACTGCCACATTAGTATTGTGATATTAAGTGCTTTATAAAACACACTGTACTTTTTTTTTTTCATGCTGTACTTCTGACCTATTGATAATCACTTGGGGAAAGTTTGGGGAGCAGAGTGGCTGATGGAAAAAAGTCATGTGCTCTAAGTATTCACTGTATGCACGATAAGGTAGTAAGTATACTGTAGATCAAAAAATGGAAGACTATCTCTTTGGTGTTTTAAATGTGTAGAAATACACTATTTGACTACTGCAGAAGGGAAATAACTTCGAGTTTGTGGCTGCATATATAGAATCAACAGGAATAAAGTTATTGGTATTATTCTTGTTAACAGCTAAGAAGGAAATTTCCCTGAAATTTAACAATTTATGGTTATATGTAAATTTTTCTGTAAGTTTTTTGTTTTTTCTTTTTTGGGGTTTTTTTTTTTTTTGGTTACCAGGATTGAACTCGGGGGGCATTCAACCACTGAGCCACATCCCCAGGCCTATTTTGTATTTTATTTAGAGACAGGGTCTGACTGAGTTGCTTAGCACCTTGCTTTTGCTGAAGCAGGCTTTGAACTTGTGATCCTACTGTCTCAGCCTCCTAAGTCACTGGGATTTCAGGCCTGAGCCACCAGCCAGGCTTGTTTTCTCTAAGTTTTTAATTCTTGATGTTTTGTTTGGCATTCTAGAGCTTTGCACATGCTAACTAGGCAAGCACTCCACTGAGCTCCATCAAGATTGTTTTATGTTAAATACATATACCAGGAATGTTACATGTTTTTAAGTTTAAAGTACATGTTATATATTTCAAATCCTTTGTGCTTACCTGATAATTTAAACAAGAGTTAGATCTTAGTATCTATTCTTTGAATTGAGACTATAAATAGGTTTTTTAACTAGTTTTTAAAAACTAGTTTGTTTTTTTTTTTCTCCCCTGTTATGGAGTGGATCTGGAATGGATGTGTGTGTATAATTTATATTAAAAATCTGCCAGTCCAGTTTTTTTCTTCTATATGATAATCTGAAATACATGAAATATCTACAAAGCATACATTCTTTTAGAATCACTTCTCAAGAGAGTTAAGTTCCCGAAATAATGGATACACAATAATTCTGTGTGGTAATTACAAATATCAGGGTGGATCATGGTTGGGAAAAGACTTTTGCCTTTGTAGGACTTAAAAGCAACTAAGCCTGGATAAAATAAATTATTATCAAACTGTTCTGAGTTTCCTTCATCCTTTATGGTTTTTCTTACTTCTCCACATACCTCTTGGCTGCAGTTCTTTTGAGTCCATCTCAAATATTGTCCTTTCCATAAAGCTTTTTCTTACTTCACCAGTTATTTATTTAAGATCCCCTTTCCTTCAAATCCCCTAGCAATTTGGGAAGGGGAGGTGGGATGGAACCTAGGGGTACTTTACCACTGAGCTACATTTCAGGTCTTTTTTATTTTTTATTTTGAGAACATGGTCTTGTTAAGTTGCTGAGACTGGCCTCCAACTTTCCATCCTCCTGCTTCACCTTCCCAAGTCACTGAGATTATAGGCATGCACCACCTGGGCCAGCTCCCATAGCATTTTGACTGAAACTTGATTTTGACACCCCCACCCAACTCACCTAGTACTAGTGATTGAACCCAAGAACACTCTGCCACATCCACGGCCCTTTTTACTTTTTAATTTGAGATAGGGTCTTGCCAAACTGCCTAGGTTTTCCTGAATTTACTGAATTTGTGATCCTCCTGATTCAGCCTGGAATCTTTCTATTTCAGTTGCTGGATTTACAGGTGTGTACCTCATGCCTGGCTACTGATTTCTTACACTAAATATATTTTCTTCTGAATTTATGCTTGCTAGACTGTTGGTGACAGGATTCCTGATTATTCTGCAGGTCTAGCATATTATCTTGTCTGTTTAAAAAGGGAAAGGGAGGAAATAAACATTATGAGAACAAAGCAGAAACCTGCCTTCCAGGTGTAATAAAAGCAGCTAACATCTGCTAACTAAATAGTCCTAAACCTTATATAATCTGTTGGTTCCTCTATAAGAAAAATAATACAAAATTATAGAGACACAATTGCTGGGGCCTCATCTGTCACTTTGGATAGGATCTGACCTGTGAGAGACATTGAAGGTTAAGCTTCATTAGCTATGCATAACTCTGCCTCAAACTGAGAAAATAGTACATGCCTGGCACTGTTCTTAGTCTATTCTTGCTTAATCTTTACTCTGAGATAGAACTGACAGAGAAACCAACACATGAGAGGATAAGTACATAACTTGACCACAGTCACATAGTAACTAGCCTCATGATGGGTAGTAATGGGAAACAAGATCTAATTTGTCTGTATATTATGCAATGGAAGTTGTTCATGTGAGTTTTGGAGCTGTATTCTTAATAAGATGACTATATGAGAAAAGTAAATATGCTTAATAAGTAAATAAGATTATGGAAAGTTATGAAAAGCAGAAGATAATAGAAGAGGTCAGATTATTAAGCCTTTCTCAGGAATCCAGGAACTTGGTAATTTGATAGGAAAATTGGAAAGAGGAGGAAAATTTAAAGGTTTAATATGAAGGAAAGATTGATAGGATTTGTTGGTGAGCTCTGTAAGGAGTGAGACAGAATAGTCCTGTTGAGTATCTTCTTTGACTATGCTAGGCATTTTCATTATGTTATTCAGCGATAATCAGGCAAAGAAACAAGCTTACAAAAGTCAAGTGATGTGTTAGAACTCTATTTACACATGTAGTAAAGTAGGTGGGTCTGTTTAATCCTATATCCACCACTCTGTTCATATTATATACTAATCTTGATCCAGCTTTGAGTCTGTATAACTGTAGAAGTAGCAAAAGCAGTCAAGATAGTAGGAACATAAGAAGGAAATACACTTTATAGGGAGGAGGTAAGTTCAGTTTTGCTTAATCAAGTTGGTACCTAGTGGTAGTAAGTCACAAGCAGAAATAAGAAAATAGCAATTAGGGAGCCCATAGCAAAAGAGTTTGGGTGAGTTCTCAGTGAGAGGTTAGAATAATGGAGCTTAGAAGATTTAAGAGTTGAGCCAATCTCAACATTCTGAATTAGGAAATAGGAAAACAAAGGTTTTTCAATGGTTAAAAAGCTTGAGCCAGTTTATTACATTTTAACAATCCATTTTGAAGTAGTTTTTGGAATTAGCAGTTAGTTTGGGGATTGTTTATACTTAAATCCTTGGAGAATAAATAAAAATGTGAAATTAATATTCTCATAGAGGTTATATTTCTACCTTTGCCAGTTTATTGGTTGTAATCTTCACTATACATCAAGACTTTAGTAACACAGAAGTCACTTTTTAAGTACAGTATTAGAGAATGATAATCCTAGTATGTTTGTGACATCCAATTTTATGTTTGTATTTTTACTTCTGGGTTTAAAAAAATACATCCTCAAGGAAACTTGAAAAGTGAATTAATCATTTCAACATGTAGTATTGAGTTCTGTAGGGGAAAAATTAAAGTTGATGTATACTTACTAAAGATTAATGATTTAGTATTTAGTTTTGATGTAGTTAGGACCATCATAAATTTTCATATGAAAATAATTTACAACAAAAATAGAATTTTGGCAATGATTGGCACCATACTACTGTTGATTTAGAAGACTATGCAATACTTGATGAAGGAGAGAGACTAACTGAACTTATTTTTTATTGAGTATACTAATTATGACAGAACAATTTAAATGTCACACAGGTGGCAGGAACCAGGGACTACGAAGCAGAATTCTTAGCCAAATTCCTGCTTTGATTTTCTTCAAAGTTTAGAGGTTATTAAAAATGCTATATTGTATTTCTTATTTATTTATTTATTTAAAATATTATAAAGACTACTGAAAATCATTAGACGGTCTATAAAATCTCTACTTTTCAAAATCATGCTTGTTGAGTTAAGACTTTTCACATTTTGATTTTAAAATTAGATTGCTTTTTCAAAAAGTTTGGATTTCTAAAATACTGACTTTTTTCTTCCCTATCTCCTTTCTTTCCCCAACCACCCCAGTGGACAAACTACATTCATGGGTGGCAGGATCGTTGGGTAGTTTTGAAAAACAATACTTTGAGTTACTACAAATCTGAGGATGAAACTGAATATGGATGCAGGGGATCCATCTGTCTTAGCAAGGCTGTGATCACGGTAAGTTCTGTTCTTTAGGTATTCATTAAGTGTCTTCTGTATACCAGTAGCTAATCTAGGTACTTGGTCTACATCTCTTTAAGAAAATAAAGATCTTTGCCCTTGTGGAGCATATTTCATTCTAATACTTTTTCCCATACAGTTATTTTTGAATGTTTATTACTACATACTGTTATTTTATATAGACATGTAGTTTTTACCAACTGATGAGACAGGGACAGTTACTTGGTAGGTTATTTAAAAAATGAAATCAGGGAAATCATAAAAACATATGCAATATTATTTAAAATTTTTAACTTAAAATATATATAGTCATTTGCCATCTTGTTGTGGAGTTGAGAGAAGTTGTTCCTGTGTTTACTATATCCATATGCATTATCTGCAGTTTTCATCTTTGATCTCTCTAAAATGGAACAAAAGTTTAAAGATACTTTTTAAAGACCCTAAGTATAAGCTCTTTGGGGATTTTTATGATTTTCCTTATTTGCGGTTATGTCACCTTTAATTTAACAACTTTTTCAACTTAGTTTACATAGAAACAGCCCTTTCTTTTTGTACTCTTAATTCATGTCTCATAAGGACTATACCAAGTTTACTGGCAAAAACAGATTCAGGAATGAATAATTGACTTTTTAACCATATAATTCACCTACTGGCATCAGAAGTGCCTTATTATAATAGATATATCTTATTAGTTTAGGTGGTCAGCATGCCATGGACATATTTAATAAAGAGCAAAAACAACAGTGTTGACTAAGACAGGACAGTTAAATGGAGATGAGTTAAGGGAGCTGTTATAGTTAAAATCTAAAAATGAGTATGCTAAAATAAAAATACTGGTTTTATTGACCCATTCAAAGTCACATTTTCTTTTGATAGAATTTCTATTGCTCATAAAAGAAAAAGGTATACTCTATATTTGTTACTGTCTAAATCTGATTTATATATTATTATGTATTTAAGGAAAATCTTACTGTATTTTTCTCTTTTTATTACATTCTGCTCCAATTATATGTTCAATTTTAAAACAAAAGTTTGGGTGAATGTCAGTCAAGTTGGATAAATAGGTATTGTTTGAAATTGTTAATAAGGAAACTACTTCTACTCATTCTAGAGACAATTTTAAAGAAATATTTTGAACACAAAGGACCAGTATTTATTTTGACTGTTATATGATAAAAGTTAAAAAGTAAACACTTATATGATAAAAAGTAAACACTTATCCTTAGTACTTAGTTGTTTTTGTACTCAAGAAACAACCGAAGGTGAATTTCTTGTCATTCTTCCTGAAAATTTATTTGTTGTTTTTTTTTTTAAGTTGTAGTTGGACACAATATCTTCATTTTATTGTTATGTGGTGCTGAGGATCGAACCCAGGGTGTCCCGCATGTGCTAGGCAAGCACTTTACCGCTGAGCCACAATCCCAGCCCAACAACATTTATTTGTTTATAGCCTTCATTTTTTTTTTTCTGCCCTTGTTTTCTTCCAATACACTTAGATGTAACTACTACATTCTGTTGAATTTTGTGGATGCCTTTTATCTTACTTATTTGCCTCTTCCCTATTTGACATTGACTTTGAGACGCTCTCTTTCTTTCTCTTTTTTTTTTACTATAAACATGATTGAATCAAACATAAACACTTCAAAATTTTAGTTATTGTCAAGTGTTCTGTCAAAAGTGTAGCACTTTTGGCTCCTACCAATAGTGTATGAGTACATGTGTTTCCCCATTCCCTCAAGTATTAAAAAAGTTGACTTTGTCAAACTGTTAGTTCAAAATGGTGTCTTATTATTTTAAATTGCATATTTTACTAATGAACTTGAAAAACTTCACATATGTTTATAGCCTGCTTATATTTTTTTGTACTTCCAGTTGCTTGTTCCTCTTTTTTTCTGTTTGTTTTTTTTCCTTATTAATTTGTAGAAGCCCTTTATATGATATTTGTCATATTTATTGCGGATTTTTTTTTCCTGTGTTGTCATTTATCTGATTCTCCTTTGCTTGTTTTATAGTTTGTTTAGTGTTTTTTTTTAAGGCCTCCTAAAAATTTTTATTAACCTTTTCCTATATCTGGTTATGTTCACATAGGTTTTTCCTCCTCAAAGATTATATCTCTGTATAAATGTAGCTACACTTTCATCTAGAGTTTACATATGAATTTTAATTTCTATTGAAGTTATTTTAGTTTGAGGAATGTGTAAGTTGTAGCTTTTCTTTTTCAAATGACTAACTCTGTATCCTAATACCATTAATTGAATGATTCACAATCCCCCATTTGAAATGTCACTTTCATCACATAAAATGTGTATTGTAGGTTTTTCTTAATTTCTTCTGTTTATTTAGTCTTCATATGCCTTCTTCCTTTAAAATTACATTGCTAATATTTCATCAGGTACTTCCTTAAACTACTAATTATCTATTTGTGAAGATATAAGAATTTATTTATTTGCATTTACTGAAATTTGTCTTTTGGAGTAACTGTAGAGTTTTGGTGTAATAGAAACAGTAGTGTCTTTAGTATTGGCTTACCCAAGTTCTGTAGTACCAGTTCTTATTTTAGACATCTGACTTTATATAACTAATAATCTTGTAGACCTTTTAAAATTATCAAATGAGTGGAATTTACATTATTCTTATTATAGTTTGAGTTATAGGGAAATGTGACATTTCACGTTTTATTATTTTCAGAAGGAAACCTGAGAGGGAGTAAAAATAGATTAAAATAAAACATTAAAGCCAAATAACCTCCCCCATCAAGCCAAATAACTCTTAAATAGTGATTGCAAGAGGAAGTTGAAAGATCCTGACAAAATTATGAGATCAGTGGAGATGTAAAAGCAAGGGAAAGGAATGTTCAAAATTGAAGAGAACTATATAAAATAAACAAATTTTAGAAGTGCCACACAAAGAATAATTAGATATAAACTTTTTTTAATATAGAATTTTCAGAAATGATGCTATAGAAATGATCAGCAAAATAGATATCACCAAAGATGATTAGTACCATAAGTAGTCATTATACAAGGAACTCTAGATGAATGAAAAATTCGAGAAATAGGCCTTCTATCAAGTGTGTAATTTTGCTATATTGAACTGCCTTAGTGATAACTAAAGAAAGAGGAAGATATATGCAAAAGTAAAACTACTAGATAAAAAATTAATTCTCATTTGAGGAATATTTGCCAATAAATTTTGGTTTTATTTTATTTATTTATTTTTGACATGGGATCTCACTATGTTGCCCAGGTTGGTCTTGAACTTCTGGTCTTAAATGGTGCTCCCACCTCAGCTTCTCATATACCTGGGACTACTAGTGCCTGGTTCCTTGCCAGTGAATATTTAAGGAAATTAGAATCTTAACTCTAGTAAGATTTATGCCTTAAGAGACTAGTAATATCAACTCTCCCATTTGGAAATAATGTCTTCCTTCTTTTGATAACATGACTTTAATTCAAATAATAGAACTCAGATACCATGAATGTAGAAAATATTTAAAGTATTTGGAAAGCGGTCTTAGAATAAAAAAAGGATACCTATTGAAATGTGAAATATAGAATGTTGAAATAACTTATTGGAAAATTACAATTACAAAATGAATTTGTTTTCTAGGACCACCATAACATACTAGGTGGGTTTAAACAACAGAAACTTATTGCTTCACACTTCTGGATGCCAAAAGTCCTGATCACAGTGTGAGCATTTGTTGGCTGGGAGGGAGAACCTGTTTCATTCCTGTTTCTGGTGGTTTTCTGGCAATCTTTAGGATTCCTTGGCTTGCATATGTATCACTCCATTCTCTGCTGTTTTTGTGCTCACATTCTCAGGGTCATTCTCCCTATGTGTGTATCTGTATCCAGATATCCCCTCCTTGTAAAGGACAAAAGTCAGATTAAGGGCCTAACCTATTCCAGTGTGACCTCATCCAAATTATATCTGCGTGATTCTATTTCCAAATAAAGTCACATTCTGCAGTACTAGATATTGGGACTAGAACATGAATTTGAAGGGACATAGTTCAACCCAACCCATAACACAAATTATCAATTAAGACTAGAACCCAAGTCTTCTGTTCCCATCTGGTATTATTTTATTACATGCCATGAGGATAGGAAAATTGCATATACACTGCATTTTATTTTGTGTAGAACTTGCATGAATATGATATAAAGCAGCTTTTTAAAATTTGAGGCTTACTGTTAATGCCTTCTGTTAAATCTCTGTAATCTGTTAAATCTCTGTTTTAGCATTCTAGTTTTCTTAAAAAGAGGGATACATTTTATCTTCAAGATTTGCCTACTTGAATTAGTTAGCAAGAAGCTTATTAGTTTTTCTAAAGGTCTTTTAAGCTTCACAAACATCAGTTGTTACTATTTTTTCAATTTAGCATTTTATATTAATTTATAAAGTACTTGAAATATTATGCATGGGCTGTGAAGTCCAACCTGGGTGCAGATCTTGACTTTATTTTTTAATGGCCAAAAGGTAACTTAAAACAAATTACTAAATTTCTCTGAGCTTCAGCTACTGTAATTGATTAAAATGGGAGATAAAATCCAAGTATGGAATGAATATGTGATTAAAAGAAATAACATTTTGCTTTGTACAATTCTTGGCACATAGTAGACTCTCAGAATTTCTTTATTTTGTGAAATATTTGTATTGAAAATAAAACCTATGTTGTTGTTTTTTTTTTTTAAAAAAGGATAGAAGAAGCTGGCTTTATCAAAGGGAGATCAAAGATGGAGTTGACTCATTAGAGCCAGGATATGTGGCATGTAGTGTTTGAAAAGATACCATACATTTTCTGTGAGATTTTCTTCCACCAAGTAGTTCTGTTTCACAATGTTAAATATATATATAAATATATACTATTATATAATGTATTGTATAATATATTATTTATATGTAAAAATATATATGCTTTCTATGTAGTCTTTGTTGGGGGGGTAGTAAGGATGGCACTTAGGGGCATTCTACCACTGAATTAAATCCCTAGCGCCTTTTATTTTTATTTTGAGACAGGATCTCACTGGGTTGCCTGGGCTAGCCACAAATTTGGCAATCCTCCTGCCTCAGCCTCCTAAGTAGCTGGGAGTACACGTGGATTACATACATGTGCCACCTCATCTGTCTTCTTTTGTTTAATTAAAGTGACAAAGCTGTAAAGTTACCTGCTGATAACTCATCATTTATTGAATTTATCAAAGAAACTGGCATTATCATTGAGCTTTTTCCTTGGAGTAAGTGCTGTGTAGACTTGACCTTTGTCATTTCTACATTGAAGAAAGAAAATCATGACTTATAAAGAAAGCTATTTGCTTGGTCTCCAAGTTAGAGAATACACATTTATCCAACAATTGTTTCTTTTAAAAATATTCTTTCCCACTAATGAGGAATCATCATTTGAAAAAAAAATAGATCCCTTATAAATCCCAGCTACCTCATCCAGAAATTAAGTCACCTCTAAAGTGATAATGTCTTAAGGATAAGAGAGAGGTTTGGGTAGAGAGTCCTGCAAATTTACACATTGATGCAATTTCATAAAGCAGTGCTGTTTTAAAGTGTTTTCATTTAGCTTTAAAGACATTAGGAAATTCACCCAGGTAAAGATGCATCTTTTTTCTCTCTTGCCCCATGAAAATAATAGTTGAGGGGTTAAAAAGTTTTAAACCCCAAAAGACAGAGACTACAGGAGAGGATACAACAAAAGACAACAATGTAGAAGCTGAAAGCAGATGGAGTTAATTAATCTGAGAAACTGAGATCTGTTTAGGAACTTTCAAAAATAAAGGACATAAGTTTTTACATTGAAAGGGCTGATGAAATCCCAGCATTATGGATGAAAAAAAAAGACTCACATTAAAGCCAGATTGTGGGAAATCAGACTTAGGAAGAAAGATAACCATGCTTCCAAATGGGGTGGGGGTAAGGATTTGCAAATCACAACAAAGGACAAGAATTCCAAATGACCATAGATTTCTCAAGAACAACTCTGGAAGCTAAAACACAATAAACTGTGCCTTCATTCTTTGAAGAAAAGTTATTTTTAGTACTGTATCTGTACCCAGCCAAACCACTAAGCAAGTATCAGGATAGAATAAAAACATTTAAAATACGATCCCAAAAGTTTACCTTTTGTGGTTTTTGAAAATGTCTCATTTTAGAGATACATACTCAGCTATCTAGAAATTAAATAATATGCCTTAAAGTTGCTTCAAAGTGATCCACTTAGGAGGGTGTAAATTGTTGGATATATAGATGAAACAAGAATGACCATCAGTTAATAATTGTAAAAGCTGAATAGTGGTAATGGGTTTATTATCGTGTTCTTGAATTTCGATTATGTTTGAAATTTTCCATAAAAAAATTAAAATATATCCATAAGCATCTTTCTTCAGGTAGCTTTTGGGGGTAGGCTTCATCAAAACAAGGCAGTATTAAATTAAAAAGAAAATGTGTTTAGAGGTCATTGTCCTCAAAGTGAAGTTTCTAGGGCAGAGTAGCATCAGTGTAAGCTGTGAACTTGGTAAGGAATACAAATTCTCAGTCCCTGTCACAGATTTAATGCATTTAGAAACTCTGGGTGTGAGTCCAGACCTTGTCTTCAACAAACTGTTCAGGTAATTATGGTGTAAACTGAAATTTTGAGAACCACTTTCCTAAAGCAGGAAAATTAATTGTGCTGAGATAAAGAATGGACATGACTAATGGTTTAAACCATCTCATTTTCTTAACTGCTTACTCTCTGGACTTTGATAGTTGCTCTGACATCTAAATCAATCTAGTCTTTATACATAAAGGCTGTTAGTTCTGACAGTCTGAATAGGCAATGGATATAAAATGTCAAACTTAGGGAAAATTGTCATAGAAATGGGAAGAGTTATGAGAAGAAGAGATGAACATTTGCTTGTCAACCTGGCTGTCTGATTGGTACCTTGCTAATTTTGCCCATTCATTTCCCCATTTTCTGGAATGCCTTTTTTCTCTTCCCTGTCAAAAAACTTATTTCTCTTCCTGGGCCCAACCTAAGTCACAGCGTTTCGGTGAACCACCTATAAGGACCCTCCTCAACTTTTTTGTCATTATATATATTTTTTTCAAAGCAAAAAAGGACTGAGCAATTATTATATATTAAGAATTGTGCTAAGTATTTTACAAGTTATCAGGTACAAGATGAAACTGATTACTTCTGGGAAGAGGAAAGTGAAGGTGGGGTGGAAATACTGTTGTTTTTTCATATTAAACCTTGAAGAACCATTTAATTCCTTAAACTTCCAGGTAGGTAAAAGACAGTAGTAGCTAAAAATAGTGGCAAATAGCCTCCTAAAAAGTTCTCTCCTGAAATAATAGAAAATAACTTCATATGTATAAATTCTGGTCAAAATGACACCTTTACCAATCGTTGTAGGCAAATAATGCCAAAACTACAAAAAGATTACATGTGAAAAAAAAAAAGGTAACAAATCTTACAAGTTCATCCACCCCATGCTACAAGGCCTTGTCATGAGCAAAATTAAACCAAGATATGTCACTAAAAAGTACTGCTAGTGAAAGGAGAGTTGGAAGATCTACCACAAAGAATGTCTATTGTCTGTCCCGAATCTGAAAACAAACAAAAAAGTAACTGAGTAAATCAGAAGGACCTATAGGAAAGTGATTCAGAGTATGAGTTTTTTGTTGTCATTGTTGTTTGGTTTTGGTTTTTTTGTTTGTTTGTTTTGGTGGCAGTGCTGGGGATTAAATCCTGGGCATCAAACTGCTAGGCAAGGGCCCTACCTCTGAGGTACATCCTCAGTCCTTTTTAAAATTTTTATTTTGAGACAGGATCTCACTAAGTTGCCCAGGCTGGCCTTGAACTAGTGATCCTCCTGCCTTGACCTCCTAAGTAGCTAGGACTGTAGGCATGTACCACCATACCCTGTAATGTGAGCCCCTTTTAAGGGCTAGGTAGCCACTTAAGGGATAGAGTCTGATAAGGGAGTAAATGTAATTGGAGAGACAGTCTTCTAAATATATAGCTCTGGGAGAGAGAAAAGAAAGATGAGGAGTCCTTTGGACATAGATGGTAAAGGAAAAAATACAAGGACCTTTAAAAAAAAAAAAAGAAGTCTCCCAACCTTCTCCTTGCTACCAAAACAAAATTCTGCTTTCAACATCTATATTTTAGCAGATGACAGAAAAGGGTGTTATTGAACTAGAGTATTGTAAAATGCCCCAAACCACAAAAACATAATAAAAGGAAAAGTAAAATTTATAAAGAAGTTGTATATAAAATCAGGGGGAAAAGTTTCATCAACTGAGGAAAATTCCTCTACCTTTCTCCCCTAAAAATAACTGTGAAGCAAAAGAAAACTCCAAATAGGATTAGACTTCCACTGAGGTTATGAAAAATGAGTTTGAATCAGAAATTCAAAATTAAGAACATAAACTTACCAAAGAACATGAGAAAATGAAAAGCATTTGTTCAAGAAAAAAATGAAAGAAAATAACAATATAAAATCTATATTAAGGGGCTGGGGATGTGGCTCAAGTGATAGCGCGCTCACCTGGCATGCGTGCAGCCCGGGTTCGATCCTCAGCACCACATACAAACAAAGATGTTGTGTCTGCCAAAAACTAAAAAATATTTTTTAAAAATCTATATTAAATGAAGAAGAAAAAAATACCAGATATTGAAGGAAGAATAGATTGAAATGAAAATTTAGTAAGATGTAAACAACTAAGAGAATGAAAGTAAGGTAAAAAAAAATCAAAAAGAAATTAGTGGAAATGGAAGGTAGGTAAAGAAAGAATAATATTCATATTATTGGCATAACTGAAGAAGAAGAAAAAATTTAATGAAACAATATTTAAAACTGTAATCCAGGAAAACTTTCTAGGAACAGGGAAAGAATTGGATGTATACATTTAAAAAGTTCACCAGATAACTTGGGAAAATTAGCCCAGTGCTGTAGGATGAATTTTGAGTGTTCTCCAAAGGCCCATGTATTGAAAGCTTGATACTTGGCCCAGCTTTTCTGAGACAGGATCTCAGTAAATGAGACCATGGTACTCAGGTTATGGTGCTATTGTGAGGTGGTGGAACTTTTAGGAGGTGGGGCCTAGTGGAAAGAAGTTGGGTTATTAGTGCTGTATCCTTGAAGGGAATATGGGTATTCTGGCCCCTCCTCTTTTTGTTTCCCAGTTACCATAAGATGAGCAGCTTTGCTCCAACACGTATTCCTCGCCATGATTCTTTGTCTCACCGTAGGCCCAAAAGTAGTGGCTCTAACTAAACATGGACTGAAACTATAAACCAAAATAAGCCATTCCTCAGTTAAATTGATTACCTCAGGTATTTTGTCACAGTGATGAAAAGCAGACAAGCTCACCCAGAATGATTAAGATACATACTAGCCAAGAACACTGGCACATGCCTATAATCCCAGCAGTTTAGGAGGCTGAGGCAGGAGGATCACAAGTTCAAAGCCAGCATCAGAAAAGTGAGGCTCTAAGCAACTCAGTGAGACCCTGTATCCAAATAAAATACAAAATAAGGCTGGGGTTGTGGCTCAGTGGCCAAGTGCCCCTGAGTTCAATCCCCGGTATCCCCCCACCTCCCAAAAACAGATAATACTAAAACTGTTAATTTTCAAACATAAAATCCTTAAGACCTTCAGGCAAAAAGGACTAATCATAAAAGCAGAGAAATTAGATTAGCAGTTGTCTTTGCAAAGATAACAGACGGTAACAAGACATTTTTTTAAAAAGTCAAAAGTGTGAACCAAGGATCTTACATCCATCCAAGTAATCCTTTAAATATTGAGACTTTAGAGAAAGCATTTAAAATTATGTTTAACTGATAAAAATAAAAATTTAAAATTTTAGAAGAATTGTAGTGAATATATTTGCTGAGAATTTAATACTATTTTTTAAAAATTCATACTTCGGGCCTAGGGTGGTAGCTCAGTGGTAGAGCCTGTGCCTAGCATGTATAAGGCACTGGGTTCGATTCTCAGTGCCACATATAAGTATATAAATAAATGAAATAAAATAAAATAAAGGTCTGTCAACAACTAAAAAATAATTTTTAAAAATTCATACTCTGGTTATAATCAAACCTTGGGAACCTACTTTTTTCTCCATATTTTAATTTTATTATAAGAATACATAATAGAGGAATTTATTGTCACATTCATACATACATATGATTTAACAATATAATTTGGTTAAGTGTTGTGGGAACTTTTAATCATAGACTACTATTTATGATTAAAAGTTGTTTCTTAGATATACAATTTGAGTTCAGGAAGTCCACAAGTGGGTTACAAACAGAATGGAAAAAGAATACATATTTATTTTTACTGATTCTCAATGAGATTTTACATTTTCTTTATCAATATAGCAGAAATCATGGCAATATTGTTAGTACTAGTGATTTTTTCAAAATTACCAATGTTGTCAAATGGAATTACTTATATTGCAGATATCTCAAAATACTACTGGTTACCAGATATTAATGTGTTAATTTAAACCAACATATTATATCTCATTAAAAGCTTTTTTGTTACGAGTTCTACCTAATGGTTTCCTTTATAATTTTATGTTTTGTTTTATACTTTAAAAAACGTTGCTCTGAAAAGGAGTCTGAAAATTTCATCTGATTTTCTCTGAGTTGTTAGGAACCTTGTATTACAAAGGACTGCATAGGACTATACAGAGCATTTTTGTTGCACTTGAATTTTGTTTTGTTTGCATACGTTATTGATATCTTTAAGTAATTTAAGATGAAGGTAAAGTTAGTATCTGAACTTCTAAAGTGAAAGGATATCTGGCCTAGTGATTAAAAAACAAACAAACAAAAAGAATGTTTTATTATTTCTGTCTTCTCAGCTTCAGACTCTCCTATATTACAAGGTCTTGTATTGTCTGACCATTGCCTTCCTCTTAAATCTCATCTGCCTCCTCTCATGGTCTTACCTCTAGTCATGCTATATTTCTTTCAGTGTCTTTATCTAGGCTTACTCTCTCCTGCCACAAGATTTTTTTTTTTTTTTTTCCCCTGTTGGTACTGGGGAATAAACACAGAAGTGCTTTACCACTGAGCTACATCCCCAGATAAGTTGCCCAGGCTGATCTTATGAACCTCGTTCCTTAGCTTCCCACATTGCTGGTATTACACCGCAACACTACTCCTTACTTTGCCACAAGATCTTTATAATTGTGCTTTTCTTGCTATCTGGAATGTTCTTCCTTTTCTTCTTCTTTCATTCACTTTCATCCTTCCTCTCTTTACTCAAGTATTCCTTGAAAGCCTTCCCTCATCTTCCTGACTTGGTTACATGCTTTTGTTCTGTTTTATTGAGGCATAATTTTATACATCTTTATATGGGGTACCTTATGGTAATTTGATACATGTTTACAGTGTATAGTAATCAAATCTGGGTAATACTCATTTCCATCTCACAAAACATTAATTATTTTATGTGCTGGGAATATTGTACTCTTCTAATCATTTTGAGGTGTATGGTAGATTGTTTTAACCAAAAATTACTTTATTTTGTGGTTATTCAGTTATTGTAAGCTCAGCAAAAGTTAGGGACCAGGCCTGTTCATCCTCACCATTGTATCCTTACTATCTTAAATACTGCTTGGCAAATCATTGATTCTTATAAATATTTGGGTAGTGGTTTCCAATAGAAATATAGAAATATAATAGAAATATAATGTGAATTATGTATGTGCAATTAAAATTTTTCTAGTAGCCACATTTTTAAAAAAGGAGATTAATTTTATTGTATTAAATTCAGTATATGCAAAATATTATTCCAATACAGTCATTAAAAAAGTATCATTGAGTTTTGACAAGGATTTCAGACTTACTGCTGAATTCTTTATGGGGCATGAGAAAATGAATGAGATGATTTAGGTCTAAGCAAATGGTTACCATTTACAGAAATGTGAAAGACTACAGAAGAGGTTTGGGAAGGCAAATCGGTTGACAAGTTTGGATTATGTTGAGATGTTTCTTAGATATTCAAGAGAAGATAATAGAAGCAGCAACAAGTAAAAGTCCAGAGATAGGGGAGAGGGGTAGCTGGAATTGTATGTGTTTGTGCACCTATGTGAATGTACATGTATCACATGGTAGTTTGTGTATAAATTTATTTTGTGATTCTTGAATCATTGAATCTTTCCTCAAAGTTCCTTTGTTTCCCTTTTTTAGTGTGAGTCTTGGATTTTTCTCAAATGTCTAATGAGTTTTGGCTGTCCTTATTAATGGGATATAAAGAGAAATTAAGCAGCTGGCTTTCAGAGAGAACTGTTTTGAAGAAAGAAGGAATAAAATTGACTGATGGTGTCTTTCTGTATATATATATATATATATATATATTTTAATTTTGAAATAATTTCATAGAAAAAGTATAAAAATAATGTAGATGATTCCCCTGTTCACCAATATTTTAACACCACAACATTTTTTTCCATCATTTTCTTTCTCTATACAAGTACCCATGCCCATTTTTTCCTGGGTCATTTGAGAGTACATTGCATATGTCAAACCTTTTTACCCCCTTAATACTTACCTGTGTAATTTCCAAAGGCAAAGGTATTCTCTCAGGCAATCATATTATCAAATTCAGAAATTCTTTTAATAAGTATTTTTTTTAGTTGTAGTTGATACAATACCTTTATTGTATTTATTTATTTTTATGTGGTACTGAGGATCAAACCCCGTGCCTCGCACATGCTAGGCGAGCACTCTACCACTGAGCCACAACCCCAGTCCCTCAGAAATTTTTATGTAATATCTTTTTCTAACCTGCAGTCTATATTCCACTTTTATCAGTAGTTCCAGCAGTGTCCTGTGTGTGTGTGTGTGTGTGTGTGTGTGTAACCCAGGGTTCTCTTTAGCATTCAGCAACACCCCCCAGCCCCCTTCCCTCATCACTGTTATTACAGTTGTGCTCCACTGTTCCCAGCCCAACAGTGTTCTTTACAGCATATTTTTCCCCTTTATTACAAAATTCAGTCTAGAATGTTTATTGCATTTAGTTGTTATGTCTCTTCAGTTTCTTTTCATTTGGAGCAATGCCTTAGCTTCTTTTTCTAGGATAACATTGATATTTTTTTGAAAAAAATACAGTCCACTTATCTAATATTCATTTAGAGTTTGCTGCTGCTTTATGATTCTATTTAGATTATATATCCTTGACAGAATACTACTAATGTGATATAGTGTCCTCAGGGTATTATGTCAGAGACACAGATGGTATCTGCTTCTCACTTATGCCCTTAATTTCAGGCACCAGTCAGAGGGCCAAGGGATCGTCCAGATTTTCTGCTGTATGTTTACTGTTTATCCTTAGAACTAGAAAGAAAGCTCTGTGATAAGATTTATAAGACCATGTAAAAATCCTATTTCTCATCAAACTTTTCTCTTTTTGATTCAGCAACCATTTATGATGCTTACTATCCAGACTTTTCTATAATGGTTGCAAAATGGTTATTTGCCAACTCTGCAAACTCCTTCGACATTTATCAGCTAGCATTCAAATTTTTAGAAATTAAGAGTGGGCTTTTGGATATGATGTACAGTTTCTCCATAATAGCACTGGACAAGGAATCAGTTGTGCCTCCAAAGAAAGCTATTACACATGTAAAAAGGGACAAAATAATTTTCATCATCTCTACTGTTGTTTAGGGAAGGAAGTGCCCTGATCAATAGATAAATTTCAGTATTCTAATCTTTATAGGTTTGGTATACTAAAAAGGCTATCATTTTGATCCCTAAAAACTTACTACCTTTGCTTGTAACTGAACAGCACAGAAAGGATATATGAGTGAAGAGGTGATAATAGAGATAGAGCTTGAAATTTTAGATATGATGACAAAGAAAGAGTTCACTTAAATCAAGACCTTAAGGAAGAAGGACAGTAGAGTTAATTAGTCATAACTTTCCTAGCCTTGTAGTTGAATACACAACCAGGATAACTCTACATCATGTACAACCACAGAGTGGGATCCAAAAGAGAATAAATCATACTCTGTGTATGTATAATCTGCCAAAATACATTCTTCTGTTATGTACAACTAAAAAAAGAACAAAAATAAGAGGGGGGAAAAAGACCTTAAGGAAGTAACAGGCTAAGTAAGCAATGGATGAATTTGTAGGAAAGTGTTCCAAGAGGAGAAAAGAGCAAAGGCCATGAGGTAGGTTGGAAGAGGCATACTGGTTTGCAATGGAGAGTCATTGAGGGTTTTGAATAGAGACAAATGTGATTTGATTTTTCATTTTTCTTTCCTTTTTTTTTTTTTTTTTGTGGGGGTGGTGGTGGTGCCTGGGGGATTAAACCCAGGGACTCATGTATGGCTAGCACTTGCCACTGAGCCACATCCCCACCCTCATTTTCCTTTAAACAATTGTTTTGTTATGTATACTATATATAAGGGGTAATGATAAATAACAATGAAGAAAACAATGTCAAGATTTCTGAGTTCTTCTTAAATTTCAGCAGAGTTGGAGTACTATTATTTGAAGCCCCATATCAAAAATTGGAAGTAAGAAGTATTTAACTTACCATTTAATATACAGACAACTTTAAATACTTTATACTAATAGATTATCTAAAAAACATTTCATTTTTCCTCTTATATTTGTGTTTTCGGGTTATACATTTAGCTCATCCGTGTAGATGGAATTAAATGGACATTTTAGAGGCTTTACTATTTCAAGTTGAATTTGATTTTTAAAAAAGCCTGTTTGTATTTTCCCTTCGAAGTAATTATAGTTATGCTGTCACACACTCAGTGTTGAGTGCTTTTGCTGTGTCATATGTCATTCAAAATGCTTTCCACATTTCCACCTACAAAATGTTGTATTACACTTAATACTCTGGACAATCCTGAAAAAGAATTATTACTATTACCCCCACTTTAATAGATTAGGAATTGAAACTTAAGAGTTTAAATAACTTGCCAAAGATCACAAGAGACCATATACCATCCTTGGATCTTTTTTTTTCTTTTATTGATTTTTTTAAAAAAATAAACGACAGCGGAATGCATTACAATTCTTATTACACGTGTACAGCACAATTTTTCATATCTCTGGTTGTATATAAAGTATGTCAACACCAATTCGTGTCTTCATACATGTACTTTGGATGTTGATGTGTATCACATTCCACCATCCTTGCTAATCCCCTGCCCCATCTCTTTCCCTCCCACCCCTCTGCCCTATCTAGAATTCATCTGTTCCTCCCCTGCTCTCCCCCTCCCTACCCCACTATGAGTCAGCCTCCTTATATCAGAGAAAACATTTGGCATTTGTTTTTTGGGGATTGTCTGACTTCCACTTACTATTATCTTCTCCAAAGCCATCCATTTACTTGCAAATATCATGATTTTATTGCTGAGTAAAATTCCATTGTGTATATATATATGCCCCCTTCCTTTTTTTAATCCATTCATCCACTGAAGGGCTCCACAGTTCAGCTATTGTGAATTGTGCTGCTATAAACATTGATGTGGCTGTGTCCCTATAGTATGCTGTTTTTAAGTCTTTTGGGTATAAACCAAGGAAAGGGATAGCTGGGTCAAATGGTGGTTCCATTCCCAATTTTCCAAGGAATCTCCATACTGCTTTCCTTATTGGCTACACCAATTTGCAGTCCCACCAGCAATGTATGAGTGTACCTTTTTCCCCACATCCTCGCCAATACTTATTGTTGTTTGTCTTCATAATAGCTGCCATTCTGACTAGAGTGAGATGAAAGCTTAGAGTGGTTTTGATTTGCATTTTTCTAATTGCTAGAGATGTGAACATTTTTTCATATATTTGTTGGTTAATTGTATATTCTCTTCTGAGAAGTGTCTGTTTAGGTCCTTGGCCCATTTGTTGATTGCGTTGTTTTTTGTTTTTTTGGTGCTTAGCTTTTTGAATTCTTTATATACCCTAGAGATTCGTGCTCTATCTGATGTGTGAGGGGTAAAAACTTGTTCCCTGGATGTAGGCTGTCTGTTCACCTCACAGATTGTTTCTTTTGCTGAGAAGAAACTTTTTAGTTGAGTCCATCCCATTTATTGAATCTTGGTTTTAATTCTTCCGTTATAGGAGTCTTATTAAGGAAGTTGGGGCCTAATTCCACATAATGAGGATTACCATCCTTGGATCTTGATAGGCTAGAAAATTAACATGTAATAGAAGAGCTCTTTGTATGGGTATACACCAACTATTCCAGGAAAGGCTCAATTGAAAATTGGTAATTGGTAAAAGAAAATCAGCTGATGGTTAAGTTCCTAAACAGAATATCAATATCAAATTTTAAAAAAATGTTAGGCAAGTTCAGGAAAAGCCAACCCTAAGGACAGCACACTTTTCAAAGAGTGTGTAAAACTGTTGTTTCTCACCATGTTGTGAAATATCTCAGGAGCCATTAGCAGAGAGTGGCTATGATATTGAAGGGGAAAAATACTCTAGTAGGGCTTTTATTTCCTTCCCCATTGACTTAGTTTTTATCTGTCTAATCGTGTGTGTGTGGGGGGGGGGTTGGACTTGGGGTTGAACCCAGGGGCATTTTACTTCTATGAGCCACATCCCCAATACTTTTTCTTTTTTGAGACTGTGTCTCTGAGTTTCCAAGTCTGCCCTCAAACTTCAATCATCCTGCCTCAGCCTTCTGAGTCACTAAGATTAGAGTTATATACCACTGTGCCTAGCCATATTATATTGCGTGTATATGTCAGCATATACATATATTTTAAAATTAAAGTAGTGGACAGATTCTCATTTTAAAGGAAAGTAAGAAAAATATTGCATTATGTTTGGTGTTACTAGCCATTCAAAGTCTTCTAACTCTCCTTATTTTAATCCATGCTGAAACTTTCATGTCATTTTTTAGTTTTTCTGGGTAGAATCTTATAAGGGACACATTTACCAGAAAATTGAAATGTCTAATTATGGTAAATGTTCCTCACTGAAGTTATTAAATTGGCAGTATATGTTCATTGATAGATACCTAAACCTCTTAACAGCATGATTGTTTAGACTTAGTCTCCCTGTCTATGTGGAACACTGACAAGATCTAGTTTCTGTATTTGCAAAGCAATGTTTTCATTCCCTGAACAATGGGGACTTTCCCAAGATTCATGACTGTGGTAGGTTCTGAATATATAGCCAGTTGGCCTTCTGAAACATCTCTGTCCTCATTGGTGTTAGCTTGCGCAATGGTGATTGTCTCATGTAGTCCATCAGAGGGAATGTCTCAACCATAGTGGGGCTAAATTCAGTATTCTTAAGATTGGACAAATGTCTAGAATCATTTACTTTTTAACTAACTTTCATGACGTAGTACTAAGTGAACAAATCTTTTGCTTGATCAAGCTGTATGTTGTGCTGCCAGGCAATTTCATTGCCATTTTATTTAACTAAGCTATAATGACAAGACTGAGAGCCAGCCCTTTTTCCTTTTTCTCAGGAGCCTCCTGAAATGAGACTTAATCCTCTGAGTTGAAAGAACTGCCTTGCCACTGAATACTTCTAGAACCCAGAAGTACTGAGGAACTGAAGCTCATATAGAGGAGGGCACTTGTCATTAATCTTTTACTGTTACTAGCAGAGCTATAGAGGAAATGCCTTCTGCAACTGCATCTCAGACTGGTACTAATGTTTCAGTAATCTGGAAGGGAAATATTGTAGAGCTTACCTCACATATGTAAAAAGTGGCATAGTGAATCCCATCATCGTGTACATCCATAAGAATGGGTTCCTAGCTGGGCGCAGTGGCACACACCTGTAATCCCATCAGATTGGGAAGCTGAGGCAGGAGGATCACAAGTTCAAAGCTAGCCCAAGCAAATTAGCGAGGCCCTAAGCAACTCAGTGAGACCATGTGTCTAAATAAAATATAAAAAAGGGCTGGAGATAATGGCCCCTGAGTACAATCTCTGGTACGCTCCCCCCCCCCCCAAAAAAAATCCTAATTAGAACAAGATATAGTTCATGCTTGTATAATTATATAAAAATGGATTCTACTGTCATGCGTAACTTAAAAGAACCAATAAATTAAAAAACAAATGTAAACTTCCTTACATAAAAAGTTTATATGCAAAAACAAATCTAAAAAGCCACGTACCAACATATACAATTTTGGGAACATGAACAGTTAACCACTGGTGTGGTTATGTCAACCCCTTTCTAGAATAGTTTGACATTTATCTAATATTCAGCTGATAAATTCCAAAAATTTAATAGAAAAAATACAATAATCTAATATTCAGCTGATTATTGTATTTTTTCTATTAAATTTTTGGAATTCCTATTTGATGTTAATTTCACACATTACAGTATTTGAAACACCCGCACCCCCCCCCCCCCAAAAAAAAGTGACCCTCTGAAATAGCTAGATGAAGATAGTACATAGAGTTGTAAAAGAGTTTGGAGAGTGGACATAATGGCTGCTGTCAGGGCTAAGGATTTTTGCTGGGCACATGCTGATTTTAAAAAGTATGTAAACAGAAAATCAAAAAAAAAAAAAGTCTTCCTGGCTTCTGATCTCCATCTAGTGCCCCATATTGGCAGAACCTTAACAAAGGAGAAAGACAGTTTGCAGAATATAGATTTCAATAGCACAAAACAGTATAGAAAGGCTGATCAAAGACAATAATGGTAATTTTCACTAAAATCCCCTTGCTTTTGAGAATTCCCTACTATATGAATAGAAGGTCTCCCATATACAACCTATGAAGGACAGATACTTAACTTCCTCTCCCATCCCACCATTCTTATATGGTAAAATCCTCTTAGCATATGAGCATGCACATTAGCCATTTATACTGCTGTTCTGCTGTCTTCTCTTCCCTCCCTCCTTATTTCCCTCTCCAACTTTACTTTGATTCTAGAACAAAGAAACAGAGAACAAAAAGTTTTTATTCTGATAGTGCTGGCACAGCAGCATCTACTTTCTATTAGAAGCAGTGCCAGTAGTGACTTCATTTGTCCAGAAGGGGAAGCAGCTCTATCCATATAAATGATACCTGTGGGTGGGGTTTTGTCACCTAATCTCTCCTGGCTCCTTTCCATTTTCTAATTTCAGTTCTTCAGATTTCTTAGCAATGAAAACTGCCTGATTCTTTTAAAATAAATTTCTCAAGTGAACAAGAGTCAGTTTCTGTCGATTGTGATTTAGAACACTGATTCATGTTGCCTGAATCTAATAAGATTTATTTAACTGTCTTGTTCATAGAAATTTTAGCACTTTGTGAGTAAGAGTAGGTGCTAAACTTAGATAATTGTGTTTGACCTTCATTAGTTTTTAGCAGTATATTTGAAAACGGGAGAGAATTAAAGTCAAATCTCCAACAGAAAAAAAGCAGCAAAATTGAATGTAGTTGTGCATGCCTATAATCCCAGTGAGTTTGGAAGCTGAGAGGCAGGAGGATCACAAGTTTGAAACTAATCTCAGCAATTTAGCAAGACCCTGTCTCAAAATGAAAAAGCAAAAGAGCTGAAGCTATAGCTCAGTGGTAAAGCACCCCCTGACCCCACAGAGTTCAGTCCCCAGTGCTGCTAAAAAACAAGATGAAAAAAAAAAAAAAAACCAACTAACCATCTTTTTCTAACTAACTGAACCTGGGAAAGTTACCTGGTACAACCAAGACTGTTGGAAAATGAGATAGGGAACCTCAAAAAAAGGGGAGAGCTAGGGAAGAGGAACCCCAAATTCTGAGTTTAAAACTTTGTCCAAGTCTACCTGACTCAAGGGCAGCAATTATGTGAGATGGCCAGATTGAAAGTAGTTAAACATGTAATGGAACTTGACAATTTGATTCAAAGCAAGTTAATTGCTAGCAAAACAAAACCAGCATTTTTTCAGAGTAATATAACAGAATCTAGAGTTCACAGTCTAACATTTATAATGTCCAATATTAGCCCCAAATTATCCAATATAATAATAAGCAAGGAAATTGCTATAGTCTCAAAGGAAAATACTTCAACAAATATCAAGCTCAAGATGAAACACATTAAGAATTATATGATAAGGATTTTAAAGCAAATATTATAATTAGGTTCATTGAGGTGAAAAAAAAATGCTTAAAATGAATGAAAAAAAAAAGATAGTAACAGCAGATAATTCAATGGTTAGTTAGTCTTTCCATTCCACCCCCCCACCCCCAAACTAAAAAAATCTCTTGTAATGTTTCTTGTCATACTGTTCTAATCTAGATTTGGGGGCTTTCTACATAATTCTGCTGCTGGTGTTTTTTCTTATTGTCTTCCTAAGAAATCCCTTTGTTGCATTCTTGTCCTAGATCTTTTTGCTTCTTTTCCCTTTTGGTTACTCTATTGTTCTGGTGAAGCACATCTTCCAGTTCTAAAAGGTAAATTTTTCTTCACAGTTTAAAACTTTTATGGTCATAAAGTGCCTGGGTATGAAACCTTCAAATCTCATTAACTCATGCGCACCCACCCCCCCACACTCCCCCCAACCCCCTCACACACCCCCATCCCCTGCTTTTTTTTGGATTAGTTTTCCCATAGATGATTGATTCTTCTTACAGAAGGGATTAGAAGGAGCAAGTATGGGTCCTAGCCTTCTGGGAGTCAAGAAGTTATTTTTACTATGAAGGCTTTGCATTATCTCCTTCACTACTCTCTTTAAAGAGCCCACCCTATGCTGTGTAGAAATGATTTCATATTGCAAGGGGATGGAGAGTGGAGCTTCTGGTTACTGCACAGACTTAAGTAGGCAGTCATCAATGCTTGGGATGGGCATGTGGGATTTCAGGTGCCTACTTGCATCTTTGAATGGCTCAGTCAGTTTTATTTTCAGCCTCACCCATGTCTTCACCCTTAGGGCTAGGTTCCCTCCCTTCTCCAGCATTGCATACAAATTGACTTGGTTCTTTTGTGTTCTTTTCTCTTGTAGATATTTAATTTTCAGCTTTCTCAAACCTACCAAGTCAATTACTACATTCCATTACTTTACTTTGTATTTTTTTTTTAAGAGAGAGAGAGAATTTTTTAATATTTATTTTTTATTTTCGGCAGACACAACATCTTTGTTTGTTGTGGTGCTGAGGATCGAACCAGGGCCGCACGCATGCCAGGCGAGCGCGCTACGGCTTGAGCCACATCCCCAGCCCAACTTTGTATTTTTACTTGTGTATTTATGCTTCTTTTGTCCTATAAGGTTATTGATAGATAATGGATGTAAGAACCATATATTCATTTCACCTTTTGGAATATTTTTTATCTTTAACAGTGAATGCTGACATGAGATAACATGAGACCCACCTATTGTAGATGACTCTCTTCTGTAGCATGTATTCTCAGTTGTAGTGACACCTTGGTTATTAGGGGAATGAAACCTTAGATATTACAGTGGTTTGTGGTTTTAAAAAAAACTGGCAGACAAAATCTTATTCTATACTATTTCTTGGAGGAGGGAGGGTCTGTGGGAATCATATAAAATGATTGAGAAATAATGACTAGCATTTTCTTTATTCACAGAATGTCTTTGTATTGATCTTTTTGGATCTGTTCTTCCAGGTTGTAGTATATTTTTTTGCTAAATTTGTTGCATTCTCATCTTTGAAAGCACCATTTAAGATATTTGCTTTTCCTTTCTTGTCTACTCCTTATAGCCAAATATTGCTTAATGTGACACTTTCTGAGAAATGTGTAATTAGGTACTTCGTTAATTCTATAAATATCCTTGAGTGTACTTACACAAACCTTGAATGGTATAGGTCACTTAGTGTGGCCTCTGATGCAATAAACTACTGGTAGTATAATAATGACATATCTTTTTTACAATAAAATTGTTTTTAAGTAAGTAGTTGAAATACGCCAAAAATTAAGAAATATAGTATGGTATGCTTAAACTAGTAACATACCTTATGTTATCTATTTATGTTATACTAGTCATTTATTATCTTACCAAATATTATATACTGTACATAATTGTTATCTTTAATTTATTCTCTTGAACATGTTTGAATTTATTCTCTTAAACACAAATTTTGCACATTTGGTAAGACCAAATCTGTCATTTTCTTCACTTATAGACTATTTCTCTTATTAAATTTACAACTTCTTTGTTCACAAACTTTTTATATATTTTGATAAATCGTGCATATCTTTTATGTATCTGTTTTGCAAATTGATGATAAAATTGGTTCTTTGTGTGTATAGAAAAGTTTTTGCTGAAATTAGTAAATTATGAACTTTTACTTTTCTAAAGCTTTAATGAGGATATTGAACACAACACAAAAACATTTTGAGATATAGGGGGATGGAAATATAACAAGAAAGATCATGGAGTGAAAGTTTAAAAACCTCTGTGTTAACTTACAACAATAGACTGAGGTGGAGAGCTTTCCTAATGTATTTGAGGCCTGGATTAGATCCCAGCACTGCAAAAAAAAATAATTAATTAAAAATTTTAAAATAAAAAAATAGACTCATTATTTTTAATTTCTTTACTTTGTTCTTAATATAGTATTATATTGCATTTCCTCTAAGAAGTTGTTCTCAGTAACTAGGCACCATCATTCAAATATGTGAATGTATAGCATGCAGTTAAATTTATAGCCATTATTTTCTTTATGAATGTTAAACAAGAATATAAAACATACATTTTACATGACTTAATTGTACATACTGAAGTAGGGTATGCATTATCTTGTTTTTCTCTTTTACTTCTTTTTTTTCCCCTTTTACTTCTTTGTAGCATACTTTCCTTCCACTGTAGCACTGTGAGGCCCAGCACATAGTAACTCAGGCAGTGTTTAATTTGTGTGTTTAGCCAATCAGAACCATGATTTTTTTTTGTCTTAAAAGAGAAATTATTTCATAGGCTAAAGAACATTGTGGAGTTTTATTGTTTTTGCTAAATAAATTGATAAAGAAATGAAAGGTTGATGTTGTTAAAGGAGGAAAAGAGTAAACAATAATCCCCAGAGGTACAACTTTGTAGATTTTATTCAACCAATAAGTTTGTTATTACCCTGAACAGAGAGGATTCTCTCCCCTTTAAGGATAAGATTGCACACAGGAAAGGAAATTGATTCCACCCTACCTAGTAGAAGAGGTGGTAAATGTGGTCTAATCATGTCATATTTTAATTCATTTATTGGGGAAAAAATAAGATTATAAAACATTCATTTTACATATTCATATGAAGAGTCTAAAGCACAGAATCAAAAGTTGGCATTTTCACTGGATGCTTCTACTGTGGTGCAGAGAGTTTCCTCTGGCTTTCTCACATAGGTCTTGTAATGTTCATTTTATTTTTGCTCTTCTTTGGAAGCTTTTCTGGCTGTCACTGTCAAAGACATATAAAAGCCTAGCATTTAATTTTAGATATTATGGGAGAAGTATTAAAACTATTTTATCTTGTTTTGTTAAATTTTATAATATTTAATAAAATAAAGTTATTCCTAATGGGAATTTACTTTTGAATAATAGAGTAAGCAAAAAGATAGTAAATGTCTTTCTGAAACTTACTTTTGTCCCTTTCAAAAATTGTGCTTTTGGACGTGTTCCTACTAATTAAGCTAACTTGAAGTATTTGATGAACAATGTTAATTTTGTTTTTAAAATAGTTGTTCATGGTTTATGTGTCAAGTCATTTGTAGGAATAGTGAACGAAACTTGGACTTGGTAACTATGACATGTTTTCTGTTATCTGAAACATCTTTAAAGAAGTTATTTGAGAAAAAAAATTAACGAATAACAAGTCTCCCAGCAGCACAGAATGAGGATGTTTATGTTTTTGCTATAGGATATAGTACTTTTAAGAATATAGCTAGCTTTGCTTTTCATTTTCTTCGTTTTCTCCACAGCCTCATGATTTTGATGAATGTCGATTTGATATTAGTGTAAATGATAGTGTCTGGTATCTTCGTGCTCAGGACCCAGATCATAGACAGCAGTGGATAGATGCCATAGAACAGCACAAGGTAAGAGCTCTGTATTTATTGTTCATGGAGGATTAATCCTGGTGATAACTTCTTTAAAGCAATCTTGATATGCTATTATTTAAAACTTGAGCATTATATGAGCTATAAAGACTGAAATAGTACAGATGTAAATTTTTGAAATAATTTCATTTCTAATTTTGATTTACACTAAGGTTTTGTTAGAATGAATATTTTTCATTGTTGATTGAAACAAAATATATCCTGTTTCACTAAGCATACCTTAATTTTTATGTTGGGATTGGCTTTATAATAAATACCTTTTTAAATGATCTAAGGAAAAAGGATTTTTGAAATAACATTAGATTGTAAAACTGTAATATGTAAAAGCTTTAATGTTAATTTTTTAAGTCACATTAAACCATTTGGGTAGGTTCTTAATGCAAACATTTGAAAATTATTTAATCTTTATAAATACATAAAGCTATTTAATGATAATCATACAAAAAGTTTTTTGATATAATTATGTAAGCCACATTATTATAATTTAAAACTAATCTTTGACTATTGCTATTAGTAAATGGTAAGCAGACTAAAGAAACACATTGATATTAATAAATCTGCCTTATTAGCTAATTCAGTAATACAATAAAACAAGATATAAGTAAAGTTCTAAAATCACCATGCCATTCTTAAGTGTGACTTAAGAGAACTTTATGCCTGTTCATATTCTTGTCTGTACTTGCTCCTATGGGTTTCACAGACTTCTAGTTGAAACACCTGTTTTGGTTATTTTTATCAGTCATAGCACATACGTACTACAAAACAAGAAAAACCCGTCTGGTCTAAAATGCCATATGCACATCTTCTTGATATTTATCATTTGTTTTCTTTATTGATTTATTATGAGTCTTCCTCAACATAAAGAAAACTTGACTATGATGAATTTCTTTTTTTTTTTTTTTTTAGGTTGAGTACTATATTGATTTAAAATTTAAAATTTCTAAGTCTTAATTATCTTGGTATTATTACTACAGAAAAGAGAATAAACATGGAAAAATAAGAACCATTTTTATATTATTTAAAAGAGATAATGAACTCAGAATTCCAGAATCTCAGTGATTTGGAGCCAGGCTGACCTGGATTGAAACATAGGAGCTTCTGCCACTTGTGACATTGGGCATGGAATTAACTAACCTCTTCATGTGTATTCTAAGCTGTCAAGGGTGGTATTTCTGCCTAAAGTTACAGTAAGGAATAAATGACATATAATGTTATTTACCAAAGTGACTATATATCCCTATTTATGGCATGGTGGAAAGAGCGAGGGTGTTGAAGTCAAACTAAATTCAATAAATTATACCATGTTGTTTCTGGAATAAGTGTTTTACATTAAGTGAGAGTAGCTAAATGTACATATAAGGAGGAGAGTGGACTATTTTCATATATTTAATCAGAGCCAGTCCTTTTACTGGTGATTAAAGATGTTATTAAGTAGAACTCATTTCTGTATTTTTAATGAGATGACCTTTTGAAGTCTTAATCAGTTGATTTAGATTTAAGACTAGTTTTTTTGTGTGTGTTTTAATTAAATCATTTTTATTTTGCTCACCTTCCTCAGTAAAGTCCAGCAGAAATTCCCATTTTTATCTTCTCTTTTGAGTAAAGATGAATGCATGAAGCATATATTTCTTTCATATATTGTTGATTTTTTTGCCTCATTGAAAATTGGTTAGATAAATCTTTCTTAGAACAATGGGTTTTAAGTTAAGATTACACATTTTTGGTAATTTTTAAGTTCCTGGAAGAAGGATTCAACTGCATGGTTGCAAATATATTGCACAGACTTTCCCTTTCTTATTTCTAGAGATCATTGATTCATAGACAAAGAAATTATTATTATTAATAATTATTTATTGCACAAAAGTAAAGTGATATGTGCCAACAAAGCAGCACATCAGTGAATTTTTAAGTAAAATATAAACTCTGAAAATAATATTCAACTAACATAGGAGGGAGAGATTTCCAATGCTATCACCAGATATATATCAGCAAAGTTTTACTTTTTCCTTAATACCCAGGGATAGGGAGAGAGATGTTTCCTGATTCATTCTTCAGTATCATTTAGTAATATTGAGTTTTGAGCCTAAATTTAGTAATTTTACCATTTAAGCATCCATTGTTGTCTTAATCTTCAATATTAATATCAAAATGTTAAGGTGTGATGATGATAGGATAAGTGTACTATGAGTTTTATTAGCTCTCTGGCATCCTGAAAAGTATGGAAAGTATGGTTTTACAGAAGAGGAAATTGGTTTAGATTAAAATTAAGTACCTTGCTTGAGACTATACTGTCCTTAGTTCATGGTGTTTTAGGATTTGATTTTGTGTTAATTCTCTTTTCTAACAGTTGTTAGAAAACACTTCCCGTAAATCACCTCTTAGTGTATCGTCTGTCTCTTACCTATTAAAAGACAAATATGAATTCCTCTTTTTGCTCATGGACTGTCAAAAGACAGAGTAATGTTGTATTGGTTAGTGCTTCAGTATTAGATTCTGGAGTCTGGCAAATATGGATTTGAATCCTGGAATTACTGTGTACTAGCTGTAGGAGAAAGGTCACAATATGCCATATGTTACCATCCCCAAACAAAAACAAATAAGCAAAATAACCCAATAATAATAAACCAAGAGTTGTACTTCACAATTAGCCTGGGTTCCCATATTTCAGCTCATTCTGTTATATTTGTAATTAACATCTCCAGACAGAACATTTGGAACAGTAGACCTATCTTTTTTTTGTTGTTCTGATGGTATTGGGTAGGCCTTCAGAATTGTTTTTTCTTCCGTTCTTTTTTTCCCCCATTTTTTTTCTTAGAGTTTCCACGCAGGTTTTAGTAATTTTTCAAAATCCAAGAGATTGAAACCTCTGTTTGCTATATTCAAGGTTTCTGTCGTCTTCTGAGCCCTCCTTCAGACTCTGCCTTGAGAAGGAAGGCTAGACATTGCTTCCATTTATTTCCAGACTGACATCTCAGGATACCAGACTTTCTGTCATAGTGAAATAATCTTATTTCATGAATCCTTTTCATTTTTAAAGCTGTTTGAGGCTTTACCTTAAAATATATTTTTAATAAATTTTAAAAGTGTTTATGAATGTGAAAAAATAAAATGAAAAATTTCTCCCATGCAACAGAAAAAAAATGTTAGAAGAAGAGGTTGAAGGTTTCTGTTCCATCCTTCCAAGAGGCCTTTCTGCTTATTATAATAAACTTTTATGTATTGATACATCTCACTTGCTCCCTGCCCGCCACCTACACACACGCATACACACAAAACAGTTCTATCTTCAGAACATGTTCGATAATAATGGTGATGGTGGTAATATTAGCTAACATTTTTGAGGATGAATGTATGCCTGATAGGATGATCCTAGAATTACTGTGTACTACCTGTGTGACCTTAAAAAGTTAACTATAGGAAGAAAGGTCACAATATGCCATATGTTACCATCCCCAAAGAAAAACAAGCAAGCAAAATAACCCAATCCACACATTTTATCCATACATTTATGAGCATTATTATCCTATTTTTATAGATTGTTTTTGAGGCAGAGAAAGGCTAAGTAACTTGTCCAAAATAGTAAAGGAACTGGTATTCATACTAGGTTTATCCAACCTGAGAACCAGGGCTTTTGACCAAGTGCTTCTTCCATCTTATAAAAATGTATTTATGTGAAATATATTTTGTTAACTTAAATCATGGACTGCTTATCACAACATTCATATATTTTTCTTATCTATGGTGTTATGTTAGACTACAAGCTCCTTAAAGGCTTAGACATAATATAATTAATTAGGAATCGGCAAAGCACTGGTCACATAAAATTTGCAGTTGAAATAATATACAGTATTTTAAAACATTTTATGGGGAAATTATTTGGAGGATTTTCTGTCCCTTCAAATGTTTACTGACAAATACATAACGGATTTATACTCTTCCAGAATAACTTGTTCACTAAAAAGAAAAGTCTTAGATAATTCTCTAATTCATATTTTCTCCATATATTAGAAATTGCATAATTTAGTATGACATTAAAGAGTAGCCCCTGCAGGAGAAAGGTATTCCCAAAGTTATTCTTAAATTCAGAGACTCTTTTTCAATTTAATACATAGAAAAGTGTGTGTGTGTGTGTGTGTGTGTGTGTGTGTATATATATATATATATATATATATATATATATATAATGTTAGTTTTATTATGAAATTATGTGCTGACTTTTTCAAGTAATATACATTAATATACTGCATTTAGTTATCCTGAGACAACACTGAATAAATTATTTCTGAAGATGGGATTTTATTTTGGTTTTTTAAAATCTCTTCATCATCTCCCATATTACCATTCAAATGAGATAGTGTTTGTAAAAATTCTTTATAAAGTAAAATCTATATTAATGTTAAGATGGTTGGGTTTTTTTTTTTTTTTTTGCTTAAATGCTCATTTTTCTAATAAAGATTATCAAAGGGCATATCTATACATTTTCTCACTGGTTTCTAATCAACAAAATGTTATAAATCATGTATAGATTTATATTATTAAAAGAAATTTAAGATCATTCCTAGAATTTTTTTATAATTAGAGTACATATGATGTTGATTTGAAGTTTCTGTTTTTTATGAAAGAAATGCACTCTCCCACCCCAACTCCCCATAAAACCAAACAGATAGGCTTTCCTGGCACTAGTATATTTAGGAATCCTCTTGATAAAGTTAAGTTTTTGGGCTCAGACATAGTTTGTGGTAATCATGATATTTCTTTATTTTCACATGGGAGCAACCATAGCAGATCCCCAAATTTTGGTACTCATGGGCCATTCAGAGATTTTCTCCACATTGTAAAAATTATCCAGGTCATGAGGAACTATAGCGAAGTAAATAATTAGGGAGGAAGATTCCAAGTAGTAAATTTTTACAGATACTGATTTTCTGTAGTGGGAATCTACAGACTCTTTTTTCTCAATATAATGTTTGTGGATTTGTTTCTGTTCATTTGTGAAGACCTGATTTATGTGTGAAGCATCATTGAATACCTTCAAAAGAAAGATTTATTCTCAGTCTGAGGAAATTATGTGGAAAACAGTTTTTGAAAAGGAGTTCATACATTTACTTGAAAAGTGTGGGGAAAAAAATCTTCCTTTGGCAAACAATTTCCATGGATTGAACCATTTTTATGATACTCAAGACTCCTAAATGATGCCAAGACTTTTTAAAACTTTGTCACTGTGCCGGGCACAGTGATGCCCGCATGTAATCCCAGTAGTTCGGGAGGCTGAGGCAGGAGGATTGCAAGTTCAAAGCTAGCCTCAGCAAAACAGCAAAGTGCTAAGCAACTCAGTAAAACTGGGCTGGTTGACTGTCCCTGAGTTCAATCCCCAGTACCAAAAAAATAAATAAATAACATAAACATGTCACTGGGACTATATAACTCAGTGATAGAGGTTTAATTCCTATACTGCAAATAAAAAAGAAAAAAAGTGTTGGCTATTTGCCATAAAGAAAAGTTTTCCCCATGCTATCTCTGGATCAGTTTCACTTTGCTACAATTTTTCTAATTTTAGGAGCAATTTGTTCTTGACACCTTGAACTTCTTTTGTCTTAAAATTTGACATTGTCTTAGGAAACTTTTAAAATAGATAAATATTTGTTCCCCAGAACCAAGGCCAGGGGACAAAGGAGCTAGATAGCAGAACTACCTGTTGGCACTTAGCAGTTTTTAAATATCAAGGTCATGTTAAATCATATCATCTTTTTGTGTGCCAATTTTAATCAACTATAATATTAGAAAAATTTTTAACCACTATATGGATCCTTCTATATTTGTCTGCATTATAAATTATTACCATATAAACTTAGATTAAAATTCAAATCTGTTTAATTTGCCAAAGCTTTAGAATGCAAATATAAAGCTCAGTACAATAGCACATACCTATAATCTCAGCTATTTAGGAGGTTAAGGGAGAAAGATCTCAATTTCTAGCCCATCCTGGGCAAGTTAATGAGACCTTGTATCAAAACCAAAATAAAAAGGGCTGTAGCTGTAGCTAAGTGGCATTGCACTGCTTTTGATTGCCTCCCCGCAAGTACTGGAGGAAAATGCAAATATAATTTTTTTTAAATTATAATGAGTAATTTCATTAGTGTATTAAAACTTGCCCACTTACCTATTTGCATCGTAGGATAATGGTGGAAGAAAGAAGTTAAAATCTATTTTACTTCCCCTTTAAGAGTTTTAAATTTTGAGGGAAGGGCAAATATAGTAGCTGCCAGAATAGTTAGAACCCTACCATTTTCTCAGATAAGTTGTGGAAAAATTACTATATAGAATCACAACTGACCTAAGTACAAAGAAACCTCATTTTACCACTGAATGTTTTGCTCTTTAAGATCAGAAATTGGATTAGTTTTTAATAGTGGGAGTTAATCACTAAATTGCATGTAGCAAGCCATGTCATTTTGTTAGTAAATGATTTTTTTCTTTTTTAAAACAACTAAATTTAGGCTGTTTTCACACTATCAGCCCTGCTGAGGTTGATGAAATCAAGGAGGAAAACAAGGTGCCCAGCCTCTTTAATATTTGTCGTGTTCTAGAATAAAAATAATACAACTCTCAAGGGCTTGTAAAGGAACTTTATTTTTTTTAATTTATATTTATCAGTTTTATATTTATCAGTTGTTGCTTGCTATTTTTTTGAAAGATGGATTCATCTGAACCAACATCTACAATTTGAACTTCTTTTACCCATATGCTTAATAAAGTACATCATCTTAGAAGGAACAATGATCAGTAATTTGTGGAGTTTTCAGCTGCGTTCTTCTGTGTAAAAAGGTGGTTATCTTTTATCAAGTTGGCAAAAAAGATTTGGAAATACTTTATATTGAACAGTAAGGAAAGACAGTATTGAGATTGCTAACTAATATATATTGTATAACTAGTTGAAGAAATATAACATGACAAGATCCTATGTCTTGCCAGGGAATTTCTCAGAAATCAGTATAATGAGTTTAAAAAACTTATTTAAGGGAAGGGGGGAAGTAGGCCAGAGTTTGGCTATGTAACTCAGTAAGCACTTGCCTTGCGTTTTACAGAGTCCTGGGTTCAGTTCGTAGCACAGGTTCAGATGGTGGAGGGAGCTAAAATATTTGAACTCATAGATCCAAATAATTAATAAACATATGCAAATATGTCATACCATTGGTTATTCCTGTAGTGCAAATTTAAACCTCAGTGAACTCTACCACTGTACATCCACTGAATAGCTTAAGGAAGGAAGGAAGGGAGGGAGGGAGGGAGGGAAAGCTTAAAACCAGGTGTTGGTGAGGATGTGGAGCATCACATACAGTGCTAATGGCAGTTGAGCAAATACTTTGGGGAAAAAAATTGGCAGTGCTTACTAAGATTGAACATAGATGTCTACTAAGATCAAATGAATATTGAAAATTTGAAGATCCCAGAAATGTTGTTGTCATAATTTTGACTAAACCCTTTAGGTTACAGAGAAAAGGCAATAGTCTGTTCCAAGAACAATGATAAAATTACCCCAAACCAAGAAAGTTTAGAATGCCTTCTTGTGGAGAACGTTCCTGTTGTATACTAAATTTTTGTGTGGTCTTATTGTTAACAAAACACAATTACTGTCTAATCACCTGCCCCCAGCTAGATAATGTAGGTTATTTTCATCTTCTTATGTCTTTTATCTGTCATGGTTCCTGTTTATTCATAAATTTTGCTCTCTTATTCTATCTTTGGTTCTTGTTTCCTTAGTTTGTCATGACCTTTTCCCTATCTCTTAGTTCAGCTTCAACCCTTCCTGGATTTCTTGGAATTTCTCAAAGTTTAAAAAAAAAAAAAACTAATTTCTTTTTCATACCAGGTTATTATGCATTAGCCATCCAGTTATAGTTAATTGTGTAATTATCTGCATAAAGGAAAGAATAGGGTTGGCAGTTACACAAGTGTAATGTCCTAGAAATGTATTTTATAATTTAGTATAAATTTACTAGTTTTGCAGTAATCAGGAGGGAAGATTTCTAATAGCCATTACGACCGATAGGATTCTGCTTTTTTGTATTTTTTATGTGGAAAGTAATGGTGGATGGGATGATTTACACATTGACAGCAGAGGAAACTGTTTTTCTAACTTTACTTACTGAGTATATTGGACATTAGCTAGGAGAAAATGTTTATTTAAAAATCAAGAACTTAAAACTACTCTTCATAAAATAATTCTTTTTTAGCAAATAATTTTATTTTGTTTATATTGTCTTTATTGCCTGGCAGATATTCTTTGTTTGATATTGAAGTGTGAAAAATAACATTGGGGTAGGGACAGTAGGAATAGGTATTAAATGAATGTCCTACAGGTTAATGTTATTGTATTTGAAAATTAGTCTTGTTTTTCAATCACATAGAAATTCCATGTACTTAACAGATAAGATGAGGTCAGTGATAGGGATGCTTATATTAGTATTCACTTTTAACCCTTTGTCATTTTCAGTAATACCTCTCTGATCGGTTGATGATAGAAGGAATAATTAGATATTGCAAAGTGTTTTTTAATTTTCACAGAAGAAGCCTTCCAATGGTGTTATTCCCATTTTACATGCAAATGAAATTTAATGGATTATGGGAACATTGATCAGTGAGTAGTAACATTGTAATATCCTCCTTTTTTTTAATGGTTGCATAGTTGAAAACTAAATCATTAGGGCCGGGGTTGTGGCTCAGTGGTAGAGCGCTTCCCTAGCATTCATGAGGCACTAGGTTCAATCCCCGGCACCACATAAAAATAAAACAAAATAAAGGTATTGTGTCCATCTACAACTAAAAAAAAAAAAAAAAATACTTAAACAAAAACTAAATCATTAGTCAACCTTATTTAAAAAAGAAAAAAAACTTACCTGTACAGTTAGGTCAGACAATTTTTAAAATTTTTTTATTTGCTTTTTTTAGTTATACTTGACAGTAGAATGTATTTTGACATATATACATGGAGTATAAAATCCCATTTTTGTGGTTGTACATGATATATAGAGTTTACACTGTTGTGCATTTATATATGAACTAGGCAAGTATGTCAAATTCATTCTACTGTCTTTCCCATTTCCATCTCTCCTTCCTTTTCCACACTTTGCCCTGTCCAATCTTGTGAATACACCATCCCCTTTTAACTTCTTTCTTCAGGGTTCTGTAGTTTTCATTGTAGAGGTCTTTCACCTCTTTTGTTAGATTGAGTCCCAAATATTTTATTTATTTTTGAGGTTATTGTGAATAGGGTAGTTTTCCTAATTTCTCTTTAGGTGGATTCATCACTGACGAATAGGAATGCAATTGATTTATGGGTGTTAATTGTATATCCTACTACTTTGCTGAATTCATTTATGAGTTCTAGAAGTTTTCTAGTGGAGTTTTTTGGGTCTTCTAAGTATAGAATCATGTTGTCAGCAAAAAGGGATAGTTTGAGTTCTTCTTTTCTTATTTTTATCCCCTTAATTTTGTTGTTGTTGTTGTTGTTTCTGTCTAATTGCTCTGACTAGAGTTTCTAGGACCATGTTGAATAGAAGTGGTGAAAGAGGGCATCTCTTTCTTGTTCCAGTTTTTAGAGGGAATGCTTTCAATTTTCTCCATTTAGAATAATGTTGGCCTCAGGTTTAGTATATATAGCTTTTACAATGTTGAGGTATGTTCCTTCTATCCCTAGTTTTTTTAGTGTTTTTGAGCATGAATGGATGCTGTATTTTGTCAAATGCTTTTTCTGCATCTGTTGAGATAATGGTGTGATTCTTGTCTTTAAGTCTATTGATGGTGATGAATTATGTTTATTAATTTCCATGTGTTGAACCAAACTTGTATCCCTGGGATGAATCCCACTTGATCATGATGCACTATCTCTTTAATATGTTTTGTATACAATTTGCCAGTATTTTATTAAGAATTTTTGCATCTATTATGCAAATGATGTTGGTTTGAAATTTTCTGTCCTTGATGTGTCTTGTCTGGTTTTGGAATCAGGATGATACTAGCTTCATAGGATGAGTTTGGAAGGGTTCCCTCCTTTCTACTTCATGGAATAATTTGAGGAATATTGATGTTAGTTATTCTTTAAAGGTCTGGTGTAACTTGGCTGAGAATCCGTCTGGCCTTTTTTTTCTTGGTAGGCTTTTGATGGCCTCTTCAATTTCATTGCTTGAATTTATAGATCAGACAATTCTTATCAAATATTTTAAAATCATTCTTAACAATAGTTTTCTTATGTACATTTTATTGGCTTCTCCCACCCTTGGGTGCTTTTTTTGTTTGGTTTTGATTTTTTTTTTTTTTTTTTTTTTTTTGTGTGTGGGGGATGTACTGGGAATTAAACCCAGGGGCACTTAACCACTGAGCCACATCCCCCTTTTTAATTTTTTTTCCAAACAGGGTCTCACTGAGTTGCTTAGGGTCTTCCTAAATCACTGGGGCTGGCTTTGAACTCATGAGCCTCCTGCCTCAGCTCCAGAGCCACTGGGATTACAGGCATGCTACTACACATGACCTCCCTTGTTTTTTTTAAACTAATAGTTTTCATTAAAAGGGGAAAAATACAAAAACTACCCTCAGTCTCATAACCCAACAGTTACTCTTTATTTTGCTATATTTTCTTACTCTGTGTACATTTCCCCCAAAAAAACATTATAGGTGGAGAAAAGATTTAGAGAAGCTGGCACGGGAAAAAGAATCAGAAGTCTATCTCTCTACCTGGGAAAGTGGCAGAATCTATCTGATGTAACTATTTTGTAGATTTGGAGGCTATTGAAGGCTTGTAACTTCAGGAAAATGGTAGCACTTAAATGGTAAATTGCTGATGATTTTGGTTAATTTCAGCTCCATCCCCATGGCAAGCAGATGACCATGTTCCTTGAGCAAACTGTACTGCAGCTTGTGGGAGCCAGGGTGGGCACAAAGAACCCTGTCTTCAAATTTCTGGATCTGTGCTCCAAACTCTGCTGCTCTTACAATCACAGAGTCCTAGACAAAGACTTGAGCAACCATTGTTGTTTTGCCTCCTTCCCCCTCATTATGCCAAGATCCTTTCCTTCCAGCCAAAGTGATTTTCAGGGTATTTAAAAGGCCAGTATATTCTTTTTCCTTCATTTTTATTTTTTTTTTTCCCATTTTGAGGACCAACATTTAAGATATTTTTTTAAAAAACTGGGAGAAATTAGAAAGTGACTGCATGTATAGGGAAAGGCACAAGTTCAGAAAAGACCTAAGAATACCTTACCTTTACACCTTGGGCTGATTTTTGGCACAGAAACCTCCTATAACAATAAAACACACAAATACAGTTATAAAAACAGTAAACCCTGGGGAAAGGGGAGAATCCAGTTTCCAGACTTGCCACACTATTAGATTTAAGGGTTCCCAGTTTTCAAAAACAACAAGAACAAAAAAAAAAAAAAGCAAACCAAAAAACATAGTTTATACAAAGAAACAGGAAAGTTTGACCCTTTCAAAGAAAAAAAATGTAATCAATAGAAACTGCCCCTAAAAAAGATCTGATGGCTAATCAACTACCATAATGATGTTCAAAATAATTAAAAAAGGAGAATCTGAAGAAAACGGAAATATCAAGTAAGAGAAAACCTAGGGCTAGGGTTATGGATCAGTGGTAGAGTGCTTGCCTAGCATGTAGCACTGGGTTCAATCCCTGGAACCATAGAAATATAAACAAATACAATAAAGGTATTGTGTCCATCTATAATAAAAAAAATTTTGAGAGAGAAAACCTAAAAAGAAAGAAGAAAGAAATTCTAGAGCAGAAAATTACAATAACTGAAATGAAAAATTCACTAAAGGAATTCAAAGGCAGATTTGAGCAAATGGAATCAGTGAAGTTGAATATATGACAATGGAAATTTTTCTGAGTAACAGAATGAAAAGAGGTTGAAGAAAAGGGAACAGACTGGTAAACCAATGGTATAGAATAGTGGACATAGAGACTAACCCACAAAATTACAATTATCTTATATTAGACAAAGGTACCAAAAACATGCATTGGAGAAAAGATAGCCTCTTCAATAAATGGTGCTGGAAAAACTGGAAATCCATATGCAACAAAATGAAATTAAACCCATCTCTCACCATGCACAAAACTCAACTCAAAATGGATCAAGGACTTAGGAATAAAACCAAAGACCCTGCATCTAATAGAAGAAAAAGTAGGCCCTAATCTCCGTCATGTGGGATTAGGCCCCAATTTTCTTAATAAGACTCCTTTGGCGCAAGAATTAAAATCAAGAATCAATAAATGGGATGGATTCAAACTAAAAAGTTTCTTCTCAGCAAAAGAAACAATCTGTGAGGTGAATAGAGAACCTACATCTTGGGAGCAGATCTTTACACCTCACACATCAGATACAGCACTAATCTTAGGGTATATAAAGAACTCAAAAAGTTAAACACCAAAAAAACAAATAACCTAGTCAATAAATGGGCCAAGGACCTGAACAGACACTTCTCAAAAGATGGTACACAATCAATCAACAAATATATGAAAAAATGTTCATTATCGCTAGCAATTAGAAAAATGCAAATCAAAACCACTCTAAGATTTCATTTCATTCCAGTCAGTATGGCAGCTATTATGAAGACGAATAACAAGTGTTGGTGAGGATGTAGGGGAAGAGGTACACTCATACACTGCTGGTGGGACTGCAAATTGGTGCAGCCAATATGGAAATCACTATGGAGATTTCTTGGAAATCTGGGAATGGAACCACCATTTGACCCAGCTATTCCTCTCCTCGGTCTATACCCAAAGAACTTAAAAACAGCATACTAGAGGGACACAGCCACATCAATGTTTATAGCAGCACAATTCACCCTAGCTAAACTATGGAACCAACCTAGATGCCCTTCAATAGATAAATGGATTTAAAAAAAAATGTGGTGTGTGTGTGTGTGTGTGTGTGTGTGTGTGTGTGTGTATATATATATATATATATATATATATATATATATATATATACACATACATACATACATACATACATACAAACAATGGAGTATTACTGAGCAATAAAAGAATAAAATCATGGCATTTGCAGGCAAATGTTGGAGTTTAGTTCACCAATCCCAAAAAACCAAGTGCCAAAGGTTTTCTTTGACGTAAGGAGACTGATTCATAGAGGGGTAAGGAGAGGGAGCATGGGAGGAATAAACCAACTAGGGCAGAGGGGTTGAAGGGGAAGGGAGGGGGCATGGGGTTAGAAATGATGGTGGAATGTGATGATCATTATTATCCAAAGAATATGTATGAAGACACAAATTGATGTGAATATACTTTGTATACAACCAGAGATTTGAAAAATCGTGCTCTATATGTGTAATAAGAATTGTAAAGCATTTTGCTGTCATATATAAATAAAAAATAAAAAAAGAAAGAAAGAAAAGGAAACAGACCTGTGGGAGCTCTGGGACACCTTTAAGCAGACCAGCATACACATTGTGTGAGTTCTGGAAGCCGAAGAGAAGGATAGAGGGGCAAAAATGAATATTTAAAGGAATAATGGCTGAAACTCCCCAAATTTGATGAAAGACACAAATGCCAATATCTAAAAAGTTCAGTGGACTCCAGATAATTTAAACCCAGAGATATAAACTAAGACATATTTTGTGTGTGCATGTGTATTTTGTGCGTGTTGCTGGAGCTTCAGCCCAGGGCCTTGTACATGCAAGGCAAGCACTCTACCAACTGAGCCTCTACCCTAAGACATAATCAAATTTTCAAAAGTCAAAGAATCCTGAAAGTAACTGGAAAGAAGCAACTCATCACATACAAGTGATCCTCACTAAGATCTTCAGAAGATTTCTCATCAGAAACTATGGAGGCTGGTGTATTCTAAGTGCTAAAAGGAAAAGGCTGTCAACGAGAATCCTGTATTTGGCAAAACTGTTCTTTGAAATTGAGATGTTTGCAAATAAATAAAAGCAGGAATTGTTTACCAGTTGACCTGCACTGAAAGAAATGCCTATGAGAGTCCTGCAAGGTAAAATGTAAACTAACGAGATGGTAACCAAAAGTCACATGAAGAAATAAAGATCTCAGTAAAGGTAAGTCAGTATGTGGGCAGTTATGCAAATTAATAGCATTGAAACAATAGTTTGTAATTCTACTTTTTGTTTTCTATATGATTTAAAAGACCATTATATTTTTTCCAAAAACAAATAATAATCTAAAAGCTGGTAGTATTATAACTAGTTCGTAAATCCATGTTTTGTTTTCAGTGTAAAAAACTAATGCATATTTAAAAGACTTATTAGTTAATGCTTTGAGGCACAATTATATCTAATATACATACACTGAATAGCTTGCAAATTCTTCTCAAGTATACATGAGACACTCCCTAGAGTAGATCATGTGTTAGAGTACAAATTAATCTCAATAGATTAAGTTGTCATACAAAGTATCTTTTTTGACCACAACTGAAACCAATAACTTGAAGTAAAACTGGAAACTTCACAGTTTAATGTGGAAATTAAACACATTTTTAAATAATCAATGGATCAAAGAATAAATCTCTAAGGAAATTAGGAAATGCTTAGAAACAACTGAAAGTGAAAGTAAGACTGAGATGTTGCACAAAATTAGTGCCCAGTGGCAAATTTATAGGCATAAATGCTTGAAAACCAAAATTTCAAATCAACATCCTAACTTTACAATTTGAGGAAACACAACCTAAACCCAAATCTAGCAGAAGATCAGTAAAATAGAGAATAGAAAATAGAAAAAATTATTGAAAACAAAAGTTAGTTCTTTGAAAAGATACAAAATTGACAAACGTTTAGCTAGAAGAAATAAGAAGAAATGGAGAACACTAAAATTATCAACAGGAGAAATGTCAGTGAGGACATTATATTGCTACTGATTAAATGAAAATAAGAAGGTTTAGGGCTGGAGATGTGGATCAAGCAGTAGCACGCTCGCGTAGCATGCCTGCAGCCTGGGTTCGATCCTCAGCACCACACACAAATAAAGATGTTGTGTCCGCCGAAAACTAAAATATTAAAAATTCATTCATTCATATTCTCTCTCTCTCTCTCTCTCTCTCTCTCTCCCCCTCCCCCCCACCCTCCCTCTCTCTCTTAAAAAAAAAAAAAAGAAAAAGAAGAGTAATGTAAAAAATTAACAAATTAGATAAAGTAGATGCAGTGGAAAATTCATAGAAATATAAGATTTATATTATAAATCTCAATCAATCAATCAATCAATCTGAACAGACTTATAAGTAGTAAGGAGATTGAATCAGTTAGTTAAAATCTCCCAACAAAGAAAATCCTTGAACCTGATGGCTTCATAGGCAAATTCTACCAAATATTTAAAATTAACACCAATCCTTCTCAAACTTTTTCCCAAAATTGAATTGGATAACACTTACTGTCTCACTCTATGAGATCAGCATTACTCTGATACCAAAGCCAAAAATACCACAAAAAACTGCAGATCAATATTTCTTAAGTACACGGTGATGTAAAAATTCTTCACTGAATACCAGCAAACCAAATTTAGCAGTGTATCAAAAGGATTATTCACCTGATCAAGTGGGACTTATTCCTGGAAAACAAGGATAGTTCATCATAAGAAAAATCAGTCAGTATGGTAATACACTATGTTAACAGAATGAGGAGAGGGGGAAATGCAGGATCATCCAATAGATGCAGAAAAGACATTTGACAAAATTCAGCATCCTTTTATGATGCAAACATTCAATAGTCTAGTAATAGAAGGAAACTTCCCTGACATTTGTGTGTGTATGAGAGAGAAATAGAGAAACCTATGATGAGCATTATACTCAGTGGTGAAAGATTGATTAGACATTTTCCAAGTTTAAGGTACCACTTTTCACCAGTTCCATTTTATCATAATACTGGCAGTTCTGGCCAGAAAATTAGGTAAGACAATAAATATGAAAGATATCTATATTGGAAATTTTAAAAGAGTAAAATTATCTGTGTTTATAAATATTTTATAAATAGAAAACTATGAAGTCCTACACACACACATACACACACACCTACACACCTGTTAGAATTAACAAGTAAATCTCGCAAAATTGCAGGATACAAAGTCAGTTCAATTTAAAATAGCATAAAAAATTATTATAATATTGTTAATGTCCAGGCTGTTCAAAGTGATCTGCATGTTCAATGCATTGCCAGTCAAATTTCTAATGACTTTTTTGCAGAAACAGAAAACCCTATTGTAAAATTCATGTGTAATCTGAACCTCAAATAGCCAAAATGTCTTGAAAAAGATCAATGGTTGAAGACTTAAACTTCTGGTTTTCAAACTTACTACAAAGTCACAGTAACCAAAACAGTTTGACTGTAATAGATACATATGTGGACCAGGGTAGTGAAATAAGAGAGCCCAGAAATAAAATCTACAGTGTATAATCAAATTATTTGGGTCAAGGATTCCAAGACCATTTAACAGGAAAAAGGATAGACTTGTCAACAAATAGTGCTAGGAAAACTGGATGTGCACATTCAAAAGAGTGAAGTTGGACCTTGCTTCACACTATATACAAAAATTAACTCAAAACGAATCAAAGATCTAAAGACCTAAAACAATACACCCTTCGAAGAAAACAGGTCAAAAGTATTACATCATTGGGTTTGGCAGTCATTTATTGGATATGACACCAGAGTCTAAGGCAACAAAAGAAAAAAATAGACAAACTGGATTACATGAAAAAAAATTCTACAACAAAAACAAAAAGGAAAACCTCAGAATGGGAGAAAATATTTGCAAATCATCTATTTGATAAGAAATTAATGTCCATATCCTATTTTAGAAGTTCTAAAGCTAAAGCATTAAAAAAATTTAAAAATGAAACAGACTTACATAGTCATTTCTTCAAAGAAGATAAATAAGTGGCCAATAAGCACACACAGACAACTCAACATCACTACTCATTAAGGAATTGCAAATTAAAACTCCACTGAGGTACTATCTCACACCCATTTGGCAGCTATCCAAAAAAGAAAAGTAGTGTTGACAAACATCTGGAAGAACTGGAACCTTACGTGCTGTAGGTAGAAATGTAAAATAATAAAGCCAATGTTAAAAAAACAGTGTGACAGTTCCTCAAAAAATTACAAGAGAATTACCAGCACTTAATTTTCTGGATATAAAGCCAATAGAATCAGAAGATCTTGAAGATATGTTTGTACACCCATGTTCATAAGAGCATTTTTCACAATAGTTAAAACATAGAAACAACCCAAGTATACGTCAGTGCATGAATTAAATAAGCAAAATGTGGTATATCCAAATAATGGAATATTAGCCTTAAAAAGGAAGGGAATTTTGCAATATGTTAACAATGTAAATGAAGCTTGACATGCTAAGTGAAATAAACCAGTCACAAAACTACAAATAACTGTATGATTCTTCTTATTTAATTAATTCATAGAGATAGAAAGTAGAATAGTGTTTGCCAAGGACTGGGAGAAGGGAGAAATGAATAGTTGTTTAATGGATGTAGTTTCAGTTTTGCATGATGAGAAAGTTCTGTAGATCAGTTGCACAACATTGTGGACATACATAAAACTACCAAACTCTGTGCTTAGAAATGGTTAAGATAGTTTAATGGTTAAGATAGTTCCAGTATTTTAGAACAAGTAATGTCTTCTTACAACTACATGCTAGAACAAAAGACCATTATAGCAACACTGATGCAACATATTTTAAATATTGTATAGTAAATAATATAAAGGCTGATAATTTAGTTGTATTTCTGCCTCTAACAAGACCTTCCTTATAAGTAATGTATGCACTTGATTCCAGGAGAAATTGGGAGCTGAACAGGATTTAAAATAAGAAATGAAAGAATTAAATGTCTATTTTTAAAGAACTACTCTGCACTAGGAAATCTAAAACAAGTTGAAACCTGGTGGATTAATCCAAAGAGATACTCAGTGACCCAAAGTGGGAAATATTAATGGGAAGAGTGAAAAAAGGATTTGAGAGAATTAGAAGCACACAGTCTAGCTATGGAGGCAGCATAACTTAATGGTTAATGTCATTGGCATTTAAATCTGGAATTGAATTCCAGTTTCCTTATTTCATAGTTGTGTGATTCAGAAGATATTACACAAAACCACCTATAAAATGAGTATAACAGTATATTCCTATCTCACATAAGCTATTAAAATAGAATTAAGTGAGATAATGCTCTTAAAGCATTTAGTATCATGTCTGGTGCAAAGTGATTATTAGCTTTTACTCTTGTTTATGTTTTTATAGTTTCCAGAGTAGTGTTCAGGAATTAATATATAAAATATCCATTTTAAATTACTCAAGTATTTTATTAGCTTTTCTCTGAAAGCGAAACAAACAAAAAAATCTCCCTTTTAGTATTTGTTTTTAAAGCTAGAGTGGGGATATGTTTACTACACTTCTTTTAAATGACCTTGTTTTTATTTATCTAGTTGTTTATCACAATTCATTTTAATGTCACTAAGAGAATAAGACCTCTAGACTCCCTTTAAGGCAGATTTTTAAAAAAGATGAGTTAGGCAAAGTGACTTATACCTGTAATTCCAGTTACCCAGGAAGCTGAGGCAAGACTATCACAAGTTTGAGGCCAGCCTCTGCAGCTTAACAAGACACCATCTCAAAAAAATTAAAAAAGGGATGTAGCTAGTGGTAGAGTGCTCCTGGTTTCCTGGGTTTAACCCCAAGTACTGGGAGGAAAATAAAAAAGAATTTCAGAGTATCAAAGCAGGTTTACCTTTTGTGCTATAGATTGGGTTGTTTTATATATTATATATTATATATATATATCGTATATATAATATATATATAATGTTTTTGGTTGTAGTTGGACACAATACCTTTATTTTATTTATTTATTTATTTTATGTGGTGCTGAGGATCAAACCCAGGGCCTTGCACATGCTAAGTGAGCACTCTACCACTGAGCCACAATCCCAGCCCTAGATTGGGTTCTTAAACAGCTTTTGGTAAATATCGTGGACTTAAGAGCTCTCTGATAAGCCTACTTTAATTCTCCAACCCTGTAGATATAGAAATAAATATATTATAGAATCAAAAGTCCTAAATTACAAGTGCAAGAAAGAAAGGTTTGAAATCATGGAGAAGGAGGGCAGCTGCTATGACTCCTCTACTTCTTTAGTACCATATTGTGTTTGGGCATTTGTAGTTCTTTTTTTCTGGGCATTTGTAGTTCAAATTAGTTTTTACACATTTCTGCTATCTTATTATATTTCATTACTTCGTATGATGTAACTTATAAATACTTTTAAATGTTCTTAAAGCTATACAGAATAAAGGTTTACACAAAGGAATTAGTCCAAAGGTTACTATTTTTTTTTTATGGTGATATTCAATAATGTTTACCTTTAGTGTACTTTGGGCGGGATGGGGGGAAAGAGGAACTATGTCACTAATAACTCAGTAATTTCTGACACCATGAGGAAGTTACTTAATTTCTTTCTCAATTTCCTTGCTTTGCTTCTTGCTAGAGATTGTTACTAGGAAAAAATAAATATTTCAAAAGGTGCTATTTTAAAAAATTAAAAAGCCAACCTTTTTGCTGTGTCTTATACAACTTCTTTTAGGGTGTACATGGACTGATGAACAGACTGTGCAAAATGGTAATATTTATCTTCCATATGATTAAATATGATTAATTGTGACTCAAAGGAGTGTTTTCAAATTAGTTTTTACACATTTCTGCTATCTTATTATATTCATTACTTTGTATGATGTAACTTATAAATACTTTTAAATGTTCTTAAAACGTAAAGGTATACAGAATAAAGGTTTACACAAGGAATTAATCCAAAGGTTACTATTGTACATTGACCAGTAGTAACCTTTGTATCTGTTTTCCAAGCAAACATTTGAAAAATGCTACTGACTCCCTCTACTGGCCAAAAGATCCCTTCTCTTTTTTCTTTTTAAATGAAGTGTTTTAATATAACAAAGGTATAGTCTCATTGTGGCATTTAGAAGTAAACCTTGTTCTGTGTGAGATTCTTTCAGTAAATTTTCATTGAACCAAAATGGCATTTTAGGTTTATGCAAAATGTGTTCAGGAACACTACTTACAAACACTAGCAAATTTGAGAAAGAATTTTTTTTTGTAAAACAATTTGTATGAGGGATCTTAAGGCAGATTTATTTGAAAGGGAAAAACATTCTTGTGGTAACTATTGTTGAATTCCAGATTATTAATTTTGGGTAGAATTTAATAGTTTTCAAAATATTTTCTCAGTGATTAGAAGTTGTGAATGAGAGCAACTTCTTGTGGATCAGTGAGTGGGATTTAAAAAAAAAAAAAAAAAAAAAAGCATGCTTTTAAAATATTGCTCCTAAAATTGTACCAATGAGATTTTGAAAGTATATTAATTACAATTTTTTTTAGTTGTCAATGGATTTTTATTTTACTTATTTATATGTGGTGCTGAGAATCGAACCCAGTGCCTCAAACATGCGAGGCAAGTGCTCTTCCACTGAGCCACAACCCCAGCCCAAAGTATGTTACAATTTTTAAGAACATTTAGCAATGTCAGTTGTGACCATAAAGTAATTTCTTCCCATTTTCATTTATTCTTCCCTCACTCCATTCTGCACTCAAAAAAACAAATTCAAATTAGTGTTGTTTCTTTCAAGGTCAGCATCTTGGGAAGCCAAAATAGATGTGTCAAGCATTACTGCTTTTCAAAATAGTTCACTAACTTTTCTTTTGAATTTATTTTTGCCCCCATGTCAAAGTTGTTGTTGTTGTTGTTTAACATATCTTTGATGATAAATTTGATTTTTGAGAGAAATCCAAAACAAATTTAGAACTGGGTCATATATAAGAAGGTCAGTCAATTTAATGTATTTCTTTAATATAATGAGACTATTTTTCTGTGACTCACTTTTATTATAAACTAAAATTATATTAAAAAGCAATGAATCTTCATTATTTATACTGAACAACAATAGAGTTGGGATTCATGAGTGATATGTATTTTCTTTTTCTTTGGAATGATTCCTACAATTTATCATGAAGTTTACTTAAATGAAATTGGTTAGAGATAGTTATAGTGAACTATTCACAATATAAACATTTATTATCTATTACTTAACATGTGTTGCAGCGGTATTGCTATAAACGGACTTTTGTTTTATCATGTTTTTCTTGTAAGTTGTTACCTATTTTGAAATAGTCTAAATAGATAAATAGAAATAGAGAAAAATAGAAGAAGTTTTAAGGCAAAAGAAAAAAAGTTAATAAAGCTTCAATGTTCATATTACTGTAGAACTTTAAAAAAATCAACAGGTGCATGCCTATTAAATCCCAGCAGCTTAGGAGCCTGAGGCAGGAGATTTTGAGTTCAAAGTCAGCCTCAGGAAATAGTGAGGTGCTAATAAGCAACTCAGTGAGACCCTGTCTTTAAATAAATACAAAAATAGGGCTGGGGATGTGGCTCAGTGGTCGAGTGCCCCCAGAGTTCAATCTCCAGTACTAAAAAAAAAAAAAAAAAAAGTTTTTACCTGTTCTAAAGACTCATTTATATGAATAAGTAAATGAAGATGGTAGGTTTGGATTTAAATTTCAAATTGTTGGATTTTAAGTATTTTTCAGTAGAATGTCCAGAGTTGTATTTAGATAGGTAATTCAGTTTAATTCTATTTAGAAATGAGTCACACATAGGTATCTGAGATACTTAAGTAGTTTCCTAAATTCTGTATATTTGTCATCTGTTACTAAGATTCTTCCTATTTCTAATTGCAGTCCTCTAAGTTTAAATGTAGCAGGAAAACTTTACCAAACCTAAAGACAAAATGTAGCAATGCTATACTTACCAAGTTAGCATTATTGTGAAAGGAGAGAGGACAAAATAACCAGAGCCATTTAAGGTGAAAGACCTAGCATGACATGTTGGCTCTAGGACTTTCAGAGTCTCATTATTTGATATGAAGTCATTTTTTTGTGTGTGAACAGTACAATTGCTGTAATTAGAATTCCCTTTGGTACAATTCTATGATATTGAAATATGCTTACTTTTTTCTTTATCAATCTTATTGGAATATAATTTACATTCTTAAAATGTACCTATTTTAACTGTACAGTTTGAGTTTTAACAAATATACTCTATACCCCTACAATTTTCTTGGTACCACTTTATAATCAGTGCTTTCAATGCACCTGGTTTGCTCTGTTTTATCATACATTAGCTTTACCTTTTAAAATCAATTTTCATGAAGTATAATTTACATACAACTAAGTTCATGCTTTGTCCTTTTTAATTTGTTATACATGACAGTAGAATGCATTTTGACACATCATACATAAATGAAGTATAACTTCTCAGATTTGGTTGTGTAATCATATATACACATAGGGTAATAATGTCCAATTCATTCTACTAGTCTTCCTACCCCTATGCCCCCTCCCCTCCCCTCCCTTCACTCTCCTCTGTCTCACCAAAGAACCTCTATTCTTCCCCAGCACTCCCACTTATTGTGAATTCATGCCTTGTCCTTCTATTAATAGTTTTCTAGCCACCAAAATAACTTATTTTACTTTATCCCTAAGGTACTGCTTTGCATTAAGATGTGGAGTAGTAGCTAGATATAGTGATGCGTGCGCATCCAGCTTTAATCCCAACTACTCAAGAAACCAAGGCAGGAAGATTGCAAGTTCACAGCTAGCCTGGGCAACTTAATGAGACCCTTTCTCAAAATAAAAAAACAAAAGGGCTGGAGACAAGCTCAGTGGTAAAAGCTCCTGGGTTCAACCTCCAGTATGCAGCAGGTAGGGGGCATGTGGAATGATGTAAATCTTAAAGAGGTTTGATTCCATCTAATCTTACATAATTAGAGATACCTTTTGTAGATAGAATTGGTTATAAACAAGCATCATCAAAGTGTCACAGTTCTACTTTGGTGCCTGGTGTGTGCTAAAAGTTGAATTTTAAGAGGCTGTTCATTTTCATAGGGATAAATTTCTAGTGTCTTTGCCTAATGATAGCCATTTCTTTTTCATGAGCTGTATTGCTCTTTTCATTATGAATGCCTCCTCTTCCTTTGCACATCCTCTGCTTTTTTCTCTTTTTCTTCCCCTCCCTGTTCTTTTTCTTCTTCATCAGAGCCTTCTTATTGATGCTAGCGGGTAGCAGCAACTTTACTCAAGCTTTGAGACTGTGTCACTATTGTATCTTCAGGGTCTCATTCCTCTTTTCAGTTTCTTGCCATTGTTGCTACTACTTCTAATCTCTGTTCTTTTCCCATTGGTCTTTGCTTTTCTTTTTCATTTTCTTTCTTACATTTAAATGAACTTATGAAGTGTATGATTCTAGTTCTTAATAACTTTGAGGCACTTAATGGTGGCAGGAACCAAACTTTATGATGACCATGGCTACTAGGGTTCTGAGGTAACAGAAAAAGGCAGACTATTTAAAGAACTCTGTTGGGTATGGTGGCACATGTCTATAATTCCAGCATCTCAGAAGGCTGAGATAGAAGGATTACAAGTTCAAGACCAGCCTCAGCAGTTTAGCAAAGCCCTAAGCAACTTAGTGGGACCCTGTCTCAAAATAAAAAGCAAAAAGGCTAAGGATGTAGTTCAGTGGTAAAATATACCTGTTTAAATCTTTGGTATAACCCCCACACACACACAAAAAAAGAACTCTGGGACATTTTATTTATCTCATAATAGCCTGGTAGGGAAGTTTGGGGCATTTATCTTATCTATAATTTTTCTCTGACATCCTGTGCTTTATATGTTTTCCACAGAAAACACATTGTATATAATTTTAATGTTTTATAATCTTAATTTTGAGAATGAAGTAAGCTTAAAACAGTTTCTAGCCGGGCATGGTGGCGTGCGCCAGTAATCCCAGTGGCTTGGGAGGCTGAGGCAGGAGGATCATGATTTCAAAGCCAACCTTAGCAAAAGTGAGGTGCTAAAAACTCAATGAGATCCTGTCTCTAAATAAAATACAAAAAAGGGCCAGGGATGTGGCTCAGCAGTCAAGTGCCCGAGTTCAATTCCTGGTACCAAAATACCAGTTTCTAATTATTGCTGTAAGTTTGGTACCAAAAGTAATTAGATGTTATTTTACCTCTTAACTTTAGTGACTGTGACTAAAATTTTATACAATGTAGTCTTTTTCTTCCTTCATTTTTCTGTACTGATCTCTATTATTAAAAATTTTGAATGTTTGAGAAACATAGGGATTTTTTTCCCGTTCAAATGAAGGAAAACTTGTTAAATATAAATGCCTACTTAAAATCTTTTTTTTGGTGTGGGGGGGTACCACCAGGGATTGAACTCAGGGGCATTCGACTACTGAGCCATATCCCCAGCCCTATTTTGTATTTTATTTAGAAATAGGGTCTCACTGAGTTGCTCAGCGCCTCATCATTGCTGAGGCAGGCTTTGAACTCCTGCCTCAGCCTCCTGAGCCACTGGGATTACATATATGTGCCACCACACCTGGCCCTATTTAAATTAACAAACATGATATTCTGTTAAATGATGTAATACAAATACCTTGATTTTTCCACAGGAGCATTTTTTTCTTTTGTGTACTGGGGATTGAAGCCAGCAGCGTTCTACCACTGAGCTACCACCCTTTTTCTTCTTCTTTTTCTTTTTGAGATGGGGTTTTGCTAAGTTATCCAGACTGACCTCCAACTTGCAATCCTCCTGCCTCAGCTTCCTGAGTCACTGGGATTATAGGGTTGTGCCATCATGCCAGCTCCACAGAAGCATTTGATTCACTCTACTTTTTAACAGTAACTAGAAAGCATCAAAGATCCAGAATACTTGATTTCAGGTTCAAGAAAGCCATTTTTTTCAAACATTTAATTCCTTTATCTTAATTAGTACTGCATTTGTATTAAGAAAAGTAAAATATCAAATTGATGAACTGAAAAATACCAGTTCCTTTAAAATGAAATGTATTATCACAGCACTAAATCTATACCTACTCACCTGAAAGTCCCAGTTGGTTCCATGGTGTGAAGGCTTAATAGACTCACAAAATTGAACTTTTCTTTGTGCCATGAACTATGAAGGTGGCTACAAAAATGAAAAAGATGCAGTCTGCTTCCAGAAAGATCTAAGTCAAGTAGTAATTATAAAATATAATTACAATTTATTGGTAAATCCGTTAACTGTAATGTGTTAAGAATGGTTGAAAATAGCTGAGCAGGGTGCCACAACCCTGTAATCCCAGAAACTCAGGAAGCTGAGGCAGGATTGCAAGTTTGAGGCCAGCTGGGCAACTTAACAAGACCTGTCTCAAAATTAAAAGGACTGGAGATGAAGCTTAATGGTAGAGCTCCTCTGGGTTCAATCTTTAGTACAAAAAAAAAAAAGAAGAAGAAAAGAAAGAATGGTTGAAAATAAAGAGACAAACTGCTGGTATAATAGGAAAAGTAGGCAGTGATAGTTGAGCTGTCAGGATAACTGCCTTATCTATAAAGAAATAGGGTTTGAAGTTTTCCTAGTATCTTTTTTGTCTTGTCCTATTCATTTTTTCAAATTACAATAAAATATACATAATGTAAAATGACTACTTAATCCATTTTAAGTATACAGTCTGTGGCATTAAGTACATTAACATGATTGTTCAGCCATCACTACCTTGCATCTCCAGAACATTTTCATCTTCCCCAGCTGAAACTATGCCTATCGAATACTGACGCAATTCCTCTCTCAGTCTCTGGTAACCACTTTTTTACTTGAAATCTGTGAAATTGACTTTTTTCATAGTTACTAGTAGGAAAGAGACTATTATTAAACACTGCTTTATTTCATATTTTAAACACTCTTTTAGCCTCCTAGCCCAACATGTGGTATTTATTCAATAAACTTCTAAATTAAATGATAGTTAGGTATTAAAAGGAATTTCTTAACATCAGTGGACTGTTGTATGAATCTAAACTGCTCACTGTTGTTATAATAACCTTGTTGATTTCTTTGTCTTCTCTTAATTTTTTATTTAAAATCTTTTCATGTACTTCATTTCCTTTTTAGACTGAATCAGGATATGGATCTGAATCGAGCTTGCGTCGACATGGCTCAATGGTATCTCTGGTGTCTGGAGCAAGTGGCTATTCTGCAACATCCACCTCTTCATTCAAGGTTTGAGTTTATGAATGTTTTAAGTTGAGGCAACATAACTTTATTTTAGTATTGGATGTTGTGAGCTGAATTTAATTGTTAAGTTTTTTTAAAGAATTTTTCTACAATGTAATTTGAATTTTTATAGAATAATTTTAAGGAGTAAAATCATGACTCAAAATGAACATATATAAGTTTTTATTTAATGTGTTAATGAGCTAAGACATTAATTTTAAAATTGTTTCAAAGGAGAATCTAAAGAATACTGAAATGAATTTGCTAGTGCAAAACTGATCAATATACACAGATGAAATCATCACCTCTGTGCAGGACAGAGTTCCTTTGCATCTTTGTGGAATCACATACATTACTCAGTTGTTTTATTAAAAGAATTGTAAAATAGCTCAAATGCAGTGAAGGGCAAAAACTTTCACATGATCAGATGTCACCCTCCCATCAGGGTTTCCTAAATGACTCTTACAAATACTGTGCAAGTACATCCAGGAATATTTTTTACCATTTCCAAGTCTGTCAGTTTCTCCTCACAATGTCTAATTTGAAAATATTAAAATGTTATATTACAGCTGAGCATGGTGGTGCACACTTGTGATCCCAGCAACTCAAGAGGTCAAAGCAGGAGAATCACAAGGTCAAGACCAGCCTCTGCACCTTAGCAACATCACAAAATAAAAAATCAAAAGGGCTAGGCATGTGGCTCAGTGGTAGAATGTCCCTGGCTTCAATCCCCCGTACCAAAAAAAAAAAAAAGAATTGTTAGCAAGTTGTCACACATTATTACCTTATTTCCTACAGGTTTATCATTATCAAGTCACTAGATTAATCAGCTTCAAGCCTATTCCTAGAAGTATGACCTTGAACTTGGTAGCATTCTTTATCCATTCCTTTAGTGATAAGGTACAGACTTTAAATGGTGATGAAGTACCATAGACCAAATAAAGTCAGTCCAGTTTTGTTTCACTTGAATTACACTGCCTCCCTTCTTGTGTCTTGCAGAAAGGCCACAGTTTACGGGAGAAATTGGCTGAAATGGAAACCTTTAGAGATATCCTATGTAGACAAGTTGATACTCTCCAGAAGTACTTTGATGCCTGTGCTGATGCTGTCTCCAAGGATGAACTTCAAAGGGATAAAGGTTAATTAGGCTATTACCACTATTTTTACTTGGAGAATGAATGGATTTAAAGCCTCTTGATCTTAACCGGTAATGTCTTTAAGTAATAAAAGTGATTATAGTCACTTTTGCTGCAAACTCCCAGTGTAACTGATCTCAGCATTAATGTAACTTGAGTACTCTAATAACATGTTCCAATACATTTCTGGTCATCCATACCAGATACTCTGGAACACTTTTAAGTGATTCTCTTTATTCAATTAAAAAATAGTATCTGGTCTTTTATAATATGGAGCATTTACATTATTATGTCTAATAAATTTACCCCTTGATGAATCTTAGAGGATACAAGCATACATTAAATTCTTTAGATCTAGAATCAATTGATTCCTTTCTCTTTCTATGCTCCTCTCTCTCTTGTTCTTCCTTCGCTCTCCTTTCATGTCTCTTCATCTGCCCTTTTTTCTCATAGAAGAAACCTTCTTCATTATATATACATTTAAAAATAGTTTTAGTGAAGTTTTGTTTGGAAAAAAAAGAAAATAGGGTGGGTCATCCGTTAACTTTTTTTACCTTTTGTTGTTGTTGTAGATGGACACAATACCTTTGTTTTATTTATTTATTTTTATGTGGTGCTAAAGATCAAACCCAGTGCCTTACACATGCTAGGCAAGTGCTCTACCACTGAGCTACAACCCCAGTTCTCATCATTTAACTTTTAATTTGAGATTTAAAGTTACTTTTCCTTTGGTAGTCCTGAAGATATTGCTAATGTCAGTGGACATGTCCTTCAATTTTTCTCTTGATTTACTGTGGAAACAAAAATAAACTACTTTTCATTGTAATACTAACTAGTATTAAGTTTATTGCTATTATGACTAGGTCATTTGGCAGTTTTATTTCTTGGTCTTACTAAAAGTATATATATACTCTAAATTCAAATTCTTTTTGTATTTTTAGTTCCCTTTTTCCCCCTTTTAATTTTTTTTTTTTATAATGACATTAATCTCCTTTGTTAGCCTCTTAGCTATAATTTTGTTAGTTTAGTGGCTAGGGTTTGCAGTTTGTATATTAATTATATATTGTTTATAGTCTACCTTTAAGTACTTTATGTGTAGCATCACAACTTTTCAGTAATATATTTTTATTTCTCTTCATTACTAAGGAAGACTTTTCTGAGTTTTCCAACCAGTTTCCTTTGAATTAGGAGGTTTCCCAGTCTGCCTTGCAGGAACAGGTACTTTTCTCTACCATCACATTAGTTTTGAATACTGTTCCCTGGAATCCTTTTTGAAGGTTCTAGCCTCTGTGGTTCTTTAATTTGCATGTGCTCTCAGTATTCTGCCAAGTACTCAAAGGAAACCTCCTGATGTTTAATGTTCTTTCTCTGTATCTTTCTCCTCTACAGTACTCTCCTTGAGAAGCTCTAGTTACCTTTGTTTGTTTGGACTTTCATCTCCATCTCCTCATCTCAGGAGTCTACTGGCCTCTTCCTTGGGTTCCCTATTCTTATTCTGTAGCCTAGAAACTCCCAGGTCAATGAGCTGGAGCAATCATAGAGCTCACATCTTTTGTTTCCCTTCTCTTAGGGATCACTGTCATTTATTGCCTAATATCCAATGTCTTAAAAACCATTGTTTGACCAGGTGTGGTGTTGCACACCTGTAATCCCAGCAATTCAGGAGGCTGAGACAGGAGGCGTTGCAAGTTTAAAGATCAGACTTGGCAACTTAGTGATATCCTATCTTAAAATAAAAAAAAATAAAAAGGACTGGGATGTATAAGTAATTAGAACAAATAAAAATAAAAGGACTGGCAGTGTAGCTCAGTGGTAGAGCAACCCCAGGTTTGATCCCCAGTACCACCAAAAAAAAGAAAAGAAACCATTGTTTTACATATATTATTCAGTTTTTTAGTTTTGTTCTTGAATAAATTCTGTCCCTTTTTACTTCATCTTGCCCAGAAGCAGAAATCCATATTCCTCTTAAAGTACTTAATTTTGCCTAAATTAAGTACCTTGAAGTTCTTTATATTTGATGTATATTAAGTTTTGGGGGTTTTTCCCCTCCAAAATTCTTCTGTTCTTTTTTTTTTTTTTTTAATTTGATAAAAAGGGTATACTTATTTTTTTTAAAAAATAATAAGTATACCTTTTTAATCAAATTAAAACTTTTTTTTTGTTTGCAGATAAGTAGTCCTTTAAACAAAACAGAATGCATACAGAAATGAGGTTTTTGTTTATATATAAATTATCCACACTAACAGTGTTATAATATTGAAGGGATAAAAAGTGGTGATGGAAAAAGTAAAAGTTGGATGCATGGGAGATTTGGAAAATAATTTTTAAGCTGTACTCCGAATCCTTTCTACTACATATTTGAAACTGTCAATAGCATAAACTAATGTTTTAGTTTGCTAAGGCTACTATAACAATAAGTACCAGAGATTAGATGGCTTAAACACAGATTTATTTTTTCACTGTTCTGAAATTGAGATGATGGCAGCATTGATTTCTTCCAGGTGTGATAAGGCAGAGATCTGTTCTAGGCCTGTCTCTTTGGCTTATAGATGGCTATTCTACTTGTGTTTTCACATCTCTCTGTGTGTATTTTTGTGTGTCCATATTTTCTCTTCTTGTTAAGACACCAGTCATATTGGACTAGTCTTAGGGACAGGTGACATGATTTGAAATCACTTAATACGTATCCTCCATTCTGATCAGAATGGTCTTTTTTACCAAGATCAAATCTATTATACTAAATCTTATCTTTGGATCTTGCACTTCCTGCTTTCCCTTACCTCTGCAAAAATCTGAATTAACCATGTTTTATTTTTTAAGTTTTTGCTATTATAGTGCTAACATATTCACATTTATTTCTCACAATCCTATGTGCTGGGTATAAGATCCATTTTATAATCAGAGAAACAGAAGTTGAGAAATGTTAAGTAATTTACTTCAAATAATTACATTAACAATGAAAAGAAGAGCAATAAGAAAATTAATTTTTAGATTAAATCCCAACTGTTCTTGGATTAAATAGTCTTAACCTAATAGCCAAATAACAACAAACAGGGATTTTCAACTTTTTTTTTTTTAGCCCAATGTTCAATATATAAAACTGATGAAAACAAGAGTTAAATCTGGTGAAAAGGGTGGCCTTCCCTCTTTGCTTCCCAACAAAGCACTCCTTGTCCATCTTTGAGGCATCTTAATAGCACTTAAAAAACAGTTAATTAGGATAGTATTGAATCAATGTCAAGATCTTGTCCAAAGAGAAGTGTTGAGGTTTTTTTTTTTTTTTTTTTTTTTATTGAGGGGCCACAGGATTGGCCCTAAGATACTCTACCATTGATCTAAATTCCCAGTCTTTTTGATTTTTTGTTTTGAGATAAGGTGTCAGTAAGTTGCCCATTCTAGCCTCAAACTTGTGATCTTCCTGCGTCAGCCTCCCCAGTCACTGGATTTCAGCATGTGCTACCACACCCAGCTGTGAGTACTGATTTTAAAATAGCAGTGTGCTATATTAATGGATTTCTTAGAATTGACTATACTTATAAATAATTGAAGACCCACAGGGTATGAGTTTGTTGGGATAAACTCAACTACTATGTACAACCATGAAGCCCAAAAAAAAACAAAAAACAGACTCTGGGAAAATGGTTTATATTGGGACTAAGGTATCTGCAGAAGCATCATGATGGGTAACAAAGCCTGTAAGAATGGTGCAAATAGGCCAGACACTGTAATCTCAATAACTCACAAGACTGAGGCTGAGGCTGAGGCTGAGGCAGGAGGAATGCAAGTTTGAGGCCAGCCTCTGCAATTTAGCAAGGTTCTGAGCCACTTAGTGAGAACTTGTGTTGGGATGTATGTAGCTTAGTGGTAAAACACCCCTGTGTTCAATCCCTAGTACCAAAAAAAAAAAAGTGGGTCTAGTGGAGACCCATTTCTAAAAAAGAATGATAAAACTGGAAAAGAAAAATGTCCATTGGCTATTGATGTCATCCACTGGGTAGAATGAATACAAGATAAATAATAGGTTATGATTTAAAATTTTTATTTTAACTGAATAGCAGATTTTCTAATGAAAAACAAAATAGTCCAGTAATTAGAAAATAACAGTACAGAATGAAGGTGTTTTAGGTGGTGATTCCTACTGTTCATTCAAGGGAGGAGAGAATAAGGTATAAAATTGGGCTTCATATTCATAGGAGAGAGAGGTAAAGAGAGGGCTACTCCTTATAGAATCAAAGTACTCCTAGATAAAGAAAATACAGGCAAGTATGTAAGACATTGGTTTAGAATGAAATTGCTTTGGTAGAGAGTACCTCAAAAAATAATACAGATTGCTATTGCTTATCCAAACTACTTAGGATCAGAAGTATTTGGGGTTTTGGATTTTGAACTATTTGTATATACATAATGAGATACCTTTGGGATAGGACCCAGTCTAAACTCAAAATCCATTTATGTTCCATACACACCTTATATACTCAATCTGAATATTTTCTAAAATTATTTCTTTTTCTGTAATTGGGTAAGTTAAAAGGGATATTTAGGTACACATACACATTGGGATAAATGAAAGTTGATATCACATCTTGAAGTAGTTTTATTTTGCTTGCATATACAAAAAAAGTAGCAGATTTAAGACTAAGGTACCTTCTGCATGTAAGATATCCTTTTACAGTCCTCAGCGCTTTTAGGTCTTTTGAAGAATTATAAAATGGCCCCATTTTATAGGAGGAGATTAATAAGACGAAATTATCAATCATCCCTTAAACAGTGAGAATGGGTACAGTTTCAAAATAATGTATTTAATGGCATTCCATAGCATATTTATTGAGTATGCCTTTATGAACAGTGAAAGTATAAAAGATGAATAAAATCTTATACTCACAGAATCTAGAGTATAATTGACTCAGCTGAACATAAGAATAATGTAATTGATTTCTTTTTTAAAATTCTCATATCCTTAAATGTATTTTATTTAGTGGTAGAAGATGATGAAGATGACTTCCCTACAACACGTTCCGATGGAGAATTCTTGCACAGTACCAATGGCAATAAGGAAAAATGTAAGTAATACGTATTCCCACAGCTGAATAATATGTACTTTCTAAAGGTATGTAATAATTCACTGTACAACAAAGACTAATTCCTAGTTGAATAATTTTTAAAAAAGCAGTGGAACTCTTGGAATCCAAGTTAAAATATCCAAGAAAAATCATGTAGATAAAATAGCCACTTTGGTGTTGTATAATAATGGCAACTCACTGTCTAACAAAAGCTTATTCTAAATTCAGATTTCCTTTAGCCCATTTACTTCATTAGTACTGACACAATCAATTTTTAGTACTGAAGAAGTTTTTCTTAGAGATTATTGTTATGGAACCTTAACTTCAACCTTTCTCTAGAGTGTATATTCTCTTTAGAGTGTAGTTCTCTGTTTGATAAAGTGGTGTCAAAAAAGTAATAACTATTATTATAATGGAAATTATTGAAGTAGCTTCATTTTCACAAGTATAACTGCTTATATACCTAGGAGTAAGGTGGTTTATTGATTGTTGCTGTGTTTTTAATGAATAAGTCAGTTGGAGGAATTCTGAATTGTTGATTACTGTGAATTATAGCCAATGCTCTTCTTTTGACATTCCTAGGAAAAGACTAAAATGGATTTCTGAAAATCTTTAAGATACAAAAAAAAAAAAAAAGACTTTTGCAGAAAAAATATCTAATTTTGCTGAAATTATTTTTTAAGTGGAGTAAAATCTGTAGTGAGAGTACACTTTTAAACTTTTAAAACTGTTTCATGATGGAAATAATTTTCTACTTTTGAGATCATATTAGAATATTCTATTATAGATACTAAAATCTAATGTTCCTTTTCCCCTACCTTTTCCTTCTTTTTTTCTCTCCATGTTTCTTATTTTCATTGTGATTCTCTCCTTATAACCTACTCCCTTTCTACTCTTGCAAAGTGCTAGCTTAAAGTTTATTGTGTAAATTGCCCTTATAACTTTGGGCTAAAATGTTAAAACTTAACAAGTCATCTAGATTAATGTATCTTTATGGAATTAGAGGACTGTTTGGGGATGGTTCTTGCAGGTACATTTTAATTTCACAATGAATAATAATATGCTTTAATAGAACAAGTACTTTGTTTGGATTTAGGAAATACTTTTGAAAAAAGTTTTAAAACTTGCAGGCCTGATCATTCATCCCACATAAACTCAGCTGTCCCACCTTCATTCCCAAAACAGAACAGAAGCTTATCTTCTTTAGAAATTGAACTAGAGAGTTCTAGATTTAGGAATACTAGACCCAACTAAAAAATATTATATCAATAAAGTTATTAACTAAAAATGTACATACATACTGATTATTGATATTTTACTGCCTCATTCTTCTCATCTCCAAGAATTGTGGTGTATGACAGAAAATTAGAAGGTAACTGGCAAAACAGAATGGCCACAGAAAAAATCTGTAAATAGAGATTTGGGGAATTACACCATGACAAAGGTATCTCAACTACCAAAATCCCTTCATGAAAGCCGCTAGTCAGAAGCCCTTCTAATGCATACAAAACTTCTAATACATAACTCTTAAATGTGAACAAGATCTTTAGATATTTGAAGAAAGACTCCAACATGATAGATGGTGACCAAAACAACAAATTAGAAAAACAGAGCCTGGCATTGTGGCACATAGCTGTAATCCAAGTGACTCAGGAGGCTGAGACAGAAGGATCATAAGTTCAAGGCCAGTTTCAGTAATTTAGGGAGACCCTCAGCAACTTAGTGAGACCCTGTCTCAAAATAAAAAAGGACTGGGGATGTATCTGAGTGGTAAAGCACTCCTGAGTTCAGTCACTACTATCAAAAAGAAAAAGGAATTTAGACAATGCAGGAAGCAAAAGAAAACCATCCTTAATGTCTTTAATAAGAAAACAAAGGGCATTCAGATTTGAAACCATCTGTACAGATGCCATGATCTTGTATAAAGAAAAGTGTAAGGAATCCACTGATGACTATTAAAAGTATGAATGATTTCAGCAAGTTAAAGGTTGTAAGATGAATATGTAAAACATAAATTGTACTTTATATACTTAAAATGAATAATTGAAATGAAATTATATAAACACTCATTTATAATAACATCAAAAATAATAAAACACTTAGGCATAAATTTACAAAAGTACACACCTTCTGTTCTGAAAACTATAGTACATTATTAAAGAAGACCTAAATAAATGGAAAGGCATCCCATGTTCAGAGGTCAAAATACTTATATTGTTAAGAATTCACTACTTCCTAAATTGATCTACAGATTTAATGCAGTTCTTATTAAAAATCTGCAGTAAGCTTTCTGAAGAAATTAACAAGCCAATCCTAAAATTCATGTGGAAATGCCAAGGACCCAGATTCATCAAAACAATCTTAAAAAAAGAACAAAATACCGCATTCACTGTATAATCATTACAGATTTTATGCCAAAATTTTTGACAAAAAATGGGGTGTGACCATTATTTTTTTAGAAAAAAAAATATGCCAGTATCACTTAAAAATCATTTTTACTTAACTGTCTTTGGGGCAAGATTAGGATGTATGAATTAATCATATACATTAATGCATTGGTGACAGCTATAGGTAAAATTTGGTGGGATTTACACTTCCAAATTTCTTATTACAAAGAAACAGTAATTAAGACAACGTGTATTACTGGAAGAATGACAGACACATAGATCAACTGAATAGAATTGAGGGTCCAGAAAATAAATCCTCACTGTACAGTCAATTGATTTTCTATAACGTGACAAGTCATATCAATTAGGAAAACTAATCTTTCCAACAGATGATGTGGGGAAGCTAAATATCCATATATAAAAGAATGAAATTGAATTCCTTATCATACAAATACAAAAAAAAAAAAAACCTAATTTAAAATGGATCAAAGAAAAACTCTCAGAAGAAATCTTCTATGGGTGAGGCAGAGTCTTCCTAGATATGCACCAAAGTAACAAAAGTAAAAATAGATCAATTGACCTTTACCAATATTAAAAATTTTGAGGTTCAAAGGATACTTTTTAAAAAATGAAAAGATAACTCACAAAATAGGAAAAATATTTGCAAATCATATATCTGACAAATAATTTATTTCTAAAATATAATGAACTCTTACAAAGTTGTAATAGATATCTCAGTTTGAAAATGGACAGAGTACCTGAAGACATCTCTCCAAAGAAGATATTCAAGTAGTCATACATAAGTACATTTTTTAAAAGATCCTAAACATCATTAAGGAAAATGCAAATGGGATGCCGTTTCACGTCTACAGTGGCTTTAATCAGAAAGAAATAAAGTAGTAGCAGGGTCTGAATTAGCAAATTATATTTCATGTTTTTATAATTATGTCAAAATGAATCCTGATATTATATATATAACTAAAAAGAATTTTTTTAAAAAAAGAAATAACAGTGTTGGTAAGGATGTGGAGAAATTGAAACCCTCATACACTGCTCGAAGGAATGTAAAATGGTGCACCTGTTTTGTAAACATTCTGGCAGTTCTTCAAAAGATTAAACATTGAAGATATCATTTGACATAACAGTTTCACTGTTGGATCTATATACAGGAAAAATTAAAACACATCCATATAAAAACTTGTACATTAATGTTCATAGCAGCATTATTCACAATAGCCCAAAATGGAAATAACTTGAATGTCCATCCACTGATGAGTAGGTTAACAAAAATGTGATATATCCACACAATGGAATATTATTCAGCCATTTAAAGGAATAAAGTCCTGGATACATGCTATGTAAATATGGCTTAGCCTTGAAAACTTGCTAAGTAGAACTCAGTTACAAAAGACTAATTTTATGTTTGTCTACATGAAATGTCCAAAAGATGCAAATTATAGAGGTAGACGGTAGACTAGTGGTTGCCTAGGGCAGGGGACATGGGACTTGGGGGAAATGGGGAGTGACTCTGGTGGGAGGGTAAAACTATTTGATCCCAAGTTGCTTAAAAGGGGGTTTTGATGAAAATGTCCTAAAATTGATTATAATGGTTGTACAACTCTGTATATACTAAAACAACATTGGATTGGATGTAGTGTATGAATGAATTTTATGATATTGGAATTATATCTCAATAGGCTATATTTAAAAGACTAAAATTTATTAAAACTCAGAACTTTTGGACTCTAAATTTAGATTAAATCAATCTAAAGTTATATAGTGACTTTTTGTACCTACCATGAATAATATCACCCAATATTCCTAAACTCTCATTTCTTTTGATTAAATTTCATTAAATGTTGAAGATGGCTACCTGTATAGGATTTTTATATGTATTTTATTTTTAAGTTGTAACATTTAATTCTATTTCTAGCTATATTTTCTGTCTAATTTTCCAACTTAAATCTCTTCTTACATAATACAAATAATTATTTGGAAATTATTTACAAAGTATTTTATCAAGCATTTTGTCAGACTATCTATATAAAATGGAGATATATTGATTTAGCAAACTGAAACATGCTTTTGATAAATCTCACTGAGAAAAAAATTTAGTGTTAATATTAACATACATTGCTCATACCTATTCTTTGTGCACATGCTTGTACATTAATTGTCAATTAATTTTAAGTTTTTAATCAGTTTATTATGGTTTAGATATGAGGTACCCCCAAAAGCTCATGTGTGAGACAATGAAAAAAAGTTTAGGAGTCCAATGACTGGGTTGTGAGAGTTTTAACCTAATAATTGTGTTAATCTCCTGATAGGAATTAACTGGATGGCAACTGTTAGGCAGGTATGATGTGGCTGGAGGAGGTGGGTCCCTGGTGGTATGCTTTTGGGTTATATATTTAGTCCTTGGTGAGAGGAGTTCTCTCTCTCTCTCTCTCTCCCCCCCCCCACCCCTCACCCCCCACCCCCCCACCTACCTTCCTAGTGCCATGTCCTGAGCCACTTTCTTCTACCACATTCTTCCACCCTGATGTTCTGTTTCACCTTGGTCCCAGAGCAATGGAGCCAGCTGTTTGGGGATTGAGAGCCCTGAAAATGTGAGCCCCAAAATAATCTTTTCCTCCTCTAATTGTTCTCATCAGGTTTTTTGGTCGTAGTCCCAAACCAATTGATTATCTAACCCAGTATGGTTAATATCAAGTCTATAGTCTTCAGTCATGTTTCCTCTTTGTCCTAGTAGACAGATGAAGAGAGGTTTTAACAAAGTTACCATTCTGTATGTTCCTCTTTTTTTCCACCCCAGGGTACCTGAGAAACCAGGGTACTCTACCACTGAGTTACATTCCCAGCCCTTTTTATTTTTTATTTTCAGATGGTCTTGCTGAGGCTGGCCTCAGACTTGTGCTTCTCCTGCTCAACCTCCCAAGTTGTTGGAATTACAGGCATGATTGCATCTGGCTGCAATCCTCTATGTTAAGAAGGATTTCTCCAGTAATCCCTTTCTACTCTGCACCATACATGATTATTTGGAAATTTCTTTGGGAGGAAATTGAAAAAAATTCTTAAACAACTGGGAAATCCCCCTGCAGGTTGTCTGCGATGATGTGCAAGAGTGCATGAGCCAGAGGCATGATTCCTGGCACCCTGTTTTCTCCAGGGCTGGCAGACATTCTAATCCTACCAACTGTTAAAAACTTTTTCAATATTACCTTAACCTACTTAAAAGATTATTTTATTTCATATCTTCATGTCCATTAAACCTGGGTTTACTATTTTTATTAATCGCAATGAAAATGGATAGTCTTTTGCTTAAAATATATACAGATACTTTGGCTATATAACCAAATTTAGAAAAAGGTTAATGAAAATCATGTTTATGTTTACCCTGTTACCATGAAATATAAAATCCTTTATTGTTACTTTCTATTTTCTCCAAAATAATACTTTAAAGAATAGGTTGTTGCCAGAGCTGAAAGATGATTTATTCTTTGATAAATTCTTCATATTTCACACCAAAGAAGTGTGTCTGCTGTTCTTTCTCAACAGTCCTATGTAGCCATTCTTGTTTCTTGGCTGAGCTGTGCAAGGAACACTAATGGTGCCTGCATTTATTTGTTCTCTTCATTCTGTCTAAGCCAGTCTATAAAATTGTTACCATTACATTTTATAGATCTTCTAGAGCCACCAACTCGATTAATTGGCATTAATTATGTTGTATTTCTGACTATCCATTGGTTTTTAGATGAAAATAAAATATAGCATGGTAAAAGTAAATAAATAAAATAGAGCGTAAGAGTCTTAGTGAAATGAAGGGATTCTAAATCTTTCAGCTTCTGTCAGATTTATTTTTAGTTCTGACATGTTGGTGTTATCTTACGAGTTCCTTGATTTTCTGAGTGCACGAATGTGTAAAGTCAGAGTTCAACTGGAAGAACTATAGATACAAATGATAATCTTAGGAGCCTAAGTACTGACGAATCTAGATTAATAGGTTATTTTGTAATTTCTTCCATTTCTTCCCTGCATGCACATAGTTACAAACTGTATATGTTCTCTTACTGCCTGGTATCATTTTCCCAGAGGAAATTCAGGCACATCACCTTGTCTCTTAAAGAATGTTTTCCTCTTGTCTTCAGTGGAGACATTCAGATAAGCAAACTAATCAAAAACTTTCAAGTACTTGGGGGTTTTGCTTAAATTTTTCCTTTGAGATTAATACAGTTGTACATTGTAAGGTGTAAGAAACCTGGAGCAAAGATCAAAGCACCTATATTTAGAGAAACCTATTGGATGGCAAATTAAAATGATGTCTTGTCTTTGTGACTTTCATTTCCTAATATGAGAAATGTTTCCTTACATAAGAAAAGTGTATTTCAGAGGTCTTATTGTGTAAGACCCTTATTTTCAGTTTTTTAAAAAACTTTAAACATCTGTTACATACTTTCTGTATCATTCTGAAAAGGACTTGAGGTGGCTGCTTTTGGTAGTAGTAAGTGCTGTTTTAAGATGTTTTCAAAGACATTTCACAATGCTTTTTCATCTTATATAAATTAGCAAATGTTTAGCAGTTAGAACCCATTCTTATAGTTGCACACATTCTCTTGCATGGATGTCTTTGAATTTCTAAGTTGATAATTAGAGAAAAGAATAATTTGTAATAAAACAACAACCTTGGTAAGAGTGATGGAAAACAAAGAAGTTATAATGATCTGTTGCCCTTATAAATTTTCTCCATCCATTTTCTTTTTCTTTTTTTTTTTTTTCTTTTTTCTACTAGGGATTGAACCCCAAGGGTGCTTAATCACTGAACCACATCCCAACCCTTTTTAATTTTTTATTTTGAGACAGGGTCTCATTAAGTTGCTGAGGATGGCTTTGAACTTGTGATCCTCCTACTTCAGCCTCCCTAGCCACTGGGATTACAGATGTGGGCCACTTTGTCATCCCTCCCCACCCCAAACAACCACTGATCTATTTTCTGTTATTGTAGATTAGTTTGCATTTTCTAGAAGTTATTGTAAGTGGATTCATATGGTATGTATTCTTTTTTTGCTTAGTTTCTTTCTTTCATCATTGTTGTTGCATGTAACAGTAGTTGATTTCTTTTCATTGCTAAATAGTGTTCCATTGTATAACACAATACCACAATTTATTTATCCACTCATCCATTGGTGGACATTCGGGTTGTTTAAAATTTGGGCTATTACAAATAAAACTGCTATGAACTTTCATATATAAGCCTTTGCATGGCCATATATATATATTTTTTAATTTGGGGTAAATACTTAGGAGTGGAATGACTGAATCACATGTTAGACGTGTGTTTAACTTTTTTAAAAAACTGCCAAACTGTTTTTCACCAGCCATTAATGAGAGTTCCAGTTTTCTACCACCCCACCAACAGTTGGTATGGTGAGTCTTTTTAAATTTCACACATTTTAAGAGATGTGCAGTGGTATCTCATTGTAGCTTTAATTTTGCATTTCCCTAGTAATGTTATTAAATATCTTTTCATGTACTTATTTGCCATCTGTGTCTCCTTTGGTGAAGTGTACTCACATCTTTTGCCTAGTTTTTTTGATTGGTTGTTTATTACTCAACTTGTTAATGCATTTTGAGGTTACTTGTTATATTCTGGGTATGACGTTGATTAATCTATACCATGCAGAGATTTTTTTGTTTCCCAATCAGTGGCTTTTCTTGTCATTTTCTAAAACAATGTCTTCAAGAGCAGAAGTTTTGTATTTTGATGAAGTACTGTTTATCACTTTGTCCTTTTACAGATTGTACCTTTACTATCATCTATATCTGAGTTTTTAAAGACATTTAAAAGGTTCTATCAGAATGTTTTCTTACTAGCTATAGAATAATAAATTATTATCTCTTGTATCTTGTGAGTTTTAAGATTTTTCATTTCATTCAAAGGCTAATCCTGAATTATATTATAAAACATAAAAGGTATTTAACATATAATTGGTCCTAGACTTAATTTGAATATTTTCTTAAGTTATATTACTTTATAGTAAAGTATATCTTCAGATATTTTCTAAATCCCAGATTTCTTAAAATGTAAGGTACTTCTTAGCATAATTAAGTCCCTTTCTAAGCTGTCAGAATGTTATTATTTAAATATTACTCCTCCTACCACCTGATTCACTGGGTGCAGCACAGCAAATATATTTCAGGAAGTAGAATCTAAAAAAAAAAAAAAACTTGAAAGTGCATATGTTGTCATAAACCTTTGCTTATAGAGTATGGATAGGATATTTTTAAATATTGGTCAACAGGAGAAAAACTATAATTCAAAAACCTGCTCAGATTTGCTAGTTTTATAAATATTTTCTAATCTTAAATTCTGATGAGTTATTTCTTCATTTGAAAGATTTTCAGTGAATAACTTTCTTTTTCAGTATTTCCACATGTAACACCAAAAGGAATTAATGGTATAGACTTTAAAGGGGAAGCCATAACTTTTAAAGCAACCACTGCTGGAATCCTTGCTACACTTTCTCATTGTATTGAATTAATGGTAAAACGTGAGGACAGCTGGCAAAAGAGACTGGATAAGGTAAGACTAGTTCTTAATTTCTTAAAAATTAGATTTTATCTGAGTTTTATATATCAATTGAACATTTAAACCAAACTAAGTTCTTTGGCAAGAGTCCATTGGGTTGATAGAAGTAGCAGGTGGTACTACTTCTGATAGTTTATGGGAATCTTAAACTCATTTTCTTAAATAAGATTCATCTGTTATATATTTAGCTACTATAAAATATATTCTCTTCATTGGATTTAATATAAAAAGTTTTATGATGGTATTAGTAATGCTTTGAAATAAAAGCGATGAACCATTTAGTATTACTTACCTTTTTGTGTGGTATGTGAAATTGTATTCAAGTTATATGAGCTAACTAAAACATATGAGCTAGCTAAATATGCAGTTAAACATTTACTTTACATTCATAGGTGTGTATTTTTCGCAGGGTCATTGTGATATTATTAGCATACACTGTGTTGTTCAAATATTTGCCCTAGTTCCCATTTTCACACCTTTGTTTAATAAGCAGCACTGATGATAATATTAGAATATGAAACTATAGTTTTTAGCATGAAGTATAGCTTACTGGATTTGCTTAGGAGAAATTTCTGTTCATAATTCAACTTTAGTGAAGTAATAAAATGTTAAAGAACTGTAACATATCTTAGAAAATCTAAGTTGTAGTCCAAAACCATCATCTTATAAAATAAGGAACTAATAAGCCCAGAAACTTGTCCGAAGTCATTAGGTAACAGAATTAAGAGATTTTTCTCTGTTCTGATATGTCAGCTGTGGATACCAGGCTAGACAGCAATCAGAATCTTATCATTCATCAGAAAGTTTTATTGTTTGCAGTGTTTGAAGGTCTTTCAATTTGAGCAAGACACTAAGGAAAGCAATGTCATCTGATGTAATGGCAGAATGGCCACAGGATTTGACTAGCACTATGTGTTTGAGAAGGTTCTCATGTTTTAGAAGAGAAGAGAACTGTTCAGAATTCTCAAGTACAGGTGAGAGTAAGATGTATTGACTAGGGCTGGGGGTGTATCTAGTGGTAGATTGCCTAGCCTGCATAAAGGCCCGGGGTTTGATCCCCAGTACCCCAGGGCGGGGGAAAAGATGAATTGACTAGCAGCATATTCCCCCTTATCTGCATGGTATGTGTCCTAAGACCCTTAGTGGTTTCCATGAAACCACAGATCATATCAAACCCTATATATACTGTGTTATTTTTGTTCTTACACATTCATATCTATGATAAAGTTAATTTATAAATTAGGCACAGTAAGAGGTTAATAGCCAATAATAAAATAAAACAATTGTAACAATATACTGTAATAAAAGTTATGTTTTTATGGGGTCTTTCTACCTCTCTTTTAAAATCTTATTCTAGTGTACTCACCCTTTCTTTTGACCATAGATAACTGAAAATTGCAGAAAGTGAAACTGCAGATAAGGGGGGACTACTGTATAAATATTTCATTTTCATTCTGGAGCCAGACTATTTTCAGAGATTTCAGTTCTATACTCAATGTGGATCAAATTTAATTATCCCTCTGCACAGAACAAATAATACATTGGAAAACAGGACAACTCCTTAAATTTATTGTATCAGTTGTTCAAGAATATCATTCAGTTTGTTTAGACTAACTTATTTATAACTTTTGACAACTTTCTCTTAAAGTTTCTTTATTCATCTTTCACTAAGGGGTTATATTCTTCAGTCATGTATACTAATCACACTGCCTCAAAAGATAACTCATTTAAAACAATTTCTTAAAACCTTTTGCATTATGCAGTATGTCTTTTCCATGTTTTCATCATTGAAGTTTCTCATTTTGCCATGTTACACAAGGAAGTGGACTTTTTATTGCCTTCATTGTTGATAATCTTATCCTTTCTTTTTCTTTATTGAGTAGTAATATGAAGAACAAACCAAAGGATCTTGGGGTGGGGGAGGTATTTTTGCTGCTTCTCCTTGCAGCAGTCTTAAGGAAAGAAGAGCCATAAAGCATGGCTGTATTAATTGAAATCTGAAAACTACTATATTTAGTCGTTCTCTTACAGGTCTATGCAGTATTAAATATAATTTTTTTTCAATATCAAAATAATAGGATCCCAGTTATATTTTACAAGGAATGTAAGAAAAAGAGAGTGTGTGTGTGTATACACAGTATATATGAGTGTATATATATGTATATGTACAACTATGTGTATGTATACATATATAGTTTGCATTTATTTGTTGATAAACAACTCCCTATTCAAGAAATTTCTAGTTTTCTTTATAGAATGTAACATATTCACATATTAATGATTTTTTATATTCTATACACACAAAATAAGGAAAATTTGAAAATTTTTGAATATAGATAGTGGTTTATTAATAAATGTCTTTTAGGGTAATTCATAGAATTCAGAAAGAAGATATAATGATAACACTGGTTCCACTGATATTATTTCATTCAAGAAGTACTTTTTCGTACCTGCTGTAAGATAGGAATGGAGAAACAATGATAAGCTGGAAATAGTCCCTAAGGAGCTTAAAATCTAAGAAGAGCAGTTAAATATGTAATGATAATAACAGCTATTTAATAGTAGAATGGTTTAAGTTACACTTTTCATGTAGATCTCCAATGTCAGTTCCAGTATTCTTTTAGCTAATGAAATATTAATATTATTTGGTGGAGATAATTTTTATGGTTGCCTATAATAAAATCCCTTCTACTGTAGAAGTATACTTAAATTTTTAACCACTCATGTCTAAAAATACTAGAAATTCTAAGTTAAAACAATTTTAGTTAATTTTTAAAAAATACTTATTTTTTAGTTGTAGTTGAACAAAATATCTTTCTTTATTTTACTTATTTATTTTTATGTGGTGCTGAGGATCGAACCCAGAGTCTCACATGTGCTAGGCACATGCTCTACCGCTAAGCCACAACTCCAGCCCAATTTTATAAAATCTGTTCATTGAAGATAGTTTGTTTACATTATTAAGACTCACCAGGTATATAATTTCATGTACTTTTTTTTTAAACTTTCTCCTAATTCTAATTAATATTATTGCTATGTTGTACATTCTTATTTGTTCCATTTTTTTAAATTAAGGTAAAGCATACATACAGTGAAGGATACCAAACTTAAGTATACTACTTGAAGGGCTGGGGATATAGCTTAGTTGGTAGGGGAAAAAAAAATAACCATAGTTCTAATTTGTATCATCATAGATTAGTTTTGCCTTTTCTTGACCATTGTGTAAATGAAGCCATACAGTATATTCTTGTGTCTAGCTTTCCTTTTTCCTCAACATTGACTATGAGATTCCTGTATATTGTTATATTTAGTGGTGGTTTATCCATTTTTATTACTATATAGTATTACATTATATGACTTCAGTTTATTTATCCATTTTTCTGTTGATTGACATTTAAATTGTTTTTATTTGGGGACCATTATGAATAAAGCTGTTCTAAGCATTCTCATATTTTTTGGTAAACATTTCTCTTGGGCATATTCTTGAGAGTAGACTTGTTGGTTCATGGGCCTTTTGTGTAGCTTTAGTGATACTGACAAACCATTTTCTGAAAAAGTTATATTAATTTTGTGTTCCCACCAGTAAGATGAGAATTCTAGTTGCTCTTCTAACAGTTTAGTATTTTTAGGAGTATGTGTGTGTGCCATTATTGTTGCTGCTGCTGTTTTTAATTTTACCTTCTCTTGGATCAGTTCCTTTTCTTTTGAGTACACAACAATATTTACTGAAATTTTGGGGTCTGACAAACTATTGATTTACACTAGCTTTAGTTCAGGCATGGTATTTATTTGTTAACATCTTGTGAATTTTGTGTAGACTTTTAACTTAGCAATTAAGTAGTTGTGTGGGAATAAAGACTGGCTTTTTTTGTTTGTTGGTTGGTTGGTTGGTTGGTTGGTTGATTTTTTTATAGACTTGCTGGACTTCAGGACTATATTAGATTTAAACCCATGTACCCCATTGTTGTGGCAATAGTTTGAGATTTAGTCAGCCTTGTTATTTTAAGTGTTGACTATCTTGTAACTCTTTAGAGCTGTAGACCCTGTCTATGAAGGGAAAGGACTAAAGTAGGTATCTGAAGTCTTTTTCAGCTCAAATATAGTCTTAGTGGACATGAGAAAGTAAATGAAATTTCTTTTTTGGACTCTTTTTTTAAACATTCATTATTCCACTTATTGAGTTATTTTATGCTTGCTTTTTTTACTTCATACCAAAGTAAATATAGTGCTTACTGAAAAAAAGTATAGGAATACAGGCATTTCTCTGGTGCTGATTTTTCTTTTCTTTCTTCTTCTTTTTTTTTTTTTTTAACATACTTTAGACTCTTGGACAGTTAATTATTGAATACATAACCTACCTGTAAGGTAATCTTAACAGTGATTTAAATTGTTGCTTGTTTGAAATATATAGCCCAGAGTAAAGTATTTTCTTTGGTGGAATAATATTCTTACTTTTCACAGGAGTGGAATTATTTTTTGTTGAATTACAAAATTTCACTGAAATGCAGAGGAAATCAGCCTAAATGACTTCAGTATAATTAAAATGCCCACTTAAAATAATAATTTTTTTTCTCCTGTAGGAAATTGAGAAGAGAAGAAGAATAGAGGAAGCATACAAAAATGCAATGGCAGAACTTAAGAAAAAATCACACTTTGGAGGACCAGATTATGAAGTATGAACTTATATTTTGGTCTTAGTAAGAGAAACACATAAGTCATATCTAACACAAAAGTGACTTAAGTTTTAAATAATACTTTGTAACTCTTAAGTATTATAAATATATAATTTATTCTCAGAATTCATATAAATGTATATAAATGCTGAGTTTTCTCTAGATATTTATTTAACCCATTAGGTCCCAAGTTTTCAATTCTGTGAATATTTCAAATTGACACAGATGCATTAAAATAGACTGTAAATCATAATTTAGAGCATATATATTAATGACTTATATAATTATATTCTTAATGTCACTATAATTATATTTTATGTACTATATTTAAGTTTTTATAGATGTTCTGCAACTGGAACAATGGGACAGATTGGGTTAAATAGGCTTTAAATGGCTCAATATTAAACCTTTTCACTTTTGTGTGTGTGTGTGTGTGTGTGTGTGTGTGGTGCTGGGGATCAAACCCAGGGCCTTGTACGTGTGAGACAAGCCCTCTACCAACTGAGCTATATCCACAGTCCTTAAACCTTTTCATTTTATAGGACAAGTTTTTATCTCTTCTTTGAGTATGATCATTTTTAATGTTATTCACTTACTCATTTTAAAAATAAATAAATAAAAGCAGCCTCTAAATGAAAAAGCTGAGCAATTTGCAGGCAAAAGATTTAGTGTGTACTATACCATGAGACTTTATCCATTGCAGAGCATGAATTATTCTAATTACCTTTTTATTTGAAATCAACTTCTTTCTCCTTTTATTTGCCAAGCAATTAATGAAATCTCCCCCCATATACACATACACACACACTTTTAAAGATGTTTTTCTATGATATTTCTTTAGAGAAAACATGTGAGAAACATTGGTGACATAAACAAAGATTCTCTCTCTCTCTCTCTCTCTCTCTCAAAAAAAAAAAAAAAAAATGAGAAGGCAAGGAGTATCACTGAGGTAGAAACAAGATGATAAATGATTAGCTTACATTTAAGAAAACAAGCATATGTAATCCTAGCAACTCAATAAGCTCAGGCAGGAGGATTGCAAGTTTTAGGCAAGCGTCACACAACTTATCGAAACCTGTCACAAAATAAAAAAATGAAAAAGGCTTGAGATGTAGCTCAGTGGTTGAGCACTCTGAGAAGAAAAATTTCTCGCCATTTTACTCTGGAAATAGAAGAATCTCTGCAGGTTGAATATTTTTTTTTATGTTGGAATAGATTTCCAGCTGTGGGACTCTATAAAGATGAGATTTGAGTTATAATATTTTAAAATTATTATCAAACAATTTCTTATCAAATGTGAAAAAATTAAATAACTCCACCGAAGTTTTATAAGTGTACATTACTAGGAAAATAAACCATTATGATGACAATTTTTATTCTGAAGTTGACAGTTTTACCATTTTAGGTTAATTTTGGGAGACCTATCAACTTTCTTAATTATTTTTTCACATTATAAGATTATAGAAAATAAAAATAATCCAAGAAATTCCATGTTTTTAGTTTAACTATATATGGTACTTCTTATAGCCTATCAGCAGTATATAAATAAAATTGTATACTTGTTTATTTCTCCTTCTTTCAATACAGGTTTGTTTTTTTTTTAGGGAAAAAAGACGAGGATAGAGGGAGAAGAAGGGGCCTAGTTATTTGATGTGTTTTATTACAAAGCCAAAAATCATGTTTGTAGATTTAAAACATTTTTTATCGTTGGCTTTGCCATATGCAAGTTTTAACCTTCATATAATTAATCTCTGTCTTTTGATAGACTTATCTTCACATATGATATCATGCTTAGAAAGGCATTCTCCATTCAAATAATTATTTATATTTCAGTAGAAACATTTAATTTTAATAGAAACATTCTCTTTAAAATATATTAATACATCTGGACTTTTAGAAATTGTGATATAACACAATGTATATTTATTCCACTGGTATTTGTTAAATAAATACCTTATTTCATGAAGAAAATAGGTAAGGGTACTCCAATTTTTTTTCTCACTGAATCCCTGTGAGTTTTAATGCTAAATTAAACATTATAATTACTAAATAAACTAGACCTATTTTTATGCTTTCCTTTTCTTTTTGGAGTTTCAAGCTATTTTTTATTGTTTTGCATAGATTTTAGACACTAAATCACACTTTATTTTAGTTATTAGACTTTCTTGATGCTCTAATTATTAAAGTTTAAATGTTTCTGTCATCTGTAACCTAAGAAATTGCTTTATAACTATATCCATTCCTTAAGACCACTATCCTAGGCAGAGAGGGTAAAGGAAGATAAGAATCCTACTAGAAGGCCTGATTGTATAATGGAAAGAATGGCTAAGTTATTCAGTTGTAATAATTGATGCTATGAAGCATTCTCAACCCAAGAAGTTATTGGGTCTGGCTTTCCAAAGGAAATATCACTTTAGCTGAAACAAGTAAATAGGCTTTTGACCAGGTGAATAGCCACCAGAGAGTATTTGCTTTAGATACTCGGAAGGAAGAAAACATTTGTAGGTAAGAGCATTTTGCCAGGGAACTGAAAGTATTTCTGTGGGGGGTGTTAACAGCTACAAATTGAGAAGAGGGAATGATAAGACTGACTATAAAACTTTTTCAAGAATCAGTGCAGATGCTGAGGCAATGGGTTTTAAGTGAAGTTTTCAGATTCACAGTTTAGGAAAATCATTCTTGCTTTCTGCAGTGAGAAAAAATGGATTGATGATGACAACTATAACAAGAGACTTTTTCCTAAAAGCTAGTTATAAATAAGAATTGAAGATAGCCTGAACTAGAGTAGAAGTAGTAAGAATGGAAAGACAATGGCAAATTAGATATTTGAAAAGTAGAATTGAAAGGTGTGGTGATCAAATGAGAAAAAAAGGAAGAATCCAAGATTAGGCTGTGGTTTCTGCAGATTGGTGTGGAAGGAGAAGAGCTGATTTTAGACATCTTGTAGCTATAAAGCTCTGTGTCTTAAAAGAAGGATTGCCTGGCTATGAATTCACAAGTAAGATGATGACTGAAGCTTTGGAAATGAGTGAGAATCTGTGGGAGAGCAAATACAGACAGTCCTCAACTCATGATGGTTCAACTTATAATTTTTAGATTTCATGATGGTGCAAATGCAATACTGTTTTGAATTTTTATCTTTTCTGGACTACCAGTATGTGATACTTTGTCATCTGGGCAGCTGCAGAGAACTTTATCTCCCAAACAGCCATGGAACCACAAGCATAAACAACTGATATAATTACATATAAGCTATGATATTTGAACAGTTAGGTGCATTAAATACATTTTAACTTATGATGTTTTCAATTTACATTGGGTTTATCAGTGTAACTTCATGGTATGTCAAGGAACATCATCTATATGGGACTATAGGAGCACCAACATTTAAAGGCACAGAAGGCCTTCAGAGGAGCCCAAGAAAAGTGCTTAGAGAAGAAGAGGGGGGAAATTAGGAATTTAAAGCTAGAGAACTTAATTAGGAATTTATAGAGGTAGAGTCCTTAACATAAGAAGTGGCTTCTGAGGGCAATTAAGATAAAGACTAAGGGATGTCCTATAGTTTTACCAATAAGTAGCTGCTTCCCTTACTAAGCATGATGAGTTAAAATGTTGAGCTTTTAAAAGTCATTTTTAGGGCTGGGGATGTGGCTCAAGCGGTAGCGCGCTCGCCTGCCATGCGTGCGGCCTGGGTTTGATCCTCACCACCACATACAAATAAAGATGTTGTGTCTGCCGAAAATTAAAAAATAAATATTAAAATTCTCTCTCTCTCCCTCTCTCTCTCTCTCTCTCTCTCTCCCTAAAAAAATAAAAATAAAAGTCATTTTTAATAAAGAAAATTGTGTTCTATTTCTTCATCAAATTTGCCTTTATTACAGGACAAACCATTTAATTTAGCAAATCAGAATCCCACCCCCTCCTTGTTGGCATGCCAAAAGTAGGATTTTTTTAAAAGCTGCAGATCCCAACTGATAAACTGATGTGATTACGTAAGGACCAGAATCCCCTATAGATTGAATTATTATTATTATTATTTAAATGCAGATGTAAATATGACCAATAAAATTGTAAAAAATCATTAGAAAAAAAATCATTTGGAGTAGGTTTTGAATGTTTTGTTTTTTTCTCTGATCAGCAGAGACCACAATTATACTGATGTCAGTTGTGTCTTTGAAATATTTGAACTTTATAAAGTGAATCCTACAGGAAGATGGCTCTAGAGTATTCGTTACTATCTATTTTCAGGACCTCGTGTCTTAGCTGGTCCTTAGATGAGAAACATTTACTTTATGATAATTCATTGAGATGTACATTGTTCTGTATGTGTGTTGTATTTGAATACGAAATTAAAGGTAGTTGATGTGGTTAAGTTATAAGGAGAGGCCTTATAACTTAAGGATTATTAAGCTGAGAAGATTCCAGCAATTTTCATGTATCCCCTTTTTACTTTTTTGGTGGTTTGGTTTAAATTTTAGGGAACCCTAGACCCAAGCCTACCTGCTCATGCTCTGCTTTTACCATATGAAGTTATTGTTTTATTTACATTCCACTTACTTGGTTCATCATAGCAGAAACATACGTTGTTTGTTGCTATTCTTTATACTTTTCATCTTCTAATACAGCTGAGATTCTATTTGTATCAGAATCACTTGGGAGACATTAAAGTGTATTTTCCTGGGCTCTACCCAAGACCCAGAAAATGAATATCTGAGCATGAGGGTCTAAGAATTTTCATTGTAACAAGTTCCCCCAGGTGATGACTATATTCTGTCATCTAATGAGACTTTCAAGCATCAACTTAACTTTTCTTTCTCTGATACATTTGCCCTCAACTAGGAAGAACCTTCTTAAAGTCCATGGGAAGTACTGGCAGGAGGATCTTTATATGTCCCTTATCACTTGCAAGTACAAGCAGTCAAAAATAATTACATTAACAAATGAACATGATTGCATTTCAACAAAACTTTATTTTTGGTATTGGAATTTCAATTTTAACATATTATGAAATGTTACTACTTTTACTTTTTTTCCAACTTTGTAAAATTGAAATTCTTAGCTAACAGGCCATATGAAAGTAGGTAGCAGATTAGATTCGATCCATTGGCCATAGTTCACCAACCTTTACTCTAGATTAATACTTAAAACAGTATATGGTAAATATGAGTGTTGGGTGAGTTAATTTTAATATTGATAGGATTTTACAGAGCGTATTACTTACCTTTGTGATAATCTTACACGGTATAAATGACTAGTTCTTAAATGGGTATTCAATAAATGTTTATTGGGTCAGTTTTCAACTTTTCTCTGAAGTTAATACCAGGATTATCAGTGTTTTCCACTTCTTTAAATTAACTGTTATTTTTTTTTTCTTCTGTGTATTTGAATAGGAAGGTCCAAACAGTCTGATTAATGAAGAAGAGTTCTTTGATGCTGTTGAAGCTGCTCTTGATAGACAAGATAAAATAGAAGAACAGGTATATCTATATTAAAAATTCTAAGCTGAAATTCAAACACTGTAGGAATTCTTTGATGTATATTATTTCATATTAATAGAACTTGAAAATGGTGAGCTATATTAATATCCTAAAAAAAATCAACTATCAAAATTAAGTCATAAATGTGGAAGAATCTTTAACTCAGTTCCTTTATCTGTTAATTTCCAAGCAGTAGATGAGAAGACCTATACAATTGTTTAAAGGAAGTATACATAATTAACATGAATTTAAATGGAAATGTTCTTCCTGTTCCCCTTGAAGTCTCCAATTTTAATCATTCTTTGACCTTTATGATTATCAAGCATATATTTAGTGTTAACAAAAGGTTTCTTTGAATTTCTCTTCAAGTACCATAAGAATTCAAGAGGAAGATAATTAAAACTTTAAGATGGTTCTTTTTCGATGTTGGCTCTCAATTTTTATTTATTAACTCCTTTATTTCCTTTAAGACCCTCACCATTAGTTTTTCTTCCTTTTACTTACTGTTTTATCATCATCATCATTGAATTGCTAACATTTATAACCAGCTCCCTCTTTGGAAATTGAAGGAAAGCATTCTTAAATCCTTTAATTTTAGTTTCAAGATTAATTTGATAACTTGCTTCAATTGTGTAGCAACGTAGTTTCCACATTTTACCACTAGATGGTATTTAAAGATCAATTTTAGTTATTTCCCCTTCCCATACTCCACACCATCTTTAAACTATATTACTTGTGGTAGAATCTCTTGCCTTCTTGGGCAAGCATAAATAAACTATGACTATAAAGTGCCTTGCAAATAATCATTTGTATATCAGTTTTAATACTACAAATGAAATGTTGGCTTATTCATTGCCTGTCATTATTAAGGCAGTCATGATTATTATGCCCATTTGCTGTTCTAGTAGCCAAGAGTAAATCACCTGAAGTAAGTTACCTATTGGTTTCTTATATTTATTTTCATTATATTTTTAAATCACATTTTTTTGTAAAACTTACTACTCATTTTTTTACACCCCCAAAAATGCTACACAGCACTCAGTTGAGTGGGAACTTTCAGATCCTAAGTGGGCTTTACTTTTGGATGCCTAAAGTAGTTCCTGAAATAGCATCATTGTGTTTTGAATGCCTAACGTACTTACCTGAAGTAGCATCATTTGTTTCCCTTGACTTTTTTTTTTTTTTTTAACCCCCTAGAAGATGCTATTTGGGGAAGAGTAGTGAACTTATACAGTCAAGACATCTTGGTCTTAGCTTCACCACTGACTCTTTGTAACTATGAGTTTCAACAAATTCTCTGGACTTAGGTTTTCTAACATGTGAAATAAGGAGCTAGAAAAGATGATTCAAAGCATCCTTTCTGGCTTTAAAATGTGACTGTATTCAATAACAGTATATTAGTAGAGGATCAGTGTAAACTTCTGTAAGCTTTAGAAAAAGAAATATTCATGGGGCTATCAAATCTGCTTCTATGCCTTCTTTCACTCTGGCAGGTGTTAAGAAAACAGCCATTGAACAGACCCTGATTTTCCTTGTCTACTAGCCATGTGTACATAAATGTGACAAAAATAATTACAATGTGGTAATACTTTTCAGTAGTAGGCTTTAAAAAATCTATGAAATAAATTCCATCAGTTCAAATCATCTCCCTCTTTGTGCTCAATGTATATTGCATTTTTTTTTAACAACACAGCCATTGCATAAGTATTTTCCAAGTGACACATCATGCTTTTTTGAGTTTACATTACTTGTTAACATAGGGAAAGTTGTATACAATAAATTGGTGAGTGAGGGAATGAGATGTTATGTTGAGACAGCATTGACTAGAAATCACTGTCTTTATAGTTAAAAGATGAACACAAACACAATAGCACAGTATAGTTTTAGTATATTACTTTTAGCAAATATTTGTTGAATAGTGAGAAGAAACTAGATAAACCAAAGAAGAGGAAGGAGGTCGTCTCAGCTTAATAGGAATAAGATGATGGGATGAAGACAGAATGCTTTCATGGAAAGACGGCAAAGAGATCATATGATGTGCTCTTAAGAATATAACTGAAGCAAATCATGATATTGGTTCTAATGACACATAAGCCATTGGGCCTGATGAAGTAGAATAATGGAAATAATTTGGCTACAGTTTGAATAGAAGAAAATTGGCAACAGTGTTAAGATTGATTCATGATAGATAATCTTATGCAGGGGAAGAATGGGGCTAACTAGGAGCAAAATCAAAGAGCTAATCCTTGTCTAATGTAGTTTTACAGTCAGAAGAGACTAAATTGGGATATCTGAAGCTGGTGTTGGGATTGGGCAAGACTTGTTGAAGTCTGTGAAGAAATTTCGTTATTCATATATTTTTAAATACTAAAATGTTTACCAATTAAATGTTGATGGTTCCAGGTTATAGTATCCTTCTTAATCTGCAAGTACACTTTAAAACTATCATATCTTAACAATATATGCTCTTTTAGTCACAGAGTGAAAAGGTCAGGTTGCATTGGCCTACATCATTACCATCTGGAGATGCCTTTTCTTCTGTGGGGACTCATAGATTTGTCCAAAAGGTAAAGTAATGTCAGAGTTTACTTAAAGTATATCTTACATTCTTCACTGTTGATGGAACTATCTTGTAATATAGATTTTCTCGCCTTTCCAAGAATTTAGTAAGTTTTTTTGTAGTGTGTGTTAAATTCCATATAAAATCAAAAATCTTGTTCTCAACACAATGTTGTTGCTGCTGTTGTTGTTGTTATTAATTATTATTATTGGAGGAAAAAGCAAGGGGGTGGACAGGGAGTCCAAATTAGTTAACCAGAAGTATAACCAATTATATTAATATATCTCTTTCTTCTTTGGGGTTAAGTTGTCTTATTTGGTATTATTGGAAGCACTACATTCTTTTTGGAATGATTTTAGAGTATAATACATAATAGGTGCATGAAGTCAGCACTTGCTGCTGTGCTTGTTTCATATAGTGCTTTGTTTTCTCTTTCTTTATCTTGTGTTTGGAAGTTGGTACTGAAAGCTCTGTTGTGCCTTTGTTCTGATTACTTGGTTTTTTCTTTGTCTGTCTCTGGTAGCCCTATAGTCGCTCTTCCTCCATGTCTTCCATTGATCTAGTCAGTGCCTCTGACGATGTTCACAGATTCAGCGCCCAGGTACTGTATGAATGTATTGAGTGGACTTGAGTCTTTCTGTGCTATATTTCAATCTGCTTTCCCTATTCCTAGACATCTTTTGGTCAGGGCACTTGTTTTGATTTTTTAATCTTAAATAGTAACAATAAGCATTAAAAAGGCCTTCCTTATCCACTAAATAATTTCTCCATCAGGCTTGCATGTGTCCTTTACTTTATATACTCTACTGTTAATAGCTTGGAATTTTTTATCTTATTGAAGATACTCCAAAAAGATTTTCAAATGGAATTGAAACAAATAGAAGTTACCTGATTTTTTTTTTTTTAAATGTAATATGTTTCTTCAGACAGGATTCAGCAACTTTCATGGACATGAGCTGCAGGATATGTTGTGGCATCAAAGCAGATTTTAGCAGTCTAACTTTTAATGTAACTTAAAATATCTCCTCCTTATGTTCAACAAGGAAATAACTTTTTAAATATTTGCCTCATTACCACTATAATGCTAAGCTCCATTGAACACATTATATTTTCCTTCTATAAATTACCTGTGGATACTATGATTTATTATTTGTTTATATGGTAAATTTATGGAAATTGGCTTTAAGTTCATTGATCATTTAGTCATGCTAAATGAATGAATAACCAATTTCCGTAAGAATTTAAGACAGGAAGCTGGGTGTGTAGTCTCTATACTCAAAATCATAATTACTATAAGAGGAATATTTTTTTAGTGACATCATTGGTTTGTTTATTTGTTTATTTGTGTTTTTTTGTGTACGTCCTGGGGATTGAACACTCTGCTCTGCAAGCACTCTACATTAAGTTACATCCCCAGTCCTGCTTCAGATCTTTATCATTTAATTTTATATTTTTATAGTGATTGCATTTTATTGCATTGCATATTGTAATGTTAAGAACCTGAGCTATCTAGTTAAAATGGCCATTTTAAATCCTGGTTAGATGCATGGGCTTTTGCAAATTCTCCTAACTTTTCTGTGCTTCACTTTTGTGATTTAGCTAGATCCTGGAACATAGTAAGTGCTCAATAAGTTGTCATTATAATAATTTCTTTGAACTAATCAGTATACACATTATTTTTTAAATAAGTATAAAAGTGTTTTAAAATGTTTTTAAATCATAGTTTAAATCTTTATTATTTTCCACATACAAATAAAATTTATATTCATTCTTAACTGTGAAATAAGACTTGAAATGCATTTTTATGACTTTTGTAGCTTTTTTTTTTTTGCCTTGAACATCTTTGAGAAAAAGATGTAGCAGTTCTTGATTAGATATCATCCACAACCAGATATACTATTTCTTTTTTCCCTACTCATTTATGTATACCTTTTTTAAAAATGACTCATTATATTCACTGAATCAATGACAAAACTAGATGCCAGGAGACTGTTTTATTCTGCTGACCCCACCTTGCATTAAAATAATAAAATCATAGACCAAAACCTATCAATACTGTTCACAGTTTTCCCTTGAAATGTAGGAATGCATAGGATTATAAATAAAGGAAAGTGTAATGAAAGTAAGGGAAGAACGTAAGCCAGTCAGAATTTGGGCTTCAGAACTCAAACTCAGACCCTAGCTGTAGCGCAATAGAACAGCTGAAAGCCTTTAAATGCTATGTAGCTGAGGGGCAGGTGCCTATATGTTAATAAGACTTTGCCAAATTGTAGCTTACTTTTTTTTAAAAAAATGGCTCTTTAAAAAGAGTTCTATATGACAGTAGAATCCATTTTGATATAATTATACAAGCATGGAATAGCTCTTACTCTAGTTGTAACTTCTTTGGTGTAGTTCTTCCGGAACTTTTTATGTAACTTGGTATATAAATTGAGAAAAATTAATTTTTCTCATAAATTTTTTTTCTAATATGTGGTGCTTAGAATTGATCAGGTCTCATTTCAGTATTTGATTATTTTGCACTCTTATATGCCAAAAGAGTAAAAATAAAGAAAATAATGTTCATGACTTCAAGTAGTTATTGTTCTTGTTAAAAGCATTTGTTTCCATTAGTACACTTGGGCTCTGCACTGTTGATTAGACTGCATCTCATATTCAACAGTGCCTTTAGAATATAAAGAATTCCAAGTTGATAAGATTGCTTATTTCAGGGGAGATTGCACTCATTTTCGCATCATCAAAGGATCTAGCAAATTGATTCTGTATAATCACACTTGAGAATACAGCATTGAGTTGTGTGTACTGGCACACACCCATAATCCCAGTGACTCAAAGACTAAGGCAGGAGATTCTCAAGTTTGAGGCCAGCCTCAGCAACTTAGACCGTCTCAAAAATACAGCATTTTTTAAAGGGCTGAGAATGTAACTCAGAGTTAGAGCTCCCCTGGGCTTGATCCCTAGTACCACAGTGAGAGAGAAAAAAATATGAATGAGAATACAGCATCAGATATAGACCTAGAGTTTACATTAACCTAGAAAGTGTTATCTAGGACATTCTTCCATTTCTAACACAATGTGAAATCACACTAGCAACTAAATTGAGTTTGTACATTTTACAGTTTTCAAATTAAATTAAGAAAATTAAGAAGCTCTAAGGTATTTATTAACATTAGAAGCATGTTACGTTATATTGTGTTGCATTATATATAATAATATACACTAATTCCACATTCCTTAAAATAATTGAGGTACCCACATTCTTCATTTTGTAATATTTTGATAATTAGTTTAAAAATGAATTCATTGCTCAGCAATAAAAGAGAATAAAATCATGGCATTTGCAAGTAAATAGATGGAGTTAGAGAACATAATGCTAAGTGAAGTTAGTCCATCCCAAATAACCAAACGCCGAATGTTTTCTTTGATATAAGGAGGCTGATTCATAGTGGGATAGGGAGAGGGAGCCTGAGAGGAATAGACGAACTCTAGATAGGGCAGAAGGGTTGGAGGGGAAGGGAGGAGGCATGGGGTTAGAAATGATGGTGGAATGTGATGGACATTAGTATCCAAAGTACATGTATGAAGACACGAATTGGTGTGAATATACTTTGTATACAACCAGAGATAAGAAAAATTGTGCTCTATATGTATAATAAGAATTATAAAATGCATTCTGTTGTTATATATAATTTTTTTAAAAAATGAATTCAAATTTTGTCATCACCCCCTAACCCCCATATTGTTGATTGGATCAAGGGGTACTTCACCACTGAGCTACATCCCCAGCCCACCCCCCTTTTTTTTTTTGGAGACAGAGTCTTGCTAAGTTGCCCAGACTGGCTTCAGACTTAGAATTCTCCTGCTAGTCTCTCTAATCTCTGGGATTATAGGTATACAGAGCTTTGCTATCACTTTCAGTAATTTGGAAAGTGTTAGAATACTTGCCTAGCATATGCCGACCTTGGGTTCATTCTCTGGCGCGCGCGCGCGTGCGCACACCCACACCCACACCCACACACACACAAAATTGCCAAATAGTAAACATAATACCTCAGTGAAGTCATATTTACTCTAACATCTTTTAAAATCCAGAATATTCATATAGATATCACATATAGTTTTTTTAATCATTGGTATCAATTTCCATACAGAAGTCTTCCAGACCTCTGTAATTTGGTTATGCTATCTACATAAGTATTAGCTCATGGCTATCTTGTTCTTGTTGAAATTATATTCATAGGCCTGATTGGGTAGGATAATGAAACATAGATCTAAAAGATGCCTTGAAAATAGCTTCAAATAAAATAAGTGTATTTGCTTGATCAACATGTGACTCTTTCTTATGAGCAGATATAAGGAATGGATTTGCTTCAATCTGAGAAATTGAAATTATAAAGAACTGCAAGTTTTTTGAAATAATGACTGTAGCACAAACTGGAAAGAAGCACAGACTTCTTCAGAAGGAAGAAAGGACTTATTTATAAACTTATTTATTTGGTTATATTTATTTGCTTAACACAGTTAACATTTAAGATGTTTCCTCATGAATCAGTAGGGAAAAATCATCTACTGAAAAATAAAGAAACCAAAAGGATATGAATTTATCTGCAGGTTAATGTGTGGTGTGACCATTGCAAAAAAAAAAAAAATGGCTCTATGTAAAATAGCCCTTTCCCACTTGGTCAATAACAACACATTATTGTTGGATAATTATTTCACCCCTCCCTTTGTTTATTATATGAATAATATATCTTAATTTTATATAGATAAAAAGTAGAATAATTAATTACTTCTAATATTCTTGTATTTATCATATAAAAATAAAAAGACAGGGCCAGACACAGTGATACACGCCTGTGATCCCTGCTACTTGGGAGACTAAAGTAGGAGGATCTCAAGTTGAAGGCCAGTCTGGGCAACTTAGTAAGACATTGTCTCAAAATTTTAAAAGGACTGTGGATGGAGTTCAGTGGTAAGCATCTGTCTACCATGTGGGGGAGGCCCTGAGATCAATCCCTAGCACAAAAAATAAAATAAAAACATATGGTGATAAATAAACACATCTTAATAATTATCTTTTTTCCTATCAAAATAAATAATTATACCTAGATTGTTTTACGACTTTTTTTAGCTTTCAGATTCATTTTCCCTCCAATAAGTATAGGTCCATATCTCTATATATTTATTGATATGTTGCATGCTAGATTAACCTACTCACTTAATATGACTATGTAGGTTTTTATTTTCTTTATTTTCTCTTGTTATACAGTGAGCATCCTTGTACATGCAGTATCTTTTTACATCTTCACACACTTACCCAATTATTTCCTTAGAATATATTGCTAGAAATGTAATTGCTGGGACAAAGATTGTGAACATTTCTAAGTTATTTTTATTCTTATTGCCAAGCTGTTAATTAGGAAAGTTGAACTAGCTTACATTCCCAAACCAGTATTCTTTGACTGTGCTGACACTGAATGGTATAATTTAGATAATTTTTGCCAATTGATATACTACAGGTGACATTTTTCATTTTTAGCTGTTTGAATTTCTTCAGTGAATTCACTATTTATGCTATTGGCCATTTTTAATTCAGGTTAACTGTTCACTATTAATTTGTCATTAATAAATTCTTCTAACAAGCCACTCTATGGTTTTGTGACTGTGTAACAATAAGCAAAATTGTATTTCTTTCACGTGGCTAAGAGAAGGAGATCTCAGCTGTTTTTGGAGTCCTTCTAGACTTTTGTTTGTACCATCAAAGGGCAATATTCTTTTCAGATTTGTTTTAATAGTGTTAGAAAAATCCAGTTTAGTAGGTTCAAAATGGCATCAGACTAAGTAATTTGAATCCAAAATGGTAGAAAAGGTTAAAATTGAATAATGACCCCTTATCTCAAATGTGTTTTGTATCCTTTTTTTCATAGTTTATTGGTATGAAGATGCTACATATGTGGGCTCATTTTCAACTGTAGGTCCCTAAAAATCAAGGGCATGATTTCTAAAATTATGCTTCACCTAATTAAAACTTTGGAATACTGTTCATCTGCTTCAGTGAGTTTGATCCAATCTTTTTGTGTTTTTTAAAATGCTAGCAGGTAATACTGGTAACAGTAGTTCCTGGAATATCAAATTTGACCCTAATAAATCGGTACATTTGACTTTCTGTTGTTTTTCTTATAGAACTGGAGATTGAACCCAGGGCCTAGCAACATGCTAGGCAAGTGCTCTACCACTGAGCTATACATCCGTAGCACCCCCCACTCTTTTTGTAAAATATTTTTACTTGTAGATGGACACAACACCTTTATTTTATTTATGTATGTATTTTTATGTGGTGCTGTGCCTTACACATGCAAGGCAAGTACTTCATCACTGAGCTACAACCCCAGTCCTCCCAGTCCTTTTTAATTTTTGTTTTCAGTTGGGGGTCTCACTAAGTTGCTTAAGCCCTTGCTAATTTGCTGAGGCTGGCTCTGAATTTGTAATCCTCCTGCCTCAAGTCTCTCAAGTTGCTGAGATTTACAGGCATGCACCAGCTCCCAGCCCTTTTTTATTTTGAAACAGGGTATCGTCAAGTTGCAGTCTTGAACTTGTAATCTTACTGCTTCAGCCTCCTGAGTAGCTAGGATTATAGGTGAATGCCACCACCCCCAGCTTGCTAGTGTTTATTTCTGTCATTAAATTTAATGGTTCCTTGTTTCCCACATCCTTTTGACAGAGTCATGACTATACAGTACACTTATCAAATCATTAGATTAAATCTGTGAAAGATCAAGTGCGATTACAGGTGCCCAAGTCACTGCCTCTGTAGTCAACTTGGTTATTTCATATTTCATTGCAGTGAATATAAAATCTGTTTTAGTAAGATTTTACCTGTTTCACCTATCTTCTTATTTATTGCCTCAAGGAAGTGAACGTAATTCTATGAAGAAAGCTTTGTAGAGGTTGCCACAGTATTTTAGTTCTTTAGTTTAATTTCCTGGGAGCATGGTAATGAATATATCATGTTTCTTTGTTGTACTTTTTTAAGCCCTCGTAAGTGAAGGAAATTAAAACTGTTTTTCTACGGATGGTAGTGGTAATTGTTATAGGAATATCCTTTTAATCTATCTAGAAAGAATGTTAAATGTGCTTTCTGTGCATTATTTTAACTTGTGCTATCTCCTATTGATTTATATTTATGAACTCTGGTTTATTTAGGCCAAAACAAAAATGAAACACATCTAGTTTCACAAACGTTTAAAATATTTAATTCAGGGTCTGGGGTTGGGGTTCAGTGGTAGAATGCTTGCCTAGCACATGTGAGGCACTGGGTTTGGTCCTCAGCACACATAAAAATAAATAAAATAAAGGTATTATGTCCATCTACAAGTGTGTGTGTGTGTGTGTGTGTGTGTGTAAAATACCTAATTCAGGAATAATTTCCCATACAAAGCCAAAATTACAGAGTTTTCAGAAAAAAAAAGTTACATGGAACTAAAAAGATATTTAAACAAAACTCTCTTTATTTTAACAGGATAAAAAATCCTCTTTATATTCTTCCCTCACAAGTTACCCATTTTAAATAGGGTTTTTCTTTGGAAGCATTTCTTTCTGCCTCTAATCTGCCTCATAATAAACACAGGCATTCTTAACTTTTAGTTTCTCTCCTGTATGTTCAAATATAAAGATTTTTAAGATTTTTGGGATGTACACAAGGTAAAAATTTCTTCAGATCTCAATGTGACAGACAAATGAATTAAGACAACACTACTGTGGGTACTAAGAGCAACTGTTCTTATTCTTCCTCTTTTAGAAATCAGATACATTGTATATATAACTTAGAATCTTGCCTCTTCTCAAAGCAGAATTCAAAGTTCTTCTAAAGAAACAGATTTCTCTAAGTAACACCTGAAATTATGTTTTATAATAAAGCTTTGTAAAATTATAGAATGTATGTTTAAATTTTTAAGTTTCTCTCAAATCTGAAACCCAGCATCACAGTGTCTTAAGAATTAAAAATAAAGGAATAAAATTTTTAGTACCAAAAGCAGAATATAGAATCTCAACGTTAACAGTTAACATTTTTGTCAGAATGATGTATGTATGATTTGTATGATGATTGCCAAATCAGGATACACTTAAAAGAAAACCAACTTATAGTAATCAAAAGTGCATTCTGGCCAGGCACCATGGCTCACACCTATAATCCCAGAGTCTTGGGAGGCTGAAGCAGGAGGACCAGGAGTTCAAAGCCAGCTTCATCAAAAGTGAGGTGCTAAGCAACTCAATGAGACCCTGTGTCTAAATAAAATACAGAAAAAAGGGTGGGGATGTGGCTCAGTGGTTGAAGTCCCCAGAGTTCAATCTCAAGTACCAAAAAGTGTATTCTGAGCCAGGCGCAGTGGCACACACCTATTATCTCAGTGATTCAGGCAGGAGGATCACAAGTTCAAAGCCAGCTTCAGCAAAAGTGAGGTGCTAAGCAACTCAGTGAGACCCTGTCTCTAAACAAAATACAAAATAGGGCTGTGGTTGTGGCTCAGTGGTCAAGTACCCTTGAGTTCAATCCCTGGTACCTCCCCCACCCCACCCAGAAAAAAAAGTGCATTCTGAGATCTAGAAATCGTGATGTAGAAGAAGTGCACATCACTATAATATATTGATAACATTCTTTAGTACACAAAAAATTATATAGTGGGGTTAATAATTTTTAAATTATCTGCCTCAAAACCATCAATCTATTTATTTTAAAATATTTTAAATCTAACTCTTATTTTTTTATCCCTAATGAATGCAATAGACTTTATGGGAAATTAGTTAAACTTAGAAATAAATTTTTAAATAAAAGTATAATGTACATATTTTTAACCATTTTCTTCCTTTAATGTATTTATTGCATAAAATTATTTTGCTGTCACAATCTTTTTTATCACTTAAGTTCTGTTTAAAAGCATTTTAGGCTGGGCACATTAATGTACACTTGTAATCCCAAGCGATTTGGAAGGTGGAGACAGGAGGATCACAAGTTTGAGGTCAGCCTCAGGAATTTAGCAAAATCCTCAGCAACTTAGCAAGACTGTGTTCTCAAAATAAAAATTTTTAAAAAGCACTGGGGATGTAGCTCAGTGGTAAAGGGCCCATGGGTTCAACCCTCATTTCCAAAAAAACAAAAACAAAAAAATTCAAACTGAGAGACTGCAAAAAACACTTTTGTGAAATCTTAGCTCTAAATATAATTAAGGATTCTGGGATCGTGAAATTCACCTTTTCTTTGCTTGAGATGCGTAAGGGTAATATGTGATCATTAAAAACTGATGTTGCATTTAAATTTCAGTAAAAGAAATTTAGTGGTACTGGGACAGGCCAGTCAATAGTAGAACACTTGCCTAGCAAATGTGAAGCTCTGGTTCAATCCCCAGAGCACATGCATGTGCGTGCGTGCGTGCAAACACACACAAAGAAAAAGAAAAAAGAAATTTAGTTAGACACTTTGAAACAATAAACTAAAAGCTAATTTGTCCCTAAAAGAATTCAGAACAGTGAAATTGGGATCACGTAAAAGGAAATTTGTTTATTTTTAAGTTGGTTTATATTTATGATAAAAACAGGTATATTGGTGAAATAAAGAAAGTTTTCCCCTTTTTTGTAGGGAAACCTTTGACATAAGCTATCTGATTTCTCTATTATCTTCAATATAGTAACAATGAACTAGATGATTTCTTTATGCTTCTTTTACCCTAATTCCATGATTTGATGTTTTTAAGACATCACTCTGTATTTGATAGTGAAGTGTACAATATTTCATTTTTCCAGGAAAGAAATGCTTATTTCAATCACTAGATACACATTAGGGGCCAATCTGGTTACTTGAGTGAAGCATCTTCCTTCCCTGCATTTCTCCCTTCTATCATTAATCTGGATATCTGGAATGTGGACTAAACTCTTCAACACTATGTAAAACCCACTAAACTAACCTCAGCTGTTTTAGAGTACCATTTCTGAATTGCAGTAAACTGAATACCATTCTGGTTTAGAGATTATGACATAACTATTATATGTTCATTCTCATGGCTTTATTTTTCTTTTCAAGGTTGAAGAGATGGTGCAGAACCATATGACTTATTCATTACAAGATGTAGGTGGAGATGCCAATTGGCAGTTGGTTGTAGAAGAAGGAGAAATGAAGGTAATTTCCACTGAAATGTTATACATTGTTCAGTATAGATCTGTTTCAGCAATGTTATCATTACTATTGATATAAATAAAGATAGCATTTTATGATTACTTTAAAATGTTATTACATAAATTAAAGAAGTACCAGATATTGAGAAATAAAATGTCTTTTTGTTTATCTTATATTTTAAGTACTGAATATTATGTTCAAGTGTCATTTATTTTCTTTCCCCTTGTTTTTTTTGTGTGTGTGTGTGAAGGGGGACACTGGTAAACTAATCATATTCATATCCCTAAACCTAAGAGAGAATAAGAGCAAGAAGTAGAAGAACAAGACACAGAGATAGACTTGAGAAGCAAAAACAGCATTGAATTTGAAACTATCTCATGCTGAAAGACAAATATTAATCACACTGCTGCTACACTAAAATTTTAGTTGAGAAAGAGGATATTGACATTTAAAAGATACTATTACTTGGCTCCATCTGATAATGTATTGAATAAAGAATGCATGTGATTGAAGAAAATTAGAAAAAAGCTCTGTAATTTGAAAGAACTCAATTTTTTTTATAATAAGAAACATTTGAACTGTATCTGGAAATAGAAATAAGGTTGTGACAAATGTAAGGAGAGGACATTGTAGACAAAAAATTGTAGGAGGAAAAACTTAAGCAAATTTTATATTTACAATATTTTTATAGACTACGGCAACAAAAATTATTCTAGCAAGTGAGATACAATATTAATGCTGAGGCTTCCTCTCCACATGGTGGGTAGGGAAATGAAGAAGTAATTAAGAAGTAAGAGAAGGCTCATACTTGTAATCCCAGCAACTCGGGAGACTGAGGTAGGAGGCTCACAAGTTCAAAGCTAGCCTCAGCAACTTTGTGAGGTCCTTAACAACAGTGAGACCCTGTCACAAAGTAAAAAATAAAAAGAGCCAGAGATATGATTCAGTGGTTAAGCACCTCTGGGTTCAATACCTGGTTCAAAAAAGAAATTGAGGAGACAGACTAGTGAGATAACAGAATATTAGTTATAATTCTGATAACTCGACTGTAGAAAATGGCTTTAGATCAATACCACAAAGTTTTCCTAAGGTTACTGCAGAATTAAACATAATGCTCCTAACATTGCTGGACAATCACAGCTCTTTCCCCAAGGATCAGGCCCCAAAATCAGACTAGAATGCATGTTCTCTGCAGAAAAGGGGTTTGAACCAAGCCTACCTTTTTCTTCCCTCTGTACTCACCATTCAGATAAGTCACTATTCCTGCCTTAGGAGTGATGTCTCGATGAAGTCCCTCCACCTGGAATGAGGAGTAGTGAATAAGTCTCCCTACAAGCTTATAACATTAGAGAAAATTTGGGGGTAGATTGTGGAAAGCATAAAGTAGCGCACAAAGGGGAATAGCAGTAGGTTAGCCACTGTATTGCAAAGTGTCATTTTAGGAAGATGAAGCAAGTAGGGAAGAAACTAGGGACCGAGAAGACCACTTAATAAGAGGCACAAGGTGATGAAAGCTCACCTAAAATACTTAAGCAACAGTAGAAAAGTCAAGCTGTTGAAAGAGTAGTAAAAAGCGTAATAACTGTGAGGGGAGAAATTAAAAGTGAGTTTTCAGTTTGGGTAACTGGGAAAATAGTGTTCTCGATAAAGTGAATAAATAAGCATTTGGGGAAAGGTAGTTTGGCAAGAGAGATTGTTAAAGGGAAGGCTATGTGAAATGCCTAACAGTGTTCTGGCCCCATGAGCATTCCTTACATTTAGAGCTGATTCTCCCCATGTTTCTTCATTTCTTGAAAGAATTATTAGAGTTCTTTAAAGTAACAAACTGTAATTAATTTTACTGAGCACTTAAGGTAAACAGCCTCAGTATTTAAAACAAGATAAATCTGTTCTTTTTGCCATTTTAATTTTCATTGTCTGATTTGATAAATGAGTTCTACTGTTTTTTTGTTTTTTTTTTTTCTTTTTTCTTTTATGGGGTGGTACTAGGGATTGAACCTAGGAACAGATGCTCTACCACTGGGTTACAATCCCAGCCCTTTTTTGTTGTGGTTGTTTACTTGTTTTTTGAAACAAGGTCTCACTAAATTGTCCACGCTAGCCTCAACCTTGTGATTCTCCTGCTTCAACCTCCCAAAGTAGTTGGGATTATATGTGTGCACCACTGTGCCCACCTCTACTGTGTTTCTGATAGTATTCTAGACCCTAGGGATATAGCATTGAATAAAGCAGCCTTAAAATAGTGTCCTTAAGTATATTTTATTCATCTAACCCTATTTGACAACATGAAATAATCTCTGAGAATGTTTGGTAAATAATGTCTAATTTAAATTAATATATTTATTTTAACTCATAGTAATTAGATTATTCATTATATATACATAGTTGAAGTTACCTTGGATTTGTCATTTTAAATATTTTTATTGTCTGTTAATTTGAAAATTTTCATTTTAGCAGAATATATTCTATAAATAGATTTTCATAAATAAAATCTAAAAAAACAGCTAAATTTAAAAGCATGCCTTCAAACTATAGGAGTTTGATTTCTGTTTTTCAAATAGCTTTTTTTAAAAAAATACCTTTTAAAAAATTATTTTTATTTTTATTGATTTTTTTTTTTTTTAATAAATGAGAGCAGAATGCATTACCATTCTCCTTATGCTGAGGATCAAACCCAGAGCCTTGCATGTGCCAGGCAAGCGCTATACCATTGAGCCACAACCCCAGCCCTCAGATAGCTTTTTAAATATGCCTTCTTTAGGTTTACAGGAGAGAAGTAGAAGAAAACGGCATTGTTCTGGATCCTTTGAAAGCTACACATGCAGTTAAAGGTGTTACAGGACATGAAGTCTGCAATTACTTCTGGAATGTTGATGTTCGCAATGACTGGGAAAGTAAGCATTATTAATATATTTTAATCCAATTATTGTTTTGAATTTAAAATCAAATTCAACCTTATTTTCTGTTCAAGATTAGAACATAGAGATTATGACATAACTATTATATGTTCATTCTCATGACTGTCATCTACAAAATCATGTAGAAAATATCTGGAGAATCATTAGAGAACTGATAATTCCTTACTTTACTAATTTGCAGTGCTGAGGTTTGAACCCAGGGCCTCATGCATGAAAGGCAAAGCACTCTATCACTCAGCTACATCCCCAGCCTCAGACCTTACTTTTTTTTTTTTAAGTTGTAGGTGGACAACAGTACCTTTATCTTATTTATCTTTTTATGTGATGCTAAGAATTGAACCCAGTGCCTTACATGTGCTAGCCAAGCGCTCTACCACTGAGTTATAACCCAAGCCCTATACCTTACTTTTTTTTTAATTTAATTTTTTTAGATGTATGGACCTTTATTTTATTCATTTATTTATATGTGGTGCTGAGAATCAAACCCAGTGCCTCACACATGCTAGGCAAGCACTCTGCCTCTTGAGCCACAGCCCTAACCTCATACCTTATTTTTATTTTTATTATTTTTTAATTTTTTTTTTTTTTTTGCAGTTGTGTATGGACAGAATGTCTTTATTTTATTTGTTATTTTTTATGTGATGCTGAGGATCAAGCCCAGTGCCTCACACATGCTAGGCAAGTGCTCTGCCACTGAGCTACAGCCCCAGCCCTCATACCTTACTTTTATTTTTTTTATTGATTTTTTTTAAATAAATGAGAGCAGAATGCATTACCATTCTTATTACACATATACAGCACAACTTTTAATATCTCTGGTTTTATATAAACTATGTTGACACCAATTTGTGTCTTCATACATGTACTTTGGATAATGATGTCCATCACATTCCACTATCCTTGCTAATCCCCTGCCCCCTCCCTGTCCTCCCACCCCTCTGCCCCATCTAGAATTCATCTGTTCCTCCCATGCTCCCCCTCCCTACCCCACTATTAGTCAGCCTCCTTATATCAGAGAAAACATTCAGTACCTTACTTTTAAATAAATCTTTTCACTGTTCAGAATGTTTCCTAGATTTCATGCCATTTGATTCATTTCCACACTAATTTTGCATAGTAGGTAGATATTTTACATACAAATGGAGTAAAAATTTAGATTGGTCTAGTGACTTATCAACAGAGCTAGTTCTGTAACAAATTTGCCACAGAACTAGTGCATTGACAAGGACTGAAACTGAAGATTTCTCTGCTATGGACTACTCTTTCCCATATGGTTTTGTTTCTATGGTAAATTCTAGATAAATTCTGTTGTGGATAATTTAGAATTATTCTTAGTGTGTATTTGTTCCCCTAAGACATTAAATTTCATGAATACACATGCTTAAGAAAATCACAAGTGTTTATCATTGACAGTTTGACATTCTTCTTTCACAAATATAGTCACTTAAACCAAGACAAAACAGTTTAACTTCAATAATTAGGGAGGAGGAGTTAGAGATATAGTGTTAGGGAATTTTTGAAACTTAGTTATGTACTCACTAGAATTACTTTCTTTTTTTAACATTTATTTGTTAGTTATAGTTGGACACAATGCCTTTATTTTATTTATTTTTATGTTGTGCTGAGGATCGAACCCTGGGCCTCACAAGTGCTATGCAAGCACTCTACCGCTGAGCCACAACCCCAGCCCCAAGAATTACTTTCTTGCTATGGAAGATTGATATTGGGCTGTAGAAAATGAGACTTATTTCCTGGTGATCAGACCTTACAGCACCATCTAAAACATGAAAGCAAATCTGTAGTACTAGTAATATTGACTATTTTCCATTTGGATTTAGCTGAGGTAGGGCAGGATCTTGTTCATTTTTCCATAGTGTCCATTTGCAATTGACTTTCTGCATAAGCGAACTGATCACATTCTAGAAAAGGCACTACAGTTTCTTCACTACTAACATTATTCTCTTAATTTCAGCAACTATAGAAAACTTTCATGTGGTGGAAACATTAGCTGATAATGCAATCATCATTTATCAAACGCACAAGGTAAAGATCTCTTCATCCATCCCAAAAGATGCCAGTGTAATTCAAATTCAGACATACTTGTTTTCCGAAGTAAAATTTGGCAGAAATGTAAATGCCAGAAAAGATTCAGAGACCTTATTAATAATTCATGAATGTCAATATATTTGAAAAGGTATATCAGTTCATTTAGAGCAGAAATGTGTATAGTCAAGAATCAGAAATATAATCTAGAAACAGAATGTTTGCTAAAGTTCTATATTTAGTTTCTCTTTATTATGTTTAGAAAGGAACCTTTGAAATCCATTTAAATACTTTTTTAGCATCTAGTCTCAAAAGATAATAAATGATAGTTACTAATTATGAAAGTGAATCCCAGTTTCCTTGGATAGCAGTTAATGCAAGGGACTGAATGTATGTTACAAGCCAGTGTTGAGACCAGTAGTTTTGAAAAAGAAGGAAAAGTTGCTTAGTATGAGTAATGAGAGGTTGGTCAATACACCAGGGAACACAGAAACATGATTTCTCACATAATTTCTTGATGATGATAATTTCTTCATATCATCTCTCCCTCTGCTATTCTAGATATTTAGAATTATTGAATTAACATTTATTTCACCTTATTCTGCTATTTCCCTTCTGAAAATTGCCAAGTAAGATATATTATATGTAAAAATAATAATTCCATTTTGGAGATATCCACCAAAAACAGTACTGTTTGTTATCTAAGAAATAAAATGATTCAAAATGTACTTCATTTTTCAATTCAGTGAGGACTTCATTGTTCTCTTAAGTTATTTAATTGAGTGGAATATATGAAAATAAGGCTTCTTATGAATTTACTGAGCCCAGTATGATTATTTGAGATTTATCTAATAATTATGAGCTATACTTCATTTTACCTGGTAGCTGCTCGAGAAATGAATAATAATGGAGATTCTGTTTCAGGATGCAGGTTTTGGGGTCTAATGTGAAATCTAAAATTTTGTAAATGTTAAATTTCAATTAATTGCCCTATAATTTATAATGAAGATAAATGACTAATAATTTAGAATCAGAAGAATCTCATTACCAGAAGATAATTAAACCTGGGAAACAACCTGCCCATGATACTCTGCCTGATAAATAATGGGGGGAAGGCGGGTTCCTATAGGTTATATTAGGATTAAAACATAAAACCAAAAAATATTAAAATAATATATAACAGAATTAAAGTTACAATTATTTGCCAATTCTTAGAATAAATAGATTGTTCTGGAATAATTTTTCAACAAACTCAAATAACACTGTATAATATCTTTCTTTTTTTTTTTTAGTTGTAGGTGGGCAATACCTTTGTTTTTTATTTATTCATATATGGTGCTGAGGGCTGGAGATGTGGCTCAAGCAGTAGCGTGCTCTCCTGGCATGCGTGAGGCCTGGGTTCGATCCTCAGCACCACATACAAACAAAGATGTTGTGTCCGCTGAAAACTAAAAATAATAAATAAATAATAAAATTCTCTCTCTCTCTTTAAAAAAAAAAAAATGTGGTGCTGAGAATCAAACCCAGGGTCTCACACAGTAGGTGGGCGCTCTACCACTGAGCCACAACCCAGTCCCTAATATCTTTCCCTTTAAATTTGCCTTTTTTGCTGGACATAATGGTGCATGCCTATAATCCCAGCAACTCAGGAGGCTGAGGCAAGAGGATCACAAATTTAAGGCCAGACTCAGCAAATTATCGAGGCTCTAAGCAACTTAACAAGACCTATCTCAAAATAAAAAGGGTTGGGGATGTGACTCAGTGGTTAAGCACCCCCTGGGTTCAATCTCCAGTACCCCTCAAAATTTTTTTTGGTTTTTTTTTTTACTACTTTTATAATATAATCTTAAAGAGGCCTGCTTGTCTTCTGGTATTTAATTCACTTGTTATTATTCTGATATACTTGCATTCATTAGTTCTAGTTTTTTGTTTGTTTTTGAGCTAGGATGTCATTACATTGCCCAGGCTGGCCTTAAACTCCTGGGCTCAAGTGATCCTCCTGTCTCAGCCTCCTAAGTAGCTGGGACTACAAGCATGCTACAGTGCTCAGCTTATTTATAAAGTAATGTTGGGCTAGTATTTTTGAAGCCAGTAATAAATTTTTGTTTACATTGCTTCACATACTTTTTTCCAACACTACTATGATCAACTTCATGAAATTTTATATCTTTAAAAGATGAGCCATTTCCCTTTGCAAATACTTTGTGATGTATTGAAAGTGAGTTGTTGGCTATTTATTGCAGTCAATAATCTGGAAAGATACTGTAATAAAGACTGCGTTTATTTACGTATACCAAACACCCAAATTAAAGATAACTTAGGAAGGATAAAAGCTATTTTTCTATCATTTGAAAGTAGACCTAAGCTCCATGTCATTAACAGAGCATTTTTTCTTTGCATTTCTTATAATGGAAATAAATGTTTGATCTAAATTATTCTTCAAATGTACTATATCAAAATTTGCAATTGATTCTTCAAATGTACTAAATCAAAATTCTTTCAAATGCACTAGATCAAAGGAATGGCTCTCTTGTCCCTAAAATCTGATTTTTAAGCCTTTGAGTCTCTATATGTATCACTACCAAAGAAAGGGGAAGTAAATGGGCCATTATTGCTTCATGGTTATAGAGTTCTGTTGGGGTGATGATAAGTTTCAAAAATAGATAAAGGATATGATTACATAACATTGTGAATGTAATTAATTCCACTGAATTAACACTAAAAATTAGTTAAAATGGAAAATTTCCTACAATTAAAGAAGATAGAATATTCTTTAATTATATTGTGCTATAAAGCCATTTACTCGGTGTTCGTAATTAGTCCTTTGGTAGGTATTCCCTGATGCTTTCCAGTTTAAAATTTGACAAATTTCACCTTCATCTAAGACACTTAATTGGTTTTAAATTTGTTTCTCTTTTAGTTCTGTGTAACATCTGAATAAAAAATAATTAAAATTTTCAAAAAGATTTAATTCTTCCACAGAGAGTGTGGCCTGCTTCTCAGCGAGATGTATTATATCTTTCTGCTATTCGAAAGATACCAGCCTTGACTGAAAATGACCCTGAAACTTGGATTGTTTGTAATTTCTCTGTGGATCATGACAGTGCCCCTGTAAGTACAGTATATGAATGTATAATTGTACTATATAAAAATAAATACACAAACCAGGTGCAGTAATTCACACCTGTAATCCCAGCAGCTCAGCAGGCTGAGACAGGAGGTTCATGAGTTCAAAGCCAGCCTCAGCAATGGCAAAGTGCTAAGCAATTCAGTGAGACCCTGTCTCTAAATAAAATATAAAATAGGGCTGGGGATATAACTCAGTGGTTGAGCGCCCCGAGTTCAATCCCCCACCCAGTACACCCTTAAGTAATTTAAATAAATAAATGCACAATGCAGGGTAAAGGGGATAAAAAAATACCCCCCATACACATGCACAGATAACTTGATTTGCGTCTTAAGTTTTATGTTTTATCAACCTCTTGGAACAGTATAGTACATGTATTATCTGAGGGCAAGAGTCATTCTATGAACTTATCCTACCAGGTCTATTTTCCTTTCCTGTTGAGGTTGGAATGAACCAAGTGAATGGTATATATATAAATGTAAGCAACTTCCCATAGTTGTGTCTTAAGCCATTTTCAACTACTACTTAATTTCTATTTCATTGATTTACCTCCATTTACTACTTAAGAGGAGGGAAAATTCCAGTGTCAGATCATATTTGGTATGTATTATTTATTGGTGCTTATAATTTCATTGGAGATTTTAATAAGTGTTGTGATTATGGTTAAGCTGGTTTCTAGTATTTATTACACTGGTGCTTTGTTGTTTTTATTTGGCAGCTAAACAATCGATGTGTCCGTGCCAAAATAAATATTGCTATGATTTGTCAAACCTTGGTAAGCCCACCAGAAGGAAACCAGGAGATAAGCAGGGACAACATTCTATGCAAGATTACATATGTAGCAAATGGTATGTATTTTTTGTTTTTTTTCTAATTGATAATGTAGAGATTCTTAATCATGACCTATATAATCCTGAGTTTGGAAAACATGTCTTTTTTAGTTTTTATCCTTTAGATTATTAATTTTTAATTTGGAAAGATGTATAAAAGAGTTTTCTGGGAGGCTTTTAAAGTACACTTGCTGAATTTCACCCTAAACCCTATAACATGAGAATTTACAAATTTTAAAACTTTATCTCTGGGTCACTATCACATATATTCTTGATTTTAAGAACCATTTTATTATTTTCTTGATAGAATATTTATAATTAAGATTAGAGCAGTGGGGGAAAATTAATAGACTTTTTTTTCTTGTGAATCAGGCTTTTTGTTTTCTGAATCACTGTTCTCTTGGTCCTTATTAGCTCCTGATTTCATGTATATTTCACATACTATTGGACAGTCCTTTTTCTCACTTGCTTTCATTTCTTACTACACCCATTTTACACCTGGAGTAGTCATTGCAGTCTCTCTTATCAAATACTCAAACCTCCTTCTTTATTCAGGGTCATAACTATAAATATAGTTAAAGAAACAATTTTACCTAAGTTACTATTTAATTATATTAGAGGTTGATGAACAAAAACACCCTAAATAATTTAAAATGTTTTTTACTAATATTTGAATGTAATTTAGCGAACCAAGAATATTTTAGAAAGATAATAAATGCTTTTTTATTTGCTTTCTGATTGTATCTGATGGGTTAGTATTAAGAAATTAACAGATGGTGACTTTAAGAGATGCTAAGTGTTCCAGCATGAGAAAGTTTTAAAAAGCAAAGGAACAAAGTAAGTGCTTCACATGTACATGGAGAATTATATCTTAATAGTATTTAATTTTCCTTTATCTTGCAGTTAATCCTGGAGGATGGGCACCAGCCTCAGTGTTAAGGGCAGTGGCAAAACGAGAGTATCCTAAATTTCTAAAACGTTTTACTTCTTATGTTCAAGAAAAAACTGCAGGAAAACCTATTTTGTTCTAGTATAAACAGGTACTGGAAGATATGTTAATTTTATTTGACACTAGTATCACTGCAGACATTAAAATTTAGTTAGTTGTTGAAACTGGTTGCTGTGTTTTGTGATGTTCCCAGATAAAGATTATAGTTGTAACCTTTAAAAGTTGTTTGTTTGTTCACTTCTATTAATGCTTACTTAAAGAAAAGGAAAGAACACGGGAATTTGCATGTAACTATAAAGCTTCAGAAGTGTAAATTCCCTATTTCTTTCCTTTCCTAGAAACTGTTATTCTTTGTGTGTGTTCTTCCAAACTTTTCTATGCATATACTGACATATTTTTGAGTGCTTCAAAAAATGTATTTATACTTAGTATTTTACAGCTTGCTTTTTTTCATTTAACAATAATCTTTACGGTATGTCCATATAAAGAATAAAGCTCATTCTTTCAACATCTGTTAAAGAAATGTTGCAGAATTTATTGACCAATGATGCCTGGGTCAGTTCTATATTTTTTTTGCACTGAACATCTTTATGCATGGAGCTAGAATCTTTTTTTGACAAGTGATACGTTAACATGTTTCCAAAGTCAAAAGTGTAGAGTGAAACTTACCCTATCCCCCCATTCATTCTGCCCACCAATCAAAAAATAATAATGTATTATGTAATTATATACTGTATAATCTGTGTAGAGTATCATATGCATATTATGATATATGATGTTACTAGTTTCTTGAGTAACTTCTAGAGATTTGTCTTTGTTTTTTGTTCTCGTGGTACTGGGAATCGAACCCAGGGTGCTTTACCTCTGAGGCACATCCCCAGCCCTTTTTTATTTTGAGACAGTGTCTCACTAAGTTGCCTAAGCTGACTTAGAACTTGTTATACTCCTGCCTCAGCCTCTACACCTGGCTTGTAGAGATTTTTTTTTTTTTTTTTTTAATGGCCTAAACAAGCAAATGCAAGTGCCTCTTTCACTTTCATTTTTTTTTTTTTTTTTTTTGTGGGAGAGGGGGTAGCATTAAAGAGAACGCAGCATTTGGTATACTGTTGGGCATCTTGTATTTCCTTTTTTTTTTTTTTTTTTAATGTGATGCTGGGGTTTGAACTTAGGGCTTTGTACATGCAAGGCAAGCATTCTACCAACTGAGCTATATCCCCAACCCTATTTGCACTTATCTTGAACTTCTTACCATATTGGTTGGGAGCTTCTTTGTTTTTTTTTTTAATGGCTATACAGTATTACATTATATGGATACACATAATTTAATTAGTTCTGTATATGGTATAAAAGATTTTTCTAAGTTTTCCTAAGACGGTATTCAATTGTATCCATATGTCATTTTGAACTCGGAAGTTTATATGTAAGATAAACTACTAAATGTGGTACTGCTGCTTCTGCTAAGTGTTCTTGCATTTGTAATTTAGATATTGCCCTTCATGGAGGATGTATTAATTTACCTTCTCACCAGCAACAATGGATTGGAGGGCAACGTGTGAAACAAAATTTTTAGATTTCTTTCTCATCTTGATAGGCAAAATATATGCATTCTGTCTCAGTGGAGTTTTGTTTCTCTTATTTTGAGTAAATTTAAGCATGTTTCAGTTCTTTAAATCTGATGTTAAAAAAAATAACCCCAAAGACTAAATTTACTTTGAGACATTAGCATAACATAGAACACTGATATCTCAGATATTTAGTTTGTCCAGTGAAACATTTAACAGGTTCTAGTCTTAGTTACTTGAATGTTAGCGTTTATTAATATAGCCTAACATTTCAGGAATTCTTTCTCTTAAAGCATTAAGTGTACTACACAAGTGCATTACGATTTTAGAACATTTTGTACTTTAGGATTGTTAAAGCTAGATCTAGTCACATTAGTTTGATTCTGTCTCTGTCCCATATTTATCAAATAAACCAGAAAATTTATGGCTTATCTCTGTACACACTTGACATCTACTTAGCTGGATATCTTGCTGTGACCTTAGCTTTCTAAAGTGTTTCTGTTTCACCCTAACCAAGATCAAGCATCTGCCTTTCCTCTTCTTCACCTCAACCTTGCTAATAGGGCCTCCCTTTTAATGTTTTATGTTGACTTCCTTACTAAAACAGCCTGCATATTCAGTTAAGCAAGACAAAATATAACCTTGTGTTAGGCAAGAGAAATCAGAATGTAGTTTGTATACAGAACATGTAAACATTTTGAGATAAACATGCCAAGATATTAATAACATTTGCCTCTAGAATGTTGGATTTGGAGTAGTGTTTTACTGGGTGTGTGGTATGCATGTAATATGTACATACATGCATATGTATTTTTCTTTTGTGAACCTAGAAGGGTCTTTTTGTAAAATTTCTCTCTGAGGAAGGACATACCATTATTTGTGGATTTTTATGCATGTATACAAAGATATACTGAACAGATTGACTGATTAAATCTCAACCCTGGTTCTTTGAGTCCAGGTTGAATTTTTTTTCTGACAAAAGGTCTAAATTTAAGCCTTAAAATATGGTGAAAATCTTAGAGTAGCAATTTTTCACAACAGTTATGAAAGATGTATATTTGAGTAGAAACCCTCGGAATGTTAACACACTTAATTTAAGATAGTAAGTTTTAATAGTGTGTATCATCTTTAGAGAAGTTCTGTAAAGTTAATGAGTTCCAAAAATTTTAATACAGTCAAAACTCTTTAACAAAGGATTTGAGCATGGTTGTTTCTTTCTTTCTTTACTTACTTATTTTTAGTTGTCAATGAACCTTTATTTTATTTATTCATTTATTTATTCATATGTGGTGCTGAGAATCAAGCCCAGTGCCTCACACATGTCAGGCAAGCACTCTACCACTGACCCATAACCCCAGTCCCTGGTTGTTTCTTAAATAAGGTAAACCCTTCTCCCATAGCTTGAGTAAATTTTTTATATTCTTGATAAATGGTATTGTGTGACAGTTTTATTGAAGGATAAGAAGAATAAATACCAGTTTATGGGATAAAACTGCAGAGACCTATACTGGTTGATTTCTTCTTTGTTTACCAATAACACTTTGCTCTTTTTAAAATTTTTTATCACTTTCCAGCTGGGTGCTGTAGCACAAGCCTGTAATCCCAGCAGCTTGTGGGGCTGAGACAGGAGAATGACAAGTTCAAAGCCTGCTTCAGCAATTGAGCAAGGCCCTAACATAACAACTTAAAAAGACCTTGTCTCTAAATTAAAAAATAACAGGCTGGAGATGTGACTCAGTGATTAAGCATCCCTGGGTTTGATCCTTGGTACCAAAAAGAGTAAATTTTCACTTTCAAAAGATTGCTTAATACTTTCTGTTCCTTGCCGAGAAGATCAACTTCAAATATATAAGACTAATAATTTCACATTCATGAAGGTAAAAATCCATAGAAGATAAATTTTAATAGAGATTCTGTGTATTTCATGAATCTAGAAGGTGGGAGGAATCTGTTCTAGTAGTCTTGCAGCTGTTAGTTATATAGTGCTGAGGATTTTACTTGTCATTTTCTTTTCTGCAGTGTCAAAGCAAGGCTGTGTGACATTCCATGTTGGAGAACAAAAAGAAAATATTGAATGCTCTAAGCTGGAACATAGGATCTACAGCCTTGTGTGTGGCCCAAGACCTTGACCTTGTGTACAAAAATGAAGAAATATTGCAATAGTAAAACTGAACATCTAATACTAACTGTCTCGTGCTAGATCTCCTGGCTCAGCATATAACTATAAATACATGTAAAATTACATGTATATGGCTATATTTTTATTTGCGTGCTCAGAAGAGAAAAAAAATCAACTTCAAATCACAACTAGAAATTGATGCTTTAATTTTGGGAAACTTTTTCAGAATTTTTAATTTCCTATGGTCCAGCCTAAGATTCTTGGTTGTCTCAGAGTTTGTGCACAAAAGAGAAGCACAAAAGTTAAATGCACATGGGGCATGTGCTTTCTGTGCACCACATATCCAGATAGGGTTCTTTTTCAGGCCTACAGTCAAACTCTGTGTCCAGAATTTTTTTGAATTTTTGCTTTGTATAATCATAGAATTCATTGCTGCTGATTTCTATAATTATTCATGTTGTCATGTAAGTGTCTTTTAATAATGAGGGCTGTCAATAACGTGTGATTTTGCCTTTTCTATAGTCTTACTCCTATGAAGAACCTTGGTTCTGATGGAGAAAGAGTGAAAAGCTTTATTTTTTTCCCCCAGATATCTTTATATTTCTATTGTATTTTTTAGTTGTGTACTATGCTACAATTTTTTTTCAATTTATTGCAAACACAATTTAGTAATTCCTAAATTGGTTCTGCCTGCCTTCAAACAGAAATATTTGTACAAATCTTGTGGATATAGACTACTTTCTGGTAAAATGGTCAGGATAAAATGAGCTCACGTGTTCCTGAAATTTGTAAAAGAATATATGGTATTACTTTTTAAAGCAAATCAGACTGTTTGAATTTGACATTTTGATTCAGTATTTTTAGTATTTAGTAACAGATATGTTTGTTGTAATTCGGGTCAGTTTAAAAAAGTGGCAAAGGTATGCATAGAAAATCTGAGCAGGGCTCCTCTCTGCCTCTTGATCAGAAACCCTAGCAGAGCAGTAAAGGGTTATACATGATTCAAACTGAAATGCTTTCCCTAGTTACTTTAAGAACTTAACATGTAAAATATCTTTTTTAGTTTTAGTCCTCTGTGAAAAAACCTTGAAGCATGGAGTTGAGGCAAGGAATGGTACTCGTTGAAGTCAAAATGACTGCCCACTTCAAAAATCTTCATTGTGTTTATACACAATATATTTATATAAATCAGAGGCATTTTGTAGATGCTTTGCTGAGTTGTTTATCTCTTTAGAAACAGAAAACAGACCCATTTTGTAAAGCAGAAAATCACGTCACATAGAACATGCCCTGTATATATTCATACGTGGTAATGGAGTCTAATGTATATGCAAGGTAATAATTTAATGATGGGATTAGTCTGATCACTTAATATGCATAATCCTGGAAGTAAATTACTTGCATCAGATATAGTGATATTTATTATTCTGTACAGAGAGAAAAATACATATAAAACATATACTTACATGCACGCAAATTTCACGCTCCATAAATCTTTTCTATTTTTTAATTTACCTTTCTTTAAATGATGTGCATGGAATATGCCTTATTACAGAAAAATACTGTTCATAATTTGACTGTGGAAAAGTGCCTATATGGTGGTAATGTTAGAAAGGCAAATAAGACAAATTATCATACCAGTTTACTACATCACCAGTTAACATTTTATAATGTGATGTTTAAAAAAAAAAAAAAGTTTATACCTCAAATGTGTATTTTATTTTACAATCAGCTGTGGGGTCGGGATGGGAAAATGGGAGGGATTGGGAGGGAAAGTGTATTCACCATAGGCGCTGATGGGAATCTTAAAAAAAAAAAAAAAATCTCTATGCCCACTATAAATGTTTCTCTGTTTGCCATTTCTGGTAAATATATGAACATGGACAAGTAGCTCTTTGATAACTAAATTGGATAGCTTTATTTTACAAAAATATGGAAAGTTTACAAAGCAGTATCTAAATCTAATCATTAGTTGCATTTGCACTAAATGTGATATACTTTTGCAATTTTTTCTGTAAATAAAAAGATTACACTAAAAATATTTGTATTAAAAAAAGGAAGAAAAGTAAAGATACATTTTACATTTAGATAACTGCACTGGTACTTCACTGGAGTTAATCCTGCCTAATCAGATTTAGAAATGAGTTCCAGAATATGAAGAGTTCAAAAGAAGTCAAAATTTGGAGAGGAACTGGCCTTTTAGACAATATTCAGACCCTCTAGAATTATTTTCATATGGCCAATTCCTGTAAACTGAATATTCTTGATGTTTTCTCATCCACAGATAATTCTCTTTTCCCACTTTTACTGTTTTCTACTCAGTTACTCTTTTGTGCCGTGTTAGAAACCTGAAAAATATTGGTGTTGTGGGGGTTTTGTCCCTGAATGCCCACTGAATTGAGAGAGCAGTGTTGGAATTAAGGACTTGTAATTTTGCAGTGGGGAAGGATCATTGCAGCACTTAGTTTGGGATTGCTGCAGAGGCAAGGGGATGTTTCTAAGAGGTGTGAAGAAGACAAAATAAGGAGAAGGAAGAATTGGTTTCCTGTTTGTTCAGTTTCATCAACTAATTGTACACCTATACATCAGTGTCAACTGCAGTTGAAAAAATTTTCGTTGGGCTGAGCTGATTCTCTTGTGAAATTGTGCTGGTTATCTTTAAGCTTATTAGTTGTTTGTCCAATTAAACACTTCACCAGTATTTAGTCCAGGTTGTACAGATAATGTATTTGGATTATTGTCATTGTTCATCTACAGACTCAAAACATAATCATTTTAAAGTACCTTGGGAGTGTGTAGAGTGTAACTATAATAGCTTTATGATTATGATGATTTTTTTAAATAATAAAGTTGGATCTTCCATGTTACAATCACAAAATTAAAACCAGTATTTAAAAGTGGAAAAGTATTAAAATATTATGGACAAATGTTGCTTGATTTGTCTTCCTTAACCCCAAGATATTGTCTGTTTCTTACCTAATTCTCGGAGTAGTTAAAAATCTTTCTTGAAATATTCCAATTTTCTTCAAACAATAAGTTTGTCTGGATCCCAGTTAGGGGAACAAGAAAACTATTTGTGAGATTCAACCTAAATATTTTTTAAACAAAATAGAAAAGGATGAGATATAATCAAGTACATGGCACATAATAAAGGTAAATATTTTGTTAATCTTGTGTCATATATACATATGCGTGTGGTAGGTTACAATTTAAAATGAAATTATTACTGTGGGTCATGTTCAGTATTTTATAAGATTGCTGGAGGGTGAAGCTATATACACAGCTGTTTCTAAAAGGGAAGCACAGTGCCAGTGGTCATACATTACATTTGACTTATACTTGGACTGTATGCACTTAGTCATAAATATATAATTCTCATTTTATTTAAATAATATGGTCAGCTTCACTTCTTGAACTCAGGGAAATTATTCCCTAGACCAACCATTAGAGGAGAAATGTGAATTTGCAGTTCAGCAACCATGGGATCCCTCCATGCTTGTATTCAGAAGTGCTGAACATATTACTTGTGTTCAAAAATATATCCAAATGATTGACCAGTAAACACAAGCCAACTACTTAATCCGTGTTGTGGTTTGGATCTAAAATGTCCCCCAGAGTCAGAAGTGGATCTATGGGGAAAATTATTGAATCATGAGGGCATAATTCATCTGTGGATTTATCTATTGGATATTGTGTTAGAAAACTAGGTAGTAGGGCATGGTTGGAAGAAGGAGATCACCGGGAAGTGTGCCCTTCAGGAATCTCTTATCCCAGGCGTGGGTCTTCTTTCTCTCCTCTCTTGCCTGACTGCCATGACCTGAGCAGCTCTCTCACCATGATGTTCTACCTCACCTGAACATAAAGCAACAGAGCAGCTGACCATAAAGTGAAACTGATCCAAAATAACTCCTACTTCCTTTAAATTATTAATGTCTGGCATTTCAACAAAAACTAATGCATATTCGGGTGCTGGAAGGGAAATCTGGCTGTTGAGCTGCATTTAACAAAGAAATAGTACAGTACATGGTAGTTCTAGTGGGTTTTTCAAGGGCAATTTTAACTAAAGTCTGCCTTAGCAAGTCAACTTTGGAATATAACCTGCAGATAGGTATATTTCTAGCAATTTCAAACTGGATTGCTTTTATTGTATTTTAGGTTTTCTTACACTTTTTTGGCAAAATGTATTTAAAGTATTTTTATTGGTATTTAATGTACTCACAGGATAATTTATTCATTTTAAGGGGATTTTCTTGCCATTGTTTGACCCTGATTACACTTGGACTCATCATTTGCATGTACTAAAACAAATCTTCTGTGAATCTTCCACATCTATGTACTTTGAATAACTTTACACAAGAAGCAAAGCTATTTTATTTCTTCTCTTCCATAGAATTCCATGAGTTTAGTACTAGAACATATAAAGACCTTTGAAATTGTTAATAGATGCCCAGTCTAACCAGGCACAGTGGTGCACACTGTAATCCCAGTGGCTCGGGAGGCTGAGGCAGGAGGATCACAAGTTCAAAGCCAGCCTCAGCAACTTAGCAAGACTGTCTCAAAATTAAATAGGGCTGAGGATGTGATTCAATGGTTAAGCGTCCCTGGATTTAATCCCTAGTATAAAAAAAAAAAACTAAAAAGATCTCCAATCAAAATTTTCTTATCTTGCAGGCTTTATGAGTTGCCCAATAAGGATGCTTCCCTGTGTCTGTACTAGGTACTGTGCATGCTTTTCTGACTTCTCCCCACTCAGCAATCCTGTGAGATGATGGTGGTGGTTGGTGGAACCATGTTTACTTTACAAATGAGGAAATGTCTAAGTTCCTAACAGCTAGGATATAGTATTTAATGGAATAGAGAAAGCTAACATGTTTAACCCTACATTTCAATATTGACTCCACAAAATCCCATCAGATAAAGGAAGGAGTTCAATAAAGGATGAAATTTCAGGGATTGGGGTTGTGGCTCAGTGGTAAAGCGTTCACCTAGCACATGCAAGGCCCTCGGTTCAATCCTCAGCACCACATAAAAATAAAGGTATTGTGTCCAACTACAACTAAAAAATATTTTTTTAAAGAAATGAAATTTGACCACCATTTGGTGCCTTAGAGGGATGAAACAAGAAACAGAACACCACTACAAAGAAGCCCAAGGAGCATTATTTTATCTCAGATTTTTCAACCCTTGGACAAGTTCCAATTAGGTATCACTGATTTGTGAGCCATCTTCCACAGGGACCTCTTAAGATTTTGATGAAAACAAACTTTGGATATATCCCCCAAGTCAATTTACCATGCTTTTTATTACTATTTCTTAGAATTGTGAGGCTTATATGGTAGCTAGATCCAGCAGCAGGGAATCTGCATCAGCTAATTTGAGGTTTAGTCAATGTCCAAACCATTTAGTAACTTGATAGATATAGATGATTTCCTAGTACCCAAAGCAGTTCCCAGAATAATTTTTTTCCCCAGAATAAATTTTGTTTTTGCAATGCTGGGAATCAGATCCAGGGCCTTGAGCTAGGCTCCAATGAGCTATATATCCTCAGCCCAGTATTTATTGATCACCTACTATGTGCCATGTGTTCCAGAATTGGAGATACAACAATAAACAATATCTGGCCTTTATCTTCTTGTCATAAGGGCTTTATTGTTTTTGCTATAACCAAACTTTTTAGAAGACAAGAATTAAGAAATTCTGAGATCGGGTACATTAAACACATGCAAAGATCTTTGATTCATCATTCTTAGTTGTGTTCTCAAAAGGTAGATTAAGAAATGGGTTGTTGTGTTTTAACAAGCTCACCAACCTCTCTGCACAATGATAGCATCAAATTAATGATATTTTTCCCTTTTGGTGGTGCTGGGGATGACCACAGAGCCTTGCACATGCTGAGCATTCCAACACTGAGTTACGCCCTGAGCCCCCTGATTATTCATTTTAAAGCTATAATTTATAATCAATGATTTTGACCTTTTTCTTTCATTCCTAGCATCCAATACTTTTTGTTGTTGTTCTTACGTCTATATGAATTTTCATGTTTCTAATTACTATAAATTCAACAAACTGAGAAAGAATGAGAAGACTGACGGCTTTCTAACTTTCTCGCTTAAACAACTGATCTTGGGCAAGTAATTAAACACATCTGTGTCTGTTGGAAACTTTTATAAAGTAATACAAAGCCACCTACCGTAGTTACAAGGTTTGGGGGGAAGAACAAGATAAAAGTATTTACAAATGCTTTAAAATTTTTAAAGCAATGTGCAAATGTGAGGAGTTACTAAGACAATTGCAGATATATTCTAGGTCCTACTTTTTTGTGTTAGAGAGGATGATGAGCAAGGCACAGAAATATTGGCAAAGATACAAACATTTTAGGGCTCTGAGCAGAACTAAGTCACTTGGCTTGTTTGGGGTTTAATCTACCACCACAAGGATATATCTGTCCTATAAAGGATGTGTACATATCAGACTATCAGTGGAACTTAGTGTGTATATATACACAAAAATAAATATAGCACTTCATAAACTATATGCAGCTAGATAAGGCCCTGGAAGCCAGCTAACCCCCAGCTCACTGTACAAATAAGGGAACTGAAGGCAAGAGAGGATGAACTGAATGACCTAAAGTGTCCCAGACAGTTAGTAGCAGAGCAAGGATTGGAATGGAGGTCTGTGGATTCCCAGCTCCCTCAACACAGCCTTCCTCTTCCTATTGTAAATGATTTCTCTTCAGCATAAGTGCTAACTATATTAATTGAGTCTGTCAGCCATTTAACAAACATTGAGGACCTTTAAATGTAAGGTACTTGTTCTAAGGTAACAAGGAAAAAAGCTCAGTCCCGAGGAATGTGGGCGAGATTTGCCATTAGAGTGTAGAAAAAAAAGATCTTCAACTTTAGTTTTGTTTGTGGTGCTAGGGATCAAACCCAGGGCTATGTACATACCCAGCTGGTACTCTACCACTGAGCCACACCCTTAGCCCATATAACAAAAATATGTTATTTTGATAATGTACAAAATTAATTCATCAAGAAACACATTTATTGAAGACATGTGTCCATTACTTTTTATCTGATGAGGTATTGAGGGTTTCAATTCTTACTGGCCTGGGTAAGCTCTGTCCTGAGCAAGCTAAAGACTGGCTTTTCCCCAAGACTTTCCCATTAAAATTGTAGGTTAGATCAGCAAGCCAGTTTTAAGCGTTGGTTACTTAACAAGGATTGTAAGTAAAGCTTTTAGATCAGTTAAGAAGCCATGACCTGGGATGGGTGGGCTGCCCCACATAGAACTAAGTATTGAGAGGAAGGCTTAAGGAGGGCTCTCACAGGTTTGCCCTAGATGACAAAAGACTGACGCAAGAAGTGATAGTTTCACTGTAGTCCTATAAGGCCATAGCCCAAGTCTAGATCAAAAATGGCACTGTAGAGCCAGGGTTGTGGCACAGTGGTGGAGCGCTTGCCTAGCCTGTGAGGCACTAGGTTCGATCCCGGCACCGCATAAAAATAAAAACAAAATAAGGGTATTGTGTCCATCTACAACTAAAAAAAATATTTTAAAAAATGACACTGTAGAGTGAAAAGTCTCAGGGCAACAAGAAAGTTGGTGAGGTTCTTCTATCATACATCAGGAAGGACTCTCTGTGTTAGAGTGCTGACTGAGCCAGAATTGCTTCCTTAACTGTCCTCCACTATGCCCCGATTACCTTCAGTTTACAAGTGACTTGAAAACAAAGAAGTGACATAATGAACCCAGGCCAGATAGATGGCAACTGCCCTTCCGTTTTGGATTACTTTCTGATGCTTTCTTGCCAAGTTCCTTGACCAAACGCAAGGTGACTCTGATCCATGTACAACCAGAGGAATGAGAAGTTGTGCTCCATTTGTGTACAAAATGTCAAAATGCATTCTACTGTAAATTTGGGGAAGCACAAAGGAGTCAAACTTCAGGGTGACAGGGCAGGTGGGACAAGAACGGCGAGTAGATAGTGGTACATACCACCCTCTAATAGTGGTTCAATTATTTTGTTGTTCTTGTTGCCTTCTGCTAGTTTTTATTTTTTGCAGAATGGGGATTGAAACCCAGGGAGCTCTACCAGTGAGCTACATTCCTAGCCCTTTTCATTTTGAGACAGTTTCACTAAATTGTTCAAGCTACCCTTGAACTTGCTATCCTCCTGCCCCAGCCTCCAGTCACTGGGGTTATAGGGATGCCCCACCACACCCAGCTCCCCTGTTGTTTTATTTGGACCTTTGCAAGCACAGGTAACAAGAGGGAAATAGTATCAGAAAGTGTCAGTGCATCTGTTGAAGATGCGAAGACCTTCAGTGTTGTTCAGGGACTGTGGAGGTAGGGTTGGGGGAGAAGCACCAAATCCAAACATTTTTTAAATGGTTAATTAACCTTCCTAGGATTAATTCCAATTCTTCATTTCCCAGCACTTGGTTTCTGTCGGTGTTTTCCAGCTGTGTGTTTCTGAATAAACACAATTTTCTAATATTATTGATTCACACCGAAATTTTAAATGTCAAAGAGTACCAGCAGCAGGAAGTTAGAGCTGCCAAAGTCCTGGCCCCCACCCCAGACACTGGGAAACAGAAATCCTGGGGCTGGCCCAGCAATCTCATGGAACAGTTCCTCTAGGTGATGTGACACTCACTTATGTTTGAAAATGAATAGAACATTCTCTTGTATTCCATCCTCCTAACTCCAGTTGTTGATGCAAGGTCTTCAGGAGCAGCCGTTAGAATCTAACTCACATCCTGACCTAAGAGTGCCAAATCTCCCTTGAGAGCCCTGAATTGCTGAGGAGAGGAAATAAAGGGGAGGGAGGAATGTTCCACGTATACCACAGTGAAAAACAGAATCTGTTAATCTTAACAATAACTAAAATCATGTGTTATCTCCTCTTAGCTTCCAGCATAAAGGTTACCTCAATCTCCTGTACAGTGAATTGATATTGGTGTGTTTTGCTGTTCTGTGTACTTGTTTGAGCTCAGGCCCTTCGATGTGATTTAATTCTTGGACTTAATTCTATATTCCTCTCTGAAAATGCAGAAAAATCCTATTGCTATAGTTTGCATATGGAATGCCCCCATTGTTAAAGGCTTGGTCACCAGCCTGAGAAGCTATTAGGAGGTGGTGGAATCTCTAATAAGAGATGTGGCAGAATGGGAGGTCTTCTAGTCATGGGGACATGCCTTCAAAGTCTATCAAGGCACCCTGGTCTTTCTTTCCCAGTCGTGAGGTGAATGGGACTGACCATGTACTTCTGCCATGATGTACCACACTGCCACAGGCCCAAAGCAACTGTCAGTCATGGCCTGAAACCACCAGAGCGTGAGCCAAAATAGCCTTTCTTTTTTAAAGTTGATTTACTTCAGGTATTTGTTATTGTAATACTAACACACCTGTCCTGCCACATGCTATGATCCAAGCAGAAAGCAGGTTTCAAAGACTTTCACCATCTTCGGTCTAGCCTGTTCTAAGAGTGCCAAACCTCCCTTGAGAGCCCTGAGGGAGATGACCCAGGTTTAGTCAGGTCATTTCAGGAAAAAAACTCAAACCCATTTTCTAGTATCTGGGCTCATGTTCTCAATAGAACATACACAACATCTTCACCTCTCACTACAGTAAAAGTGGAGTCAATAATTGCAAGTAAATAAAAGCTATTCTAACAAAACTAAGCTATACAAAGCTGTACAAATGCCCTTCTGATACAGCCTAAATACACAGTTGAAATGACTACTTGGTTTTGGCTGCCCTATCTTCATTTTCTCTTCCTTTCAGCTAAAACTTCCACCCTTGATATGCAAAAGTAGCCTGGTTGAGATGATAGACCATTTTAATTCACATAAAACACTGGCCTGCCATTCATGTGCGGAGCTAGACAACATAATGGAGAATGAAAAATGATCATGACCAAATAGTATGAATCATAGATTACCATTCTGCCAAACTGCAAGCTTCCAGGCCACAAGCCTAGAGTTAATCCAAACAAAAAAGGCTACTGCTTACACTTATCCGCATTAACTTCCTTTTCATAATTTACTGGAGCTGGAAAAAAGTCCTCTGTAACAAAATGTATACAGTTCAGAAATTGTACAAAACATTAATTTAGCAAGATGAAATTGGTTACAATCACCAAAATTAACATTCAACATACTGTTCACTGCCACTTCCATGAAGATACTCAGATAAATAATCACTGGCTGAAAAGTCACAATACGAGCTATTTAAACATTATGCAGAACAGAAAAGGTCGATCTTCTATAATACTGCGGATACGACCACTAAGAGGCTCTCCATGCTGCTATGGCATCGTGGAATGTTCTCCAGAGTCCACCTTCCACATGAGACATCAGCTTTCCAAGACCAACACTGAAGCATTAGATGTAATACAAAATAAGGAGTTCTTTATTATTTATACAAAACTCATACATTTAAAAAAAAATTAAGATTCAACAACTCTGCTGACCCCCTGAGGAAGCTAAGAGCTTTTATGGGTCCATTAAAAAGCCCTGTGTGGATGATTCCGTCACCAGCCTCCTAGCCACAGGAACAAGGCACACAACTCCAGGCCGTTCACGTGGCTCCATCAGTGGCTGTGCAGGCCGACTTTTCCTATGTTAGGCTTGGCAAGCAAGCCAGGATTTCCTGGACAACGTTTAAGAACACTATCTTCTGTGGCCCAAACTAGAGGTGTTTTTATGTTTTGTTGTTTTTTATCAGCATACAAGTTGATTTTTCTTTATTTCTGGAACACTTTCAAGAAATTCCTAGCATAAGAAGCTTTATTACAACATATACAGTTTTGATAGAGTTTGTTTACAAAAAAAACTATCTAAAACTTTCAGCTAAATAAATTATAATATCTTTAAAGAAATTAAAGTTGGCTTAGAGAAATGGTGTTTTTCTTTCACAACTGTGTTTCTACATTCTGAGAGAGGTCACAGACTTGCTTATACGTGACAGAGTCACCTTGACTAAGCAACACAGACCTGATCAATCTTTAGTAAAGAGCATAAAACTGTTCCTTAAAGCCTAATGCTGAAAGACATGCTATAGCCAATCAGACAAACATTTATATTTAGACAAGAGGCCTCTCTGAACAAACAGCCTACAGAGATAAATGCAGTGATTTGTTTTCTTGATAGAGAACTATTTAGCACTGCTTAGCACATTATTCTGTAGTTTGAGAAGAGTAATTCTTCCCTTGAAGAAGCAGGTCCCCTTCTGAACAAGAATATTGGTTACAACCCCATCAAAATAGACCAGCACCAAATGAATTATTAGTTTACAAAAAAATAAACTTAGCTCTTATATTGTCAAGTTCTACAACTCAGACTAAATAAATTAACTATAAAATCAGAAGTTTTATCAGCTACAGTATAATTTAAAAATCCATTTTTAACCCATTAGAGGTTGGGGGAAGGACAATCTCAAACTAATCATCATTAACTTCATCATTTCATCAAAAGAAAAAACACCTTTTTTTCAGCTTGTATGTGCTTTCAGAAGTGAACTCTATGTAGATTACCATCTACATCTGTGATACTTTAAAGCATAATATCCATGTTGAGATCTTTCCAAAGAACACAGCATACAAAGCACTAAAACTGTTTTCCAATATGAGGAGTCTGCATGGAAAGGACCTCAAACCTCTCTGAAAGCGAAAAAAATCAAGCAGTTGTCTCACTGATCACATCTATTCATCTTCCACAAGACATTGCATTGAGATTTTTAATTCACAGATTTTATGTTAGTCCTTTAGAACCCAATGCCCATGTTTCAGTTCAGAACCGTCAGCCTATTCAAGCTGCCTTCTTGGTGCAAGTTCCTTGAAGGTCTTGTAAATTTATCTTTGACCTATGCAGAAAAAGACAAAGTAGCAATATAGAAAATGTTAGGAATGCGAAATTTTAATTTGAGAGTATAGTGTCTGAATATTAAGCTTTCATACTGCAATTAGTTTTAAGTATAGGGATAAAACATGTTCAAGCTATCTGTCTTACCTGTTGTGAATCATGTGACTTCTGACAAGATGCCCTGCTGCCAATGCTGCCATCAGTGACAACTCCCCAGCCATTACTGTACCACATACAATTCGGGCCAGCTGCCGGGCATTCTCCCCAGGATTGTCTTTGCACGCTCCTTGAACACCTAGCATCTGTGGCCAGAAGAGAAAGATAGTCGATTCACCCTTAAAGTCAGGAACAACAATGTATCACAAAATCAACTAAAATAACGACAAATAATGACAACAGCATAAAATTAGACTCCAGTGGATGAAGTACTAAATTTCCAAGAATTTACAGCTAGGACTAACAATTCATATACCATAGTAACAAAATCCACAAGCTGGCTGGCAGTGTACATACATGTGCTCTTTTAATCTACTCTGAATTTGGATCCACTGGGAAGGAAACAAAAGATCAAGACCCATATACCCAATATGAGAATAAGAGCCATACCAGTACCAGCTAAAATATGGAGGGGAATGATATGTAGTATTGGCTAGAAACTGAACCCCAACAGTTAGAGCTAGGCTTGAGGTTACTGGTTTCTGTGCCAGATGTGTCATACCTGCAGACAGGCCTGCTGAGGTAGAAGGTTGGTCCCACCACCCACAGTTCCTATTTCTATAGATGGCATGGTGCAACTGATATACAAATCTTCATTTGTGGGACCACTTGCTTCCATTAAAGTAATACAGTTTGAACTACCAACATTCTGTGCTGCATCCTGGAAAGATAAACAACAAAAAAAGACAGTAAAATCCCTTCACTTAGAACAATGTAACAAAGAAGAGAAGTGGAGGCAGGAGACTCACCTGTCCACAGGCAATGTAGATAGCGGTAACAATGTTTGCGGCATGGGCATTGTAGCCTCCTATGCTCCCGGCCATGGCAGAGCCCACCAGATTCTTGTTAATGTTTACATCAATCATAGCTTCTGTTGTTGTCTTCAGTACCTAAATCACAATTGTACACATTTTATATCTTCCCCCAGGAGATTCACAGGGGTGTTATATAGATCTACTTTATTGTATCTCCAGAAAGCAAGAATTTAAATGCAGCCCCACTGAGGCCCTGTCCTCAAAAAATGTATCAGTAATGTTTGCTCCTGTGAATGCCATAGACAAATGGATAAGGTACAATAAAACAGCCATCTTTAATGGAAAAGATAACCTCATAAATTTAACTTTATTAAAAATGTTATTGGGCTGGGCTGTAGCTCAGTGGCAGAGCGCTTGCCTAGCATGCATGAGTCACTGGGTTCAATCCTCAGCACCAAATAAAAATAGACAAATAAAATAAAAGCATGCTGTACATCTACAACTACAAAAAAATTTTTTTTAAATGTTATTATTCCTTTCTCAAATTTTTTAATTCAATTAAAGGAGAAGGATAAGGAAAAGAGAAGAATAGAAAACAAAATAAAGCATTCATCCAATCACTTACTTCTCTGACAACCTTGGCTGGAATGACAGCTTCACAAACAACAGTCTTTCCTCTTCCTTCAATCCAGTTTATGGCAGCAGGTTTCTTGTCAGTACAGTAGTTACCACTAACTGCAAGAATTTGCATTTCAGGGAAATACTCATGAAGTTTCAAAAGTGCTTTTTCTGTACCCTATTAACAATCAAAAAACAAAACAAAACAAAGCATTAAAATGAATTAAGTATTCATCATTTTGAACCTAGGGCCTCATGTATCTACTCCATTACTGGACTATATTTTAAGCCCCATCCCCACTTTAAATTTTTTAAGCAAAATTTTGAAATGTTAATCCCAAGATCCTTCCCACCCTCTCTGAAATAAACTTAGTGCATGTCCAATGCCAAGTCTAAATTAAAAGTATCAAATATAAACACCAATCAACAAATGTTGATGTATAACAGGAGCCAAATCAATCAATATTTAGCCTTCAATGGATTTAAATCAATTCAATCTTTGAGTATGTAACATATGTATGAGGTACCTATGACAAAACAGAGACGGACATAAACGACAAGTCTGTTCCTCATCTCTATCTCCCTACCACCTAATAACACTTCCTGGGACAATCATTCCTACAAGTTCTACATCTACCCATGTATCCTTCAGATACAGTGTACCCATATTCACCTTGGAAATCATGTTCATTCCCATGGCATCCCCTGTCCTGGATTGGAAACGGATATAAAGGTTGCGTCCAGCCATACTGACATGAAGTTTCTGCAGACGTGCAAATCTGTAAACAAAAGCAAAGATTTTATTTTATTCTTTTAAGATGGAAATTATCTTAAAATCTTATTTCACAGCCAGGTATGGTGGCACACAGCTTGGGAAGCTGAGGCAGGAGGACAGAGGTTTCAAGGCCAGCCTCAGCAAAAGTGAGGCACTAAGCAACTCAGTGAGACCTTGTCTCTAAATAAAATACACAATAGGGCTGGGGATATGGTTCAGTGGTTGAGTGTCCCTGAGTTCAATCCCCAATACCACCCCCCCAATTTATTTCAGTCACTTCAATTCACACTTAAGAACTCATCGAGATTATTTATTGTTTCTTTAACTAAACACATGAGGTATACTATTTCAACTCTCTCTCATTGTTAGATGATGAAAGGGGGTGAGCTATAGACAGTTGTTTCTTAATAAACTTTAAAAGTCCAAATAAAATCAAACATACTAGTTTGAACTATAGCAGGATTATAATCTGTAATGATTATGCTCCTTTGTAAATTTTACTTTCTGCATTGAAGCAAACCTACTATACTAATACTAATCTTGCTTGGAAAATCTTATCTGAAAAACTCTACTGCTGGGCAACAGTCTAATTAGATTTTCTATCTCATGCTTTTTTTTTTTTTTTAAACTACTTTACCTCTATGGGGGAATTCATTTGAATATCTATGCTCCAAACATAAATTTTAGTCATTCTAAATGAACAGATCTTAAGTTTGATTATTTTATCTCAGTCAATATATTATCAATTATATTTAGCAATCACAGAAAATGGCACTATTTCTAAAATAAGCATATCTATATAAATACACACACACACACACACACACACCCCTACCTGCTGGTGCTATCAAAGGCCTCCTTTATCACTGCAAACCCTTCAGGTGTTTCAAGCCAGGCCTTCACTTCTGCAGAGTCACAAGCGCGTGGAAGACGCACCACTGGGCCACGAGTCATACCATCTGCAAGAACTCGGCTGCTGGCACCTCCACCAAGCTACATAATGTATTTCAAAAACATGTTAACCCAGAATATACTTCTATTTGTCCCAAAAGGTATCCTTCATGGTCCCCAAATCTGTTCTGGTTGCCTTGCCAAAGATATATTTTAAAACACAAAAATTGCCCAGCATGGTGGCACACGCCTGTAATCCCATAATGCTAAATTAAAGTAATATAAATCTTTTCTATTACATCTTTTCTATTACAGCTCGGGAGGCAGGAGGATCACAAGTTCAAAGCTGGCCTCAGCAAAAGCGAGGTGCTAATCAACTCAGTGAGACCCTGTCTCTAAATAAAATACAAAATAGGGCTGGGGATGTGGCTGAGTGTTTGAATGCCCCTGAGTTCAATCCCAGGTACCAAAAAAAAAAAAAAAAAAAAAAAATCCTGAAACACAAATAAATAAATTCCAACTTACACCAATTGCTCTACAGCCTCTATTAGTGCTGGCCACAAGGCAACCTTCTGTTGTTGCCATTGGAACCTGAAACTCTTTTCCATCCAAGCACAGAGGTCCTGCCACTCCGACAGGAATGGGCATATACCCAATAACATTCTCACAACAAGCTCCCATCACCTAAAAGGTAAAATGAGGCACCAAGTGAAAAATCTACACCATTATAAATACAAAGTAACTCATCCTAGCCCCTGTCATTAATAACGTTCTTAATCTTTTTGTTTTTCAACAAAATTTTTAATTTGCCCTTTAAAAATATTGAAAATACTAAAACTTCAGTAATGACTATAAAATAGGTAAAAGATTTTGAATTTCTATGGCCTCCATTATAAGCAGAATACAAACTTAAAGTAAAATAATTTTAAAAGGAAAAATGTACATATAAAAAAAACTAATCAAGGGAAAAAAAGATTAAAAGCTATAAAGCAAATCTTCTCTAATCAAGAAAACAACATACCAGGGAGTAATTATAATCCCTATAAGGCAGGTACTGGAGAGAAGAAGGCTCTGGAAGTTTTTCGGAAAGTAACTGTCGGCGAATAGATACACCTCGTTCATGGGTTTCCATCAGAGTTTCCAATTTGTAAGCTGGGATATGCTTAGCATTGACCAACTGGATGATCTCAGCATCACTAAGGAATTTTGCACCTTTCTAAAGAAATGGAAAAGAAAATGGGAGGGAGGTCAGAAAGGGAGGTCAAGAAGACTTGAAGGACTATACTATTCATAATGCTAAATACTATTCATACTATTCATAATGCTAAATTAAAGTAATATAAATCTTTTCTATTACATCCCTATCGTTTTTAATACAGATATTCCAGAAAATAAACAATTCATTTAATATAAACAATGCCAAATTAAAATAACATGAATACCACATATTATAGTTTTTTAAATTATAAATATTAACTCACATTAATTGCACCAATTAATAGGTTTCACTGTGACATTTCTGTACATGTGTACATCATATTTCAATCATATCCACTCTTGCCCTTTCTGCTCCCCACCACCCCTAGGTCCACTTCCCCTTCCCTGACAGTTTCTCATCTACTTTCAGGCCTTTTTTGTTGTTGTTCTTTTAGATATAGATGACAGCAAAGTGTATTTGGACATATTATACATATATGCAGTAGTACATGGAGTATAACTTCCCATTCTTGTGGTTGCACATGATGTGGAGTTATACTGGTCGTGTACTCACACATGAACATAGAAAGTTATGTCTGATTCATTCTACTGTCTTTCCTATTCCCATCCCCCCTCTCATCCTCCCTCCCATCCCTTCATTCCCCTTTGTCTAATCCAATGAACTTGTATTCTTTCCTCTCCCCAATTCTTATTTTGTGTTAGCATCCACATATCAGAGATAATGTTTGGCCTTTGGCTTTTGAGGATTGGCTTATTTCAACTAGTATGATAGAATACAGCTCCATCCATTTACCAGCAAATGCCATAATTTCATTCTTCTTTATTGCTGAGTAATATTCAATTGTGTATATATATCACATTTTCTTTATCCAATCATGTGTTGAAGGGCACCTAGGTTGGTCCCATAGCTTAGCTATTGTGAACTGAGCTGCTATAAACATTGATGTGGCTGCGTTATTGTAGTATGCTAATTTTAAGTCCTCTGGGTATATGCCAAGGCCAAGGAGTGGGACAACTGGGTCAAATGGTTCCATTAAGTTTTCTAAGAAATCTCCATTTTGCTTTCCATAATGGTTGCCCTGATTTATAGTCCCATCAGCAATGTATGAGTGTACCTTTTTCCCCACATCCTCCACATCCTTGCCAACATTTATTGTTACTTGTATTCTTTTTTTTTTTTTTTTAAAGAGAGAGTGGGGGGGAGAGAGAGAGAGAGAGAGAATTTTTTAATGTTTATTTTCTAGTTTTCGGCGAACACAACATCTTTGTTTGTATGTGGTGCTGAGGATCCAACCCGGGCCGCACACATGCCAGGCGAGGGCGCTACCGCTTGAGCCATATCCCCAGCCCATTACTTGTATTCTTGATAATTGTCAGGCTTTTTTTTTTTTTTTTTTTTTTAAGTTTCCACATTATGAGAGAAAACATGGAATACTTGCCTGTGTCTGGCTTATTTTGCTTAACATGATATCTTCCAGTTCTATCCACTTTCTACAAATGACATTATTTTATTCTTCTATTGTGATCAGTGCCACAAAAAAATATTTGGTATACAGGTATCTCTTTTATATGCTAACTTCATTTCCTTTGGGCATATAAACAGGAGTGGTATAGCTGGATGATAATGGTAGTTCATTTTTAATTTTTTGAGGAACCGCTCTACTGTTTTCCACAGTGGCTGTACTAGTTTATATTCCCACTGTACTGAAAGATTTCTTTTTCTACATCCTCACCAGATTTGCTATTATTTTTTAAAACCACTGCCATTATGACTGGGGTGAGGTGAAATCTCAAGGTAGTTTTGATTTGCATTTCCTCACTGGCTAAAGACATTGAGCATTTTTTAACATATTTATTGGCATTAACAATGCAGTCTACAAGGGAGCTTCAGGAGAGAAAGGTCACTTCTGGTTGGAATTGGGGCAGATTTTCTAAAGATGGTCACATACGCCTTAAAGACATGGAAAGGGAAGGTACCCTAGGTGTCAGGAACAACAGAAACCCAGAGCTGGGACATGTGTTTATAGAACAATAACATGATTCAACTCAAATATGTATGAATAAAGAATGAAGATGAAACAGATTCAAGCATATGGCATTTTGCTTAATCAAAATAAATCTTCATATTGAGTAAAGATAAATATAGTAGCTAACCTATCAAAACTACTTTCATCTTTCAAGTTGGAAGTTCCAAACTTCAGATATCTGAAAATAAAGAATTATTCAGCCCATATACCTTGCTCAATACCAAACCTCTTTAGAGAGAAGATAAAAAAAGCCGAAGTCTGAAAGATCACAATGTTAAGCACTCTCAATTATAGTAAAGTAGTACTCTGGACCAGCTTATTTTAGGAGGCAATAAAGAAAAGATCAGAACCCAGGACAGTGTATTTGGACTCAGTCCAGCTTCCCTCCTCCGCAGTACACCTGCTCTCTGTAAGCCCAAGACATCTATAAATTAAATGAAGTACTCCAACCAATATTTATTGCTTACAGTATTACAACATGTGATAAATATTTGTTGTGCACACAAATACTATATAGTCCTGCTGACGATACCAGCTCTCAGAAGAGCTAAAACACAAGCACTATAAGAGGAGAAGTCAAAAAAGTCTTTGGCTTTCTCTAGAGGGAGATGAACTGGGGTGGGGATGTAACTCAGTGGTAGAGTGCTTCCCTAGCACAGGCCAGGCCCAGGGTTCAATCCTCAGTATGAGGGGAAATAAAAATTATACACACATACACATGTAGACATATGTGTGTGTGTGTGTGTGTGTGTGTGTATAGAGAGACATGTCTATACTTATCTATCTATACATCTATAGATATCTATACATATATACATAGGAAAATGATCTGAATAGAAGTAATATCAAAATGAAAGTAAATTATTTATAAAACTAAACAAATGCCAGACCAAAACATGAAAATTTCCCAGAGAGTTTCAAAGAAAAAAAAATCTGTTGATTCTGATGTCCACTCAGAAATTTTGCTAACCCTGTATTCAACAAAAAGTTATAAAAAAAATATATAAAACCAAACACACCTGCACTCTTACACATAAGCACATGAAAATTAAGAATTAACTTCAAAAATAAATACTGCATGATTTCACTTATATAGGGAATCAAAGTTAAAAAGAAGAAGAAGAAGAAGCAGCAGCAGCAGCAGCAGCACAGTAAAATGATTGATGGTTGGCCAGTGGCTTGGGAAATAGGAAATGAAGAAATGTTGTTTTACAGGGTGATATGAGGATGAATAAGCTCTGGAGATATAATATATAGCAATGGCCTATAGTTAACAATACTGTATTATAGACTAGAAATTTGCTAAAAAGGTAGATCTTAAGTGTTCTCATAAGGAAGGAAGGGAAGAAAAGAGGTAGGAAAGAGTGTTAGGTGAGAAGTATGTTAATAAGCTTGACTGTGGCAATTATTCACAATGTATATCAAAACACCAAACATACAACCTACATACACAACACTGTCAATTATACTTTAATAAAGCATTAAGGTATAATACTTAATACTTTAAGTATTATAGTATTATACCTTAATACTTTATTATAGTATGGGGGGGAGTACCTCTTAACTAATAAACATAAGGGAAAAAAAATAATTAACAAGATTATGAATGAACTCATAGTTATATAGGTTAAAAAACCCTGTTCAAATCTCAGGAAGGGCAGGCTGGGGTTGTAGCTCAGTGGTAGAGCATTTGCCTAGCATGTGTAAGGCTGGGTTCAATTCTCAGCATCACATATAAATAAACAAAAATAAAGGTCCAGAAACAACTAGAAAAATGTTTGTTTGTTTGTTTATGGTGCTGGGGATTGAACCCATTGTGCATGTGAGGCAAGCACTCTACCAACTGAGCTATATCCCCAGCTCTAGAATAATATTTTTAAAAATATTTTTTAGTTATACATGGACACAATATCTTTATTTTATTTATTTATTTTTATGTGGTGCTGAGGATCAAACTCAGGGTCTCACAGGTGAGAGGCGAGTGCTCTACCACTGAGCCACAACCCCAGCCCAAGAAGAATATTTTTTTAAAATCTCAAGAAAGCCAGCTTCCTTATGAGTTGGCCTACAAAACAAAAACAAAACAAATTTTCTTCTATCTTTAAAGTTCATCTCCCTGTTAAATATTTCTCAGGCCTCAACACATGAAAATATAATAGCTGTTCATCTCTCTAATATATAGCAATAAGCTAGAAAAAGTTTTGACTCTGAAATCAGAAAATATCAACCCTCCCCCACTTTTTTTTGTTTTGGTACTGAGGATTAAACCCAAAGGTGTGCTCAACCAGTGAATCACATCCCCAGCCCTTTTTATATTTTATTTAGAGACAGGGTCTCATTGAGTTGCTAAGTGCCTTGCTAAATTGCTGAGGTTGGCTTTGAACTTGCAATCTTCTTGCCTCAGCTTCCAGAGCTGCTGGGATTACAGGCATGTGTCACTATGCCTAGCTCAAACCCTACTTCTAACTACCATTTCCCTCATGTATTATTTAAATGTCTTGAGCCTCATGTTTCTCATCCATAAAACAGAAATAATTCCACTATCCAATAAGGTTGTGGGGAATAAAGACAAGTAACACAGTGCTAGAATTTAGTAGTACTTAGTACTACTAATAGCTTCTTCTTCCTTTAGTAAAAAAGCTCACTTTAAAGAAAAATTCAAAGCTTAAGTCTATGCTGTTGTCCTCACCTCTGCATTCCCAAGTATCTGTAGACACTCTTCATTAGGCCGAGGCTCCCTGGGAAATTCAATCTCAGATTCCTGTGTCACTGGTTCAGATGAAGTATCGGATAAGGAAGAGCCACCAACCATAAACGTAGCTCTGTTTGAGGTGTCAGTTTCAGCCACTAAAGGTTTGATAACTTCAACTGTTCAAGAGATCAAAAGATATCTCAAAACACTGAACATAATTTTTTAAATGGACTCAAATATTTGACAAATCAGCAATGGAAGAATTCGAAGTGAGGAGAATAAGAAATTACCTCTTCTTTCTTGGTTTATCCCTGTGTCTCCTTCCACTGACTGAAATTTCTGGTTATTTCTGACAAGCATAGGTTCACGTCTACAACAATTATCTGGAACTTTCTTTTGGGCCACTACAGGAGATGTGATAGGGTTTTTTAGCGAGAGCGTAGATTCTGTCTCTGCTTGTTCAAAGAAAATGTACTTTACAGCCAGAAGGAGAGCTAAACTTAGGGTAATAACTTGTTCAATATCCATGCTGATCATTCTAAATAAAAGAAAACAAATTAAAATATTATTAAGAAATATAAAAGGTACAACTTAAACTTCATTAAAGTACTATGATTAATATATAACAAAGCAGATTTCAATTAACTTACTTAGAGAGATAAAATTGCCAGAGGGAAACACTTGGCTCAATTCTCTTGGACACATTTTCTTCAAGGCCCAAAGAAACCTTAGAATGTTCTGCTGTACTGTTTTGAGGAGAAGGATCAGCTATCCAGCGACTATGAGCATGAACGAGAACCAAGCCTAAGGACTGAAATAAAATTTTAAAAATCGTATCTTCTGCTTATCAATAGAACTTAAATTTCTCATTCTTAGAAATTGAACAAGCAGCCACTATCTTCCACAGCACCCTGCTACCATGATAAAGAAAGCCCCAAGTTTGTTATATGGCTAAAGTGTGGTCCCATTAATAATGAAATATCCTAAAGAACAGGTTTTCAAGAAAGAGTTGGAGGAACTTGAAATTTTTATTTATGTGAGAGAGACCAGGAGCCTCAAATAAATAAAGAAGAAAAAAGGGAAGAAGAGTATCATATCATTTAAAAAGCCAAAAATTATATAAAAAAGAACAGGAAGTAAAAAACAAAAATGACTAAAAAGATAACCTTGGAACTATGAATATGGAAGGGAGAAGAAAACAATGTCTTTACCATAATCATCTTGACCCTCTGAGTTACAGGATTTGGCTTATTTTCTTCTTCTTCTAAAACTCGGGCAAAATGGCTGAGCTGCCAAATTGGTCGACCCTCACGGCTTTCCCGAGAAAGCTACAAAATAAGTCAATATTATGTTAGAAGGTACTGATTTTTCCTTAAGTGACCTAATGTAATGCAAAATATTACTCTAATACTATGCCAGAAGAATTGTTCTTACCTCTAATACCAAGGATACACAAGCTGGGAAAAAAGTCATGAACACGAAGTAGTTGGCAAGAACTGACATGCAGCCAAAGCAGCACATAATTTCAAGCTGACGCACCCCTGCTTAAAGAAAAATTTAATGTGTAACTAGTAAAGTATATGTATTTTCTTTTTTTTTTTAATAGATGAACACAATATCTTTATTCATTTTCTAATGTGGTGCTGAGAATCGAACCCAGTGCCTCACATATGCTAGGCAAGCCTTCTACCACTGAGCCACAACCCCAGCCCCAAGTATATGTTTTTTCAATGATACGTATATCACAAGGACTTTTGCTGCAGATAGACAAATATGACTATTAAACTCTTTGCCATTTACTGGAAACAGAATCATCAACTCAAAAGTGATGCCAAGACTTAGTGAACAAGAACAACTATAGCACCAAAGACCTTGTCTTTTCCCATGTTCCTAACACATCACTACATCAGGCACAGTAGTAGTATTCAGTACACATCTAACATGTTTCCAATCCTCTTTTATCAAATGGTAGTTTCAAGACAAGGGTATAGAGGACAGGATCTACTGAAGAACTTCCCCCTTCCAATTTACACTACTGATCGAATATTACCAAGGACAAAAAGGAGAGCATATTGCCAGTTATGTGATTCCTGATACAGTATCAAAGTAAATATTTCTTGTGAACCACTGAACTCTAATTTCCATATAATCTCTTTGGTGCCTCCTTATGTTCTTATAATTTGGGTTATCTTACTGATCTTTTTGAAAAATAATAAATAAAAAATAGTAATTCAAGATTGAAAAGTAACAACTAAATTAACTTCTTTTCCTCCTTCCTTCCTACTCTCCTTTCTTTCTGGTGCTAGGGGTTCAACCCAAGATCTTTGCACTCTACCATGGAGCTAAATTCCTATTATCAGGTATATATATTTTTAAAATGTAAAAACATATTTTCTTTGCTATATAAAAATCTTTATTGAAAGACAGAATAATATATAATTAACCATCAGGAAATTTAGAAGAAACATTATATATTTAAAAGTCAACCAACTGCTCCCTTAAAAGTTAGATAATTTGGGTTGGGACTGTAGCTTAGTGGTAGAGCACCCACCTGCCTTGCATGTGTGAGGCATTGGGTGCGATCCTCAGCACCAAATAAATAATAAATAAAGATATTGTGTCCAACTACAACTAAAAAAAAAGAAAGTTAGATAATTTACTTCTCAAAGAATAAGCTTCCTTATTGAGGGTTGTAAAATACCAAGGAGAGTCACTAGAACTATAATTAACTAACCAAGTGAGGAAGTCATAAAATTTTGGCCTAACTATTAGGAAACCTCCACAATAGCATACTATATTCATTCTGATAAATTTCCAAGCCAAATAATTTTTATCCTATATAATGGAGTCCTATGTATCTAATACTCTACTATGCAACTGAGGATGAGGAAACGTGTTGAGGTTAATGCTGCTTACTTGCTAAAAGGTACTGTATGCTATCTGATTAAATCTTCCCAACCACCCTGTTAAGTAGATCTAATAACTCAGATGTGTCCAATTTCTCACTCTTACACTGTCTCATACATGACAATTAAATCACAAGGAACCAAGTCACAAATTTTAGTCTGGAAATAGCAATGGGTAGAAGGAGCTTTCTAGAACAGCCTTGGAATACAATATTGGTTAAAACACCAACAGGGGCTGGGATTGTAGCTCAGTGGTAGGGCACTTGCCTAGTATATGTGAGGCCCTGGGTTTGATCCCCAGCATCACATAAAATAAATAAACAAACAAAATAAAGCATTGTGTCCATCTACAACTAAAAAATATTAAAAAAAAAAAAAAACAAAAATAAACCCCAACAAAGTGGGACACAGAAAGATAAGATGGAAAGAATAAAACACAAGTAAATAATTTGCTACTACATTTTCACTAAGGTATAAGGATGCTAGGGCAGATACACCCACACAAAAATATAATTTAAAGCTTTTGAGAATAATCTAAAAGTCAGAATTTAAGAGTAAACAATACGGGACTGCAGTTATAGCTCAGTGGTAGAGTGCTCACCTAGCATGTGTGAGGCACTGGGTTCAATCCTTAGCACCACATAAAAATAAAATAGAGGGATTATGTCCACCAAAAATTAAAATAATTAAATAAGTGAATGAATAAAAGTATAATGCCCATCTACAACTAAATAATAATATAATAAACAATACAAATCAGAAAAGTTCTTTTTCCTCTTTAGTGACAATGTATGAGAACTTGCTCACAAACCTGACATGGTTCCAACGCCAATCACAAGACATTCAACAAGAGCATCAAGGGTGAATGTAGGACCCAAAATTGCCATTCCACGAGCAATATTTTCCCTTACTTCATCCTAAAATACAGACCAAAAATTATCAGTGAGAATAAGCTACAAAATAACTTTAAAAAATGTTAGACAGCATTCTAGGACTTATACTAAAATCTAATTTACTATTCAAAGAATAAAATAATCAGACTAACATGTTCAAGATACAAAGCTTGGTAATATAGAGGGTCAAACAAAAAACAAACTACTTTGCTTCCCTTTTCACCGAATGACATATTTCTAAGGAATATTCCTTTAAAGTAGTACATTAATTCTGTCATTTAAATTCCACATAATTAAACTCTACAACATTTTATACTTTGGCTACCACTAACAGAAACTCTTAGGTCTAAGTTTGTTCTGAGATCATATTAGTATTATGAAACCTAAATTATTTCCTTATCAACATGCTCAAGTGATCATAAACATTCATCAATATATAATCAGGGAAGAAATATAAATTATTTTATATTCAAGATACTCTGATGCAAGATTGTTAAAAAAAAATAGGTTTTAAAAGTGATTAATGAACATCAAGATGAAACTTAAGATGGAAATAATGCTTGTGTTATTTCAAAGGATTTAAAAATGAATTGGCCCTGGTATTCTCCTCCTCCATTAGACTGTATCCTGCTCTTTCTCTCTGTGTGTTTTGCTAGGTAGATATTCTTATTTATCCAAAAGTCATTTTATCATAACTTCTGAAACATTCAAAATGGAAAATGGAGAAGACTCAAAATCCAGCAGCTATGCAATTATATTTGAGTCATTAGATACATGGAACTATTCCCAGGGTATTTATGCAGAACAGTCTTAGTACTTAAAGAATTAAATTTAAAATTTCAGGCAACCCCTAAATCTTGATTTATGAAGAAACTCTATTGATCCTTCTTATCAATGTAAACTAAAAAAAAAAAAAAAAAAAGGAATACTACTCACATTCTGTATTAAAAATAATACTTACCTGTGAATTGGAACTTAGGGCAAACTTTGCTAATGCACTTGCTCTGGAAAGGTCAATCAAAAGTAGGAAAAAGGGCAAAGCTTCACTGGAAAATAGATAAAATGAACAGGTACATTTAACAGAGGAAAACATATAATTTAAAAAATCTTTTTAAAACAAAACTCTTTCCCCTCGCCCCATATTTTGTATGATCCACAGTATGTTTACCTTCCTGCAAAAAGTATACGCTTTACTTCTTTGGTATCCTCAAAGCTAAACATAATATTTGCCCAAAATATTTTCAAAAAACATTTCAATGTTAAAATGTAAATATATTTATACTGAAATACTTCTCAGTGTTTTATTAAAACTGTATAGCAAAATATCATTCTAACTTTTAAAATCTCCTTGAATTAGCACTGGGAAAACACTAGAATATATAAAAATTTTGTTCACTATTTGTGAACAATAAAATGTAAAAGCAATAAGAATATATTTTCAAAGAAAGTACTTTTAATACTTACTTCAAGCCTGTCAATTCTTTATCTAAGAAGTGAATGACAACTGTACTGAATACAAAACTTGAGAAAATTGTGAAGAGGCCAGCAATGCCTGAAACAACAAAATTCAACTCTGAAAAATCTATGCTTTATTACACAAATAACAACATTCAGTCTCAGGCAATGTTCTGGTGTCTAATAATATTTTTTCTAGATTATTAAGATCTTAAAATTTGGAATGTCTATCTACTTCTCAGTAATAAGAAAACTAGTAAATGCATGCAGCACAATTTCAGCAATACACACATTTCCAAATACTTGATTTGAACAAACAGGTTGATCCCCACAGTAAATAAAAAATCTGATGGCATACCAAAGAAGTGTAATATAAAAAAGCATTACCCAAAATATATTTTGATCCAAGTTGACGTAAATTCTGGAACTGGAAGTAAATATACAGGATTGCTATGCACCGTGTTATTGTTAGAATTATAATGTCACTGCTCAAAACATCCTGTTGGAGAGAGAGAAAAGAAAACTCCAATAAAATAAGCAATCAAAAATAAGAATTTTTATGTTGTATGTCATTAGTTTATATACTTTCATGAAAATACAAATTCAGGCATAATACAAATCAAGTAAAATATCAAACATACAAATCAAAAATTAAATCCAATTTTTAAAAAGTCCATCATTAAGCCAGTTTATCATGATCATTTTTCACTTTAGTTACTTCTAAAAGGTATATTTCTCAAATAAAGTCAATTACACTGATTTGTGTAAATAAGACAAAAGAAGAGTATTTCTAGATCATTCCCATACCATGCAAATAAATGGAAAACTGACACAAGGTTATGAATATTAAAATAAAGGTTTTACTCATAATTTTTTGGATTATTTTCTCTAAAAGGAGATATTCTTTAGAAATTAAAAGTGTAATTTACTATGGTCCATATCAAATTAATTCCACTGACCTCTTCAAATTTTGGACACTCATAATTCCAACCACAGATCTTGTCATTACCAGTAAACATGTTCATAGACATCATACAGATGGTCAGTGTTACTGTCCCCACTATGACTTCCCAGGGATGTGAGGCCACAAAGAGGCCATGCATTCGGAAAAGTCTTGACAACATTGTAGCTATAGATTCCTTGGATCCTGGAAAGAATGAATATCAAGTGTGAAAATTTAGCACATATCTGACTGTACTTTTAGGAAAGTTTTAAGGAAAAGTGTACTGTAAAGTAAACCCTGCTTTACACACTTAAAGTCCTACACATGACCATTTTATACTGTTCTTTATAATTCTAGAAAATAATTATAGTCAAAAGGACCTGTTATTACCTCTTTACTCAAACACTTAAATCCTTTATTACTCACTGACAACCAACTTAAAAACAGCCAGTTCTTAAAAACTATATGAATTCAAGCATTTATGATCAAACCATATAAACATCCCAGCTCTTATTATCTGAGCCAAAAAGGAGAGCAATAAAGGTGAAAACCATTATTCACATTTTCTAATTACTCAGATATAAAATACATATAAACACCCTCTTCACTATCCACATTCTGGTTACACAAAAGGTAAATATCAAAGAGTATATCTGTTGAGCAAGCTCCTGTAAGTCACATTAATTTATAACATCCTCAGAGGTGGGAACCCATTATACTATTTCATTCTCTTAAACATGTAGAATAAAGCCACTAGCAAAATGATGTTTAATAAACCTGCCTAATGTTGCTATCAAAGAAAAGTCTTTTCTGATATTTCTACATTAATAAAAAGGGATATGAATTTTGCTGTGGTGGCTGCTTTTCTTCTGGCAGAATTGTCAACAACAGGTCTAGAAGACCAATGCAAAAGCATTACATGCAAAATCCTCCTAAATTTTTACCCCTAATCAAAACTAGAATAACAACAGAAATGGATGGATGGCTGAAATAGATATATCCATAGCATGCACAAAGATTCCCTACAGCGGGGCTGGGGTGGGAGTGGTAGAGCGCTTGTATGTGTGAGGCAATGGGTTCGATCCTCAGCACCACAAAAAATAGATAAATAGTTCAGTGCTTCTTTCTTTTACTTAATTTGTTGTCTTTCTATTTTCTGTCTTCAGTAGATGATGAATCACTCACTTTCTTAGTAAATGTAATTAATATCTCTTTGAATTCTTGCTAGAGGGGCTATCAGTGGGCTTTTTAAAAATTAATTTTAATTGATTTTATGGGTAATCCTTATCCCAGATATTCATTTTTAATGTGCTTTAGTTGTAGAAGTACACAATACCTTTATTTATTTATCTTTATGTGGTGCTGAGGATCGGACCCAGTGCCTCACCCATGCTAGCACTCGCTCTCTATCACTGAGCCACAACCCCAATCCCTTCATTTTCATAAGAAGTAAGGTTTGCAAGTTCCTTTGTATACCAATGAATGAAATATATATATATATATATATATATAATTTTTTTTCCAAATCAGAATATCAAAATTATTATTGAGGGGCTGGGATTTTATAGCTCACTATCCACATTCTGGTTACACAAAAGGTAAATAAATATCAAAGAGTATATCTGTTGAGCAAGCTCCTGTAAATCATATTAATTTATAACCTCCTCAAAAGCAGAAACCCATTATACTATTTCATTCTCTTAAACATGTAGAATAAAGCCACTAGCAAAATGATGTTTAATAAACCTCCCTAATGTTGCTATCACCAAAGAAAAGTCTTTTCTGATGTTTCTACATTAATAAAAAGGGATAAGAATTTTGTTGTGGTGGTTGCTTTTCTGCTAGCAGAATTGTCAACAATGGGTTAAGGAAAAGAAAGTAGCTTTAAGAATGAAACCAATTACCAAGTATCATCTCTCAATGTATCACTTCATGTTCTCTACATTTCAACCATACCAGGACATCAGCCAGATTAACTGGTTTTCAAACTGCAGGTCACAAGCCTTCACTGTATTAATCAGATCATGAAATCAATTCTGTTGGTCAGAACAAACATTTTTAATAAAATAAAAAACAATATAAAATAGCTTTGGGGTAAGATACACAGTATGGGTATTATGTCTTAAAACTTCGTGTGTGCATATATATGAGTGTGTATTCTGGCTTCCAAAAAAACAAGCATTTTTAACTGTAGGTCACAATTTTAAAAGACTAGCAGTCACAAAGGTATATAAATGAGGCCTGCACCTGCCTGTGTTTATTCATGCTTTTCAACCTTATACCCTGAATCTTATTCATCATTTTTCCCTCCAGTATCTTGCAACAAAAACCTGAAAAATGAACAATAAAATACGTTCTATTTAATTGACAGGGACCTAGATTTAAAGTACTGGATAGCTTTAAATGTACCATAGGTTCAAATCCTTCTTAATGACAACCAAAACCCTCATAAGAGGTTAGATGTTCATGACAGTTTCTATACATAACTCCTTCAACTTGGGGATTCTTCCCTGAGTCAATACATCACTATCAAAAGTTATCCAGATGAATTAAAATCTGAACTGCTACCAGGAAGAAACCCCAATTTGATTACAAATGATTTAGCATAACCCATAATTATACATTAGGCACATTATGTTTTCTCTTATATTCCTGGTGGTATTGTCAATTTTGCAACCTTTTTTTTTTTTTCTCTCCTGGGTGTAAAGTTATCTTTTCAACATTCAGGGTAAAAAACATTCACATTAACCTGTGAGCCACCCCAAACCCTGAGAACCACACCTATTTGGAAATACAAACTGAGCAACTTTACAAAGGTGTGTCAAAAGTAACTATAATTATAATCAATGTCATTTCTCATAGCACCCTCCCATTTCACTGTGATTATGTAAACCATTTACTGTCACAGAATCCAATCCTCCCCCTTCATCAGCAGTTGAGAATAGTACTAGCAGGCTACAGGGTAGCTCAAACAAATTTAATAAACAGTATTTACACCATGCTGCAATAATAAAAATATCTTTTTAAATCAAACTACAGAAATAAGCAACATATGTGTTGCTTATTCTGACTGAAGTTTGCCACAAACATTTCACATATTCTTTAAAAATATGGATAATTTAAATTCACTAGAATCCTTAAATTCTGCTACTAAAACCACCTACCCTAGCCAACTACTGAAAAGGATACTTTAGCACTGTACTATGATTCTTTCTTCCCATTCTGCACTCCTCCTATGTTATACATTCCCATATTTGATTATATAGCATCAATATCACTAGTCTCAAAGTAATTAATGTATACATGATAACCTCTTGAAGGCAAGAACCATATACTCAATCTACTATCCTATAAAATTATCATCATCTTGCACTAGAAATCAGATATCTGGATTCTATACTCAATTCTACTACATGTTACCTGTTTGAAATCACAAACTCTCTTCATTCACTTATGAAGTTCTTTCAAAGTTCTCTGACAAAGTAGTAAGTGAAACCATATGAAACTGCCATTTTTGTAGGTAAGAAAGGTTGTTTTGTAGGGGGAAAAAGTTGAAAAATAATGGCAATTTCATATAGGTGAACCAAAGTTGAAGTGGATCCCATAAAATGGCTGTCTGTCCATGGTCTACAAATCCAACAGTGTGCAAACATGCCACAAACTCCACATACACCCACTTCATCTCAAAATATCATGCCACATGTACAACCATTCAATGTTAATTTAGGAATCTATGCACAATTTTTTAAACCTTCATGATACTAACCACCATTGTCCTTACTGCCAAGTTATCACAAGTTCTGGAAAGACACTACGTCAAAGCAGCCCTGCAAAATCCAGTCTATCCCCAAAATACACTTTGTGCCTTTGCTGGATTACCCATAAAAAGTCTTCTAGTGCATGTATAAGAAAATAAGTCCACAAGTAAACAAAAATCATTCACTACTTTGTGAGTCGCTAAAATTATGAACAAGTACTTAGTATACTAAGTACTATAATGTTTCCTATGACTGCAGGACCAAATCCAAGTAAGAATATTCTCAAATAATGAAATATTTCCTATGAACACTTAAAATGGAGTACATCAACCTCCTCCTATCAGAGAAATCGATTGTTTTACCTCCAAGGTGCACTTTTCCTAACCCAAACCAAATAACTCCGGAAAATATATCGGGTTTGAACTAAAGGACTGCAGCATCAAAGACACTACGCCTCTCAGAACCAAAAAAGACTCCTTTCAGTCCCTGGGTGAGCCCCTCTTTAGGCTCCGCGTCCACTCAACCGGTTCCCATGGAAATAACCGGACACATTACGCGACTCCACTGCTTTGGGTTAGTTAGCAGCATTTAGGGAGATCTTTCTAGTCACTTAAAAGAAAGGTCCCGACTAACAGCAGCCCCTAGGCGTGAAAGCCTGGACCCTAAGGACGCTTCTCCCGCCCACTCCGCGATCTGCCGGCCCCACTCCCCCTCCAACTCCCAGCATTTCTGGAATTAAGGGGCCTCCGTGATCACCCTGCCTGGCACCCGTTCCGAACACCCAGATGATGGCGACTGCCTGGCCAGCAAAGCCTCCTTCGGACAGGGCCAGCGAACGCGGCTACGCCCTGTTGGTCCACAGACAGTGACGGCAGCCACAAAAAGGCCGGATCGCCGCCCGCCCAGTTGGGCCTCAAGGACGTCTCCTCACAGTCCCCGCGGGACCCGGACGCCACACCACACAGGCGAAGGGCAACCGCAGCTCCCGCTAGGTCTCCGGGGGCTGCCCGCAGGCACTCTCCTGGGTCGGGAGAAGCTCGAGAACCTCCACCAACACGGTCCCAATCCCGCTCCCGTCCCATTCCGCCCTGTTCTTTCGTGACCATTGCCAGTCTCACCTCGGGATCTCACTAGAGGACACCGAACCCGGACGCCGGTGTTCAGCCTGTCTCCAGTCAACGGAGACACGGAGCGGAAGGAACTGTGGATTTACGCACGCTCGGGGATGACGAGTCTGCGACCAATAAGAAAGGATCGTCCGATCGTCTAGCCAATCATCTGGAGGCTGCTCGGCCTGACGTCACGAACGGTCGCCTTAACAACCGCCCACAGCTCTCCCCAGGCCGAGAACCAGCACCGCACCATCTCTCACCACGTCCCAGCCAACCAATAGTTAGTGGAGCCTCAGCACCAGTGCCTGCCTATTGGCCGAAGAGCCGTGGGGGCGCAAGCATGGAAAGTGCCTAGGCGAAGGCTATAGGGGTTCTGGCGGGTGGAATGTCTTGCAGCCCCTGGACCTGACCCGCAGTCGTCCTGGCTGTGAGTTTACTATGAAAGACAGCAGTATGAAGCAGAATTGGAGCGTGAGGAATAACGCAGGGTTTGATTGAGGGTAAAGAGCTCAGTTACTTAGTATAGAGAGATGGGGGGAAGCAGAGGTGGCCATGAAAAAAAAAAAAAAAATAGGAATATAAAAAGGGAGGGTGGCAATCCAAACCTCAAGCCGAATCAGAACCACACCTCGCTGAGACTTACCCATGAGTGTAAATGCCTCCAGCTATCTATGTATACTCCTTTGTAAGGCACCCCTTGCAACCATTAATTCTTTCTGAAATTCGCCACTCCTGTGTCTTCTCTTAATTCCCTCTGCTCCAAGTCTGGTTCAGGCCTTTATCATCTCTTACCTAAAGTAGTGTGCAATAACCTCTGCTAACTGATCTTCCCACTCCTGGGCGCTTCCACCTTCCACTTTGTCCTGCAGGACTGCCACAGTAATCTTCCTATTATGCCATAGGCCTGCCCCTAAATCATCAAGAATTTTTCATGTCTCCTGGACTCAGTAACTTGAGACTACCAATATGGCCTCACCCCATGTTTCTTGCGTACCTTTCACTACTTCTCTGTGTGAACCCATTTCAGCCAAAGTAACTGGCCCTTCAATCACATTCAAAAGCTTTTTGTGTCCTTTCTTGAGATCTTTTAGTTGAACCTGGATATGCCTACCAATTTTAAATGTTGAAATCCTAATTATATATACCTCAAGGACCATTCATATGCAACCTCCTCTCGTGATTCACTCAAACACGTCATCTCTCCATACTTGGAACACCCATAATATTTCCATAATATTCTGTAACTAGTCTTATTATCTTTTGTGGAAATTTCTTAAGGATAGGAATTGCACTTCACTTGATTTTTAAGGCCCCATCTTTTAAACATGGTAACTGAAAAATACTATGCACTCTCTGAACTATTATCTTGTTAGATCCTTATAATCCTTATAAAATAAGTGTTGTTCTCCTCATATTACAAAAAAAGAAAGAAAATGAAAGTTAAGCAACTTGAAGCAATTAGGAAAACTGGCATTTGAATCCAGTTCTAAAGTTTATATTGGTTCTACTATACTCCACTACTCTTTTTAGGAACTTTATTCATATCTCTTTACCAAATAATTTGAAAAACATACAGTGCTCTGTGGTTGGCACTATCTACAGTGAGACATGGTGAATTTTTTTAATGTCTTAGTTAACTGTGTACCTTGAGGACCTAACCTTTTGCATAGCATAGAATAGGCCCTCAGTAAATATCTCTTGACCTTTGGCAAGAGGGATAATCAATCATATAGTATCTACCAAAAGCTAAGTGTGGCCAGTTAACACTTGAAATATACTGTTTTTAAAAAAAAAAAAAAAATCCTGAAATTTAAAATAACAAAACAAAACAAAAAACATTGTGCAGGTCAAAGAGAAAGAAAAAACTTCCCACGGCTGGAATATATAAATTCAAACACAGCTGGGACCTGTGATAGGAAATAAATAAGTACAACTCTTCATCAAAGTTATGAAAAATATCTTTTGCAATGGAGCATTAGAAGCTTAACCAATCACACAGCATGTATTAATTCAAAATATTGCATGTCATATAATACAAGAGGACAGTATCATGGTTTAGAACACAACAGTGTTTACTGGAGAGTGTGCACACAAAGGTTTCTGCTGCCCCCACCCCCAAAACCTGCTCTCACTGTTTAACTGTGGTTTTGATCGGTTTTTTTCCTTACAATTTCCCCATTCCCCCCTTCTTTTGTTCTAAATAGTTATACATGACAGTAATGCATTTTGATACATCATACATAAATGGAATATAACTTCCCCTTCTTCTGTCTGTACATGATGTAGCATTACACCAGTCGTGTAATCATACATACACATAGGATCATAATATCCAAGTCATTCTACTATTGTTCCTGTCCCCCTCCTATTCCTCTCTTTAATCCTTTCCCTATTTTGTAGAGTCCATTGGTGGTAGGTACAAATTATATTTGAATTGCTTTAAAGGATTATATTTTTAATTGCTTTATTATCCTCAGGAAAATGCTTACACAATGTAGAAATGGCACATGTGTGATGGGGTGTGAGCATCCATTCTTGAGATTCTTAGGAATTTTTGGCCAAGATGATTGATTAACAAAGGAATTAATGAAAGACAAAGGATAGAACAAAGTTCTTAGCCAGGTTCCACATGCCTAAAGCTCCTGATAGAAAACTCAGTCAAGAGAGGCCAGAGAGAAATGGTAATGGTAGGAAGAATAAAAGAGCTTGGAAAAAGCTGAATAAGATTTTACCAGGCAAAAGTGAAAAAGAATAGAAGGGGGGGGGGGGAAATGATCTAGTATATAAGACCCTAACTCTGTCAATCTGGCTACACATAACAAAGAACTCCAGATAAAATCAGAGTAAACAAGATAAGCATTTATTCCTTTCTTGGGTACACGAAACTGGAAATAGATAATCTAGACCTGGTATGACAGTCCATGATGATTTCTGGGATCCTTCTGTCTCTCTGCTCCACCATCTTCATGTTGTGTCTTCCATCCTCAGGGGTCATCTTCTTGTCCCAGAGTGCAACTGGAGCTCCTCTGGAAAGAGAATTAAAGTTTTAAAAGGGGAAGTAAGAAAGAAAAAGAAATCTCTTCACAGTTGAATCACCTTCCTTTTCACAGTTTTTATCTTAATTGCCAGAACTATAAGACCATACTTAGCAACAAGAGAGCTGGGGAGTGTGATTTTTATTTTGGGCAATGATGTGCCCAGCTCAAAACTGGTGGTTTCATTTCTGTATTTTCCATGGTATTCCCATACTGTGTGAATACACAGGAAACACCTAATACATTTGCTGATCACTTAAGTCAGAAACAGGAAGATTTGGGGGACATAAAAAAAGATAGATGAGTGAAGTAATAGGTTAACAAACTACTATTCTCAGTCAATGTATTAACAAGTTCTCTGTGCCTCTTCCAGAAAGATAGACTGTACATTTTCACCCAGGGAGCAGAACATAAAGTATCTGAAGATTCTGCTTAATGTCTCTTGGTTAGAACTCCTGCTTGCTTTGATATACATGCCACTATAAATAATTTAGAAAAAAAATTGACCCAGGCACACCAGGTAAAGTTAAAAAATTATAATTGATGTCACAGTGGGTTAATAATTTTGCCTTAAGAAGATAATGAAGGCTGGGGATATGGCTCAAGCGGTAGCGTGCTCGCCAGGCACGCGTGCGGCCCGGGTTCGATCCTCAGCACCACATACAAAGAAAGATGTTGTGTCTGCCAAAAACTAAAAAAAAAAAATAAGTATTAAAATTCTCTCTCTCTCTCTCTCTCTCTCTCTCTCTCTCTCTCTCTCTCTGTTTAAAAAAAAAAAAAAAGAAGAAGATAATGAAAGCCAGATGCAATGGTTCACACCTGTAATCCCAATGACACAGGATGCTGAGGCAGGAGGATAGCAAGTTTGAGGCCACCCTAAGCAACTTAGTGAAGCTCTGTCTCAAAATAAAAAAGGACTGGGGTGTATCTCAGTGGTAGAGCACCCCTGGGTTAAATTCTCAAAAATACACATGCACACACCCAAAGAAGGTAATGAAAGCCACCAGGACAGCCTTCTTCTTCCCCAGCCCTTTTCTGAAATAATTGCTCTGTAAGTCTCATAGGAGTTTGGCTACAGGCTTTAGAGCTTTCTGTTTTTACCCTATCCCAAATCAAGGGCAGCATCTTTCTTTTAGAATGTAAGACTGGCTGCACCACCAGATAATCACATCCTAATTTTGGTAAAGAGTTCAATGGTATTATCTGGATATTGCTTGGCATTGTATTTAATAGGGAATAAAGTAAAATAGTTTTGCCAGCCTTGGTCTCTAGATCTCATTCTTATTCCAAAAGGAAAAAAAAAAAAAACGTATAGTCTGGTATAGAGAAGAAAGGTGCTATGGTTTGGATATGGTTTGATTGTGTCTCCTAATGGTCATGTGCTACAAACTTGGTCTCCATTTTAGCAGTATTTTTTTTTAATATATGTGAAACTTTCAATAAAGTGGATGATTTTGTTCCCATGATTAAGGAGTGAAACTTGTGGAAGTGTTTGTAATTACAAAATAACTACAGGCAGCATGGAATTAGTGAAATTTACATTTTGGAAAAAAATGTACATTTTGAGTCATTGCCTAAATACCAAAATTATTTTTTTTCCATTTTTTATTGACTCATATTAGCTATGCATAACATTAGGATTTGTTTTGATATAATTATAAATACACGTTATATTATTTGCTCCAATTTAGTCCCTAGTACTTATCTTTTGTTCTCCTCCTCCCCCTGCCACCCCCTCTCCCACTGCCCTTTGCTTTTGTCTATTCTGTTGATCTTTCTGCTACTTACTCACATTTTTTTTAAATTACATAATGGTAAGATTACTGTAGTATATTCATATATGTTCATAGGAAAGTTAGGTCAGATTCATTCCACTATTCAGAATATATTTTTCTGTGCTGGGAGCCATTAGCCAAGTAGGTATGACAATTTCCTTGCCAGCGTACCCCATGTTGCAGTGACATTGAATGTAGGTGACCTTGCTCAAGGACCAAGGCGGATTAGGGCGTTCCCGGTTTAGGTTCCAGGTTTAAGGTTTAAGATTATTCCTGCTGGGAATAGGGCGTATCTTGCTGCCTGAGTTCCCCTTGAGTTCTCACGGGATTCAGACAATATATTTTGGAGATAGAAGCCCAGTGGAGGTGGATTTGGGCAGAGAACGTGGATTTCCCCAGAACGTGTTGGTAGACAGCTGGTGTGAGTTCGGGAATAAAGAGTTGCTGTTTGAATCTACAAGCTGTGTGGTGGCTCGTGATTGTGTGTCCAGCCAGACTGCGGCATTTGTGCCCAGCCAGACTGTGGCATTTCTGTACTAAAGAAATCAGTTTTTATGGAGGAATTATTTTTAAATTATTCATTTAAGCTGAAAGTTCTGGAGAAACTAACTCAGAGTGGTTTAAACTTTTTTTTTTAATCTCTCATCACAAAATCTACAGTAGTTTTTGGCATTGGTTCATCAATTCAATAGTGACAGGATATAGCACCTCTACAATTCTGTTGGCTTTTCCCACATTGTTCCAAGATGATAGCTGAAATTCCAACTACTATCTGAGTTCAAAATAATAAGATGAAGAGGCATATCAGCTGTCTCATTTCTGAGAAAAAGACGTCCCTTAAATTTCTTCACAAAACTTATTGCTTAGAGTTCTGGCTTATGTCTTCTTGGCCATAAATCTATCACCCTCAAATGCAAGAGAAGAAATAAAATAGAATATTTAAGTTTTCTAACCCATGTCAGGTGAAATAGCAAAGGAGAGAGGATTGGAAATGTCTGCTCATTCAGCCAACTTCTGGAGTCTGAAAGTATTTCATTTCTACTTACTGAACACAATGGCTGGTATGGTACAAGTCTGAAAATACCATATCAGATCTTATGAAATCAAAGAAAACATTCTACCAGCAGATGTGGGGAATGACTTGACCTGAAATGGTGGATCAAAGAGACAATTGGTGGTGGAACTAAGAACCACAAGAGTGTTAAGAAAGAGAAAGACAGTGCTTCAGAGAGATCAAGATGGGTAGCTATGGATAAAAAACATTCAAACACCTTTAAAAAGTCAGCAGCTGTGTCATGTTCCTGACTTTCAGAAATCAGAGCCTGAATACTATGGGTTGGACCATCTGATTTAACCAAAGCTCCTCAGGTTACTTCAAGTGACTGAGTCACTTATTGAACTTCAAGAAACACTTGGATGCAGAATTATTTTTCTCATTAATTTATGCAGTTTATGTGGCTATGGAATTAAGCAAATTGAGAAATTCACAGAATTTCTTGAAAATTTCAGAGTCTTCTGGGAACACGGGTGCTTGGGAGACAGCTGGGGTGAAAAGTGCTGATGCATTTCTTGTCTCTTGAGTTCCGTTTCCTAGACTTGTACTTCCCCACGTGTCTCTGAGAAACCAGACTCTACCTCAGAGCAAAGCCAGTCCAAGGAAGGGGGCGTGACCCTTGTCCTTAGACCCACAGAGCACTCCTAAGCACATACCCACCCTGCTTAGTTGTTTATCTACAAATAACAGGAGAGATCTGCAGAGCCAGGTGTCCCTGACTCAGTCAGGATAGGTGAGGACCCATAACAACCCCCTAGCAACCACCAATCAGCATGAGACAGGGAAAATACCTGGGATGCCAGATGACCCTCCCAGTAGTTTATGGTGGTTGATAACATGTTGGGAGACCATGTAGTTCAAAGCACTACTCCCCTTGTGGCTTAAACCAATCAGTTCAAACGAATCCCCCTCTTGTACTAACCAATCACCCTTACCCAACTTGTTCCCGCCAGTGAATGTGCTAATCATGTTTTAGAGTTGTTTATGATTTTCCCGCGGTGTGTGATGATTTGCTGAGATGTATGTGAAGTCCCTGCCTTCCCCAAAGAGTGTATAAAACTGCTGCAAACCCTGGGCTCGGGGCCTCTCAGTGTCACCAGTTGCTGTGTGCGTGCTGAGGACCAAGGTAGCTCGCAATAAACACCTCTTTGCTGCTTACATCGATCTTGGTCTCTGGTGGTCTTTTGGGGGTTCTGAATTCGAGCATAACCATCTGCTTTAGGCTAGTTGTATGTTCCCTCATGAGCTATAGCTGTGGAAGTGAAGCCAGTGAGCTAAAGGCAGATAAACACTTTTGGAGTTAGCCCACTCTTGGCTATGAAAAATGAGTATTTATGTCTGGCTGGAAGCACTAAGTTAGGATGGCCTTAGGCCTGAGCCTAAGCAACTCCATTTTACTCCAGTTTAAAACCTGCAGTTTCACCAGGCACACCCACAGAGCCCTCCAGTATGGCCTCAGATAAGTTACTTCCCATCACCCTGATGAACAGAGTGAAGCCCTTGGCAGGCTGTCCTTGCCTGATAAGAGGGAAAGGCGAGAAGATCAGGGTGGAGACCACCAGACCAGATGTTTCTGACCCCAGGGTAAATGATGTCACTGAGAAATCCGGTGGTAACTGGTAAGGATTGAAAGGGGGGGTCCAAAGCCCAAAAATTTAGTATAGAGCAAATGAACTGGGACTCAGCCAGCCAAAACAAGGATGCATTTAAGCTGGAGAGCCTGATGAGGACCTGACATCCCATCACTTGTCATAGTTCCTGAGCCTCTGCATGATTCTCACTGCTCTCAAACTCTACTGCCTGTCTGGACCTTGGTGAGAGCCAAAACTTCTCCCTATGACCCTCTCAACTGGTCGTCCACTCCATGCCAGGAAAAGCCTGCATTGGTTCCAGACCTGGTTACCTCAGCCTGAGTGTGGATGCATCTGCTGGACATAAAGCCTAAGGCCTAAGAGTTTTGAACTTAGCATGCAGAGGAAATGTCTGTCATTAGCCTGTCATGATTAAGTGTGTTTGCAGTGCTTAGAATTAATCTAGAATTGTTTGCTGTGAATTAATTAATCTAGAATTGTTTGTTGTGAATTGATTATGTATATTGCAGTGCCTAGCATTAAGGATTGTCGTTTTCTGGATTAAGAACCTATAGTCTGAAATTGTATTGAGTGATTTGAGTAAATAAAGCATTGAAAAGGGGCAGAAGCGCATGGACATTCTTTATTTCTCTCCTTGACTGCATAGTAGCAATTTTGCCCCCTCACGACACACCATTTATTTACTCAGTCTAGCAAACTGAAGAGAAGTTCCATATGTAGCACTTACAGGGAATGTAGTGTTTTAATGACTCCTTACCAGGGCATTTTTGGCTCTTGACTGGGATTGTCTGTGTAAGGCATGTCTCTCTGTGAACATGGGAATACTATGCCTATTCACCAAATAGTGTCTTACACTCTGCCATTCTCAGTACATGATAGTGAGGTGAATTTGAGTGTTTGTAAGGTTCAAAAGTTTTTGCCAATGATCAAAATATGCTGTATTCCATGCATGTTTGAGGACAGAAATATTGGACTCTGAGGCACAGAGATCTGTGGATTCCTCCATATGTTTTTTTTTTTTTTTTTTTTTTTTTGCTGGGGGGAGAGGTGTGAGAGATTGAACTCAGGGGCACTCAACCACTGAGCTACATCTCCAGCCCTATTTTGTATTTTTTGTATTTTATTTAGAGACAGGGTCTCACTGAGTTGCTTAGAGCCTTGCTTTTGCTGGGGCTGGCTTTGAACTCAAAATCCTCCTGCCTCAGGCTCCTAAACCGCTGGGATTACAGGTGTGCGCCACCTTACCCAGCCCTCCATGTGTTTTTAAACCCATATCTGAAAAACATGTGTGGTGGAACATGCTGGTAATCCCAGCAACTCAGGAAGCTAAGGCAGGAGGATTCGAATTTGAGGCCAGTCTCAGCAATTGAGCAAAGCCCTCAAGCAATTTAGCAAGCCCCTGTCTCAAAATCAAAAATTAAAAGAGCTGGTGGGTAACTCAGTGATAAAGAACCCCTGAGTTTAATTCCTAGTACAAAAAAAAAAAAAACTATATTTGAGAAGAGAAGTAAATACACTGATGGTTCCTGAGAAGAAGAAAACACAGAAAGTGGGAATAGAAAAAGCATACCCTCAGAAATGAAATCTATTTCTTTAGATTTTCTAAAATCTAAAAGGGTAGAAAAGCTGGGCAAGAAAACTTAGATTCAGATGTCCTCCTCCCATTCAGTCCCTATTCTATAAATAGCTAAGAAAGTTAGATGGAATTAGAACCGGATTAGAGATAGAGGTATCACATGCCCCAAAGAAAGGAAAAGACTGATTGCAGTCTCTGGAGTAGATTAAATATAGAATTACTGACAAACAGAAAGGCATAAGATAGTATAGAACATGCATAGGAAAATGGTGATTCAAGCAACTAGTAATAGATTATAAATATTCAGGACATGGGACTGGAATTGTGGCTCAGTGGCAGAGAGCTTGCCTCACATGTGTGAGGCACTGGGTTGGATCCTCAGCACCACATAAAAATAAATAAATAAATAAAAGTATTGTGTCCATCTACAACTAAACAAATATTTAAAAAAATATTCAGGACAAAAGAATGTTATCTAACATAAGGATAAATGTTATCCTTAAAGTAAGGAACTCTCCAAATGGAGGCTGTGGATGTGGCTGGGATGTGGAGCACTTGCCCGGCATGCACAAAGCCTTAGGTTCAATCCACATATCACAAACAAAAACCAAACCAAAACAAAAATTCTCCAGATGAAACAAAACAAGCTTTCAAAAACAAGATGGGGGATATCGATAAATTATGATGCTGGATTATGGGTACCTGAAACTACATTATATTATTCTTGTATACTTGTGTATGTTTTAAAATTTGTTAAAATAAAATGTTATTAAAAGAGTCCAAAAACACATTAGAGAATACAAAGTACAACTGCTAGTTGAAAGGGGCATGTAATCTATGAAGAAAAAATGAAAGAATGGTTATAATTAAGATATCATCTAGGGCTGAAGTTGTAGCTCAAGCTCAGTGGAGGAGTACTTGCCTAGCATGAAAATGTTAAGGAGAGATTGCAATAAGTCACCCAGTCCATCTAAAAGCAGGGGACAGAAACTTTACTCACCAACTGCAGTCCACACTTGGTGGGCCAAGTGGTAGGCTGCAAATCTACACCCTTCGACCCCCTCCTAGGATTTGAGTACATCTTTTATAGTCCAGAACCATATTAAAGCATAAGTGGCTGTTGCTATGATTCAAACCATAAACAAATGTTATGAGATCTAAAATCATAAGCAGAAAAAGGGGTGGTCCAAAACATCCCTACTTGAGTATAAGTTAAAGAATGGTTACCAATGTCTAGACAACAATCTCTGACAGGGTACATTGTCTAAGAAAAATGGGAACCAAAGAGAGAACAATTCTACATTGTATAAGAATTGACATTTTGTGTTGCCAAACATGCTTTACTAAGCAACTATTGATGGGTATAGAGGCGGGGCTTTCCCATGGGAGAAGCATTTCTTAAATGGCATGGAGTCTCAGGGCAAAATGGAATCTGTTTGGTCATTGCTCATATAGCCTGGCCCATAACAAAAAAGTGGGGAGGGACATCATCTAGTTTGTTTGCTAAGCCTCTTACATAAAGATAAACCTGTTTACAAGGGCTTGGGGGATGGGTGTATAACTTAGTGCTAGGGCACTTGCCTGACCCATGTGAGACCCTGAATTTGATTCCCAGCAACCCCCACCTCCCAAAAAATAAAGGTGAAGTAAAAGACAAATAAAAAGAGCTGTGTAGATTCCAGGCAAAGAAACACAAGAAAAAAAATATGTTAATCTCAGATAATAGAGTCATCTACAAACTCTGAGAAAAAGTACTGCCCAAGAATATTATACCCAGTCAGACTGAACTTTACATTGTAAATGCAGCAGGCAGAAATTCTTAAAAATGAAGGTTCTCAAGGAATATAACATTCATGAATCATTCTTGGAAATATTATAGATGATGAATTTAGCCCACAAAAAGAATGATATGGGGAATTAGAGTTAAAAGGACAAATGCAAAATTCTAGGATAAGAGGAAATGAAAGAATACTTAACACAAATGAAAGAATACTTAACACATATTTGGAAAACACATATTTGTGACCCAAATCTACCAAAACCAGGCAAGCTGTCCTTCAAATATAAAGGCAAGTACACACTTTAACAAAGGTGAAGAAACTCATCACTCACAGAACTGATGAGTGCTCTGGAAAATGTTACCTGTCTAAGAAATTCAGTGACCCAAGAAATAAATGAAAATAGAGGATTTAAGTATGGAGAAAGTGTGGTAAAATACTGTCAAATTTACATCGATTTAAATATAGAACTAAGACAAGAATATTGGCAGAAATTGTTATTACAAAACAGACTGTAAATATAACCTCTGATAATTTAAATATAATAATTAAGAAAAATTCATTGATGGGTATAGACTACAAAAAGAATACATAAAACTGCCATTTTCTTCATATTTCCTAGTAGGAAGTCAATAAGTAGTTGTTTATTTATTTATTATGGGGGTTACTGGGGGTTGAACTCAGGGGCACTCAACCACTGAGCCACATCCCCAGCCCTATATTTTATTTAGAGACAGGGTCTCACTGAGTGCTTAGCACATCATTATTGCTGCGGCTAGCTTTGAACTTGTGATCTTCCTGCCTCAGCCTCCTGGAAGCATACTATTTTTTAAAAATGAATGATTAAAACCTGTCAATGATTTTCATCATATTTTTCCTTCACTTTAAATCAGTTTGGAAGAAAAATAGTTATGTGTGCAATTCTTTTAATTTTATTTGTGGTTTATTTTTATATTAAACTCAAGCAACATTTTAATCTACACTTTAAAAAAATTGAAACCAGTATTTATATTTTGCAGATATTGAAAGGATGATGTTAAAATTTGTGTGGAAATGCCAGGGGGCCAGAATAGCCAAAACAATATGAAAAAGAAGAAGAAAGTTGGAAGACTTACTTCCCAATTTCAAAACACACTACAAACCTATGTTGATCAAGACAGTATGGTACTGGCATAAGGATAGACTTAAGGATAAATCAATGGAATAAATGTTAGAGTACAGAAATACATTTTGACATTTATAATCAAATTTTGACTAGAGTACCATGAACACTATAAGAAAAACAGAATAGTCTTTCAACAAATGGTACTGGGACAATTAGATATCCATGTGCAAAAGAATGAGTTTGTATATTTATCTGACATAATATACTAAGATTAACCCCAAATGGATTATAGGCTTAAATATAAGAGCTAAAGCTATAAACTTTGGGAGAAGATATAGGAATAAAATATTTGTGGTCTTGGTTTAAGCAAAGCACAAGCAATTGTTTCAAATAAAGCTGCTAAGAATACATTTATATATAAGTCTTCATGTAGATATATGCTTTCATTTTTCTTGAGTAGAAAATGTTCACTAGGAGTAAAATGGTTGAGTCAGATGGTAGGCATGTACTTAACTTATTAGGAACCTGTAAAATTGCTTTCTAAGGTGGCAGTAGTATTTTACATTTCCACCAGCAGTGTTATGAAAATTCCAGTTGCTCCATATCCTCATGAATCAGATATTACTTTTTAAATTTTAGCCATTGTAATAGGTATGCCATGGTTTCTCATGGTGGTTTTAATTGACATTTCCCTGATGACTAGTAGTACTGAATATCTTTCATGTGCTTTTTGGCCATTTATATATGCTTTTTGTGAAGTGTCAGTTCACATATTTTGTACATATAAATTTTAGAATTAGCTTATTGGTTCTAATTTTAAAAATTTGCTGGAATTTTCATAGGGGATTGTGTTAAATCTATAGGTCAATTTGGGAAAATTACCAGCTTAACCTTCCAACCCCTAAACTTGATGTAGCTTTCATTTATTTAGGTCTTTACGTTCTCTCAGCAGTGTTTTGTAGTTATCAGTGTTGAGGCCTTTGATGTCTTTTGTTAGATTCATCCTTATAGCTTTTGGTAAGCCTGCACATGATATTTTAATTTTTCATTTTCCAATTATTTGCTGGAATAAATATCAATTGATTTTTTCATATTGCTGAATTCATTTATTGGTTTTAGTAGTAGTTGCTTGTAGAAACCTTGAGGTTTAAAAATATAAGCTACCATATTACCTCTAAATAGGGACAGATTTACTTTATTTATGATTATGCCTTTTTTTCCCCTCTTTGCAATAGTTAGTATCTCAAAAAAAAATGTTGAATAGAAGTGGTGGAAACAGACATTTCTGCCTTACTCCATTACCATTAAATGTGATATTGGTAATTATAAATTTTTCATAGGCATCCTTTATTCATTTAAGGCATTTTCCATCTATTCCCAGTTTGCTGGTAATTTTTTAAAAATTATTAAAAATTGAAAAGTATTTACTTTTTACCCAGAAGTCTCACCTCTGGGAATTTACCCAAAGTTTTATACCTGCACATGAAATTATTTATGTACAAAGTTAATCATTGTATCACTATTTGTAAAGCAAATTATTGGCAAATATATTCATTATTAAATAATGAATATCTGAATACACACACACACACACACACACACACTCTGTGGATGGGGTGGTAAAAAGAAAAAAGAGGGCTGGGGTTGTAGCTCAGTGATAGAGCACTTGCCTTGCACACGTAAGGCCCTGGGTTCAATCCTCAATACCACATAAAAATAAATAAATAAAAATAAAGATATTGTGTCCATCTACAACTAAAAAAGAAAAAAGAGAAATGAGGAAGGAGTTCTCTACACATGAATATTGCCATTCAGTTTAGCATAGAGATTTAGTGGCCAGATATGGAGCCAGACTATCTGATTTTTCCTCCTGGCTCCACTTATTGCTTTTCTTTTTCCTTCCTTCCTTCCTTCCTTCCTTCCTTCCTTCCTTCCTTCCTTCCTTCCTTCCTTCCTTCCTTCCTCCCTCCCTCCCTCCCTCCTTCCTTCCCTCCCTCCTTCCTGCCTCCCTCCTTCCCTCTCTTCCTTTTCTTCCTTCTTTCTTCCTTTCCTTCTTTTTTCTTTCTTTTCTGTATGTAGTGGTGGTGAGTGTGGTTTATTTTATTCTGCATCAGTATTTATTTGATTTGGCAAGATCTTATTATGCAAGCTGACAGGTGAACTAGTCGTGGATGATTTTACTATTACACAGAAGGAAGTGTTTTTTATACCATATAGATAATCAGGCCACCAAAGGTAACCCAGAAAAAAAAAATCAGTGTAGCAGAACATTTTTTTTCTTTCATGTGTATGAATAAATGCGGTGCTGAGGATCGAACTCAGTGCCTCACACATGCTAGGCAAGTGCTCTACCACTGAAGTATAGCCCCAGTCGCCACTACTTACTTTTCTAAGCCTTAGTTTCCTTATCTATAAAATGAAGACAACAGTGGTATCTATCCATAGAGTTGATTAGTTAATATATAAGCATTTAATAAGCACAGTATAAATACTTTATTTTGTTATTGTTACTAATATACCAAGGTTTCCAATGTATACTATTAAGTAATCTTAAAAGAACCAATGGAAAAACTGCTAGAAATTATAGGACTTGGTAAAGAAAATAGCTTTTCTCTATAAGAAAATAAAAAGGGAAGCTAATCCTATTCATGATAGCAACTAATATATCTAAAATATCATAAGTAACTTTAAAAAAAAGATGTATGCCATGAAGAAAACAGTAAATTTCAGAGATACATGCAGAATACAAATAAATATGTTATTTCTTCTCATGATAACCTCCTAATTTTCTAAAACAATATGAATAAATCTTTGTTCCTTATAAACAAATCCTACCGATATCCATGAATGAGAGGACTGAAGGGTATAAACATGTCAGATGCAGCCTATGTTAATGTGTAACCCCTATTAAATTGGAATTATTTTAGAAGAGAGTACTTGAGAAAATAATCCTTCAATTTGCAAAAAAGAATTGGTAAGATTGCAAGGAGACTTTTACAAGGAGTACTCAGGGAGACTAGGACTTCCAGATAGCAAAATATAAAATAATAATAATGAAACATTTATAAACAACATAGAATACAAAAATGAATGTAATAGAAAAAGAATCTCCCAATTAGACCTTTATTTAAATAACCATTATAATATGCAAAACTTAATATACAATAAAACTCAATTGGGGAAAAGTGGATTGTTAATTAAATAAATTGATTATTTAATAAATGATTCTGGGGGTTGTGAGGGTATAGTTCATGGGTAGAGTGCTTGCTTAGCTTGTGTGAAGCACTGCCTTTCATTCCCAGCACTATAAAAACAAATAAATGATTGGGGATCAAAGGGTAGATATTGAAAAACATCAGTCATAGAAGAGTTTGATGTCATGTGTTTGTCTGTCTAGTGTATCCAAGACTGTAAAAGCTGAAAAGTATTCCCAGGCTCCTGACTGAGTTAAGTGTCCCCCATTTATATAGTACACTGCAATAACTGGTTTACTTGTCTTTCACCTCCACTGGTGTGGGAACCCAAACTAAGTTAGGAACTGTACCATCCCCACTTAGTTTATATTAGTTGCTCAATAAGTGTAGAGTTAATGTCAGAGAAGAAGGAAGTGTCCTGGATTTTAAGCAAAGACTCCGTCCAATCCCTTTTATTTATGGTTGGGTTTCTCAAGACTTCCCTTCAGCTGTACAATACTAAGCAATAACAATTTCAAAACCAAGTCATTAAGGAAACACATCTTTTCTTAGATTTAAAAAAAAGCATAAAGTGGTATGATGAGAAGAAATTCTATAGAGTTTTTTTTCCTATAGTTTTTAGCTAAATCCAAACTCTTTCTCCCTTGTTCCTCATTTTTTTTTATGTGATTCTAAACTCTACCCAGGTATTTTTCATTTTCTAATTTTAAATGGAAAATAGAAGATGTTCCTGTACTGCAATTTTTTTTTCATGAAGGGCTGATAGTGTAAGTTGTTTGTTTAGCATTTTATAAACATTCATCAAGGTTTTTACTTTTTCTGCCACATGCTAAGAGATGGCTACAGCTCATTCTGAAGAATCAAACAGGCCATTATAGTACAATAGCACAACCATATTTATGCAAGGAAGCCTTGAGAGAGATTATGGTTCTGTTTAATTTCCAGGAACAATGAGGTTTGTATGCATCTGGATCTCCATATTTGCAATTCCAAGTCTGCTGATTCAAAATATTCTAAATGTTCTAAAAAAAAAAAAAATCCGTCTGTATTGGACATGTGTCAACTTTTTTCTTGTCATTCTCTAAAGAATACAATATAACAGCTATTTCATATCATTTGCATTATATTAGCATTACAAGGACTCTAGAGATGAGTTAAAATGTAGGAGGATATATGTAGGTTCTATGCAAATATTACACCATTTGTGGGACTTGAGCATTGCATGGTCATTTTATTATCTGGAGCCAATTCCTTTGGATAGCACAAGGCAACATATGTAGTGGTGGGTGTACTTTATTTCATTTTGCATCAGTATTTATTTGTTTTGGCAAGATGTTCTTATGCAAGATGACTTTACTATTACACAGAAGGAAGTGTCTTTTTATACCATATAGATAATCAGTCCACCAAAGGTAACCCAGAAAACAAAAAATCAGTGTAGCAGAACATTTTTTTAATTTCATGTGTATAAACCCCCATTGCTTTCTAGAAACGTGGTTAATCTCTGCTTGATATTTCCTTCAGTGCATTGGCCTTCTTCAAACTTATGACAGTCATCATGAACAGATGGAACTATGCAGACTGGAGATATACCCTGAATAAGAAGGTAACCTGAATGGGTTGGGGTTCGAGCTCAGTGGTAGAGCACTTGCCTAGCATGTGTGAGGCACTGGGTTTGATCCTCAGCACCACATAGAAATAAATAAATAAAATAAAGGTATTGTGTACATCTACAACGAAAAAATATTAAAAGAAGGAGGAGGAGGAGGAGGAGAAGGAGAACTGGTGGCAGATAATAAAGAATAGGACTTGAGAAAAGTCTAATGAGGATTTCTCTAGGAAATTCTGTCAGCTATGCAATATAAGCACTTTTATATTGCTCTCTTGTGAAATATTCAGTAAAGCATATATCTGGTGAATGAATTGCTTTCTTTATAAAAACATGAAGATAATTGAAATATGGATCATCCAGTCAATCCAATCATATTCTATTTTACCCCAACCACTTTCCTGAAACTATTTTCACCAAAATAACCTCTGATCTAAAAGTTACTAAAGCCAGAATCTGGAGGTAGTGCTGGTGGATAACAAGTAAGAGGAAAAATGAGAATCATTAACTATTATAAAACAAAAGACATAGGACTGGGGATGTAGCTCCATGGTAGAATACTTACCTAACATGCATGAGGCCCTGGGTTCGACTCCCAGTTCTGCAAGTACAAAAAAGAAAAGACATATCTAAGCTAGGCATAGTGGTGCTCACCTAGCAACTTAGGAACCTAAGGCAGGAGGATTGCAAGTTTGAGGCCACCCTCAGCAACTTAGGAAGACCCTGTCTCAAAATAAAAAATAAAAAGGACTTAGAATGTAGTTCAGAGGTAGAGTGACCCTGCTTCAATCCCAGTACTACATGAACACACACATAATTAAAAAAATGTCTAAAAGGGACTTTTCTGTACTGTTTTGTTTAGTAAAATGCTAGATGAGGTAATATAACTGCCTCCTTTGTTACCTCCCTTTAAAATTTTTCAGAAAAAAAAAGTTGCAGGTGCAATGCCATTTTGCAGTTCAAAATTTGTTTAAAATTAAAAGACAACAAATTTAAACAATGGTATGGAGAAATGTGGCTCTCCTACGTTGCCAATGGGAGTATAAAATGGAACAACCACTAGAAAACAGTTCCTTGAGATTGGAGTCTTGCTGTTTTCCAGTCTAGGCTCTAACTCCTGGGCTCAAGTGATCCTCCCCCTCAATCTCCTCAGTAGCTGGGACTACAGGTATGTACCATTGCACCCAACTTGGCAGTTTCTTATTAATGAAATAATACCCTTATGTTATGACCTGGGATTTCTAGAGATAGTCTCTTGAATATTCAAGAGAAAATAAATTTTAATATCCACAAAAAGACTTTTGCAAGAATATTCAAGCAACTTTATTCATGATAGCTCAAACTAGAAACAAATGTCTAACAGGAGGATGGATGATTGATAAATACATTATGGTATATTCACATAATAAAATATTACATAGCACAGAAATACTAATGCACACAACATAGATGAATCTCAAAAATATTTTGTTGATGAAGGAAGCCAGATATAAAAGGCTACCTAGTAAATGATTCTATTCATATGAAGTTTAATATTGGACAAAAATAATGGCAGAAATTAGAACATGCTTGCCTATGGGGTTGGGGACTAACTGGAAGGAAGCACAAAGAAGCTTTCTGGAGTAACAGAAAATATTCCATAGCACAATCAGATGGTGGTTACACAGGTGTATACATGGAACTGACATGTCTCAGACATACAAGGCACAGTGTTGCGGGCCCACAGTACTTTTAAGAACTGTGAAGATATTTTAAATTCAATCAATTTTCAAATCAGAAGTAAAAAATGATGAATAATAATGAACAAGGCCAGGATTATATTGGTTGCTCTACCAACATGTCAAAAGATATAATTTTCAGTGCTAGGGATTGAACCCAGGGCTTTATACATGCCAGACAAGTGCTGTATCGCTGAGCTACACTCCCAACTTACTTTTTAAGTTTTTGTAGAATAAAGGGCACACAAAGGCAAAAGTACATAGTGCCTAAGAAAATCATATTGCAGTCCTATGCCTGCATTTATGAACACTTATCTAATTGTACATTTAAGATCTATGCATTTTACCATATTTATATTTTACTTCAGTAACAAAAATTACTTGAGAAAATACACTGCTTTTAAATTTTTTTGGCAAAAGTTGGCTCTCCATGGTGAAAGTAGAGACATATTGAATCCTTCCTCAAAGAGTTAAAAAAATAGACCGCATATAATGAAAATGAGCATTATGAAGGAAGAAAATATTGTCTAAAAAAGTAATCAGAAGGTAAATTTAGAAAAAAATTTAAAGCTAGGGACAGTGGTGTATACTTGTAATCCCAGTGATTTAGGAGGCTGATACAGGAGGTTTATAAGTTCAAGGCTAGCCTCAGCAATTTATTAAGGCCCTAAGGAATATAGCAAAAAAAAAAAAAAGTCATGGGAATGTTGCTCAGTGGTTAAGCACTCCTGGGTTAAATCCACAGTACCCACCCTTCCTGAATTCTTTTTCTTTTAAAGTCTAGGCATTTTTATGTTATATCAGTTACCTAGTGGCATATCAGAGAACCCTCTTAAAAGATAGCACATATTTAATTTATGTTCATATATAGAGAGAGAGATCCTAAAGTATTTTAAAAACTTGAATTATAAAAGTAAGATCTGTTTCCTACTTTTAAGGTGTTTACATATAGTAATAAATATATCTATATTAGAAATGCCTGTTTCAAGATATGGTTACATGTGTGTTCTTATTACTGAGATCATTACTATGGCTTCATTACTATGAAACTTTTTAAAAGTTTCATACTTTGATAAATAGAAAGATAAAATGTAAAATATTATGGTAACTTATAAATACAACATCAGTGGTATAGAATTACCACAATGTCAATATTGTGACTCTTTGAAGTAGTGGACTTAAATATTATAAATATTTCTGCAATTATTAAGGCAAAGACCAATAACCAGCATTAATGGGCAAAGAATACGAATAAAAAGTTCACAGGAAAGAGCAAATGGCTCATAAAAATCTTAGTCTCAATATCATCCATATTAAGATATGTATAAATTAAAACTATAAGATTCTTTCCTATCAGATTGGCAAAGGTAAAAATAAATGATGACATTCTGCCTTGTGATTGGCAATAAGAAGATATAGGCACTTATAATTTGGATTTATAAAAAAAAAATGCCGGTATAGGGATTTCCATTTCTGGTCATGAAGGTACTGTGTTTTCTAGCACACCTTAAACAACTGTAAATCTGAACCAAATATATGAAAAAGTGACTTTTTGGGACATTGACCATCAGGTAGCACAGAACTGTGATACGGACAACTTAGGAAGCAAACAAGGTAAACCTTTTGAGTGTCCCAGTTCACTGCCAGGAGACAGGGTCCATGATCAATACCACTGAGGCCCAGTGCCACCCTGAATTGAGGAATGGAGTTTGGAATTTGCGGGAGCCAAGGGGAATAGAATTTTCAGGAAGAAGGAAGTACAGAGGAAGAGCCCATAGATCTGCAGTGGAATCACCTCAAGTCTAAGTGTCTATAAGTGCATATGTATGAGGAAAACAAGTAGGAGAAAGATTCTGACCCACTTGTTAGGAATTTTCCTACTGATAACTCAGGGGCACCCAGTCTGGCTGTACAGGTCATTCACTGTTTGAACACGTTAAGTTAAGGAACTGAAATCCTGTTTATACTCTCCTTACTATTTGTACCCTGACCCTCAGGTAGGCATGAGAAGAGCTTAGAAAAATAAAACATTTTCAAATTCATGCAGAAATACTCTCTACTCACCAAGAAATGAGAATCCAAGATTACCTCTGCTTAGATGGGGTGCCTTTTACTAATTTTCACAAAGGCTCATGTAACTGATGTTTTTGGCAACACCATCACATACTTCAGTGCCCCCCCCCCCACCAGATCTCAGCCACATTGCCCTGAAAATTTTGACAGTTGTGCAGAAAGTAGTCTTTTTTGAGTTTTTCTTAGGGCAAAATTCAGTCTAGAAATCTGGGACAACTAATGCATTTGGGGACAACCTGGATAGACGCTCCAGTTCCTCTGTCCTTCACTGAACAATTCTGAAGTGCTCTGTACACTTCTCAGGAGGTGCTGGCAACTTCCAGAAGCCATACTAATTTTGACTTTTTTCTTCTTCTCTGTCTTACTCTCCCTAATCCTTCATTCTTATTTCCTGGGATCACCTCTCCATAAACTAACTGTACTCAATCCCTTGTCTCAGAATCTGCGAGTGGGAAATGGAGGAAGGAGTAACTGATAGTGCTGATGGGCCAGCAGGGGCTTTACTCGAAAATGGACAAAATGACACACTTCAGGGTCATTCAAAATTGCAAAAGAAGCTCATCAACAGGAGGCTGGTTAAACAACTTGGTACACCATATGTCCAAACAATGGGATGCTATGCAACTTTTATAAAATATCCTGTATTTGCTGGTACAAAAAAAAGCTCCAAGATATATTATTTGGAAAATTATAGAAAATATAGCATCAAAATATGCTATATTTTGAAAAAAAATAGGAATAAATATAATATATATTATCTTGTGTAAGCATAAAGAAACTTTGGAAGGATACATAAACCATAATAGTTATTAATTATGATTGTGGGGATGAGGAAGTGGGTACACTGGGCAGTGGTGGGAGGGAGGGAGATAATTTTTTAAATATACATACACATATATAAAACATGATAAACTTCTAATTATGCACACACACACACACATACACACACACACAATTACCCTTGCTATCTTCCTTTACCTCACTCTTTCTTCCCATACTACCACTGTCCATTATCTCACACATAAACAAAGTTCATGAAAAGGCTCCATTTTCTCATCTCCTATAATATATTTTAAATCCACTGCTATCTGCCTTTTTTCCCCTGCCACATTGCCCTGAGATTGCTCTCACTTCCTTGTCAAGAAATATATTAGCTAAAATAAAGGCATTTGCAGGTAAATGAATGGAGTTGGAGAATATTATGTTAAGTGAAGTAAGCCAATCCCCCAAAACCAAATGCCAAATGTTTTCTCTGATATGAGGATGCTGATCCATAATGGGGATGGGCGGGGGAGGAATGGACAAACTTTAGATAGATCAAAGGGGAGGTAGGGGTAGGGAGGGTAGGAAAGATGGTGGAATGAAATGGACATCATTACCCTAAGTATATGTATGAAGACACAAGTGATGTGATTCTACTTTGTGTACAACCAGAGACATGAAAAAATGTACTCTATATGTATAATACGAATTGAAATGCATTCTGCTGCCATTTATAACAAGTTAGATTTTTTTTTAAGAGAGAGAGAGAGAGAGAGAGAGAGAGAGAGAGAGAGAATTTTTTAATATTTATTTTTCAATTTTTGGCAGACACAACATCCTTGTTTGTATGTGGTGCTGAGGATCGAACCCCGGGCCGCACGCATGCCAGGCCAGCGCGCTACCACTTGAGCCACATCCCCAGCCCTAGATTTTTTTTTTAAAGTTAGGGAATTGTGTACAACATGAAAAGCAAATGTTTAGCCAATAAAGATATTAATCAGAAAAAAAATCTACCCAAACTTCTTAGTTATTTTTCTATTCTGCCTGTGGCACTGTTTGATCCTTTGCCTCAATCTCCCTCTCCTATCTCATCTCTCATCTCTTCTACTCTCCCACACTGTGGCCCAGGGCCACTATTTTCTTTCTTCTCTCACGATTAACCTCCTCCACTACTCTATCACTTCCATACAAAACAGTGTCTCTCTACCTCCTATCATCTTCTTTTCCTCTAGCAAAATCTAATTCATTCTTCAGTGTCTAGTAAGATGTCAACTTGACTAGGAATTCTCCTATCCCTTAGCCTGGACAAGCTCCTATGGCACCCTGTACTTCCTTTATCATAGCAATTTTTATACTGGCCTACAATTGCTTGTCTCATTTCCTGAGGATGCAACTTGAGGTCATATTCCTTGTCTGTTTTGTCCACCATTAATTTCCCATTTTACTCTTTGGATTTAGCAGTGTCTTCTGCAGTATAAGCTCTCAAAATTACATGTTGAGTGAATGAATGAGTTTAGCATGTCTTACAGCAGGACAAATCCCAAAGATTTTGGTAAGATCGGATATGTGCTACAAAGTACTGAACATCCCCTCAAAGTATATATATATATAGACCCAAAGGCAATCTTAAGATCTTAAGACATGTAATCTCATTCTTAAGGGTTGGTATTTAAGAGCAATTTTTTTAGACACATAAAATTCCACAGTATAGCTGACAAATGTTACAGAAGATCCTTTAAAAAATCTATCACATGGAGCCTAAAACATCCTGATATCAACTTATACTCATTTTACAACTTTCTGTGAAGCAAGTGGATCAACATTATCTATTGTTCTTAAGCAAAGCATGTCAAAGTCCAGGTCACTTTTTAGATCTATACTGATGGGCAAGTACTAATGCCTACAAATCCCCTGTTAAATATCCCTTTGTGGAAAAGCTATGTCTCATGTTTTTTTTATTATTATTATTATCACAAAAATTAGGGAGGAACTTGATTCTCAGTCTCCCAAATATGGTAAAAAAGGATTATGTTTGGATGTACCATTGGTCCACATTTCATGCTTTGAATGAAATTGTGTTATTTTACACTATTGCTCTTGAAATGTATGGTTGTAAGATCATGCCCACAGAGCTCACCTCTATTATCACTAGCTTTGGGGTCTATGGAAATTCAAAAATTGAAAAGCCATATCTTTAGGAAGAGAGCATGAATAGTGTGAATAATATCTAGGTGTTGGCACTGCATTTGATGTGGAATAGGACAATAAAATCCTACAATAGGTTTTTGGTCCTAGAATTTCTATCTTATTTGGGTCAGAAGACTCGGAATATGTTTTTGCCCATAGAGGAGAAACATTCTTAATTTTGGCATGTTACAAGAATTTCATAAGGAAAGCAATAAGCAATAATAAGAATTAGGTTCACTAATAACCATAATTCTTTATTTTTAAATTGTAGATGGACACAATACCTTTATTTTATTTATTTATTTACATGTGGTGCTGAGGATCAAACTCAGTGCTGCACATGTGCTAGGAAAGTGCTCTACTGCTGAGCTATAGCCCCAGCACAGATGGCCATAATTCTAATGTTACTTAGAAGATTCTTCGGTTTTGAGTTTGGAAAGAAAAAGCCTTTACATGATGGTTAATCTCAGTTGTCAACTCAACTAAACTGAAAGACACCTAGAAAATTAGTAATGTACACTTCAGGGTGTGTCTGTGAGGGTGTTCCCAGAGACATTGGCATGTGGGTCAGCAAACTAAGGTGAGGAAGAACCACTTTGAATGTGGGCTGTATTGTCCAATAACCTGGGGACCTGAGTGGAACAAAAAGTGGAAGAAGGCGGAAGCCCATCCTGTGGGCGTGGGACAAACTGTATCATTCTTGAGCTGGTGTGGTTTTTGCTGCTGCCATCCCCCACAGACATAAGACCTCAGTCTTTTCGGCCTCTGAACATGGGCTCATACCAGCAACTCTCCAGGGAGTTCCCAGGCCTTCAGCCTTAGATTGGGACTGTACCATTGGTTTCTCTTGCTGAGGCTCCAGCTTCTTGGACTGAAAAGCTACTGGTTTCTCCAGCTCTCCAGCCTGCTGACAGATAATGTGGGATTATTCAGCCTCTGGTCATGTAAGCCAATCTAACAAATCTCTCATAATTATATATACATCCTAAATAACCCTGACTAATACACTGAATCGTACTCATTGGTAGCTAATTTAACGTAACAAATGATGATGTAAATGTTACATCTCATAGACAATAGTGTAGCTTTCAAATCCTATAAACATATAAGGTAGCACCATTTTTGAGCAAGGCATTTTATAGAATAATGTGAGGATACCAAGAAGCAATGACTGAATTTTACCTAATTTACAATTTAGTGAGAAGACTAGGTATAGATTAGAATAGGGCAGTTGCCATCATTGAAACACCATGTGTTTATTACTTAAGGCAATATAGCATAGTGGTTAAATCAGAGTACATGTGTTCGCTCAACAACTTCCTGGCTGTTAGTCACTGGACAAGCTGTTTAGTTTCAGCTTTATATTGATTTAAGAAAGAGTGGTCAATAATAATATATGATATCTAATGCAAACATTTTTTATAAATGAAAATGATGTATGTAGAGCACTTAGCATCGTGAATATACTGAAGAAATCTTAGCTATATATGTACTATTTAATAGCAATGAATGAATGGATTAATTCTTGGATGGTAGATCTGTTCACACTGATAAGCAAAATGTCTACCACATAGTAAGTTTTCTTGTAAAAAAGCAAATTTCAGCCAGGCACAGTCGCTCATGCCTGTATTCCAGTAACTCAGGAGGCTGAGGCTGGAGGATTCTAAGTTTAAGACCAGCCTCAGCAACTTAGTGAGGACCTAAGCAACTCAGTGAGACCCTATCTCTAAATAAAATACAAAATAGGGCTGGGGATGTGGCTCAGTGGTCGAGTGCCCCTGAGTTCAATCCCTGGTACCGGCCTCCCTGCCAAAAAAAAAAAAGGCTGGGTGGCTGGGTTTGTGGCTCAGTGTTAGAGCACTTGCCTAGCATATGTGAGGCACAGGTTCAATCCTCAGCACCATATAAAAATAAATAAATAAAATAAAGTTATTAATTTTTTTTTAAAAAGGACTGAGGATGTGGATCAGTGGTTAAGCACCCCTGGGTTCAATCTCTGGTTACTCCACCCTGCAAAAAAACACCTATGTCTATTTATGATTAGAAGAATAAAAGATTTTTAGAATGCACTAGACAAAGCAGCCAGGAGCAAACTGACAAAGAACAGGTTTGAGATCCAAGGATGAGTTGCCTCTGAGCTTTGAGGATTACCAACTATACTATACAGGGATGGTAATGTTACCATGCTTATTCTATCACTTGAAGGTAATACTATCAGAAGGGTTATTTCCTCTTCACTCTAGGTTTTTCTCTGTAGTGTTAGCTACAGATGACTTATAAAAGACTGGTGTTTGAAACTCAGGGAAATACTACACCAGTGTTTAAAGAAAGTGTTTGTTAACATATAGAGTCCCAAGTTTTCAATTCTGTGAATATTTCAATGAAATTGACACAGGTGCATTCAAATAGGTTGGAAATCATAATCTAGAGATTAGATATACTAATATATTAATTAAATTAACATAGTAACATATTAACATATAATAATTATATAACTATATATAATTATACTATATGTTATATAATTACATAATATTTTATATACTATGATTTAGTTTTTATAGATATTCCACATCTGGGATGATGGGACAAAATGGGTTAATGAAATCAGTATTACTGAAGTCTCAAACAAGAAAAAAATGAGTGAACTTGAAAATATATAGGGGCTGGGGTTGAGGCTCAGTGGTAGAGCACTTGCCTAGTATGTGCGAGGCCCTGGAGGCCCTGGGTTCGATCCTCAGCACCACATAAAAATAAATAAACAAAATAAAGGTATCGTGTACAACTAAAAAATAAATAAATATTTTGAGGCTGAGGATGTGGCTCAAGCGGTGGCGCGCTCGCCTGGCATGCGTGCGGCCAGGGTTCGATCCTCAGCACCACATACAAAGATGTTGTGTCCGCCAAAAACTAAAAAATAAATATTAAAATTCTCTCTCTCTCTCTCTCTCTCTCTTAAAAAAAGGAAAATATATAAAAAGCAACAGGATAAGAAAATCAGATTGCCAAATAAACATTTAAACATGATAAACATTTCTGAAACATATATTAAATAGTTAATATTTTCCTCAGGTATCAAAAGTACAAGAAAAGCTGGCTGCCATGGTGCAGGCCCATGCTTGGGAGGCTGAGGCAGGAGGATCACAAGTTCAAAGCCAAACTCAGCAATTTAGTGAGGCCCTAAGCAACTCAGTGAGACCCTGTCTCTAAATGAAAATACAAAAAAGGGCTGGAGATGTGGATCAATAGTTGAAAGCCCCTGGGTTCAATCCCCTGTACAAAAAAAAAAAAAAAAAAAGTACAAGAACATGGGAATGACACACTTCAATATAACACTGGTTGTCTCTGGGAAGGAAGGAAGGGATCATCATCTCATGTATGAGTTCAGGAGGAACAGTGATGAGCTAGGGAAGTAGTGTTGAAGGGAGCTGAGTCACCTTTCAGTCAACTTCCTGGTGACTTCTGAGTCTGCTAGAGTCCTATTTTTTTCTTCACTTCCTTCCTCTGTTCTTTCCTCTCTCCACCTTAACTTTTCTTCCTTCCTTCATTCCTTCCTATCAAGCTGATGTTGTAGTAATTATTTTTTTATATTTTGTTTACAATGATATCTTTTATTTATTCTTTTTAGTTGTAGATGGACACAATACCTTTATTTTATTTATTTATTTTTATGTGGTGCAGAGGATCAAACCCAGTGCCCATGTGTGCTAGACAAACGCTCTACCACTGAGCTACAATCCCAGCCCTAAAATGATATCTTGTTACATCTCTTTAACTACTTTTTTTTTTTTTAGGTGTAGATGGACACAATACAATGCCTTTATTTTTATGTGGTGCTGAGGATGAACCTGGGTCCCGCCCATGCTAGGCGAGCGCTCTACCGCTGAGCCACAATCCCAGCCCCTCTTTAACTATTTTTTAATAATAAAATATTAACACTGACAACTGGGTCACTTATTACATTAAAAGTCCCATATCATTGCAATAGGAATATGTATCACCTTTTTATTTTCTTTTTTTTTTGGTACTGGTATTTGAACCCAGGGTGCTCTATAGCTGAACTACATCCTCAACCTTTTTGTTTTGAGTCAGGGTATTGCTAAGTTGCTGAAGCTGGCCTCCAGTTTGCAATCTTCCTGCCTTAGCCTCTGAGTCCCCAATACTATAGTCATGCACAACTATGCCTGGTTTATGTATCAGTATTTTATTGCTAAGTAATAAATTACCACAAAGTTAAAACAACACTCATCTATTATTTCACAGTTCTCTTGGTCAGAAATCTAGGTCAGGTTCAGGTGGATTCTCTCCTTCAGGTCTCATCAGACTAAAATCAAGGAATCAGGCATAATTGGGTTCTTATCTACATTGTAGAGTCTTCATCCAAACTCATTTGGTTTAGAATTCAGTTCTTTGTGCAAGAACTGGTGCCCTGGATTTCTTGCTGGCTGTCAATTGGGGTCCATTTTCATCTTATAAAGTCTGCCTACCATTCTCTGAAATGTGGTTCTTTCTATGACACTTGGAAGGTTTTTGTTTTGTTTTATTTTTGGTATTAGGTATTGAACCCAGGGGCACTTAACCAAATCCAGCCCTTTTTAATATTTTATTTAGAGACAGGGTCTCATTGAGTTGCTTAGGATCTCACTATGTTGCTGAAGCTGGCTTTGAACTTGTGTTCCTCCTGCCTCAGCCTCCCAAGCATCTGGGAGTTTACAGGAGTTTTGCTGTACCTTAAAATCTTTTTGCCTTCTTCCATCTCTGTTAGACCTTCTTTCAAAAGGGCTCATCTGATTTGCTCAGACCTACCCAGGATAAACTCTATTTTTTATTGACTCAAAATCAACTGATTAGGAATCTTAATTCACCTGAAAAATCCATTTTACCACATAATGATAACATTATCATGGAGTGATATTCAAACATGTTTGTGGATTCTTCTTGCAGATGAGAAGGAAGTCTATAAAAGGCATATACACAAGAAAAGCAGGAATATTGGGTGGGGTCACCTTGGAATTCTATCACTCATTAGTAAATCCTCTGTGCCTTTATTTCTCTCTCAAATGCAAAATACATTCACCCTTTCCCAAGATTCTCAAGAGTATCACCCCAATGAAGCATCAGTTCAACATCTTATATCTCATCTAAATCTCATTGGCTCAGTGTGTAAAATCTCTTCATCTAAATTATCTAACTCTTGTACAGATGAGGTTCCTAGTATAATTTTTAGAAGTGTAGAGTACAGTTACTAAAGTACAATTAATTCTACACTGACCAATATTTATTATACATAACTTCACTTAATGGTAGATTGTCACTGCACACCGATGGCTTTGTGGGTAAGATAACATCTAGTACCTGATAGCAAGCTCAAATTCATATTTCTATCTTTTTCTTTTTTTTTAGTACTGGGTATTGAACCCAGAGGTGCTTAACCACTGAGCCACATTCCCAGCCCTTTTATATATTTTATTTAGAGACAGAGTCTCGCTGAGTTGCTTAGGGCCTCACTAAGTTGCTTAGGCAGGCTTCAAACTCGCAATCCTTCTGCCTCAGCCTCCTGAGCCATGGGGATTACAGTTGTGCGCCACCACATCTGGCACAAATTCAGATTTCAAAAGCACTTGATGACTCATGGTTAAATAGTTAAATCTCTTCCAGGAACCAGTAGCAAGCCAAAGTGTTGCTTCTCAAAAGGAGAATAATTATATACAGAAGAGGACAATGGATTTGCTCCCGACCATTAGAGATGTGTTGCAAATTTCTGATGGGTGCTTGCAAGAGGCTCCATGTGTACATGCCCTAAACCCTTTGGGTATCCTGATCATTAGGATCAAGTTCATAAAGCCTGTGTGAAAGAGTAACTTGTATTGCAACCTAGACTTACTACCTACTCAAAATTGTCAGCCAAAATACAAGAAATAATAAAAAACTAGATGCATCTGGCAATACAAGCTCTGCTTCCTGTCTCTATGTCCACAAGCAATTCAACCTAGATGAGTTCAGCTTGAATCAGTAAGTATTCTGTTTTCATTGTAAATGGGGAGTTGAAAGCTGTTGACTTAAATTACAAAGAAATAATGCAAAAAAAGGAAATCTGTTCTTTTATTTACTAAATAGGTCTACTTAGCATAGTCAATATGTTGTATATTATTACTACTATAAAAAAGATCCAAGGGTTGGGGATGGGACTCAGTGGTAATGAGCATGTACAAGGCCCTGGGTTCAATCCCAAGTACCACACACAAACACACACAAATCCGCCATGCATTATGCCTCTTAGACATAGGTAGTGCCAGGGGAAGCAACTTGTATTTCACCTTTGAAAGAATATTTTGACAGGTTTCAGACCATTGGATCCCAAGAAACTTATGACAAGGCAGGTCCCTGAATATTCACAGGCTTCATCATTTATCCTGGGTAAAATAGGCCTTTTAAAGGCTTCTAAAAAAGTTGCTTCTTCCTACATATCAGACCAATAAATATTATCAGTGTGTTGGATTAGTGTGACATTTTATGTAATTTAAGACAAGCAAGATCTCTGATAATTTTGACAGAGAACGGGAGAGTTGACATAATCATGAGGCAACACTGAGAAGGTGTGCTGCTGGTTCTGCCAAGTGAAAGCAAAGTGTTTCTGGTTTTTCTTGTAGATTAGGAGAAAAGCATTTGTCAGGTCAATAGTTGTGCCCCAGGTGTCAGTGGCTCTATTGATTGGTTCAAGTAAAAGTACTATTCCCTAGGAAAGCAGCAGCAGTTGCAGTCTGCAGAACTACCTGATTAGGTTTGTGATAATTCTACAGACATTTTCTGAGATTGATCAACTGGTTTCATTGTCCAAACAGGTTGTTCAAAACTTTAATGATGACAGTAAATACACGTATCTTTGCAAAATGTTAATGCTTTTGTTATCTCTGTAAAATGTTTTTTTTTTTTTATTTTTTAGTATTTGGCGGACACAACATCTTTGTTTGTATGTGGTGCTGAGGATCGAACCCGGGCCGCACGCATGCCAGGCGAGCGCGCTACCGCTTGAGCCACATCTCCAGCCCCTCTGTAAAATGTTTTTGCTTTTATTTTTTATGCTGTTAGGGAGGGGAAGTTACAGGGACTTTTATTTTACTTTCCTATTATAATGGCCTTTTCTTCACATATTAGAAAACTAATACAGGAATTCTTCCAGGGTTCAAGTATGTTTACTTCAATTATAGATTCAGGAAGTAGGGATATGACACAAGGTAGATATGTGGACTTACTGAGCATATTGTAATTTGAACTTGAACCAAAACTTCTTTTATTATCTGGTCATCTAAGTCTTTACTTTGACCTGTGGTTCCCAGTGGCTTTTAGGGTCTCCGTGAATTAATGTTGTTTTAGGGCTGTATCTATTAATCCCTGAAAAGTCTAGTGTTTCTTATTCCCTACACAGTCACTATAGTCATCGTTCCCTTTGAGAAAAGCTTGGTGGGAAATTTAGAGTACCTACTTGTGCTATGCTTCAGTGTCCTGCCTTAAGGGAAGCTGGCCTACCCTTCAATCAGGGCTCCTGAGTCTATGAACTTGCTAAGGTCTAAAAAAATAAGTGAGAAGTGATGCTTTTCCATGGCAGCTCATATCAAGTCTCTGGAGTTTTTCCTGTTACACAGATCAAGGAACATGTTAGTAGACTGTCTACATATTTCATTCCTGTGTACAGATTGAGCATTCCCTAATTTGAAAATCTTAAATGCTCCAAATCCAAAACTTTTTGAGGGTTACCATGATACCACATATGGAAAATTTCACACCTGACTTCATATGACAGGTTACAGTCAAAATACAGGCACACTAAACTATTACATATAATTACATTCAGGTGATGTGTATAAGGTGTATATGAAACAAATGAATTTTGTGTTGAGTCTTGGGTGCTATCCCCAAGATATCTCATCATGCATATGCAAATATTTTAAAAATAGAAAAGAAAACAGAAAGAGAAAAGATAGAAATTTGAAACATTTCTAATCCCAAGCATTTTGGGTAAGGGATACTCAACCTGTAGTGTGATCAATTAGTTAACACCAAAGACCCTTGTAGGCCAAAACACTCTGATTTCACTTTCTCCCTGATGCCTACATGGAGAGCACCTTGTATTTGGTCACTTGGCCCGTGCTAGTCTGGGATCTTACTATCCCCATTGAATCAGGAAACTGATCCAATTGTAGCTTTTCTCATCATCCTCTCTGAACTACAAAGGATGACACCTTCCTTTAAAGAATGCTTGTATTCTCTACACTAATTTATTTATTCAGTGAGCTTAGAATTCAATGTCTGGGTCTTCTTGGGAAATGAAGAGGGAAGAGGTAGAGGTTAATTTTGCATGATAATTCACTCTAACACTATCCTTCCATTCCTTCAGATACTTTTGCTTATATTATGTCAGGGCAGTTCTGGCATCTTAACTTTATTAAATATAAGCCAGCATTGAGTTGAAGTTATAGTCAACAAATCCAGTGAACTATTAGGACAACTTTTAGCAGCATGTGCTAACTCATTAAATTCTAAATCCTTGGTAAGTACACCCATGTCAATATATTTAGTCCTATTGAGTATTATATTTCATTCTTTTTGGACAAATGAAGTTAGAACTCATTCACACATATTTACTATTTTCCACCAATAGAAAGTGGCAAAATTTTGCAATGATTTTGGAAAGTAAGCCGCTTCCTCCTAGGACAAACTCTGAGCTTCCTGAAGTAATCTGAAATCTAAAGCTAGATGTGGGTTTGTATCAACAAGGGGAAGAGGAAGCAAATGTTGAGAATGGGCATTCTCTTGCTGGGCAACTTCTTCAGGTAAAATTATTTCCTGTCATTCAACCAATAAAATGCTAGCTGTTTCAAAACAAACAAACAAATAAATAAAGTAGAGCATGCTGAGAGACAACAGGTTCATAATAGGCACATAACTTTATACATCATGCCTGCATAAGTCAGGAATGAATAAAGTCATTCATTTCACTGTTGACATGCAACTCAGGAGACTTACTATTTTTAGTTTTCTTCATCTTACCCATCTCCTCTCCTAGCAAAACAAACAAAAAGGTATTCTGATTTGTTGGTTAAAAAAAGATAAGCTTATCTAATAATATTAGGAAAGAAAACAGTTTTGCAATGGGATGAGGGAAAATAAAAGTTATTCAGAGATCAGCCTAAAGAAAGTGTTTGAAAATTTAGTCTGTAAGAATTTCTGATATTTTCTCAGGATGAAAGCAATTGTAGAAAGGAGGGAGCTGAGAATCATTTGGGTTATAAGTTGGGTTCTATTAATGTTCTTCAAGAGTAAGTAATACATAATGAAATCCCTTATTAATTTTGGATCCTGAAGAGTGTTACTTTAAATGTGACTCTGAGTTTATATTGGTTGCTGTGTGCTCTGGACATTTTGGAATTTTGGGACTTTGTTTCATTGACAGATGTCAATTCTAAACTGGGTTCTTGCTTTCTTGGGTTCTTTTTATGTCCATTTATAATCTCCAAGACAGATTACTGCACATTCACCTGTCATCACTAACTGTCCCTTCTTATATGATGTATAGCTCTTTGGAATGAACAAAATTGCTTTTTCAAACAATATCTTAGGTAAGATAGGCAGGGCAGCTGCCAGCTGCTCTGATGAAGCCGGTGCAATTACCTTGTGACTTGTACTTCTTTCACAATACCACAGCCGAGGTATCAGATGGGCTGTGATCATTCTAAGGCTTGGCTGGGAGGAGCCACTTGCAAACTCATTCATGTGGTGGTTGGCAGGATTTGGTTCATCTTTAATGGTTGGTCTGTGGCCTTGGTTTCTCACTAGCTGTTGGCAGGAGCTTTCTTTAATTCCTTGCCATGTGAGACTTTCCATAGAGCATTTCATAATATGACACTGGCAACATCAGAAAGAGCAAGCAAGAGGGCAAGAGACACAGTACTGGCAAGAAAGATGTGTAATGCTGAAAGTGACATAACTTCACTTTTGCTGTAACTTACCCATAAATCCCTCTCAAGGAAGTTCAGCCCATACTCACATGTATTTACTGAAGGAGTAAAGGTGGGGCAGGGCAGGGATGCTAAAATTTCCAATGGTGGGTGGGCAAGTCCTTTTAATTATTCTTGGTTTTTGTATTTGGAATTCTGTTGGCTAGCAGATATAAATCATTTTACCAGTATTAGTTTTATCACTAAAAGAAGTGAAATTGAGCTGGGTGCATAGCTCAGTGGTAGAATGACAACTTGGCATGCACAACTCCCTGGTTTCTCTGATGTATCGTTTAGTCCCATTCTTCATTTATATTAAACATGATTAAAGAAAAGATAAATGTCTGTTATTGGGTTCCTTCGAATCCCAAAGTTAAGTTTATCATCTCTTTTCAAGTCTCCCAACCTTCTTATGAGGTAGTCAGGGATGCATATTGAGCCCCAATAGGTAGATGAGGAAAATAAGACCCAAAAAAGTTAAGCCTCTCGCCTATTGAATTTTTCCCCACTTAGAATCAGAGAGGAATTAGGCAGTCAGAGTGGCAAATCCAGGCATAAACAAACACCAAAGAACCTTCCTTTGGAGACCTAACACAGGAAGTACCTCATTCAGTGGCATGATTATATGTATTAAGCATTTTTCTATATTTTTGTATATTGCTTACTTTACTGAACACACTGTAAAGAGATTCACAGGAAAACATTGGGATTGAATAGATTCCTGAAGTAACTTTTGCCCCTGTTTATCAGTCCACATTGAAGGGTTTTTAAAAAATATTTATTTTTTAGTTATAGGTGGACACAATGTCTTTATTTTACTTTATGTGGTGCTGAGGATTGAACCCAGTGCCTCAGACCTGCTAAGCGAGCACTCTACCTCTGAACCACAACCCCAGCCCACATTGCAGATTTTGAGATTCTATGCTCAACCACTCGCTCTCTCTCAAATCCAGAACTAAAGTCATATCAGTTGGGTATGGTAGCGCATGCCTGTAATCCCAGAGGCTCAAGAGGCTGGAACAGGAGGATTGAAAGTTCAAAGCCAGCCTCAGCAACAGCGATGTGCTAAGCAACTCAGTCAGACCCTGTCTCTAAATAAAATACAAAATAGGGCTGGGGATGTGGCCTAGTGGTTGAGTGCTCCTGAGTTGAATCTCCCCCTGCCGTAAAAAAAAGTAAAGTCACATCAGGAGAAAAGTCAGAGGATTCTTAGATAATATCAGAACTTAACTTCTTTTTCTAGAATAATTTTATCAATAAGAGATTTCAAAATAATAGGTGGTGTTGAGGCTCAATTCCTCAAGTATAGCATTTTTATATGCTTGGTACTTGAAGTAAAGAAGAACCAAGGTCTTTGTGACCTTCTCCTGCCTTCCTGTCTCTTGCCACTCCTGATTCCCAAAGGGATTGTACAATCTTGATCCACTGGGATCTTAACTACTTTGGTATCTCAGAGTTCTTTCACTTTTAAGGGTCTTGATGTGGCAGTGCCGAACTTTGAGGAGCTCAGGCTGTAAAGATGGAAATGACAGTGAAACCTAGTACCTACCCCAACACCTAGTAAAATCTAATCTCCTCTCCCTTACTATCCCTATGACTTGGGACAAATTGCTTAAGTTTTCTGAATGTCTTTCCTCATCTTACCTTACGACATCAATATGAGGTTAAATCTGTGTAAAGCAATTGGCATATTAGTGCTCAAAAAATGGTGTTAGCTATAACTGTCTCTTAGAACATTCCCCAAAAGTTTCTTCAGGATTTCCTACAATCTAGTTATTTGATGATTTTCAAACAATGTTTCAACCCTTCATTTCAACTTCTTCCAGATATTTTATGCAATGGCAGACACAGAATGGGAGGATAAGCTGATTTATTTGCACGTTCAAGCAAGTCCTAGTATGTGGAACAGAGGGCCTTGAAAGACTAAAGAAGTTCTGAGAAGAAATCTTATCCTCAACCTGAGGTGTTAGGGTTCCAGAGTTTGGTCTGAAAGGATGAGTGAGACCTTTTGGAAAGGGACAGTTTTGAAGTCAGCAGGAAATATATTGATCTTACTTTCTCCAAGGACCTGTGTAAAAGCGCTGAAGGAAAAAAAAAATCTGTGTTTCTTTAACCTTAATATGACTCCCAAACTGTAAAACATAAGTAGAGTGAAATAACAGTTGCGGAAGTGTCAAGGACAGAAGACATGCCAGTCTTGGTTGGGACATCTGGACAGTCAACACCAGGAACAATAAAAAGGCCTCAGAAATGTGGAGTGGTGCCATCCAGTTGCCACCCAGGCAATGACAAGAATGGCCTAGGATCCTTCAGTCCACAGCAAAGGCACACAATGGTACTTTAAATGATTTTCTGTCCTATTAATCCTTAGGAATTTTAACTGATGGAGGAGAATCATTCACCCAGTTTACCAGAAGGAACTGAGGGGAGGATTCTTATTGGAAATAATTCTGGCTCTGCTTCTAGATGGTGTGACTTGAAGAAGGTGGGTTTCACCATCAGCTAGAACCAGATAAAGATGCAAGTACAAATAATCCCATCACTGCCACTCCTTTATCATGTTATCAATCTGACTTGCAAACAGCACACCAACACACAAATCTATGTTGAAATGGAAACTTGGACACCTGCCTTCACCCTCACCTGAATAAATGTTGAAATTAAAAAATATATATGTGCATGTGTATGTGTGCTGTGTGAGTGTGGAGAGAGACAGAAAGAGAGAGGGTTTATTTTCTTCATCAGTTTTTGTGTGTTTAGCCCAGAGTTTCCCAAATTGCCTGGTGATAAAAAATCATATGGAATGCTTGCTAAAAACACAAATTGCTGAACACCTCTCCTGGATAGTTGAGCCTTATTAGTTGACATATGGGAGTTAATTATATATTTTCAAGTGCTTTACTAAAATCTAAGGTGTACACTATATGTTAGGTGTGTCCTGCAAGCTGCACTGATACAGGGCACCAGGAACACAATGCAAGAAATCTAGAAAAATACTCCCCTCCAATTTAACCCTCTGTCAAAGACTCAAAATTACATTCTATTACATAAAGTCTTAATATGGGAATAGTGGGAGAGAAAGTATTTTCCATTTCCTTTTCCCAGGGCACGGTTGTCCTTTATTTTCTACATCTTTTCTTGAATACTGTACCAAATATCAACTTGGTGTTTCTACATTGATTTTTTGAGCCTCTATTTCTTCCAGTCTCAGGATACTGATTGTCATAGGACCCTCTGTCAGGTATTTGATTATACCTTTTAAGGAGAGTGCTGCCTTTCGTAGGTTTCAAGTTCAGTTTGGATGGGGGGGTGGGGCACGGGAGACAGGAGGAGTTGCAACCATGGTTTCCTCATCTGCATCTATAGACAGAAGTCAGGAGGTTTTCTTCTCCCACTCATTAATTACCACTCATCTCTACCCAGGGTCAGAACTTCTTATAAAAACAAGATGAGAGAGGTAATGTAGCAAGTCAAAGGGGAGAATGACAAAGATCTTTAGAGGAACAGGCACCTTAAACAGGCTTGAGGGTGAAGAGAAACCTGCCCTTGGTTAAAAGAACAATGACTAGACTGCAATTATCTTCAGATAAGAAATATAGATTTTAGAAATCTATCGGTCCCTCTGATTTTTGTGTATTCTTCTTACTGTGTTCCCTCCTTATCCCATTTTTCCTGTTCTCTTTCCTTTCTTACTCTCTGCTTACATTTCTGGAAACATCTGTTTCTGATAGATGTCATTCTATGCAAGCTCTTAATTTTGCTTTTGGAGTTTTTTTATTATTAAAATTTATTTTAATTAGGTATATATGACAGCAGAATGAATTTTGATTCGTTGTACACTACTGTAGCACAACTTTACATTTCTACAGTTGTACATGATGTAGCATCCCATCATATGTGCAGTCATATGTGTACCTAGGGTAGTTGCTTTTGGAATTTTTATTTTGTTTTTGGCCCTGGGGACTGAACCCCAAATCTTGCAAATGCCAAGCATGCACTCTACCATTGAGCTGTACTCTTAGTCCCACTTTTGGAGGTTTTGAACTGTTCTGGTACTCTTGCTTAGGACACTTTATAAGGTTCTTTTACGATAATGCCTATTATATAATGTAATTACAAATAAGTCCACAGCAGGCTCAGTGAGGAAGTGCCATTGATATTTTATCTTAAGTGTTTACATACACACCCATGTTACTTAATCACAAAGATTATACCTGTCTTGAGCATTTAAGAAGATTTTTTTTTTTTGCTAAGTCAGATTTTTCACCTAAACTGCTGTTCTTCATGTAGGAAAATGTTTCTTGTCTTCAAATACCCACAAGATGTTGCTAAAGGGCTGTAAAATTAAAAAAAAAATCAGTCTTCACTTTCACACAAAGTTTCTAAGTTACTGGATTAGAGTACAAGGGAACCTTAGAAATGTCAGACATAGCAACAGCAAAAATCTAAATATAGAACAGGAATTTTATCTTCAAAAAACAGGAAGAAAGTAATACTAAGAATTGACTGAATATAAAGAAAATATTGGTGTAGTTGAAACTGCACCACTATTTGTCAATTAAATAACATTGTTAGAGATTATTTTTCTCAGGGCATCTGAAATAGACTGAAGTTTCAAAAAACTTAAAATAGTGCAAGGTGAGAGTACCTAATTTCATTCTTCTACACATAGATGTCTATTTTCTCTAGCACTATTTGTTAAACAGGCTATCTTTTCACCAACATGTTTTTGGCATCTTTCTTAAGGATCAGGCAATTGTATCTATGTAGATTTGGTCTCTGATTCTTCTATTCTATTCCAATGGTCTTCATGTCTGCTTTTATGTCAGTACCATGCTATTTTTTTTTTACTATAGCTCTGTATATAATTTGAGATCGAGTATTGTGATGCCTCTAGCATCACTCTTTTTTTAAATCTTTTTTTAAAGTTGTAGTTGGACACAATACCTTTATTTATTTATTTATTTATTTTTATGTGATGCTGAGGATCAAACCCAATGCCTCGCACATGTTAGGCAAGTGCTCTACTGCTGAGCCACAACCCCAGCTCCTCCAGCATCATTCCTGTTGTTCAGTATTGTCTTAGCTATTCTAGGTCTTTTATTATTTCATGTGAATTTTAGGACTTTTTTCTAGTTCTGTGAAGAATGTCATTGGTCAGGATTGCATTGAATCTGTATGTAAATTGCTTTTGGTAATATGGGTATTTTAACAATATTAATTCTGCCTATCCAAGAACATGAGGGGTCTTTCCATCTTCTGTGGTATTCTTTAATTTCTTACTTTAGGTTCCATAATTTCCATTGTAGAGGTCTTTCACCTCCTTGGTTAGATTTATTCCTGAGTATTTTTTAAGGCTATTATGAATAAAATTATTTTCCTATTTCTTTCTGAGCAGATACATTATTGGAATATAGGAAAGCTATTGTTTTCTTGTACCTTGATATTGTATTCTGCTATTTTGTTAAATTTCTTTATCAGGTCTCTAAGTCTTCTGATGGAATTTTTTGGGTATTGTTATCAGCAAACAGATAATTTAAATTTCTCTTTTTATATTTGTATCTATTTAATTTCCTTCTCTTGCCTGATTGCTCTGGCTACAGTTTCAACAGCTGTATTGAATAGCAGTGATGAGAGTGAACATCCTTGTCTTATTCCTGATCTTAGAGGAAATGCTTTTAGATTTTCTCCATTCAGTATGATGTTGACTTTGGGTTTATTATATATATAGCTTTAGGACATTGAGGTAAGTTCCATCTAGCCCCAGTTTTTCCAGGTTTTTTAAACGTGAATGGGCACTGAACTTTGTCTAAGACTTTTTCTGCATCTATTGAAATGATCATATGATTTTTGTTCTTACTCTATTTATATGATGAGTTATTTATTAATTTGCATATGTCAAATCAAATTGGCATCTCTGGGATAAAACCAACTTTTTATGGTATATAATCTTCTCAATGTGTTTTTGAGTGCAGATTGCTAATATTTTATTTGAAATCTTTGAATCTATATTCATCATGGATATTGGTCTGTGGTTTTCTTTTTCTTTCTTATATATCTTTGTTTTATTTTATTTTTGTATGTGGTGCTAAGGATTGAACCCAGTGCGTCATGCGTGCGAAGTAAGCACTCAAACCCCAGCCCTGTGGTTTTCTTGATGTGTCTTTATATGGTTTTGATTTGAGTGTGATATTGGTTTAATAGAATGAATTTGGGAGTGTTCCCTCCCTTTCTAATTTATGGAATTTGAGGAGGATGGTATTAGCTTCTTTAAAAGTCTAGTAGAACTCAGTTGGGAATTTATCTGGCTCCAGGCTTGTCTTCATTGGAAGGCCATTTATTATTGCTTTAATCTCATTGCTTGCTATGATCTGTTTAGGTTTTCTATATACTTTTGGTTTAATTTGGGTAGGTCATATGTGTCTAGAAATTTTTCAATATCTTCTAAATTTTCCAATTTATTGGAATATGTTTTCAAAAATAGTTTTAGTGATCCTCTGGATTTCAGAAATGTCTGTGGTAAAATTTCCTTTACCACCTCTAATTTTGTTGATTTGAGTCTTTTATTAGTTTGGTTAAGGGTCTATCAATCTGGTTTATCTTTTCAAAGAACCAACTCTTTGTTACATTCATTCTTTAAATGTTTTTTATTCTCAATTTTATATGATGAGTTATTTATTAATTTGCATATGTCAAATCAAATTGGCATCTTTGGGATAAAACCAACTTTTTATGGTGTATAATCTTCTCAATGTGTTTTTGAGTGCAGATTGCTAATTTTGGCTCTGATCTTAATTGTTTTTTTGTCTTACACTGGTTTGTGGATTAGTTTGTTCATGCTTTTCCAGGACCCTGAGATATAACATTGGATTATTTATTTGGAAACTTTTTAAAAAATTAAATGCTATAAAATTTCCTCTGAGAAATGTGTTAATAGTGTCCCAGAATTTTGATATATCATATATCTGTTATTGCTTGTTTCTAAGAATATTTTACTTCTCCCCCCATTTCTTCTTTGACCCATTCCTTATTCAAAAGCATATTTTTCAATCTCCATGTATTAAAATGGTTTCTGTTTTTAATCTTGTTATTGATTTATAATTTCATGTTATTATGATCTGATATGATGCAAGAAATTATCTCAGTTTTTTTGTGTGTTTGCTAAGACTTGTTTTGTGTCTTAAAATATAGTCTATTTTGGAGAAGTTTCCATGGGCAGCTGAGAAGAAAGTGAATTTGGTTGCTGTTGGATGAAATATTCCTAGATATCTGTTAGGTCTATTTATTTACAGTATTTTTTAGGCCTGAAGAGACTTTACTTTGTTCATGTCTGGATGATCTATCTGTTGGTGAGAGGGGTGTGTTGAAATCACCCAGTATTCTATTGGGGCTTGAGTTCTTATATCAAGTAGGGTTTATTTTATGTAAGTAGGTGCACTGACATTTGGGGCATAAATATTAACAATCATATGTTGTTGTTGAATAGTTCCCTTTACCAGTATGAAGTGACCTCCTTGGTCTCTTTTGATTAATTTTAGCTTGAAGTCTACTTTGTCAGTTATGAGAGTAGCCATTCCTATTCTTTTTGGTTTCTTTGCACGGTGTACCTTTTTCCATCCTTTCACCTTCATCCTGTGGATGACTTTGACTGTAAGGTCAGTCTCTTGTTAACAAACATATGGTTGGGTTTTGCTTTTTAACTCACTTTGCCAGTCCATTTTTTTTTTTTTTAAATGGAGAGTTGACTCCATTTACATTCAGTTTTATTATGGAGAGATAATGTTTATTTCCTACTATTTTGGTTTCTAATATTTAGTTCAGACTTGGTTCTCCTTTGATTGGTTGCTCTTCTAGTGAGATTCATCCATTTGCTGGCTAAGATGTTTATTTTTCATGTAATATTTCATTTAGTATTTTATGTAGCGCTGGATTAATAGTTACAAATTCTTTTAGTTTCTACTTAACTCCAAAAGTTTTTTTTGTTTTTAATTTTTCCTTTTCAATTCTAAAGGATAGATTTGCTGGCTATAGCAATATTGTTGGCAACCATTATCTTTCATGGCTTGGTATATATTATTCCAAGCTTTCCTGGCTTTTAGTCTTGACTGGAAAATCAGAGGTAAGTATAATTGACTAAATGTGAAATCACCTAAATGTGACCTGCTGTTTTTCTTTAGTAACTTAAAATTCTATTATTTTTCCATATATTAGATATTTTTATTATAATATGTTTTGGAGAGAATCATTTTATATGTTGTCCATTCAGCATTCTCAATGCCTCCTATATTTGGATTTCCATCTCATTCCCAAGGTTTGAAAATTTTTCTGATGATTTCCCTGAATATATTTTGTATTCCCTTAGTTTATGTATTTCTGGCTTCTTCTAAGCCAAGATTCTTAGGTTTAGTCTCTTAAAATTGTATAAGATTTCTTGAATATTCTTGTTATTGTCATAATCTTTTCTTTATTGTTGACAGTATTTTCAAGATTATATACCTTGTCATTGAGGCAGGTAACTTCTGTCTTCTATGGTCTAATGTATTGTAGTGCTTTCAACTGAATTTTAAATTTGATTTATTGAGTATTTCATTTTCAGGCTTTCCATTTGGTTCTTTTTTCAGAATGTCTATTGAAATATTCTTACACTCCCTGATTTTCTCTTAGTTCATTCCTTTGTTCTCCCATAATTTCATTAATCATTTTAACTATCAACTTTCTAAACTCTTTATCTGGAATTTCTACCACCATGGTGTCAATGGGATCAGATTTTGAAGTTTTGTGAACTATTTGTTCCATTACTCTTTCACATTGTATTTCTACCCATTTTTGGGGATGATTATATTTTCTTTTCTTTTTTTTTTTTTTTTTTGAGAGAGAGAGAGAATTTTAATGTTTGTTTATTTATTTTTAGTTTTCAGCGGACACAACGTCTTTGTTTGTATGTGGTGCTGAGGATTGAACCCGGGCCGCACGCATGCCAGGCGAGTGCGCTACTGCTTGAGCCACATTCCCAGCCCGGGATGATTATATTTTCTACTGTTATATAAGGGATTTTTTAGTGAGTTGCTTTCTTTCTTCCTTTATTTTCTAATTTTGTTAGTTGTAGATGGATACATACCTTTATTTTTATTTATTTATTTTTTATGTGGTGGTGAGGGTCGAACCCAGGGTCGCACACATGCCAGGCAAGCGCTCTACCACTGAGCCACAACTCCAGCCCAAGTTGCTTTCTCTTTACAAAGTGCCCCAGGCTGAGTGAATATCTAAGTGTCAGTATTCCCACTCAATATGTACCTGCTGTCATGCCCAGGACCTAGCACCACTTTGAGAGAAGATTTTAATCTCTACTAACAGTAATCACTTTAGAATGAAACCATATGATAATAAGCCTTTAAAAACTGATTGAAAATGTTCTCCACAATTCCTCTAATCCAAGTATATAATGACAATAATGTTATTGCATATATTGAGAGATTTGGTACTAAAATAGTAAGATTACTACAGAAGTTACTTGTATTATATAACCTTTCAGTCTTCCCTTTACATAGAGTGATTTCATAGAAATATTTTCATTTCCTGAATTTATAAACATATTCTTTTATGTAAAACTGTAAATATTGAATAACTCACCAAGAAGATGATGTCAGATGTTACTACCAATTCTGAGATCAACCATCCTACAGTAGTCTAATGCAGGATGGCCAGAAACCATCATATCTATGAAGATATTAAATGTTTGAGAGGGAAGAAATGTGCAGGGAATTCCTTAATGAATTGTTGTTAGAGAGCTGCTGGTTCCCTGTGTCTTGCCCTTCTCTTCTAAGTCTAGAAGCAGGGGCTTCAGTGGTTAATGTAGATTGGTATCTTATTCCCATATGAGATTACCAAATGATTAGGAGATTTGTGGTTGGGTGTGATGGTAGAGCAAAGGGAATCATCAGAATTTGTTCAGGCAAAAAATTTTCTGAGCTAGGTACATTATATGCTTCAGAAAGAACCAGCTTGATTAAAACCAATCCAAAGAGCATTTTAGTGGGAAAACAGTGGTTGGCAGAGAAGGCAGAGGTGGACTTCTGTGCTGTGTATTCCAATGATGAAATATGAGACCATGGAAATAGGTACATTCTCCCACATTGAGGAAACTGCGGGTGAGAAATCACCAGTGGTGGTCAGGTCTATAAACCATGACAAGATCACTTATGAAAGAGCTAACTTTAAATGAATGCTGGACCCAGAGGGTGAAAAATTGACTTAGGAGCACCCAGTGGTGCACTGATGAATGATTAACAAACAGCCATCTGAGAGTGTGGGTGGAAAGTGTTAAAGAAAAAAAGAAACTATTTAATGACACTTATTAAAGCATTGTAAGGACGACCTTATTATAAAACAACTTTGATAAGTACAGAAAACATGCAATGGGGTCTTGCAGTTTTGGGGAGATACTGGTCTCAACTTCAAACACATTGTGGGGCAAGTGGGAATCCATAGCCAAGAAGCAGTGTGGGATTCAATGAGTGGAAAGTTACTAAGAGGTAGAACATCAATAATAAGGGGAATCCTGGATAAACTGATCTAACAGAATTCTTGTTAAAGACAAGTCTGTATGATCAGACATAACCTGGGAAAAGGTGGAAAATGAAGAACCCAATCAGATAATGGGGGTGATCAGATATCCAGAGCTAAACTCACTTATTCAGACTGTTTGCTAAAACTGGATTTTTCAAGGAAGTATACAGATGGGCTCAGAAGAAAGTTCAGAAGCCTGGCTAAAGTTTGGACAAGCAAAGAATCTTTGGTAGGAAGAAAATGCTGATTTGTAGCATTTGAAGATTCTGTAATGTAAATAACTTGTTTTAAACTTATTCTACACATTATGGTTTCTTCTTTCCTTTTCTCCTCCTCCAATGACCTAGTAAGTAAGATGTAGCAAATGACTAGCAAATAGTAGATTTTTTCATATGTATTGTGCTACACACACACACACACACACACACATAGTTGTCAATGAACCTTTATTTATTTATTTTTTTGCGGTGCTGAGAATTGAACCCAGTGCCTCACACATGCTATGCAAGTGTTATACCACTGAGCTACAACCCCAGCCTTGCACTTATATTTAATATTATTTAATTAAAAGTTTATATACTTTAATAGGTGGCTATTTGTGATAACTGACTTTGAAATTCCTAAAAATTGAACAATTGTCTTCACAAAGTAGTAGGAGCTGGCTCCAGTATATTGACACCCTTTACTAGGAAATTCCTGTTTCCCTCTCTCTGTCATCCCTGTACACCAATCCTGGAGGGATCAGTCTTTATGGTTAGCAAAAGGGAAGAGATGAACCAGAGAAGAAGAAATTATAATGTGTAGACTAAATTTTGGAAGTCTCAGTTCTTTCAGAATCTTACTTGAAGGAAAGTGAGCTAATCCTTCATTTAACAATATAAGCATTATATTAGGGAGAACACGTAAAAGATGTATGGCTGCAGGAATGAAGATATAAAAGGAGAAATATGACAAATCAAAATAATGTCCATTCTAGTTGGGCTTATATTCATTGTGCTTCATTACTCGTGCATAATCTACTCCAAACAAGACCTGCCAATACTGACAGACTTCTGCCCTTTACTCATCATTTACTTGTAAATGATCAGCTAGAACTCAGCTTTGAACTGCCCTAAAGTGATCATGTTATTTTTCTCTTTGTTAGTATGCACTACAATAAATTAAGAGCCAATTTTAGTTTTAATGGCATTTGGTGTCTGTGCCATGGTGGTCAATTTGGTTATCTCACTTTTAGTAAGATTAAGATCAATCAGTGGGTTTTAGTGTTGTTAGCCTGATCCATTCATTATAAAATTCCCCATCATATTTTTGACTAATGATTTTAGCAGCTATGATGATCATTGTCTAAATCCATTGTTTTGTGGATGTAAATGTTAAATTTTTAATTCTTTCATTTTTTCTGTATTCATTAGCTGTGATTTCTCTATAAAAATACATAATATATACTATTACAAAAAGGAAAATATCTTGCCCTCATTAAATCTGGTTATCCTGAATTTGAATTTCAGACATAGAAGTTTTCTATACTTAGCTTAAGTCAGGTTATGTTTGGAAGAAGTGCTATGTACCAGGGGAAAATCACCTCTTGGTCTAGGGCATCTGGCACCACTGACCAACCTTTGCTGTATGCATCTTCTATGACTATGAAAGGAAAGCTGGATGATTAAAAGAGTGAATGCGCAGCAGAGTAGATAAGAATTTAAACATAGAGGATGCAGGCGAGCAGGTCTGAAGAGAACAGAGGTCTGGTTCTTTTCATATTTATTATTGTTCTTCCTAGAGTTGAGATGAGGAATGTTTTATTGGTTTAAACAACAACTAACCATCCTGGCTTAAATATAATCTAAATAGTAAAAAAACAAACAACAACAACAACAACAAAAAAACCCAATAATGACAAAGCCACTTCATCTAGGGAAAAGGACAGTGGTTTGGGGAGTCAGGAAATCCAGTGTTATCCATTTATTTTGACAAAATTTTAAAGACTTAACATGTGCTAGATACCAGAAATTCCAAGGTGAATGTTAAATAGTTGTCACAGGAAAGGAGTTCATTTTGTCCTAAGTCTTCCTCTGACTTGCCAAGTGGAAATTCACCTGGTTTTAAGTTATGTCTTGCTTAACCACGGGGATATGTTCTCTTGGGTGATTGCGAGATTGTGCTAACGCCCAGGTGTACTTAAACAACCTGAGATGTTGCATGACACTAGGCATTAAAATCTTTATTGACTGAAATGTCATAGTGCATGACTATAGTTTGAATTAAAACCCTCCAAATACACTAAAACACATCAAATATTCTAGCACTTCATTAAGAAAACAATTATTTTTGGAGGTTGCCAAGGTACTATTATTCTTAAAAAAAAACTGCTAAAAGGGGAAAATAAAGTATTTATACTTCTCTCTTTTTTTTTTTTTTTTAACACAATCTATTTCTGGAAGTGTGGAGGGAAAATACATGTACAAAATACACCAATGAGATTAGCTAATCCCAAAGCTTCTGATAAGCGTATCTGTTTTGCCTATCTTGGAGAGAGATTAAGGTGAAAGAAAGAGCCTGGTGGGCTGCATAACCATTCTTTGGGTCTAAGACCACTTTCTGGCTTTAAAATGCAGTACTGAGAGTCCAACTGGCTGGGGCATGCAGAAGCTGACAGCCCTTTCCGATTAGAATCACACACACCAGGTACATTGTAGGTGACGTGCGGCGGGTTCGACCTGGGGTCTGCAGCACCGTTGCCTTTTGGCCCCTGCAGCAGTAAGCCCAGTTGCCTTGTCACCCAGCCAAAAGAGCGGAAGAACAACTTCCAAGCTGGAACCCATACTAAAGAGCATCCGCGCGAGCGCCAAAGGCCACTTCCGGCCGTCGGAGCCGAGGGGCGGGGCGGGGCGGTGCGTGGCGTGCGACTCCGACGTGTGGCGCGCGGCTGCCCCCTCCTGGCGGCGCGGGTGAGACGACGGAGCGGGAGCGCCTGCCCGTCGGTGACCGCGCGCAGCTCGCAGAGCCCTGGGCGTCCTGAGCTGCCCAGCGAGGCCCGTCTCTTGTCAAGAATTTTACCATTATTATTTTAAACTCATAATTTCCCCTGGCCCGCAAAGCGTCCTTTTGCTTGCTGAAAAGGGGAAATTAGAGGAGGGTAGAAAAGATCCCGCCTTCAAAGAGAAGATGGAGGAAGGCGCCCAGAGCCTAGATTCGGATAGTGATGAAACTGTGATTGAGGGGTCGGTGACAGAGAGCGACTTTGAAGACGACGAGCTGCCCTGGAGAAGGTGACCACAGTTAGGCCTGCGGCTTCAAACCCTCGTGCCACTGGGGGCCCAAGCGCTGTTTGAGGGTCTCGGGTGGAGTGAAGTCGTGGGTCTCAAGCTGAGGGCTCGTGGGCAGGTTAGAGCCTTGGGGGAGGGGGCAGCCACGCCTGAGCTGAGAATTCTTCTTTTTTTTTTTTTTAATTTTTTATTGTTGGTTGTTCAAAACATTACAAATTTCTTGACATATCATATTCCACACTTTGATTCAAGTGGGTTATGAACTCCCACCTTCACCCCATACACAGATTGCAGAATCACATCAGTTACACATCCGTTGATTTACATATTCTTAAGTAAGCAACAACCGTGGGCCCTTCACTCGCCTGCTAGCGACAAAATACGGTTTACAGTATATGGCCTCATGGCATTTACCAAAAAAATTATTTCCTCTTAGACTGGGGCTGTATTTACTTTTGCACAGGCACAACAGTCTTGGGATGGAAGTCCTCAAATGAGTTTTGCTTCAAGCTAATGAACAGCATTTCTCTCAGGAAAAGACTGTGTGATAGGGAAACTGGTCCCTACCCAACTGAACGGATGTTGTAGAAGGACAAAAAAATTGGAATTTCAGTTCATCAAAGCTTTTCTTAAATATCTTCTCTGTGCCCCACACAGGAAGACTCGAAAGGATAGGGCTGCTTGCTTTTGAGAAAACTTAAGACCAGGAAAAACACTTAAGCAGATAATTTCAACATTCCACAGGAAATCTAGGGATGGAGGTATTTCCAAGATAGTTTAGGAGCCCAGAGAGACTCAACCTCAGGGTAGAGTTTGTTAGGGTTGGTTTATGAATAAAAGCTTGAAGGTGTGTTAGGAATTAGCCAGATGAGGAAGAGGTTGAATTCTTGGCCAAGGATCCAAAGGGGTAAAGGTATAGAGGGGCATAGTTGTGGTATGTGTTTTGGAACGTACAAGGGGTTAAATCTTGTAGAATTGTAAAGTATGATGTGGAAAGTAGTGAAAGAGGAAGCTAGGGTGCAGCCATGTAAGGCCTCATGTGTGTTCTGTGTATTCTGGTTAAGATGCTCATCATAATTAGATTTCCATTCACTCTGGTATGCCCCAAATTAGGGGTTTCAAATTTTAATCTGCTTTTAAGTCACTCTGGAATTCTGCTAAATTGTGGATGATTCCAGTTCAGGAGTTCTACAGTGAAGTCCAAGTTTCTGCATTTCTAAGAAGCTTCCAGTTTAAAGCTGGTACTGTTCAAGCAGGGATCTTCTTTTGCAAAGCAAGCTTTGGGAGCAAAGTAGAGTGAGATGATGGGGATTAAATTAGGAAGAACCAGTGGGAATGGAGGGAAAAGGTCAAATTTGAGAAATCTTTAGGAAGTAGATTTGGTAGGAGATGCTGGTTGATTATATAAAGGGGCAAGGGAAGAATGTAAAGAGTGATATCCAGGTTTCTGGTTCTTTTATATGTGTATATATAGTAGTTTATGCTCTTGTTGGAATATAGAGAGCATTTTAACAAATGCATGGAGTCTCATAATCATCCTCCAAATCAAGATTCAGAACAATTTCATTACTGTAAAAAAAAAAATGTGTGCTGCCCCCTTAGGCAAGCTGTACTTCACCCCCTCAATTTGATTTATTGTTCTCTTGTATGTAAAGTAACTTTTTTCTCTGCCTTCAAAGTTTTTTTTTCTTTTTTCTTGGTACTTTTTAATTATACATAAGAGTAGGATCCATTGTGACATAATTATAAAAGCATGGAATATATCCCAATTGCTCCCTACCCTCTACTGATCTCAAAAGGCAAAACAGAAGACAAAGGCAAGGTTTTTTCTTATCTTTGGTGCTCAGCAGTTTGATTATGGAGCATGATTTTCTTTTTCTTTTCTTTTTTTTTGTTTGGAGTTCACTGAGCTTCTTCAATCTGTAAATTAATATCTTTCACCAACTTTAGAAGTTTTTCTGTCATGATTCCTTCAAATATATTTTTTCATACCACTCTTTCTCCTTTCCTTTTGGTACTTCAATGATGTGGATGTTAGATCTTGTGATATTACTTCCCAGATCCTTGAGCCTCTATTTATTTATCTTTAAAATTTTTTTAAAATTTTCTCTCAGTTTTTCAAACCATATAATTTCTAATGCAATCTACCGCTGGGCCACAACCACAGGTCCCTCAAAACTTTTCCTCTAAAATTTCCACTTGGGGTCTAGGGTTGTGGCTCAGAGGTAGAGCACTTGCCTACCATGCATGAGGCCCTGGGTTCAATCCTCAGCACCACATAAAAATAAAATAGAGATATTGTGTCCACCTAAAACTAAAAAATAAATATTTAAAAAAAAAATTCCACTTGGTTGAGGCTGGGATTCTAGCTCAGTGGTAGAGCACTTGCCTTGTACATGTGAGACACTGGATTCCATCCTCAGCACCACATAAATAATAAATAGATAAAGATATTGTGTTCATCTACAACTAAAAAAATTTTTTAAAATTTCCATTTGGTTTCTCAAGGTTTATATTTCTCTCCCGAGAATTTCAATCTTCCCATCCATTTGATTAGTATTCTTTTTATCTCAAGGAAGATGGTTATGATAGTTGCTTTAAACTCTTTGACTTATATTTTCAACACCAGGGTTATGGGGTATGGGATCTCTTTCATGTTGAGTAATTTTGGATTGTATCCTGGACATTTTGAATATATTATGTTGTGGACTCTTGACCTTGTTAAAATCCTTTAGAGAGTGTTGGTTTTTATTTATTCTGATAGGCAGTCAACCTAGTTTACTAATTTAGACTTTGTCTTCTGTTTTGCCTTCTGTATGTGTCTTGTGTGGTGGTTACGTTAGTCTTTCCTGTGCTATTTGAGTCTGTCTGTGTGTACATCAAGGAAGTAATCTGGATGTTGAACAATAGTTAATATCATAGTTCAGTTCTGTAAGTCTTAGTAATGCTTCCTAAGGTCTGTTCCACATATGGAACAGTTCAGAACTATGTCTGGAATTTATGTTGGGTCATGTACAGGTGACTCTCCTTTCCCTATCTCTTCTCCAGGATTTTTATACCTGCTTCACTCCCTATACCTGCTTGCTGTTTCATGTGACCAGAAAAACAAGTTTCTCTTAACAATTTCCTATAGCTAGAGCAGGCTTTAGGGCAAAGAGTTAAGAGAGAAGAGGGGGATTTCTCCCATACTCCTCAAACTTACACAGACTCCCTTTCCCAGTTCCTCTATTATAAAAAAGCTTTTTCCTTTAGTATTTAAGTGCCCCAGATGCATGGTATTGGTACAGGTCAGAGGCTGGGACTGGCCTTGAGACAGGGCTGGGAAATCAGAGAGAAACAAAAGAAAACCCAGTGATTTCCTATACACTTCTGGATGGAAATAGGTATTTTCTTTCTTTCTTTTTTGATGCTGTGTCCACTGTGTAGTTCTGGGATTAGACTTTAAATCAAAGCTACTAGACAAAAAACAAAACAAAACAAAAATAACAACAACAACAACAAAAAAAAAAAAACCAAAGAGACTAAACAAACAAAACCAAATGAAATAATAAACTGAAACTTTAATAATAAATGGATATTACAGGTGATTATTCAGATTTCATTTTCAATTTCCAGTCTAACCTGATATTGCTTACTTTTCGGAGTTCTCAGATAGCCTTTTAAAAATAGTTTTCTAGAGTTTTTAGTTGTAATGAGTTAGAGAAATAGGCTATAGATGGCTCACTCTATCTTGGCCTGCCAGTCTCCCCCGCCCCCCAATTCATTTTTAAATATTTATCTGCAATGTGGTAGGAACATTCTTTCAAACTTTCTAGACTAATATTAAAAATTAGTGTTCTTTCAGTGAAACAAAGTCTAAGCAGAACTGGAGCCAAATGCCAGGTTTTTTGGTTTTCCTTTTCTTTATCTTCTTTACTTCTGTATAATTAATTTTGGCTGTTTATCATGTAGGAGCTCCCAATTTTGATTGGAATGAGGAGTATAGATCCTAGTAGGGCAGGGATCTCCAACAGGCAGAACATTATACGGTTCCATATAGCTCAGTATTCCTGAAGAACTGTAGCTGCTAAGATGTTTTTGATGAGAATGGAGAATTTCATGACCTTTGGGATTAGAAGAGGCAGTACTTTCAGAAGAAGCACTTGAGAGCCTGAGAAATCTTGTCCTAAGGTACATTTAATCCTCTTTGTGGCTTTATAGGTATTGCTGCTAAGCTGTAAAAATTCAGGATACTAACAGGGTTTTGTTTGCTTGTGATTTTTTTTTCCCCTGAGAGGCAAGATTCATTTTTCTTATATATGCTCTGGGTACTTATTAACAAACCTTATTTTCTGTCTCAGCCTCTGGTATGTTAACTGCTCAATAACATGAAGGTTATATCTCAATTTAATCCTATTCGGAATTATGGAACTACCTCATTGTTACATGAATTTGAGTTTATCTTCAGTGACCTGAACTCAGATTTATGTAACAGTGGGGTAGTTCCATAATCATGTCCTCTGAACATTATAATTGCACATAGTATACCTATGAACCTGAAAGATAGGTATTAATTCTGTTCCTTCAAGATAGATTAGTAATGTATTCATATGAATTGCCTAGATTGAAAATACTTGTTATAATATGTAACAACAAATCTCACCATTATGTATAATTATAATGTACCAATAAAAATATGGGGGAAATAAATAAAAATAAACACAAACAATAAACCATTAATACAAAATAAAATACTTATTAAAAAGGAGATGCTCCTACTTGAGGAAGCTAGGAACGGAATATAAAGTACAGGAAACAAAATTAATCATATTAAATTAGCTAATGAAAACAACCATTTGGGGCAGGATCTATGTCAAAGTAGAGGCTATTGCACTGATGAATGCAGAATGGTTACTATTTTTAGAGGTGTTACTGTAAAAGGATATTTTAATTTTTTTTTTTTTTTGTGAATCAGACTCAGTATGGCATTAGGACTCTGTGCTGTCAAAATTTTGATAACATAAAACTGAAACCCTAATTGTCACAAAAATTTTCATTGTACTTTTTTTTGGTACTGAGGATTGAACTCAGGGGCACTTTACAACTGAGTTACATCTCTAGCCCCTTTTTATATTTTATTTTGAAACAGGGTCTGCCTAAGTTGCAAGCCTGGCTTTGAATTTACAATTCTCCTGCCTCAGCCTCCTGAGTCATTGGGATCACAGCTTCACTGAGCTTTAACAAAGCAGGGAAAAGTATTTCAGGTTTTCCCCCTAAATTTCCCTTTCCTCTTAATAGTTAAAAGTTCTCAGCATTTCTTTTCTTAAAATTTTAAAGTTATATTTGAACATGAAGGAATAATTTTTCTGGAGCCCACTGTCTTCATTTTCCTTTTAGGATTAAAAATAGTCTTAAATCATTCCTTAAAGAAGCAGTAAAAATTATAATCAATAATTTACATATTAGAAAATTATCTCAGTTATTTGCAATAGTTCAAATTTCAAAAACAAGTAAGTTATTTAGGATCATATGATTCTTAAATAAATTTATGATGGGCTGGGGATGTGGCTCAAGTGGTAGCACGCTCGTCTGGCATGCGTGCGGCCCGGGTTCAATCCTCAGCACCACATACCAACAAAGATGTTGTGTCTGCCAATAACTAAATAAATAAATATGTTTAAAAAAAAAAAAAATAAATTTATGATATATCTTTCTGATATCAATATTTAATGGTTTGGGAAAGATTTTGAATGGTATTGCGAATGTTTGAATATATTCCTAGGTGGAAAAAAATGTAGTTTCTAAAGCCTTGTACAAATGTATCCAATATTTATAAAAGAATTTACAGTTTAAACCTGTATAGAAAGAAAGCAAGAAGAAAATAAAGCAAAGTCTTAATATAGGTAGAAACAGAGGGGATTTCTTTTTCTGCTTCTTCTCATTGCCTATGTTTGCTACAACACTTTTGAATAGATACTACATTTACATGACTCAAAATTAAAAAACTGTATGAAAGATTGTAATGAAAGACTGAATAAAAAGTCTCCCTCATCTCTGTTCAGTGAGCCATCCATTTTTTTTAACATTGGCAACCAATATGTTTGATTTCTTGTTATTCTTTCAGAGATATTTTCTAAATACATATATGTTTAAGAACACACGTAAAACTATTTTCTTAAAATAGAAGCACTATGTCAAAGAGATTGGGTGTTTATTATCTTGATAATTGAGTTTTTTGTGTTTTGTCTCATGATTAAAAAGGCCTTTCTTCCACCCACTGCAGTTATAAAAGAATTCTTCCTTGGTTTCTTCTAGTACTGTTTGATTTATTTTTTAGCATTTACATCTTTGATTCATATGGAATTTTTTTGAAGTAGAGGGTTAAGTATGGATTCAACTAAATTATTTTCTATATTTTCGTAGTATCATTTTTTTTTGAAAAAAATCATCATTTTCTCACTGATTTGAGATGTCCCCTCTTTAATATACTAAATCCCTATATATAATGAGTTTATTTCAAGGGAGTTTATTCTGTTTATTGATCTGTCAATTTATGTGCCAGTATTACATTTTGAAAATATTTTATATCAGAAAATAATATAGGTTGTTCCTTCCTTATTCTTATTTTTCTAGCCACACTTATTTACTTTATAGTGTGAACTTCAGAATCAGTTGTATAGTTCAACAAAAAGTCTTGTTGGTAATTTTATTGTATAATATCATATTTATAAGTTTTACATATTGACTATTAATATCTGATATCTTTTTCTTTTTTATTGCATTAAGATTATAATAGGAAGTCTGGGGTTGTGGCTCAGTGGCAGAGCATTTGCCTCACACATGTGAGGCACTGGGTTCTATCATCAGCACCACATAAAAATAAATAAACAAAATAAAGATATCATGTCCATGTATAACTAAAAAAAAATTTAAAAAAAAAGATTGTAATAGGGGCAGAAATTTTACCTCTCCCCTCTCAGGGTCCCATCTAGGTCTGAGGATTAAATTGGCATAGGAATAAAGAATATAAATTTAATGTAAGTTTCATATGACAGGATTTCTTGTAAAGGAATAAAGACCAAAGAAGTGACAAAAATCTATGTGCTTTTGTATTAAGTTGAACAAAGACACTTATGAAAAAGTAATTATGTATGGAGATTAAAGGGAGATAATAATTAAGGTCTGTTTGTACAGAATTTTCTAGACTAACTCCCTATAAAATAGTGTTGTTGTTTTTTTTCTTGTACAGGGAAGGCATCTTTTACATAGAAGTTATTATCTCCTATATTCAGGAAGAAAAAGAGGAGATTAGAATGCTCTTCTTCCACTGCAGTTTTTCTAATTGCCTTTAGCTTAAAGTAATTTTTAGGATAAAGTGGCATATTTTGATGTGCCTTTATATTCCACCTTTCAAGATGGAATTTCCATACAGTAAATTTACTTTTTTTTAGCATTGATGTTCTGTGAGTTTTGACAAACACATTCAGTTGTGTAACTACTACCACAATCAAGTTAAAGAACAGTTCCATTATTCCCCCAGATTCCTCCATGACCCTTTGTGTAGTTTTTAGGTTAAAAAAAAAATTTTAAGAGTTAAAATAATTCTGCTTTTTAGGGAAATTAAAGTTAATGTTTTACCTGAAAACTGCACTGCAGTAATGGATTGAGTAATGAATTTTTAATCATTAGTAATGGCCAGTAGAAATTGAGCCAAGAAAATTGCTTTTTTTTTTTTTTCCTTACAGCAGGTGCCTGTATTTACTTTCTTGGAGGATGTATTAGAAAAGTTAAGGACTGGAGTTCTTTTTTTTTTTTTTAAACTTTATTTTTTAGTTGTAGATGGACACAATGCCTTTATTTTATTTAAAAAAAAATTTTTTTATGTGATACCTGGTATCAAACCCAGTGCCTCACACGTGCTAGGCAAGCACTCTACCACTGAGCCACAATCCAGGAGTTCTTTATGTTGTTAATTTTGCTGGTATTATTAGGAAATTTGGGGATTTAGTTAACCAAGAATCAGGAAGGAGAGAATAGGTAGGTGAAGGGACAGAGTTAGAAATTTCTTTCTGTGTAGGTCTTGTTTTATGCATTTGTGTTTTGAACATGTAAATGTTTTACATAATTATAAGGAATAAACATGAATAAGATTCCTGCAAAGGTTGTGGCTCAGCGGTAGAGCGCTTGCCTAGCATGTGTGAGGCACTGGGTTCAATCCTCAGCACCACATAAAAATAAGTAAATAAAAATAAAGGTAAAAATATTAAAAAAAATAAAAACAATTATCTAATTCTTAGGTTTCAAGAATATTATCTACATCATGTACAACCAGAAGAATGAGAAGTTACACTCCATTTGTATATGATGTGTCGAAATGCATTCTGCTGTCATGTATAACTAATTGGAACAAATAAAAAATTACTCAATAAACCTTTATAAAAAGTCACAAAATACAAATTAAAGCAGATAAATATTATGGGCAACTTTGCAGTTTACTAAAAAAAGAGAAAAAAAGAAAAAAGATAGATTTTTTTTTGTATGGTAATTTACTAAGGATTTCTTTTCAAACCCTTTTATCATGTACAACATGATTTTTTTAAAAAAGGCACCTCTGTGCTGGGCATGAAACCTTGAAACATTTTAAACTTCTCCAATTTAGTGATGCTTTCTTATGTAATAAGGAAAATATATACAGAATACATATAATACATATAAAGGCAAAGTGGCTCCTATTTACTAGATTTTGGAGAGAAATGCAGCTTTTTAGTTAGCATTGAAGCAAAGTAGGGAACCTGCTTTTGCCAGTTGCATTCGGATCTTTGCGAAAGTCCACTTGGTGCTGAGAAACACAAAATAACTTTCTTAAGTAATCACATTATTAATGATAATTATTAATTTATGGACTGTAAATATGGCTTTCTCCTAAAAGGAGCAAAGGTCTCACTGGAAATGATGTTTTAGGTCTGAGGCAAGAGATGTTTAAGATGAACCTGGAATATCTTATGCCGTGAAGATAGTTAAGAACTAATGGTGTTATTAGTTTGCTTGGGATACCCTAACAAAATTCTACAGACTTGGTGGCTTAAATGAATAAATTAATTCAATCACAGTTCTGGAGGCTAGAGGTCCAAGATCAAGGTGCCAGCAGGGTTGGTTTCTCCTAAGGCCTCTCTACTTGGCTTGTAAGCAGTGTTTTCTTCTTGTATCTTCACATGGTCTTTTCCTCAGTTGTACTTACATAGAAGGGCCCTAGACTTATTAAATGAGATCCTAGTGACCTCATTTAATCTAGATTACCTCTTTAAAGTGTTTATCTCCAAATAAAGTCACATTAGTGGTTAAGGTTTTCAACATAAGAAATTTGTGGGGACACAGTTCAGCCCATAACAAGTAAGATCATCATGAGCCACTTTGAAGAAGTTTTTACTAGGCAAAAATGGAAGAATTTGATAATAATAATAACAGCAGTGGATTTAAATCTATAAGTTCCAAATAGTCTTTAAAAAGCTTTATTTTATTCTGAAAACTAGTCAAGAAAGAGAAAGAATTGGCATTTATCTTACCTTTCCTAGTTCTCTGCTAATTGGCATTTATCTTACCTTTCCTAGTTCCCTTATAATGTGTCTTAACTGAGTGTAATTACAAACTAATGAGCAAAAGATTTTTAATATATGTACTTCTAATAATAAATTGAGAAAGAATGATAAACTAAAATACCCCATTCCATTTATTCCCTATGAAGTAATGAGTGGATGTAGGCAGTGGTCATCAATGGGCACTAACATCACAAAAAGAATATCAATCATACTCTGTTATTGCTTTTTTTAAGTACCTACATGTTCTCCAAAAGTGAGCTTTAATTAGATCAGACTTCTAAGTCTAATTAACATTTTACTGGAAATATACAGGGACAGAGGAACATGTTAGATGACATGAAATCAGCAATTCCAAAATGTGGAATACTCCATAGGAAACACAACTCAGTTTTTTCAATAAATAAATTTCAATGGGTCAGGGAAGAAAGGATAATCAATAGATTTTAAAAGAAAGTAAAAAGACATAGTATTTAAATGTAAATGTGTATCAAGGTACACACACACACACACACACACACACACACATATATATTTTAGAGAGAGAGAGAGGGAGAATTTTTTTAATATTTATTTTTTAGTTTTTGGTGGACACAACATCTTTATTTTATGGCTGAGGATCGAACCCAGTACCCCGCGCATGCCAGGCGAGTGCGTTACTGCTTGAGCCACATCCGCAGCCCACACTTATATTTTTTGATCCTGAATTGAACATAGTGATTATGAAGAGACACAGTTGGAAAAATATGACTATTATTAGTTTTCTTTTCCTGTGTTACAACTTATTCTAAAATTCAACATTTTCCTATGTAATATTATGTTATGTATGTGTACCATGTTTTCTTTATCTATTCATCTGTTGAAGAGCCCTTAGGTTGGTGTCATAGCTTTTGTGAATTGAGCTGCTATAAACATTGATGTGGCTGTGTCATTGTAGTATGCTAATTTTAACTCCTTTGGATATATACTGAGGAGTGGGATAGCTGGGTCAAATGTTGGTTCCATTTCTAGTTTTTTTGAGGAATCTCCATACTGCGTTTCAGAGTGATTGCACCAATTTGTACTCTTACCAGCAATGTATATGTGTACCCCTCCCCACATCCTTGCCAACATTTATTGTTACTTGTGTTCTTGATTGTTGCCATTCTGATTAGAGTGAGATGGAATCTTAGTGTAGTTGTTTTTTTTTTTTTTTTAATTTTTTATTGTTGGCTGTTCAAAACATTACATAGTTCTTGATATATCATATTTCACAATTTGATTCAAGTGGGTTATGAGCTCCCATTTTTACCCCATATACAGATTGCAGAATCACATCAGTTACACATCCATTGATTTACATATTGCCATACTAGTGTCTGTTGTATTCTGCTGCCTTTCCTATCCTCTACTATCACACCTCCCCTCCCCTCCCCTCCCCTCTTCTCTCTCTGCCCCCTCTACTGACATTCGTTTGTCCCCCTTGTATTATTTTTCCCCTTCCCCTCACTTCCTCTTGTATGTACTTTTGTATAACTCTGAGGGTCTCCTTCCGTTTCCATGCATTTTCTCTTCTCTCTCCCTTTCCCTCCCACCTCTCATCCCTGTTTAATGTTAATCTTCTTCTCATGCTCTTCGACCCTACTCTGTTCTTAGTTACTCTCCTTATATCAAAGAAGACATTTGGCATTTGTTTTTTAGGGATTGGCTAGCTTCACTTAGCATAATCTGCTCTAATGCCATCCATTTCCCTGTAAATTCTATGATTTTGTCATTTTTTAATGCAGAGTAATACTCCATTGTGTATAAATGCCAATTTGCATTTCTCTAATTGCTAGAGATGTTGAACATTTTTTAATGTATTTGTTGACCACTTGTATTTCTTCTTCTGTGAAGTGCCTGTTCATTTCCTTTGCCCATTATTGGGTTGTTTGTTCTGTTGGTGGTAATTTTTTTGAGTTCTTAATATATCCTGGAGATTTATGTTCTCTCTGAGGTGTAGGTGGCAAAGATTCTCTTCCATTCTATAAGCTTCCTCTTCATGTTATTGATTATTCCCTTTGTTGTTAAGAAGCTTTTTAATTTGATGGCCTTCTACTTATTGATACTTAATTTACTTCTTGCACTTTAGGAGTCTAGTTGAGGAATTCTTTTCCTAAGTTGACATGATGATGTATTGGATCTACATTTTTCATCTAGTTGGTATAGGGTTTCTGGTCTAATGCGTAGGTCTTTGATCCACTTTGAGTTGAGTTTTGTGTGGCATGAGAAATAGGGGTTAAATTTCATTCTGCTACATATAGATTTCCAATTTTCCCAATACCATTTGTTGAAGAGGCTATCTTTTCTCCAGTGTATGCTTTTGGCACCTTTGTCTAGGAATGAGATAACTGTATTTTTGTGGGTTTGTCTCTGTCTCTACCATTCTGTTCCATTGGTCTTCTTGCCATTTTTGTGCCAATATCATGCTGTTTTTTTTTACTATAGCTCTGTTGTATAATTTAAGGTCTGGTATTATGAGGTCTCCTGCTTTGCTTTTCTCACTAAGTATTGCTTTGAATAATCTGGGCCTCTTATTTTTCCAAATGAATTTCATGACTGCTTTTTCTATTTCTATGAAGAATGTCATTGAAATTTCAGGAATTGCGTTAAATTTGCATAGTGCTTTTGGTAGTATGACCATTGTGACAATATTAACTCTTGTCTATCCAAGAACATGGGAGATCTTTCTGTCTTCTAAGTTCTTCTTCAATTTCTTTCTTTAGTGTTCTGTAGTTTTTATATTTTTATTTTGAGATAGGGTCTCACTAAGTTGTTTAGGGCCTCTCTAAATTGCTGAGGCTTGCTTTGAACTCATGATTCTCCTGCTGTGCCTCTGGAGCTGCTAGGATTACAAGTGTGTGCTTAAGTCTAATTAACATTTTACTGGAAATATACAGGATAGTAGTATGCTAATTTTAACTCCTTTGGATATATACTGAGGAGTGGGATAGCTGGGTCAAATGTTGGTTCCATTTCTAGTTTTTTTGAGGAATCTCCATACTGCGTTTCAGAGTGATTGCACCAATTTGTACTCTTACCAGCAATGTATATGTGTACCCCTCCCCACATCCTTGCCAACATTTATTGTTACTTGTGTTCTTGATTGTTGCCATTCTGATTAGAGTGAGATGGAATCTTAGTGTAGTTGTTTTTTTTTTTTTTTAATTTTTTATTGTTGGCTGTTCAAAACATTACATAGTTCTTGATATATCATATTTCACAATTTGATTCAAGTGGGTTATGAGCTCCCATTTTTACCCCATATACAGATTGCAGAATCACATCAGTTACACATCCATTGATTTACATATTGCCATACTAGTGTCTGTTGTATTCTGCTGCCTTTCCTATCCTCTACTATCACACCTCCCCTCCCCTCCCCTCCCCTCTTCTCTCTCTGCCCCCTCTACTGACATTCGTTTGTCCCCCTTGTATTATTTTTCCCCTTCCCCTCACTTCCTCTTGTATGTACTTTTGTATAACTCTGAGGGTCTCCTTCCGTTTCCATGCATTTTCTCTTCTCTCTCCCTTTCCCTCCCACCTCTCATCCCTGTTTAATGTTAATCTTCTTCTCATGCTCTTCGACCCTACTCTGTTCTTAGTTACTCTCCTTATATCAAAGAAGACATTTGGCATTTGTTTTTTAGGGATTGGCTAGCTTCACTTAGCATAATCTGCTCTAATGCCATCCATTTCCCTGTAAATTCTATGATTTTGTCATTTTTTAATGCAGAGTAATACTCCATTGTGTATAAATGCCAATTTGCATTTCTCTAATTGCTAGAGATGTTGAACATTTTTTAATGTATTTGTTGACCACTTGTATTTCTTCTTCTGTGAAGTGCCTGTTCATTTCCTTTGCCCATTATTGGGTTGTTTGTTCTGTTGGTGGTAATTTTTTTGAGTTCTTAATATATCCTGGAGATTTATGTTCTCTCTGAGGTGTAGGTGGCAAAGATTCTCTTCCATTCTATAAGCTTCCTCTTCATGTTATTGATTATTCCCTTTGTTGTTAAGAAGCTTTTTAATTTGATGGCCTTCTACTTATTGATACTTAATTTACTTCTTGCACTTTAGGAGTCTAGTTGAGGAATTCTTTTCCTAAGTTGACATGATGATGTATTGGATCTACATTTTTCATCTAGTTGGTATAGGGTTTCTGGTCTAATGCGTAGGTCTTTGATCCACTTTGAGTTGAGTTTTGTGTGGCATGAGAAATAGGGGTTAAATTTCATTCTGCTACATATAGATTTCCAATTTTCCCAATACCATTTGTTGAAGAGGCTATCTTTTCTCCAGTGTATGCTTTTGGCACCTTTGTCTAGGAATGAGATAACTGTATTTTTGTGGGTTTGTCTCTGTCTCTACCATTCTGTTCCATTGGTCTTCTTGCCATTTTTGTGCCAATATCATGCTGTTTTTTTTTACTATAGCTCTGTTGTATAATTTAAGGTCTGGTATTATGAGGTCTCCTGCTTTGCTTTTCTCACTAAGTATTGCTTTGAATAATCTGGGCCTCTTATTTTTCCAAATGAATTTCATGACTGCTTTTTCTATTTCTATGAAGAATGTCATTGAAATTTCAGGAATTGCGTTAAATTTGCATAGTGCTTTTGGTAGTATGACCATTGTGACAATATTAACTCTTGTCTATCCAAGAACATGGGAGATCTTTCTGTCTTCTAAGTTCTTCTTCAATTTCTTTCTTTAGTGTTCTGTAGTTTTTATATTTTTATTTTGAGATAGGGTCTCACTAAGTTGTTTAGGGCCTCTCTAAATTGCTGAGGCTTGCTTTGAACTCATGATTCTCCTGCTGTGCCTCTGGAGCTGCTAGGATTACAAGTGTGTGCTTAAGTCTAATTAACATTTTACTGGAAATATACAGGATAGTAGTATGCTAATTTTAACTCCTTTGGATATATACTGAGGAGTGGGATAGCTGGGTCAAATGTTGGTTCCATTCCTAGTTTTTTGAGGAATCTCCATACTGCTTTTCAGAGTGATTGCACCAATTTGTAGTCCTACCAGCAATGTATATGTGTACCCCTCCCCATATCCTTACCACAGCTTCATCTTTGACTCTTGACTGGAGGCCACTTTAAGTTTACTGTGTAGGCTTTTCCATAGTATAGTTCACAGCATGACATGCTGACTTTCATCAGAGGGAAGAAGAGAGAGTATAAAAGGGAGAACATGATTCAAGCCCATGTCTTCTTGTGAGCTAGTCTCAGAAGTAACATTCTATTGTATTTTCTATATTCTGTTCATTAGAAGAGTTACTGGGTCCAGCCTATACTCAAGGGAAGAAATTACATAGGGTATACATATCAGGAGCTATTTTATAATCTGCTTACCACAGCCTAAATTTAATAACATTAAGGAATTATTGACTTCTTAGGTGTAATGATATGGTTATTTTCAAAGACATGATTATTGTTATATTAAATTTTTGTATTTGAGAGTTAACATACAAAATATTTTCATATGAAATGGTTATTGTATTTAGAGTTCACTTTAAAATAGTCCATTGGGGGACTTGGGTTGTGGCTCAGTGGTAGAATGCTTGCCTAGCACAGGTGAGGCTCTGGGTTTGATCTTTAGTACCACATTAAAACAACAAATAAAGGTTAAATTCTTTAAAAAACTAAAAAAGACAAAAAATCTATTGGGAGACCAGCAGGGGGCAGAGTTAGTACTTGTATTTGAAATTTTCAGTTAAAAAAGTAGAAAGGAACATGAACAAGTAAGTAAACAAAAGCCCTTAGTACCAAACTACACATGCATGCCTTAGCATAGATGATTCATTTTTGCATTCTTAGATTTTAGAAAACTGTTTTGTTTTTTTAATTTTTATTGTAGTAAAATGTGCATTACATAAAATTTACCATATCTATACCATCCTCCCCCCCACTGGGGATTGAACCCAGGGGCATTTAACTACTGAGCCACATCCCCAGCCCTTTGTTATATTTTATGTAGAGACGTCTCACTAAGTTTCTTAGGGCCTTGCTAAATTGCTGAGGCTGGCTTTGAACTGGTGATCCTCCGTCTCAGACTACCAAGCTGCTAGGATTATAGGTACCACTGTACCTGGCACCGTATTTACCATTAAAAAAAATTTTTTTTGTAGTTGTAGATGGACAGAATGCCTTTATTTTATTTATTTTCTTTTATGTGGTGCTGAGGATTGAACCCAGTGCCCTGTGCATGCTAGGAAAGTGCTCTGCCACTGAGCTACAGCTTCAGCCCCATATCTACCATTTTAAAGTGTATATTTAAGTACATTGACATTGTTCTTCAACCATTACTATTTCCTAATCATCCTGTAGTGACATCATATGATGTTAAATCATAACTCCTCATTCTCCTCTCCTTCCATCCATACCAACCACTATTTTACCTTTTGTCTCTATGAATTTGACTACTCTAGGTACCTCATATGAGTAGAATCATGTAATATTTGCTTTTTTGAGTCTGGATTATTTCACTTAGCATAATGTCTTCAAGATTCATTCATGTTACAGCATATATCTATCTGCATTTCTTTTTAAAACAGAGTACTATTCCATTGTATGTTTATGCCATATTTATCCATGTATCCATTAAGGGACATTTGGTTGTTTCCTCCTTTTGGCTCTTATTAATCATGCTTCTCTGAACACAGTTATACAACGATGTGTTCAAGTCCCTGCTTTTAGTTTTTTTTTTTCATATGTACCCAGAAGCAGAATTGCTAAATCAAGTGGCAGTTCTTTTTAATAAGTTTAAGAATCACCATACCATTTTTCATAGTAATGCCACTTTGCATTTCCACCAGCAATACATATGCATTCCAGTTTCTTCACATCCTTACCAATACTTTAAATTTTTTTTTTTTTAACAACAGCGGTCCTAAGGATTGTGAAGTGGCATATCACATGATTTTGATTTCCCTAATGATTAGTGATATTGGGCATCTTTTTATGTATTTACTGACCATTTGTACTTCCTTTTTGCAGAAATGTCTTTTCAAGTCCTTTGCCCATTTTTTTAAATATATTTTTTGGGATGGCATCCTATTATATTGCCCACACTAGGCTCAAACTTGTGATCCTCCTGCCTCAGGCTCCCTTGTAACTGAGTCTATAGGTATTCATCACATACCTAATTTTCTTTGCCTACCTTTTCAGTATAAAAGATAAATACTTATGTCTGCTGAGTAGCATACTTACCAGGGAGAATTACTGTTATTTTAAAATTGTATATCCCTCATTAGATTTAGAGTTTCTCAAAGGCTAAGGCTGTGTGTCTTCTCTTTTCCTCACATTGATGCTGTCTCAAACATAGTGAGAAATAAATCCAAAAATTAAAGTGGGCATTTCTGAAATAATACTTTGAAATAAAAATGTTAAAAGTGGTGTAACTAAGAATTTTAGCAAGCATAAGTACAATAAAAATGATAGTTAAAATCTTAGTCTTTGTTTCAGAGACATGATAATAATGTGCTTTCTCTTTTGGTATTCAAAAGGTTATTCTTTGATCAAGACAAATCTCTTAGATCTGAGTTCAGTGTTCATCCTGGTATAAGTGGATTGTGCCAAGGTGAGAATGATTCTTTTCAATAAGAATTCTCATATTATTTTCCCAACTATTATTGTTCCATTACCACAATTTTATATTTAGTCTTATTCTTAACTTTATGCAAAGTTAGTTTCTTATAAATATGTGTAACAGAAGACTGTAAGGTCTGTTAAGGTATAGAAGGGACAAAAATGGGAATTGTAGCTTCCAGAAGATATTTAAGACTCCTAGAAATGATCCATAGACATTAAAGTAGCACTCTTGATAGCTTGTCTCCCCCTGACTGCCAAAATCTCTACCTTAAACCTATAGCTTATTCGTAAAAGTAAATAATATTTCTTAATAACTACACTTATTCTTACAGACTAAAATTACATCACATATACTTGGTATGTTTATTTTTAAAAATTACATTTCACTTACCAATTAGCTGTACTTCCTGTGCCCACTTCTAGGTTGATTTAAATATTTCTAGAAAACTGCATCTTACAAGATCAATTCTGCAGTAGCTGACTAAATGTAGATTATTTCTTTGTATGGATTTTTTTTCTGTGAACCTTCCTTTTATTTTGGAGGATGTCTAGGAATTGGTGTAAAACAGAGTAAAACAATTTTTAATACCCACGAAGGTCTTTTAATTTTTGTGTACTGTTTGTGTACAGAGTCCTTTTACTGTACATATCTGGTAGCCTAATGGAAGATCACAGTTTCTCCTTTAAGTATTTTTTCTACTTGGCAGTTGGAAGAGACAATGTGTAATATGGGTCTTCAGAATGCCATCTTACGATTTATAAAGTGCTACCAGAAAGGAGTTAGAGATTTGTTTGAATATTCCAACCACGCTTTTTCATTTTTTTTGATATTTTTTTAGGAACTTGAAAAACATTGTTTGAATATTCCAACCACACTTTCCTTCCCTTTCCTTTACCAAATGAATTGACATTTATTATTTTTGTCAGTTATTAACAATATAAAATAATTTTAAATTATGAAATATATAATGTAGAAACTGAAAAGGACAATAACTACTTACCATGGTTATTTTCATCCCTTACTCCTTCCTTCTGTAGTCTGCTTTCTTTGCCAGTGTTTAGTATTGGTATATCCTTCCAGAGTTTTTTTATGCCAGATGAATATCTTCATAATTGTTATCATTTTTACATGTGGTTCTTTCCTTGTCTATATTGATCTACCACAATCTTGTGTAATTTTTTTTAACTTTAATTTTTCATTTTAAGTAAGAAGTTCATTTAAACAAGAAATGCTTGAATGAAGGGAAAACTACCTAGCATTATTTTTTTGAAGTAATTTTTCCCTACTTAAGTACAGATTGCCCTACATATAACAACTACATATAAAAAAGTTATAAAATTGTTATTGATTTACAACAACAAGTAAAAACCATTAAATATTTCCAATCAAATAAGATATGCAAGGATTTTATGTTTTGTTTACTTTTTAGTTACAATAGTGAAAATAAAATAACTTAGTGAAACAGAAAAGCTGAGTAAGCATGCTACTAATGAAGATAGTTTGTTATTTTTACAGAACCAATATTTTTCCCCATCCCATCTCTATTTGATTTTGATCAAAGCATACATTGGCCATTTAGTTTTTTTTAAAAAGGCAATATTCTTGGTCACATGCTTTGTTACTTTATGCACAGTAAAGGACTGGGGAAGGGGAAAATAAAGAAATAAGAGAAAACTATACTTTGGTAGTAAAGACTGTAGTGAAACCAAATTATTGTTTTCAACTGAGAATGTACTCTATGAGAATAATGTTTTGGAGGAAAGTAGCAAGTTTTCTTTTAAGAAGACACCTATCTGCTACTGGAATACATTAATTGAACCTTCATCCTTCCTTTGCACTAGGTGTGTCTCTTTCATTGACCAACTGATTGTCAAATTGGATTCCAGTTTATCTCATTGACAAACCCTGTTCACAGTAGACTTTCATGAATTTATTAAGTGTATCTTAGCCTACCACAAGATCATCCTGCTTCAGCACCTTCAAATCTAATATGACCATTGTTTTTAGTCTTGACTCCTCTTTGGGAATTTTGTAGAATATGGCAAGTGCCAGAGCATCCTCAGTTGTTGCTATAAAGAGGTACCAAACAAGCCTACCAACCTTTTAAATTGCTACATATTATTCCATCATATGAATGTATTTTATTTAAAATAAACATGTTTATGATGTTTCTCAATATTATTACAAATATAAATATCTTTGTACATCTACCATAGCTTACTTTTCTGATTATTACCTTAGAAGAATAATATAGAAGTTGATTTACTGTTAAGGGGTTTACACATCAGCTGTTGATACATATTGCCCCTAGGACGGTTTTTATCCCCTAGATTCAGCAAGACATATTAACTTTTTGCCAGGTAATTATTTTTTGAATGTGAATTGCTTGCATATGTTTCCTAATATTTTAATTTATAAGAGCATTTTATGTGTAAAAGATACAAACTTGTGCCATATGTATTATAGTTTTACCCAGTTTCTTCGTTACCTTTTAATGTTGTTCATGATATATTTTGTGGTAAAGTATATAGTATAATCTGTCAGTCTTTTCTGTCAGGGTTTCTTTTTTTTTTCCCCAAACATAGAATTACTTTACCTACCTCAAAACTGTAAAATATATTCTATCTTTATTTCCATTTATTTATGTCTTTTGCATTCATATCTTTAATATCTTTAGAGTATTTTGGCATATGGGGAAATAAAAAGGATCTAACTTTATTTTTTCAAATGGTTGGCCACTTGCCTCAATATTATTATTTTAAACATTTTTTTATTCTAATAGTTACACATCCAATATTTTTTAAATTTTTATTTATATATGACAGCGGAATGCATTACAATTTTTATTACACATAGAGCACGATTTTTCATATCTGGTTGTATACAAAATATATTAACACCAATTCATGTCTTCATACATGTACTTTGGATAATAATGATCATCATATTCTACCATCATTTCTAACTCCATGCTCCCCTCCCTTCCCCTCCAACCCTTTTGCCCTATCTAGAGTTCATCTATTGCTCCCATGCTCCCTCTCCCTATCCCACTATGAATCAGCCTCCCTATATCAAAGAAAACATTAGGCATTTTTTTTTGGATTGGCTAACTTCACTTAGCATTATGTTCACTAACTCTATCTATTTACCTGCAAATGCCATGATTCTATTCTCTTTTATTGCTGAGTAATATTCCATTGTGTATATAAGCCACATTTTTTTTTATCCATTCATCTATTGAAGGGCATCTAGGTTGGATCCAGAGTTTAGCTATTGTGAATTGTGCTGCTATAAATGTTGTTGTGGTTATGTCCCTGTAGTTTGCTGTTTTTAAGTCCTTTGGGTATATACTGAGGAGAGGGATAGCTGGGTCAAATGGTGATTCCATTCATCTGGAAAAGTAAGAGACCCAGAATAGCTAAAGAAATCCAATATTATTTTTTGAGTAATCTTGTTCTGTTTAAAATAAAATTATTGTCATATATACACATATATATTTCCCACTCCATTTTGTTTCACTGATCTATGTGACTATTTCTGTGCCATCACTACATTATTTTATCATCTTTAGGTTTTAGTACATTTTTGTACGAGGTAAGGAAAATATCCTATACAGAGTAGGTGGCTACAGTATTCATATTAAGTTTCATAGGTATAGGCAGCAAGCTCAGTGAAGTATGAGACTTTACCCACTGTGTGCTTCCAATTTGCCTTTTTTGCGATTTTAGTTGGCCACATTTTTTCTGAGTTGGGAGGTTTTTTTGGAATTCTAATGTAAGAAATCCAGAGTTACTTTTAAGGACGCTCTTTCTTTTCCTATGTTGAGCGGCAAACTGTGTCTTAGTTGACTTGGGCTGCTATACAAAATAACTTAAATGGCTTAATCTACAGATTTTTTTTTTTAAAGAGAGAGTGAGAGAGGGAGAGAGAATTTTAATATTTATTTTTTAGTTATTGGTGGACACAACATCTTTGTATGTGGTGCTGAGGATCGAACCCGGGCCGCACGCATGCCAGGCGAGCATGCTACCGCTTGAGCCACATCCCCAGCCCCATTAATCTACAGATTTTATTTCTCAAGAATTCCAAGATCTTGAAGGTTCAAGATCAAGGTGCTGGGACATTTGGTGCTTGATGAGGGCCTTTTTTCTGTCCTGCAGACAGCTGGCATATTGCTGTGTGCTTATATGATCTGATCTGTGTACTTATGTAGAAAACACTCTGGTTTCTCTCCTTGTTTTACAAGGATGCTAATCCCATATGAGGGCTCCACTCCTGTGAATTCATCTAAACCTAATTACCTCTCACAGGCCCCCCTAATATCATCACATAGGGGTTAGGGCTTCACCATGAGAATTTCGGGAGAGATATAAACATTGTCCGTAGGAAGCTGTTTACCATTTGTTTAATTTTCCTCTAATCCATTCCCATCTTTTGATCTATAAGAGGTACATTTCATTTTATTCCATTGTTGCTACGGATGAAGCAAAAAGAAACTATTCATTTTTTTTGGTATTTTTTTTAGGAACTTGAAAAAAAATTAAAATACGAGTTTTATTTGCCTTTTTGAGAACAAAACTGGTTTTTCTTCAATTATCTACTAATATTATGAGTTTTAAAATATGATCTAAAATGAAGTGGGGGAAAAGTTTATTTATTTATTTTTTGGTATTTAAGTCTATATCATTTTCTGTACTTATTGGTTGTATTCATTCATCCTGAAACAGAGAAATAAAGTAGTATTTCATTCAGTGTAGCATATGTGTCTCCTGCTAACTGGAAACTTTAAAAGAAAAACATTGGCACATAACAGTGACAGTTAAGGAATTATACACAAAGGGTTTTATTTGGTTTTGAGTTTTTTTTTTTTTTTTTTTTTTTTTATGCTGGGGATTGAACCCCAGGGAGTTGCAGAAGCTAATCACCCTCATTACCACTGAGCTATATCCTTAGCTCCTACAAAATGACTTTTAATGAAATTTTGCAGTATCTATGAAATCCTGAGTCAAAGGAGATCAATAAAACTATTGCAAATGACTTATGATTTTATTTCATTCTAGGCATTCCTTCTCCTGAGATTCAACTTGGGCACAAACTCAGTGAGGGTCTGCAAGAGCAAATGAATGAAAATAAGATGATGACTGTTCTTAGTGCGGATACAGTATTACAGGTGTGGAGACATAAGTATGATTGAATACACACTTATTAAAAATTGAAAATGTTATCTCAATGGAAAATTAACAGTGACAATTCTTTTGTCTATTTTGCTTTTTTCCTTTTTCCTCCCTTTAAAAACAGTCTCTTAATCAGTCATTCTATTTCTTTACTACAGCTTTGATGAAGTTCATTTGTTTTTTTGGGGGGGGATATATAATATTCCCCCCTGCCCATAGCTTTCTTTTTTCTTTTTTTTTTTGTTAGAGATATGGAAGAGAAAGGAACAAGGTTAAAATAGGATGTAATAATTGAGACTTTCATCTCCATTGTATGTCAGAGATCATCTTAAATTTGTGAAGAAGATGCTAGTCTTTATAATACAATTTGAGATTTGGGCCGCTTAAAATCTTTCTGTTGTTTTATGTGTATGAATATGTGTGTTGTGTAGACATTCGCATACTTAGCTTAAGAATTTTGTTTCTGATTTCAAACACCAAGGGGAATGGTAAGGGGTAATTCAGTAAGCACTTCAGTTAGTAGAAACTGTCAGCAGTTGCAAAGACTGTCTGTGAGGGTCTATTTAATATTGTAGCTAGGAAGATTTATCACAGTATTTATTTCTGATAAAGAGAAAAATTTAACACCAAATATTTGTCCTTGAAACTAAGATAGCCTTATTTGACTCCTAATAATTTGTTTAAAAATTGGGTTTACAATTTCTGAATGAAGAAAAAAATTCCCTCTAGCTTCTGTAACTGTGAAATAAGAATATTTTTTTCCATTTATCTTATAAGCATTTGCTATGTAATTATTATACCAGGTCCTCGAATGTACCTTAGCACATGGTTTTGAAAGCTTGATTATCAACCTACTTTGGATAGCTTTTTAAAAATATGAATTTCCAGATTATGCTTATGTAGAACCTGGAAATTCCCATTTTTTGAAAGCCTCCCAAGTAGTTTCCAATGATTGGCTAGCTTGGAAAAATTGCTTTAAAGGACTGTGAAAATAAACCTTTTGAAACTTAACTATATAGAGAAATTGATTTGATCACATATAGAAATGGAGAGATCTGGTAAAATACTTTCTCCGAGTTAAAGAAAGAAGTATATTGTTTTTATAAATTGAATCAGAGTTCTAAGTAATTGCTACCTAAATACTCAAATACCAATTGGCATTTCAACTTCAAAGACGAATATTTTAGAAATTATGGCCTATTTTAAATAAGGACAAACAGAAGAAATAGAGGATCTTTGATTTGGTATCTTTCAATACCTTTGGTTTGAAATCTTGAAATACTTTTGGTTTGGGTCTTGCAATAGCTTTTCTAGTTTTTAAATGTGCTGCATAGGAATCAGTTTTTAAATTTTACATAAATAAATTTTGATTTCAGTTGGAGAGTTTAGTGATACGTTTGGAGACATTGTATCTATCAAAGTTGTGTGGGATGGTTAATTTTGTGTGTCAACTTGACTCAGTCATGAAGTATCCAAATAATTTGTCAAATATTTTTCTGTGATGATGTTTCAGATGATATTCAAATATTTTTCTGTGATAATGTTTCAGATGATATTCAAATATTTTTCGGTGATGATGTTTCAGATGATATTATCACTTAAATCAGTATACTTGAGTAAAACAGATTGCCCTCTGTATTGTGGGTAGACTTCATCAAATCAGTTGATACCTGATTTGAATAAAAAGACCTGCCTCTCTCAGCAAGAGAGAATTCTCCAGCAGGCTGCCTTTGGACCTCAACTGCTCCATCAGCTTACTTTGATTATCAGCCTACTTTGGATAGCTTTTCCCTGCTGGTCTTTAGACTTCATCTGTATCATCAGCTCTCTCGGTTTTCTGCCTGAAGACCTTCAGATTGAAACTTCAGCCCTAACTTTCTTGGTCTCAAGCCTGACAGCCTACAGTGTAAGATTTGGACTTAGTTTCTATAATCATGGGAGTCAACTCTTTATAATAAATACCATATATATGTATATACATGCACACACACACACACACACACACACACACCTCTATTGGTTTTGTGTCTCTGGAGATCCTTGAGTAATACAGTGGGCATTGCTAGTCTCATAATCAATATTTGGTCACCTCAAAGATACTTGTTTGTTAGGGAATAATAATAAATAATATAATAAGCATTATTTTAATAATTAAAATTATCACAAAACATTTTAATAATTATAAAATAAAATTATTATTATAAATATAATAATTATTATTATTCAGTTTTGCAGTTATTGTAAGCAGGCCACTTCTACCACTTCTTTCTCTGAAATGCAGGACTCTGTCTGAGAGGTGTGGATCCAGATTGAATCCTTTTCCCTTTCTGTACCCTTATCTCTATGTAGAGGTGGATTCATTAAAATACATGTTAAGAAGGACCTAGAAAGACTTAATGGAAATTTAAAAATGTCAGAAGACATTATAAAGGGCTGAGGCTATAGTTCAGTGGCAGAACACTTGCCTAGCATGCATGAGGCACTGGGTTTGATCCTCAGCACCACATACAAATAAACAAATAAAATAAGTCATTCTGTCCATCTACAACTACAAAAAAAAAAGTGTTGATAAGGATGTAGAGAAATTGAAATCTTTGTGCTTTGCAGGTGGGAATATAAAATGGTATAGTCCTATGGGAAATATGGCAGTTTCCTCAAAAATTTAAACATAGTAACACTATATGATCTAGCAGTTCTACTTTTGAGGGTACACCTGAAAGAACTAAAAGCAGGGACTTGAAGAAATATTTGTACACTTATCTTCATAGTAGCAGCATTTATAATAGCCAAGAAAGATGGAAGCAATGGAAGGGTCCTCAATGATGAATGGGTATACAAAATGTGACACATTCCTGAAATGGAGATTATTCAACCTTAAAAAAAGGAAAAATACTGATACATGCTACCACATGGATGAACCTTGAAGACATTGTACTATGTGAAATAAAGTAGTCCCCATATGACAATATTGTATGATGCCTCTTTTATGATGTTCCTGGCATAGTCAGACTCAGAGAGACAGGAGTAGAATGATGGTTGCCATGGGTGGAGAGAGAAGGAAATAGAGTATTCGTGTTTAGGATATGGAGTTTGAGAACCCAACAATGTTCCGGAGATGAATGGTGGCAGTGGTTGTACAACAACTGAATTACTGAAGACCATAGAACTATACATCTAAAAATGGTTATTATGGTAAATTTTATGTATATTTTGCCACAATAAAATAATATAAGACTTATCTTAAATGTTAATTTTTTAGCTTGTTTTATTAGATTAGCACATATAAAAAAAACTACTGTTTTTCTTCCTAGCAACCTCAAGATGAAACAGCACAAAATCAAGCTGTGTCACAGTAAGTATACCAATTTTTGGCTTTATTATATTGTGGGTTTAAAAAAATTTTTTTTAAATTAAACATGAACACATTACCTTTGTTTTACTAATTTATTTATTTTATGTGGTGCTGAGGATTGAACCAGGTGCCTCATATGTGCAAGGCAAGTGCTCTACCACTGAGCCACAACCCTAGCCCCATGTTGTGGGTTTTTTAGCCCCATTTTTTTTGGTCACTTTGTACATCTGAGGTATGTCTTTATTTTCTTAAAGAGTTTCAGAATTATTGTAGATTTTTAAATAATTGCCCATTTAGTAGCATAAATGTGTTTTACAAACATTCCAGGTAAGATTTATTTCATAAGAAGACAGAATCAGATTAAGATAAATTGATTCTTTTATATTTTAAAAGCAAGTTTATAGCATAACATAAAGGAAGAATTTGTAAAGCTTATTGAAATTAGAATTAGTGTAACTATTAAACTTTGGGAGACTATTCTTTTAGTTCTTTGAGTATATTCTGTGAATTCCTGAGAACTCTCTAGGAGTTCCTGATATTCTTTTTGGGAGTCCCTTAAGGTCAAAACTATTTTCATAATAATAGTAACATATTATTTGCCCCTTTAATAGTGTTTCCATTTGTGTGACAATGCTAAAGCAGCAGTGGGTAAAATGCTGGAACCTTAGTAGAAATCAGTGCAGTGGCACCAAACAATACTGCGGTTATCTTATTTTTCACTGCCATGTACTAGCATTAAAAAAAAAAAAAAAAAAGCCAGTTTCACTAAAGAATGTGACAAAGCAGAAAAGTTGTTGATTTTATTAAATGTTTAATCTTGAGTATATATCTTTTTAATATCCTATGTGATAACAAAGCAAGTGTGTTTAAAACATTTCTGTGTGTACTGAATTACACAGTAGTCTTGAAGAAAGTACAAGTGCACTTATTGTAAATATTGTTAAGAAAACTAGTTTCACTTTTTTATTTTCTAACTTTGAAGCATAATTGACAAATTGGCTATTTTCATTGGTTATATGGCATTTTTTTTAAAGGAATGGAATATGCTGGTTCCTTCAAGGAAAACAGCTGATAGTGTTTGATGGCAGTGGAAAAAGTTGAAGCTTTCTAGTTACAATTTTGGAAAACTGGGTTCATCCCCTTGACCTACCTGATGATTTTCTAATGCTTCAAATTTTCTTGTGAAATCACAGATAAAATTTATGAAGGTAATTTTTTTTGATGTTTTATAATGAAATGTGTTAACATTAGGAAGATCCATAAAACTCAATAAATCAGTATTTCCTAAAAGATCAGTTACAAAATCAGGTGCAAGTAAAACATCCAAGTGAAGTACAAGATAGAAAAAGAAAAAAAAATACAAGATACACAATTGGTTTTAGTGTAGCAGCACAAGAAGCTTATTGATTTTGTTTCAGTTTCTGTATGTTTTAAATTTTATTTTATTGGTTCTTAATTATAGAATTAAGTAGAATCCATTTTGGTAAAATTATATAAGCAAAGGATATATCTTATTCTAATTAGGATCCCATTCTTGTGAGTAGGCATGATGGTGGGGTTCATTTAAGTATTTTCAAATGTGTTCATAGGAAAATTATATTTATTCTATTGTCTTTTCTATTCCTGTCCCCTCTCCCTTTCTTTCTTTCCCCTTTGTCTAATCTACTGAACTTCTTCCCCTCCCCTCCTTTAACATGGAGAAATCAATAAATGTAATACATCACATAAACAGACTTAAAGATGAGAATCACTTTGTTATCTCAATAGATGCAGAGAAAGCATTTGACAAAAATACAGCATTTGTTCATGTTTAGAACACTTGAAAAATTAGGGATAGAAGGAACATACTTCAAAATTGTAAAAGCTAAATATGACAAACCCAAGGCTAACACATTCTAAACAGAAAAACTGAAAGCATTTCCTCTAAAAACAGGAACAAGACAAGGATGCCCACTTTAATCACTTCTATTCAACCTAGTCCTTGAAATTCTAGCCAGAGCAATCAGGAAAAAGAAAGAAATTAAAGGGTATGAATAGGAATAGAAAACTATCTCTGCTGACAACATGATTTTATATTTAGAAGACCCCAAAAAACTCCACCAGTAAACTTCTAGAACTCATAAATGAATTCAGCATAGTAGTAGGATACAAAATTAACATCCATAAACAATTGCATTCCTATACTCTAAGGATAAATCAGCTGAAAGAAATATTTGGAAAACTATCCCATTCACAGTAGCCTCCAAAAAAATAAAATACTTAGGAATCAATTTAACAAAAGAGGTGAAGGATCTCTACAATGAAAACTACAGACTACTAAAGAAAAAAATTGAGGAAGGCCTTAGAAAATGGAAAGATCTCCCATGTTCTTGGATAGGCAGAGTCAATATTGTCAAAAATGGCCATAATATCAAAAGCATTATATGGATTCAATGCAGTTTCCATCAGAAACATTCAATGACGTGCTTCATAGAAATAGAAAAAGAATCATGAAATTCAGTTGGAAAAGAAGCCCAGAATATCCAAAGCAATCCTTGGAGACATGAAGCAGGAGGCAACACAATACTGGACCTTAAATTATACTATAAAGCTATAGTAACAAAAACAGCATGGTTGGCACTAAAATAGGCAAGAAGACCAGAATAGAAGACACATTTCAACTAACTTTTTCCCCCCTGTGTTGGGTATTAAACCTAAGCCTTTAAGTGAACTAGGCAAGTGCTCTACTGCTGAGCTACATCCCTAGCCCCTAAGCAACTTTTAAAAATCTTATAGCTTGTAGATTTTGGTGTGATGTCATTGAAGAATATTCACAATTATCTAAAAAGTCTATTAAACTGTTCTCCCTTTTCTGACTGCATACAAGTGTGTGGCTAGGTTTTTATTAACTACTTCAACCAAGATAATAATATATGGCAACATATTAATTGCAATAGCAGATATAAGATGGTATTAAGGCCAGGCATGGTGGCACATACCTGTAATCCCAGTGGTTCAGGAGGCTGAGGCAGGAGGATCATAAGTTCAAAGCCAGCCTCAGCCATTTAGCAAGGATTTAAGCAACTTACTGAGTCCCTGTCTCAAAAAATAAAGACAGTGGATGTGGCTCAGTTGTTAAGCACCTCTAGGTTCAATCCCCAGTACTAGGAAAAAAATTAATATTATATCATACAATAAAGAGATTCTTTAATCTCTTTTAAAGATACCAATACTAAAGAAAAAAATTGAGGAAGGAAAATTTTTAAGGGTGTAAAGGAGTCTGAAGATCAAATTTTAAAAATATTTATGTTTTTAAGTTGTAGTTGGACACAATACCTTTATTCCATTCATTTATTTTTATGTGATGCTGAGGATCGAGCACAGGGCCCTGCGTGTGCTAGGCAAGCACTCTACCGCTGAACCACAATCCCAAAATAAACTGTGAAACATTGCAACTTTTTTTTTTTTTTTTAATTTGGAGATTGAACCAGGGGTGCTCTACCAATGAGCTATATCCACAGCTTTATTTATTTATTTATAGACAGTATCTCATTAAATTGCCCAGGATGGCCTCATACTTGTGATCCTTCTGCTTCAGTTTACCAACTAGCTGGGATTACTTGCAGGAAATACTCATGCAAACCACTGCACTTTAGCTCACTAATTTTTTTTTCATTTTGGAAAATATAATTTATCATAAAATATGTTAATATATTGCTGGATTATTACTGTCATTTAAAAACAAATACTTAAACTTTAATTTCTATATTGAAGTATATATATGCCACATTAGCTAAAGCTCTTTGGTATCTTCAATAATTTTTAAGGATGTAAAGGATTCTGAAGATCAAATTTTTTAAATATTTATTTTTTTAGTTGTAGTTGGACAGAATACCTTTATTCCATTCATTTATTTTTATGTGGTGCTGAGGATCAAGCCCAGGGCCCTGCACATGCTAGGCAAGTGCTTACCACTGAGCCACAATCCCAGCCCCGTGAAGATCAAACATTTTAAGGATTATTATAAAATAACCCTTTTACCAAATATATTAGAAGTATAAATTCATTTTAAAAAATGGAAAAAAGAAAAAATTAAGGAAGATTAGCATAGCACAAAATCTCACTGCCCAGAGAACTATTGTTGACATTTTGGAAGATTTTATTTTAGAATTTGGATCATTCATAGATAGTGCTACATACTGTTTTTAAATTTTTAAGTAATAACATATAATTATTTTTTCATGTTATTAATGTTTTTTGAATGTGTGAGTTTATTACTTTGTTATATAACTGATTATGTTCTCTGATTTGTTTGGTCATTCTATGGTAGGATATTTAGATTATTTGCAGTCTTGCCTAATATAAATAACTTTTTAATAATTTAGGAGAAGCTTTGCTGTATTTTCAGATTTATGTCTTAAATTCTCCTTTATAATTAAGGAAAAAATTATCTTGTTGACTCAAACCAAGGTTTTGTTTTGTTTGTAATTACTTCTTCTCAAAGCATAACATTTTGGGAAAAAAGAGAATTTTTTTTCTATTTGCCTATTAAAAATTATCATTTTATATTAATAGTTTTATTTCCATTTTCAAGTTAACATATTAATCACTTTTTTGTATAAGAAAGGCTGCTCAATTTATTATTCTTGGTTAGGATTTAAGTAGCTGTACCTGATGCATAAAAACTGCTCTAAAAACATCTGAAATGAGGGAGTTGTTTTTTTTTTAAGGAAATTATCTTAGTTTTATTTATGCAGTGTATTGTCTTTCCTTCAGTCAACTTTTTTCCCCTTGGTACAACAAAATCATTTATTTTGCAAGTAAAATTTTTAATAATTTAGTGAAGGAATAGTTGCATGTATTTAAGAAATAAATGTTTGTGCATAGAATGGAAAATTATTCTTGTAAAATGGATATATATTTGCTCATCCAGTAGCAACTATAACAGCCAAATTTTGTCAAATAAGGGATTTCATTTATTTATTCAATTTATTTATTTATATTCAATTATTTCAAGGGATAAGGAAGAAGTATACAATCTTCAACTTTGAATTATCCAAAGGCACAGTGTCAGAATTTCAGATTAGACATGACCCTTATTTTGCCTTCAGGCTCTTCCTTCTCATATTTCTTACATTTTTTTTTTTTTTTTGCCTGCTGTGAAAAATAATGATAAAATAATGTCTGAGAAATTTCTCATTAGTGATTTTCACTTATATCTGAAACTATAATGACAAACTATCAGCATGTTTGAGGATGTATGTAGCCAACCTACATAATTCTGGACTATTTTCTCCCTATCATTGCTACCTCTATTTGGCAAGCAGTTATCTCCAAAAATTTTTTCAAATCAAATATATTTAGCTTACCTTGTGGTATTGATATGAAATATTCCCCCAATGTGTTGAAGGTGTGGTCTCTAGAGCAACAATGTTCAGAGGTAGAGCTTTGGGGAATTGATTGAATTAAGAGGGCTTTTATTTCATTAATGAATTAATCCATTGGTAGATTCATAATTTGCATGGGGTCTTCTTCTTCTTCTTCTTCCTCCTCTTCTTCTTCCTCTTCCTCCTCCTCCTCCTCCCCCCCTCCTCCCCTCCTTCTCCTTCTCCTTCTCCCCTCCTCCCTCTCCTCCTCCTCTTCCTCCTCCTTCTTCTTCTCTCTCTCTCTCTCTCTCTCTCCCTCCCTCCCCCCCTCCCTCCCTCCCCTTCCCAGCTGCTTCTAGGTGAGCAGCTTTCCTCTACCACATCCTGCCACAATATTCTACCTTGCCTCAGGCCCATAGCAATGAAACTGGCTGACCACGAACTAAAACCTCTTAAAACTTTGAACTCAAATCTTTTCTCTTTAAGTTTTGTTACAGCAATGAAGAGTTGACTGATGCTTACACTGCTGAACTATCTAATCTTTTTTTTTCAGCTTGCTCCTTTAATTTTGCAGTCACTTCATAGGTAAATGTTAACAAGTTGATAATTATAAAAATAATTGGAATGATGTAGCAAAAACAATAACATTTGGAAAGCTCTTCTTAAGAAGTTTTAATTATATTTGGATGAAAATAGTATTTTTTTTCCTTTCCTCTAAAAGGGTTAATTAATTTGTTCATTTATTTTTTAGGACTAGAAAAAATTTTCCAATGTTCACTGTGTCATTTCCCCAGCCTATACTTTCATTGAATCATCAAAACATTGAAGGTATGTTTTAATGGGTGGAGGTTTTTCTTTGCCTGAAAATAAAAGGCTTAGATATGGAGTTACTTACAAGTAGGCTGGTATACTGTACATTTTAATTTGAAATCAGTGTTGCTATTGAAGTTGGATTGTGTTGCATAGAATTGCCTGTGAAGGAAACAGGTCAGCTGCAATCAGTACCTGCTACTCCAAATGCCTACTCTTTCTACTTGTGATTTTTGGGGCTGAAACTTGAAAGAAAATGTTTTGTTTTTTCTGTTCATAACATCATTAATATCTACACTATGCTCTCCCTGACTGGCAGTCACACAGGCCAGTTTTACTTTGGTTTCAGCTACATTAGAGAATGCTATTTTTCTCTTTGAGGTGTCTCCTAGGAATTCCTCCAGAGTGAAATTATGTATGTTGTGTCACACTGTAGTAAATATTCATGATAGTTAGTGAAACCTTGTAATATAAGAAAAGGGCAGGAATACATGATAAGAAATTGGAAAAGATAAATTTATAAAGCTCTGTATTCTGCTTTGCATTACCACTTCTCCTTATCACTAATTCTTACATCACACTCCTAGTGCCTAATAATATTATCTGTTCATTCTTTTAATGAGTATGTTTTGAACTTTCTGTGTGTCACGTGTATTGGTGGCACACGTGTATTGGTGGCTATAGGTGTATGAATTCTAAATAAACCAGGGATCCTTAAAGGATCTGGATTTCAGGATGGTCTGAAATGAATCATTGCTGAAAAGTGATGACTCTTTTAAGGATGTCTGGGGGTAGCACTAAAACAATAAAGGCCTAGATCGTTGCTTCCCCTGGCCTGCTGTGAGAAATTCAGGAAAAAAACCCCAATAATTTGGGGGCTGGGGATGTGGCTCAAGTGGTAGCGCACTCGCCTGGCATGCGTGCGGCCCGGGTTCGATCCTCAGCACCACATACAAACAATGATGCCGTGCCCGCCGAAAACTAAAAAAATAAAATATATAAAAAAAAAAAAACCAATAATTTTTAGTTCGTGGAAATTTTTGTGGACAGATTATATATTCACAGTAATACTAAAAAATGTTAATAATACATAAAAAGTTGTCTATAAAAGGTGACCATAGTAGGACTTATTAAAGTTTGAATGCCTTTTAAAAGTCAGGACCTGTTAATACAAGTGCATTTTGTTTTATTTACAATATATGTCTATTTGTAAATCACAGGGTTTTTCTGTTTATCCATTAGTAAGTAGAAAAAAAAGAAAACATAACTATGAATAAGTTCTGTGGTCTTGGAGAAAGTAAGAATCGTACCAAGAAAGGGAAGGTACATGTGTATACAGAGCACCAGTAGTGACACATTAAAAAGTGTGGGAAGTGAGGTCTAAGCATGTCGTAAGATGACAAATAAGTAATACCCAATTAAAGAGAGTGTTTAGCAGGGACTAGATCCCACACCTCTTAGGAAATAAAAGCCATAAATATCCCTGCCTGTTGTTAGATTGTTGAGGGCCACAGCCGAGTCGGGATTTCGCATGGCATTTTTGCCATAAGTAGTGGTTCAGAGGTGACGCCAGCGAGTTCTCGCGGAGTTCCTGTTGAGTTCTGGTTGAGCTCTTGCGGGGATTCCTGAAGAGTTCGCATTGGTTGGGGAAGTGCCGGAGGAGGGATTTCCGGTTGTTGGTTCCTGGAGGAGCCGCATGGCATTCGGGAGAGTTCCTGGGGAGCGTGTGGAGTGTGCTGGTGGAGTTCAGAAATAAAGTTTGTTCCTGCTTCAGTGGCTCGTGATTTGTGCCCAGCCAGACTGCGGCATTAGATGCTGATAAAAGGTATAAGTTTATAATAATACTAACAGAACAAGTCAGTATATAATAAATATTAGAACAGTGGCCAAATAAAACTTAAAGATGGCATTGTAAAAAAAATAAACAAGAGAAAAACCTTTGTGAAGTTTAAGGTGTTATTTTATAAGTAAAGCTAGATAACTGGCTACTGAGGTTTGAATCCAACAAAAAATCAGGTAAGCAAAGGACTTAAAATCAGCATACTACAGTAATGCAGCCACATCAATGTTTATAGCAGCTTAATTCACAATAGTTAAGCTGTGGAACCAACCTAGATGCCCTTCAACACATGAATGGATAAAGAAAATGTGGTATATATACACAGTGGAATATTAGTCAAGAAGAAGAATGAGATTATGGTGTTTGCTGGTAAATGGATAAAACTGGAGACTATCATGCTAAGTGAAATAATCCAATCCCCCCAAACCAATGGCCAAATGTTCTCTTTAATATGTGGATGCTAACACACAATGGGGGTGGATGCTAACACACAGTGGGAGGTGGATTAGACAAAGGGGAATAAAGGGATGGGATGGGGAGACAGGAATAGGAAAGACAGTAGAATGAATTGGACATAACTTTCCTATGTTCATATATGAATGTACAACCAGTGAAACTCCACATCATGTACAATCACAAGAATGGGATCCTAAATAGAATAATTTATACTCCATGTATGTATAGTATGTCAAAGTACACTGTCCTCTCATGTATATCTAAAACAACAAATAAAAAATATTTTTTTAAAAAATGAGGTATCAATGACCCAGATCCTGTCACCTCAATTGATCCAAGAAATTATTTGGTTTCTATTTGATGCAATTTTTGTAACCCTGGGAAGGTAATTAATAACTTAATTATTTTTAATTTTTATTAAAAAGTATATATTTGGAATTAGCAGCTAGACTCAATTTAGATAGTCTTGATTTTGTTGACAACATCTGAAGTATCATAATCAAGAACAAGTGGAACATATGCCTTCTTCTCTTCATTAGGTTTGACCAGGGTATTGACCTTGGCCACAACAATGTCCTAGAGCTTCTTCATAGCTGTTTGATCTGTTGTTTGTTGGTCTTGACATCTAGAATGAACACAAGTGTTGTGGTGTTCTCTGTCTTCTTCAAGGCGGACTCAGTAGTTAGAGGGAACTTGATGATGGCATAGTAGTCAAGCTTATTTCCTCTGAGGGTGCTATTTTGAGGATATTTGGGCTTACTCTGGAGCTGCACTGTCTTGCACTACCAGAACATGGGTAACACTTGGATCTTTTTGTTTTTGTCTGTGGATGCCTTTCAGCATTACCTTTTGGCCTTTGTTTTTGCTTTGGCTTCAGTTTTGGAAGAGGCAGGAGTTTTCTTCTTTACTTTCGGTGTGCTTTTAGTGAAAAGGTTCAAAATAACTATTACTTTAATATTAAGTTACAGGCCTAAGAATAGAAATAAGAATGAATCAAACCAGTGTACTGTTATTTTAGAATTAGTTTAATAATAATAATAAATTTCATAACCATTGTACTTGTACTTTGCCTTTTACTTTAAGTCTGCAGTTGTGAAAAGATTAATCCTGTTAAATTTGTAATTTAAGAGAATTAAAAGTTTATAATCAATGTTTAAATATTAAAGAAACAGTAATTTTCATGTTTTTGTGTCTTAGAGACTGAAGTTTAATAAATCGACCATTAAATAAATATAAGAACAAATTATAATTGATGCTCCTCTCCAGATAAATAAGAACTTTAAGGTTTTTAAGTCAAAGTAATTTTTAAGATCAATATCTGATAGCCCAGTATTATAATTCAAATTATGGCAAACATACCCTTCAAATTTTGTGAAAACCTGTATAAATCCTTTTATAAGTTGTGTTTGATGGATAAACCAAAAGAATCATGTTTATAAAGCTGTAAAGTTACCATTTTAGAGATTGAGGTCCTTTTTGTAGGGTTGTCTTGTACAACGTGGACAGAGGTGTCATGGATGGTGTCATGCCATGGGCTTTCCCTTTTCTTCTTTGGTTTTTGACCAGGATAACAGGTGTCAGCCATAGTTACACAAAGATTGATTCACATTTTTTCTATACCTAATTCCAGTATTTATAGAAAACAAGTTTCCACTTTGTCCATTTTTCCTGCCAGTTTTGGCCTTCTGAGAGCCATTAATTTCTGTGATGCTATTGGCATCTGTGCAGTGTCCTCAAAACCCTCATTGATCTTCTGAGTGACAAGTCTTACTATTTTTTAAAAGTACTTTGTGCACCATAGTGTTTGTTTCTGCCCTGAAGCTGTGTTGATTAGAAAACCATAGAATTGGTAGTTTCTTTCCCTTCTGGCACCTCATTGCCACTCTCTCTTGCTTTCACTCCTTTCAGAGTATTCAGAACATGAAAATAATTTTATAGTATCATCACAGATTAAATCTTGTGCAAGTAAACTGTTAACTTATTAGCCTTTAATCCTGATAGTGTTCTAATATAGTCCTATTCTTTTTCTCTCTCACTTTAAAGGGTAGTTCTAAGCAAATTATGGAATAATCAAAATAAGCAGACTATCTTAAGTAAATATAATAGCATTAATATTATAATGCTTGTATATAAGTTAAAATCTATATGCAAGTTAAAATTTTTGCATAAATTGAAACTTCTGTGGCTGTTTTTATTGCTTTTGGTATTTTAGAATCATTTCTTATACATACTATTATATTTTGTTTCTCAAGGGATAAGGATAGATGAGAATTCCAGAAGAATTTTTTTTAAATAAATTTTAAATTAAAAAGGAGAATTCCTGTAACTAAGAATCCTGAAGTTATAGAATGTTTTCTGAATTTAGTATTAAGCAACGAAGATATCTTTCTGTCTTTTTTCTGGTGCTTCTTCTATGTATTGTTACTTCTCCTGGCAAGATTGATGGTCTTCAGTGACCTAAAATCCTTTGTCACATTTGAAACTGACTTGAATCCCCTTTCCTCAGCACTTTATTATATTTCTTGAGTCAGTCCCTTCAAATAGTGAAACAAATGCCACCAGTTGTAATTATATTCTAGAATATAAAGTTAACTTTGAGATAAAGCCCTGAGGCTTTTCACCAAGGTCTTTGATATTTTGTTCTTTGTTCACATGCCTCGAAAAAATAATAAAAATGAAATCACTACTGGAGCTTTAACACCAAAAGGACTATCTTATTCAGCCTCTATTCCTTGCTATGTCTATAAACAAATAAATTTTCCCCCTTTATAGAGGAGGGAATTCAGTATAAAAAATGACTCATTTCTGGGCTGAGGTTGTGGCTCAGCGGTAGAGCACTCGCCTAGCATGTGCCAGGCCCAGGGTTCCATCCTCAGCATCACATAAAAATAAATAAAATAAAGGTATTGTGTTGAAATACATCTAAAAAATAAATATTTTTTTAAAAACGACTCATTTCTGAAAGTTATAGTCTATGGTGTAGTTTGAGATAAGCCCTGGGAAATGCTAGTCTTCCGTTCCCCAGGAAGTAGAATACATGCCTTGTTGACTTTGACCTAGATATTCCTGGTCTATGTCATATAACCCTCCTAAACAGTGCCGTGTTGCACATCTGGCCTCTAAGACCTACATGTGGAATGATGGGTGCAGGACCGTATGGTTAAATGATTGATTTTTTTAGGGTCTGTACTTCAGGTCTTCTTGTGAATGATCTGTCTATGTGTCTATCTACTTACCTAACTCATTTATTTGTTTATCCACCAATTCAACAAACAAACTTCTGGGTCAGGGGTGGCTAAGGCCAATTAGTACCCACTGAGAATATTTTAGCATCAGAGTATTTTACTGACATCTAATTTAAATTTTTTTTTAAATCTTGGTGGAGAAGATCAGTAGATTAGAGGAAAGAGAATGGGAAAGGGAAGAAAGAAAGGAAAGGGAGAGGACATGAACTGAAACTGAATTCCATCAATGTACAAATTTGTTGAGATGAACCCTACTACTGTGTATAACTATAACTATAATGCTCTAATGAAAATTTTTTAAATGAAAAAAACCTTGATGGAAAATATGAGAATTCCTTCTAAATGTTTATTTTTAATATAGTAATGAAATTTCTGTAAAATATTTTATTAATTTATCATATTTTTGAAGCAGTAAATGTTAACATAAGAGAAATATTTTTTTTTTCCTGTTCAGTGTGCAGATCAACCCAGGGCCCCTCACATGCTAGGCAGATACTTAGCCACTGAACTATATTCCCAGCCCTTTTTAAAGTTTTATTTTGAGACACAGTGTCTCTAATTTGCTGAGGCTGGCCTCCAATTTATGATTCTCTTGCCTTAGCTTTCTGAGTAGTTTTGATTATAGGCATACACCACCATGTCTAGTTACAAAAGATCATTTTGATGGTGACATCAAAGACAGTATAGGAAAAGATTTCTTTGAAGATTCTTTATAATTCAAAGGAGAAAGAGGGTGAAATCCTTTTTTCTGTTTTTGAATTCTGCTCAAGGACCTGAGAGTTTATTCAAATAAACCAACCAATAAACAAAATATAATCTTTTTTGCAAAGATAATTGCCAATTTTCTTCAAATGTTTCTTTTAACCAGGGGGATGGAGGAGTAGAGGGAACACGGAAAAAATGTGTTTTCATTGATATTAAAATTTTAAGCAACTAGAGATATAAAATTTCAAATAACTTAAGATATGGATAGTGAAACATGAGCATAGAGGATTTCAAAGTTAGAAAAATTATTCTTATGATTTTATTCACTTTATTCATTATCTATGAGGAAGTGGAATGCCATGATTTTTAAAATCCTAGTTGATTTTCATCATTAAAAGTAAAAACCATTTTTTTGTTTTTAGTATGTACTGGGGGGTTTGACCCTCCAACATCAACTGTGAGGAGCTTGAGGGTACAGAGAAACCCCTTGGGATATGGTTTCAGAGAACAGTGTCTGCTTTATCACACAGCAAAATAGCTTTTATAGCGGGTATGTACATATAACAGTCATGATAGGCTAGGGGTAATAAAAACATATCATCTTACAGAAGTCAAGATACCAAAACCAGAAACTGGCATGTAGCTGACCCTACAACAACAAGGGGAATAACTCCTTGTCGAAAGAGCAAGGAAATTTCGCTTGCCAGCATTCTAACAGCACTTTGTCCTAAAACAGCATTCTATGTTAGGACTTCCTTGATGCACAAAGAATAATATAAGCTGAAAAACCTGTCTTGCTTGAGAGGATATATTCTGAGGTTCAACAGATAAAACTTGCTTTTACAGTAGCTATGTAGATATTGCCTAGTAAAAAGAAACTGAAAGAATGGCTCAAACATGATTAATTTTAAATCCTTTGGCTATATACTAAGGAGAGGGATAACTGGGTCAAATGGTGGTTCTGTGACAGGTTTTCTGAGTAATTTCCATACTGCTTTGCAGAGTGGTTGCATCATTTTTCAGTCCTACCAGTAATGTAAGAGTGTACCTTTTTTCCCACATCCTCGCCAACATTTATTGTTACTTGTATTCTTGTATACTGCCTTTCTGACTGGAGTTTTAATTTGTATTTCTCTAATTGCTAGAGATGTTGAACATTTTTTCATTTATTTGCTGACCATTCATATTTCTTTTTCTGTGAAACATAATGAATCCCACCATCATGTACATCCATAAGAATGAGATCTTAACTAAAATATATTCCATGCGTGTATAATTATATCAGAATGGATTCTGCCATCATAACTAAAAAGAACCAATACATTTAAAATATAATTCATTTACAAAAGATAGGATGATACTATGCATACAGCCTTTTTTTTTTTTTTTTGTACTGGGGATTGAACTTAGGGGCACTTGACCACTGAGCCACATCACCAGCTCTATTTTGTATTTTATTTAGAGACAAGGTCTCACTGAGTTGCTTAGTGCCTCACCGTTCGCTGAGATTGGCTTTGAACTCGCAGTCCTCCTGCGTCAAGTAGCTGGGATTACAGGTGTGCACCACCAAGTCCAGCTTCATACAGCCTATTTTTTGGTGTATCTTATAACTTATTTACATACAATAAGTATAGAATGACATAAAACAAAATAAAACAAAAAAAATGCTTGAAATGTCAGTGAGTCCTAAATACCACCCAAGTATATTCGAATCCTTGAGTCTTAATAATGAAGATAGAAGGCAAAGGGAGTGTGGTGTTAGGAGAAATAATTTTTTTCCTTATCCTTCCAAAATTAACTTGATGTGAACTGCTGTCAGCCAGCTGAGCTCAGAGGGGTCCAGGTGAGCACACAGAGTACAGCTGAAGTCACAGAGGCAAGGCAGCATCCTCTGAATCTTTAGAATGAGCTCTTGATTCCTTTTGGCCTTATAGGAAATGTTCATGCCTAACTCCATATAGCATGAATTCATTTAAATTCTGTGACTTATAATGGAGGGGAGATAATAATACTTAGAAAGTAGATAACTATTTTTCCTTGTGTATTTAGAAATACTTACAATAATTCAGCTAAAATAGAGAATTGGGTTGGGTTTTAGCTAAACTAATTCTGAATAATTGTAGTTCTATTTGGCCCTATTTAAAATATTTTTTCAGAAATGGAATAATTTTATAATTTCATTTCTAAAATGAAAATAATTTTATAATAATAAGATATATTTATAAAATATTTGATAATGTCACTTTAATTGAGGGAGTTCAAGTTATGTGATTTTAAAATGCTGAATGAGAGGGTATGGATTTAGTATTTTAATAAAACTGGAATTAAAGCATATGTTCTCTTCCAGAGCCTGAAGCTGAAAATACTGAAGTTCTGTCACATCTAGAAGAGGTTGGTTTGTATAACAGATTATCTATGTAGATCATGGACTTAGATTTTTTAAAATTATGTTGATTAAACTATTAAGCTAATTTAGACCCTATCCTAAGGCAGTAATATGACCAAACCATTTCAATAGGTAGAAATTCATTCTTGTTCAAAAACCTCTTCTAGTATTTATTCTTCCTTATCTGTAATAAAACAGTGTTTTCTTGATCAATTTCTTAATTCATCTCAGCTGTATTTTATGCAGTTCTTGCCAACAAGTTTTTTTTTTCTCAAGTCAGGAGCCAGAAGACAGGAGAAAGAGCATAAATTTTGGAATCAGAACTAGGTTCTGAAGTCAGCTATGTTATTTATATCTGTAAAATATAGACAATATCTGTTTCTCAGAGTTATTGTAAGGACTAAAAGCAATAAGTTTATAATATATGTCACCTAATTAGTGCTGAATAAATATGTGTTCCTCCCTTCCTTCACTCCCTTACAAATCTTTGATTACTGGCTCAAGACCTTTATCCTCTGTGGATCTGTTTCAGATGACTCTGGTAATCTTGACCAAAGTAATTACTCTCTCTTTAGTGTTTATTTTTCACTGTCTGTAATCAGTATTTCCTAATTACTTGCCCTCTGACATTAATAGATCTTCTGAGGAAAAAGAAAGATTTTTTTTTGGACAAAACTATGAAGAACACAGTGTCCTAGTTTCCCCAGATATTTACAGTGCATATGCTCTGAAAAGTTCTGTAGTAAAGCAGCTGATTTAATTTTGTTTTGTCAAGTATTTTTCAAACAATTATAAAACTCTACATGGCCTCTGCCTCCCTGATGACTTTTTCTTGCAAGATACTAGACTCTGTGGGATTGTTTGTTATACCTAGAGCCTTATATTTAGTAGACATAAGGACTTCAAATAGGAGGGAGGCCTTAAGATACCGCTTAAAGAATGGGTAGGATCTAGTTCTTGATTCATTTTTAAATTTCTTTAGCTTTCCCAGCAAATTAGAGTTGGTATTACTAATAAATAAATATATCTTCTTAAGCTCTGTATGCTGTATTCATAGAAGATGAATGGTGCCAGATAGAAAAAGATCAGTGGAAGAATAAAATTTTTTATTTATAAATATTTTTTATTTATAAACATGTGTTATAAATATTAGAAGGCTAAAAAAATAATAGTGCATTCTATGAAAGAGGTGGTAGATTTGATTTTTGGAAACAGCCAAAGTCATTGAAACCCATTCTGTTATTTAAGGTCAAGCAAATTACTAGTTTTTTGTTGCTGGAAAAAAATTCAATACCTTTAAAGTATGTTATATTCTTGAATGACTTATCAACTGATTTTGAAATCAGTTTTTCAGGAGAGATTATAATAATATTTTGAACATTATAAACATTGTGAGAATAGGCGCAATCTATTTATTAAGGTAATATCTTGGAAAAGTAATGGTTACTTGAAATGTAAGTGTTGTGTATTTTCTTTAAAATATCACAACCCAGATCTATTAATTTATAACCAGGGCTTGTAATACTTTCACAGATTGCACCCTCAATTCTCCTATTTTCCCCTCGGATTTCCTGTCCTTCAGTCTTTTCACTTCTTATTGTATATTAATACAAAGATAGGGACTAAAAATAAGGTGGATGACATAATTTTATTCCTAGTTAATAATTTTTGTAAAACTAAATACAAGCTTTGGCAAGAAAGAATTTTGTAATTAACTGCTATGAAGTTTTGAGATGACCTGTTACTTTAACTGTTACATCTGTGTCTTCTATTAGCACAGATAATTTAAACTTAATTAAATTGATCATTTTCCATCTGTAACTATGGTCCAACCAAAGTTACTCTCAGTCCACTATTAAGTGATTAATTATGTATTCAGTCTTTAATAATTTGGTATAAGAAAGTAGTAAGGAATATTCTTTTTTACTTAAGGATGAGGAGAACAGTTGATAAAACCACTTTTTGAGGGCAACTTACAAACAAATTACAAAACTATAAATTTTTAATTTCAAATGTTTTCTTGTATATGCTGTAATGATGGAATTTCTTTTTGGAATATACAGGAACTAAGTGAAAACAGAGATTCCCCTGAAATTAGCCTTCTTGCAGGTACTGCTATTACAGTATCTGGTATGCTTGCTGTAAAGGAGAAATCATTAACAGAGCAAGAGAAGATCTTAGCAGTACCACATGCATTTTCTGAACCTGGGAAGGAAGTTTCAATGACTATGACTTCTAAAGAAACCAAGGATGAAGAAAGCTCCCTTGAAACTTTTGTATCTGCCTTAGAAAGGTTGCTAACATCACCAGACAGCACCCAGGAGGAAAGACTGTTAGAAATAATGAATGATTTTGATCCCGGAGAATTGATTAACTCCCCAAGTTCCATAGAAATACCTTTGAATGCTTCATCAGCTTATAGCAGAGATTTGCTAGAAAACACAAAGGATGATACATTACCTGCAGAGTTATTGGCAGCCCTGAACACATTGTCAGAAACCAAGCTGGGACCCATCTGTCACAGAATAGAGGAAGGCAGCAATCTTAGTGATGAAAATGGATGTTTAGAAGTAGAGCCTGTTATGTCCCAAACTGATGAAGATTGTACACAAATAGCAGAGGTGAATTTTGAATCTCTTCATTCTACTCTATCATTAGAGCAAAGTTCCAACTTCGCTGGGCTGCGGGACAATGGTCTAGCAGTGGAACAAGTAGGTGCAAGTATGAGTTGATGATTTTGCCTTTTTTTATTGTTGACATTTAACAAGTAAATCTACATTGTATTAAATTCAAATCTTCTACCCAAATATCAACATCTTAGAAGATATTTTCTAATTTCGAGGCATATAGTAATCTTTTTAAAAGTTCTTGCATACAGTTTTCAAGGGGTTAGGAAGCTAAAATAGATTTTTCCCCAATAGACCTGAGAAGGCTTATCATTAATTTTCTTGTGTATATAGGAAAGAAAGGTTCTTTACCAGAAATTTCTCTGTTAGCTCAGAAAATCATTATGTTTACCTAGATTCAGAGTAGAGACGGGATACCTCACATTAATTTATAGAATGTATGTAGTTGGGCTGCCAGGTGAGGGGGAAAAATGCCCAGCTTTAGCAGAACTTTGCCTTCTGTGTCTGAGAATACTGCCAGAATTCCAGCAATGTTATATGTAGAGGCCCTACAATGGCCTACTGCGTTCCAAGTTTCTTTTTCCTGTTGGCAATTTGAATATTCATTTAAAAAAATCAAACATTACAGCATTAAATAATAATATAGAAACAAAAAGTGCTCCTTTGCCTCAGTTCCACTCTAGAGTTTTCACTCTTTTTTAAAATTTTCGTACCAGGGATTGAACCCAGGGAGTTGCTTAACCGCTGAGCCACATCCCCAGCCTCCCCCTCCCCCACCTTTTTAAATTTTGAGTTGCTTAGGGTCTCACTAAATTGCTGAGGCTGGCTTTGAACTTGGCAATCCTCCTGCCTTAGCCTCCTGAACTACTAGGATTGCAGGCATGCACCACTACGAGTTTTCACTCTTAGCAGTTTGGTACATCTATGTCTAATTATTGCTATTATAGTCTATTTAAGTTTATTTTACTCACATGGGATTTTATACAGAATGCTTTACAACTTATTTTTGAAATTTAATAATACATCTTGGTTATTTTTTCAGTGTTAGGAAATATAATACTACTTAAATATTTTAACTTGCTAAATGGTCTTACAATATATGAATATATTGTAATTTATTTAAACAATTCATTAATGGTGGTCATTTGGATTCTCTTTGTCTTTTGACTATTACCAAAACGCTCCTGTGAATATCCTTGGGAAGATTTAGATAACAATGCTGAGCTCATGTTGCAACATATATGCCTAGAATAATACTACATGGGGTTCTGATTATCATATCCCAAAACAGATATAATAGGACTAAGAGAGAGACAGAGACAAGGACAAACACAGATTATGGAGATAGGGGGTAAAAATTAAACATTGTAGTGCTCTAATCTGAAAAGAAGGAATATGAATAAAATGTATGGGAAATTATGATAGGTACTCATAAAGGGAGCACAAACTTGGCAATTCTTCAAAATAAAAGAAAAAACTTTTAAAAGTAGAAAAGAGATGTGCTTAGAACAGAACAGATCAAGTTAAATACTCTAATTCAGGTGTGATAAAAATACGGAAATTTTTATCTTGAACCTTTACAAACTGGATATATAAATAAGCTAAAGGTTTAGATGATATGTGTAAAATAAAAATCTTCATGGAAATTAAATTTATAATGGATTATTAAGGAAAACTAGAGCAATTCAGGTTATACTGTGACCTTTTTTAAATCAGTGTAAATAAGGTTATATACTATCTTGTCCCACAAGTTTTAATGTCCCTTATTGTTGCTGCTAAATAACAAAATACTAGGCTAAGTAGACCACTGATCTGGCCTAGTATGGCTTTTTTTTTTTTTTCTTTTGTATAAGATACTGAACCCAAGAGCACTTAACCATTGACCCACATCCTCAGCCATTTTTATTTTTTGAGACAGGGTTTCTCTCGCTGAGTTACTTAGAGCCTTGCTAAATTGCTGGCTTTGAACCTGTGATCCTCTGCCTCAGCCTCCCAAACCACTGGAATTACAGGTGTGCAACATCATGTCCAACTCTAGTATGGCATTTCTAATGTTTTTATGGGTTTTGTCATTTTTACTATTTCCTATAAAACTGAAGCACCAAGAATAGTCTTAGGTTTTTCCCTTAAATTTTACAGATGAGTATTGAATAAATCATTTTTACTAAATTATGTTCTTAAGTTTTTAAATTTATATTATCTTTTATTACATTAATTATTATTAAAATAATTTAGTTGACATGCCTGTGAATTCTTGCACTTTCATCTTTTCAGAGGCATATAAATTTTATCCAAGAACAAGATCAAACTTAATTTCTCCTAATGTTAATATTTTTCAGTACTATAATTATTTATGGATGTATCACATCTTTACAGACTGTCGAAGACCTAAGTTCATTTGAGTTACCAACTTTGCCTCATCAAAATGTCCCCTCTTGTGAGCCACTAAATAATAAAGGGAATTCAAATTCTATGGAAAATGCCTCTGACCAGGAAACTCCATGTATATTAAGAAGATCATCTAGACTAGAAAAACTGAAAGTAAGCCAAGATGCAAATGGTACAAATGACATATGTAAGATTACAGAAGAGATTTTACCAAAAATACCTAGCTGTGAGGATCAAATAAATAATAAATCTTCAACTAACAATTTCAGGTATGCTATTAAATTGAATCTTTGTTTCCAGTTATGTTATGAACCTAATAAATAATTATATGCTTGAGAATGTTAGGGTCAGTGTAAAGTTACCCCTAAGTAAAGAGCTTTATTACTTTTTATGTTGCTGCTTTTTTTATTTTGCGGTTTTTGATCAGTGCCATTCCATTAAGCAAATCCTTATTTCTTGAAAACAGCCTGCCTTTTTTGCCCTAAAGGGGAAATAGAGTGGATACTGGCATCCTGATTTGGGAAGTGATATATAGGAGACTCAGCGTACTCAGATTTATAGGAGACTACACCTAGAGGAGAGAAACACAAAGAGAACTAGAATCTATGAAGACTGGCAATATAGCATGTCTGTCACAGAATCATCTGTAGTTAACTCAGGAGCCATCTCTATATTTAAAACTGCCTTGCTACTTAAGAACAGCTCAGTAAAATATCTTTGAGTTTTAAAATTGTAGTCAAAATTTGGTATGATTTTTCATGAATGCCTGTAGAAAAATTATGGTAATTTTAAAAATACCTTTATTTTTCAAGAATGCAAGATCCTGTTTTAATGATTGAAGGTAAAGGGAAGAGTATCCATTCATCCAGACTCAAGAGTAAACAGATCAGGAAAAATAAACGACTTTCAATAAAAAATGGTAAGGCATATTTTGGGTATTTCTCCATTTCTTTAAGTCACATAGGAACAATTATGGTAGAAAAGATTCAAAGATTATCTATCTCAACTTTCTCATTTTATTGATGAGGAAACTGAACTTCAGAGATGGTAAGGTTTTTCCAGCATCACACAGAGCATTAAGAACACAACTGGGATTTGATCGTAAACTTCTGGCTCATAGGCTGGTATTTTTTTCTGTACTTCTGTTTTGGAGAGGGTAAATACAGAAGTCTTTTCAAATTTAGGTATTTGACCAGCCTAACAAAACTGTGAGAAATTATACCAAGAGTAGTGGAGAAAAGAACAAAGCCAGATTGTTATTGTTCTTATCTCTTATCTATGTTCCTATATAACCCAAAAGATTGAACTGAGAAAACCTCTCAAATATAATAAGGGAATCTAGAAACATTGGTTAAAACATAATAGTGGAAAATTGGCAAAATTGGAATATGGACTGCAGATTGTATCAGTGTTAAATTTCTTGAATTTGGTAATAATACTGGGTTATATAAAAGAATGTCCTGTTCTTAGAAAATAAACACTTAAATATTAATGGTAAAAGGATATGGTATATAAAAGGTACTCATTTTATTTTTTATGTGTGTATATGTATAAATGAAGAGGGAAGTAGACTGTTTAAAGTCGTGGCAAAATGTTGACAATGAATGAATTCTTTGATCTTCTTTTTATTTTTCTTTCTTTTTTCAGTACTAAGGATTAAATCCAAGGTTTTGCATACGTACTAGGCAGGTGCTCTACCACTAACCTATATCCCCAACCCTTTGTTTGTTTTTATAACTTTCCTATAAGCCTGAAATTATTCAAAATAAAAATTCAATAAACCAAAGAAGATAAAATTAATATATTTTATGTAATTATTAACTAGAGATACAAGAGAATATCCAATTTATAATTGTTACAAAAGACAGACAATACCTACTTATATCAGTGTTAAGAAATATGATAAATACCTGTAAGAAGAGAGCTTACAAATTCTGCTGAGGTACGTTAAAATAAAAAGACTCAAATAAATGGAAAGAAGAACTTTGCTCTTGACTAAAAAGATTACGTGTTACAAGAAACTTACTTCTCTTAATTACTTAATGAATACAAGAGATCTCTATCAAAAATAGATTTTTGTTTATTTGTTCATTGTTTTATTGTTTAGGTGTTTTTTTTTTTTTTAACAGAGCTGGAGGATAGCTATGGGAATGTTACAAAATGATACTAAATTTCAGCTGGAAAAGTAATTATGAAAAACTAGATAAGAAAATTCTGAAAAAAGCAAAGGGAAGGTAGAGTGGTAGGACCCTGTTCTATATAATATCAAAGCATATTAGAGGAGACAGGAAGATGGTGGAAGTGAACTAGATAGTGAGTACCCATCTCTTTACAACATGGACGGAAAGTAGTCAAGGAAAAGCAGAATTGAGAGGTGGATGACAAAATAAATGTTCTAAGACTCAGTATTACAAAGTCTGAGATCTGGAAAGACTGGAAGATAGATTACCAGAGTAGAAAACAAGCTCAGAGTCCCCTAATCCTGAACTTGAACCTGGTGTTAGGAAGGGGGGAGGGGCAACAGAGAGAGAAAATGGTGGGGGAGCCAAAAAATCTCTTAAGCTCACCTACTTAAAAGGAAAAACACAAGTGTAACAGATGGATCCTTAAAACATAGTAAACAACTTAAACAAATTTATGAAAAGAAAATTGAGCTAGGGGTCTGCAGTCATCTCTGGAGCCTTCAGCAGACCAGTCACCTCCTTAAATCAGCACAACATCTTCCCTGCCCAGACAGCTGCAAATTAAACCAAAGGGAAGTCCCTTGCAGTGGGATCTCTTAAGAATCTGGCCGGAAAGAACTTCTAGAAGGACCACTACTACCCCAAAATCAATGAAATCCTCTCTTTTACTCCCTTATTGTGAACAAGGAGAATGAGCTACTGGGAACTATACCAAGAAATTGCACCTAACACTGCTCAGCCTCTGGGACCCAGGAAAGGGCAGAAAGCTCTGTGCAGCCTCCACTCACTCAATTCAGACAGGGACAGCAATGAAGCAGCTGTGGCCCTGAACAGAGGAAAGCAGATTCACCAAATCCAGACCACTGACATTGGGGAAAGGCACCCTGGGAAACCTAGGGTTGGTCCCCGGGATTGCAGGGCCATACCAGAGGGAAACTGCCCAGTGGAAAATTACCAGAATCTATGCAACAGGAAGGGGTTGATCCCAGCCTTAACTGGTGCACAACCTGACCTGTGGTCACACTTGGCAAGTGACAGGGCATTGTTTGAATACTTGTAGGACATTGCATCAGACTTAGTAAACAGAGGGAATCAATGCCCACTATTCACAACCCGGGGCAGTGGAGACTATGGTCCAGGTGAGCCACCAGAAACCTTTCACTACAGTACCTCAGAGAGCAACGTGATCAGGGGAATACTTCTGCACCACAGAACACCCATGGAAAACCCAGAGCCAGAGTTCCTGAATTCACAGACAGGCATGGGGATTTTCACTACTTTGAAAAGAATCTGATAGACGGGAGCAGCTACACTGTGACCCATAACAATCACAGGGACACTCCAAAGCCTGCATCTTGTATTACTGTACACAATAGAAACAGCCAACTCACAACACTAACTGGTCACCTGTAGGCCCTTGAGCTGATAAACCAGAAGTTGCTAGTAGGAGGTTCATAGCAACTAGGGAATTGGCTCCTGTGCCCCTGCAACTTAGGAGAGATCCACAGCCAAAGACTGATGGACATCTGCTAAATGTCTAAACCCCAATGAAATCCAAACCAAACTTTAATAAAAATTTTCCTTGCCTTGATATGGTCTACTATAAACAACTCTAATGTCAACTTGATTTATAAATAACTTTTTAATTTTTAATCCAATTGCCAACATTGTAACTTCAACCTGTTTGAATATTTTTCATGTAATGTTTTTTTAGCATTAATTAGAATCAATCTTCTTAACTTTGTTTTCCTAGCTCTAGTTTATACTTGTTCTTCTTACCCCCTGCCCATCTTCTTGCATAATCGGATACTACCTCAAATACTAATCATTAATCTATTTCTCCTTTCTACCTTGGTGTAATTATTCTTTTATAGCTTATCTCTCTCTCTTGTCTCTCTCTCTCCTTTTTGCCCTATCTTTATTCTGACCCCACTTTAGTCCACATTTAAGGTTATAGTGAGTTTACTAAATTTAATAACTATTTTTTTTTGCATTTTTATTTTTTTTTCTTTTTTCCCCCTCTATTTCCTTTTATTTATTTATTTATTTATTTATTGGTTGTTCAAAACATTACAAAGCTCATGACATATCATCTTTCATACATTTGATTCAAGTGGGTTATGAACTCCCATTTTTACCCCACATACAAATTGCAGAATCACATCGGTTACACATTCACATTTTTACATAATGCCATATTAGTGACTGTTGTATTCTGCTACCTTTCCTATCCCCTACTATCTCCCCTCCCCTCCCCTCCCATCTTCCCTCTCTACCTCATCTGCTGTTGTTCAATTCTCTCCCTTGTTACCCCCCCCCTTTCCCCTCAAAACCTCTTATATGTAATTTTGTGTAACATTGAGGGTCTCCTTCCATTTCTATACAATTTCCCTTCTCTCTCCCTTTCCCTCCCACCACTCGTCTCTGTTTAATGTTAATCTTTTCCTCATGCTCTTCCTCCCTGCTCTGTTCTTAGTTGCTCTCCTTATATCAAAGAAGACATTTGGCATTTGTTTTTTAAGGATTGGCTAGCTTCACTTAGCATAATCTGCTCTAATGCCATCCATTTCCCTGCAAATTCCATGATTTGTCATTTTTTAGTGCTGCGTAATACTCCATTGTGTATAAATGCCACATTTTTTTTATCCATTCATCTATTGAAGGGCATCTAGGTTGGTTCCACAGTCTAGCTATTGTGAATTGTGCTGCTATGATCATTGATGTGGCAGTATCCCTATAGTACGCTCTTTTAAGGTCCTCAGGGAATAGTCCGAGAAGTGCGATAGCTGGGTCAAATGGTGGTTCCATTCCCAGCTTTCCCAGGAATCTCCATACTGCTTTCCATATTGGCCGCACCAATTTGCAGTCCCACCAGCAATGTACAAGTGTACCCTTTTCCCCACATCCTCGCCAGCACTTATTGTTGTTTGACTTCATAATGGCTGCCAATCTTACTGGAGTGAGATGGTATCTTAGGGTAGTTTTGATTTGCATTTCTCTGACTGCTAGAGATGGTGAGCATTTTTTCATGTACTTGTTGATTGATTGTATGTCCTCCTCTGAGAAGTGTCTGTTCAGGTCCTTGGCCCATTTGTTGATTGGGTTATTTGTTATCTTATTGTTTAATTTTTTGAGTTCTTTGTATATTCTGGATATTAGGGCTCTGTCTGAAGTGTGAGGGGTAAAAATTTGTTCCCAGGATGTAGGCTCCCAATTTACCTCTCTTATTGTTTCTCTTGCTGAGAAAAAACTTTTTAGTTTAAGTAGGTCCCATTTGTTTATTCTTGTTATTAACTCTTGGGCTATGGGCGTCCTATTAAGGAATTTGGAGCCCGACCCCATGATATGTAGATCGGAGCCAACTTTTTCTTCTCTCAGGCTCAGAGTCTCTGATTTGATATCAAGCTCTTTGATCCATTTTGAGTTAACTTTTGTGCATGGTGAGAGAAAGGGGTTCAGCTTCATTTTGTTGCATATGGATTTCCAGTTTTCCCAGCACCATTTGTTGAAGATGCTATCCTTCCTCCATTGCATGCTTTTAGCCCCTTTATCAAATATAAGAAAGTTGTAATTTTGTGGATTAGTCTCTGTGTCCTCTATTCTGTACCATTGGTCCACCCGCCTGTTTTGGTACCAGTACCATGCTGTTTTTGTTACTATTGCTCTGTAGTACAGTTTGAAATCTGGTATCGCTATACCTCCAGATTCACACTTCCTGCTTAGAATTGCTTTTGCTATTCTGGGTCTTTTGTTTTTCCATATGAATTTCATGATTGCTTTATCTATTTCTACAAGAAATGCCATTGGGATTTTGATTGGCATCGCATTAAATCTGTAGAGAACTTTGGGTAATATCACCATTTTGATGATGTTAGTTCTGCCTATCCATGAACAGGGTATATTTTTCCATCTTCTAAGATCTTCTTCTATCTCTCTCTTTAGGGTTCTGTAGTTTTCATTGTATAAATCTTTCACCTCTTTTGTTAGGTTGATTCCCAAGTATTTTTTTTTTTATGAGGATATTGTGAATGGAGTGGTTTTCCTCATTTCCATTTCAGAAGTTTTGTTGCTGATATACAGGAATGCCTTTGATTTATGCATGTTGATTTTATATCCTGCCACTTTGCTTAATTCATTATTTAGTTCTAGTAGTTTCTTTGTAGACCCTTTTGGATCTTCTAGGTATAGAATCATATCGTCCACAGATAGTGATAATTTAAGTTCTTCTTTTCCTATTTTTATGCCTTTAATTTCTTTTGTCTGTCTAATTGCTCTGGCTAGTATTTCAAGAACTAAATTGAATAGAAGTGGTGAGAGAGGGCATCCCTGTCTTGTTCCAGATTTTAGAGGGAATGCCTTCAGTTTTTCTCCATTTAGAATGATGCTAGCTTTTACAATGTTGAGGTAAGTTCCTGTTATCCCTAGTTTTTCTAGTGTTTTGAACATAAAGGGATGCTGTACTTTGTCGAATGCTTTTTCTGCATCTATCCAGATGATCATATGGTTCTTATCTTTAAGTCTATTGATGTGGTGAATAACATTTATTGATTTCCGTATATTGAACCAGCCTTGCATCCCAGGGATGAATCCTACTTGATCATGGTGCACAATTTTTTTGATATGCTTTTGTATTCGATTCGCCAGGATTTTATTGAGAATTTTTGCATCTAAATTCATTAGAGATATTGGTCTGTAGTTTTCTTTCTTTGAAGTGTCTTTGTCTGGTTTAGGTATCAGGGTGATGTTGGCCTCATAGAATGAATTTGGAAGAGCTCCTTCTTTTCCTATTTCTTGAAATAGCTTGAAAAGTATTGGTATTAATTCTTCTTTGAAGGTTTTGTAAAACTCCGCTGTATACCCATCCGGTCCAGGGCTTTTCTTGGTTGGTAGACTTTTGATGGCTTCTTCTATTTCTTCCTTTGTTATTGGTCTGTTTAAATTGTGTGTGTCTTCCTGACTCAATCTGGGCAGATCATATGACTTAAGAAATTTATCGATATCTTCACTATCTTCTATTTTATTGGAATATAGGGTTTCAAAATACTTTCTAATTATCTTCTGTATTTCTGTGGTGTCCGTTGTGATATTGCCTTTTTCATCCCATATGTTAGTGATTTGAATTCTCTCTCTTCTTCTCTTCGTTAGCGTGGCTAAGGGTCTGTCGATCTTATTTATTTTTTTGAAGAACCAACTTTTAGTTTTATCAATTTTTTCAATGTTTTTTTTTGTTTCAATTTCGTTGATTTCCACTCTGATTTTAATTATTTCTTGTCTTCTACTACATTTGCTGTTGTTTTGCTCTTCCTTTTCTAGGGTTTTGAGATGAAGTGTGAGTTCATTTATTTGTTGGTTTTTTTCTTTTTGTGAGGAATGAACTCCAGGAAATGAATTTCCCTCTTAAAACTGCTTTCATTGTGTCCCATAGATTCCGGTATGTTGTGTCTGTATTGTCGTTTATCTCTAAGAATTTTTTGATTTCCTCCTTTATGTCCTCTGTAACCTATTGATCATTCAGTAACATATTGTTCATTTTCCAGGTGATGCAGGATTTTTCCTTCCTTTTTTATCATTGATTTCCAGTTTCATTCCATTATGATCAGATAAGGTGCATGGTATTATCTCCACACCTTTATATTTACTAAGAGTTGCCCTATGGCATAGTATATGGTCTGTCTTTGAGTAAGATCCATGTGCTGCTGAGAAGAACGTGTATCCACTTGATGATGGTTGATATATTCTATATATGTTGGTTAAGTCTAGGTTATTGATTGTGTTATTGAGCTCTATAGTTTCTTTATTCAGCTTTTGTCTGGGGGATCTGTCTAATGGAGAGAGCGGTGTGTTGAAGTCACCCATAATTATTGTGTTGTGGTCTATTTGACTCTTGAACTTGAGGAGAGTTTGTTTTATGAATGTTGCAGCACCATTATTTGGTGCATACATATTGATAATTGTTATGTCTTGTTGGTGGATGGTTCCTTTTAACAGTATATAGTGTCCTTCTTTATCCCTTTTGATTAACTTAGGTTTGAAGTTGATTTTATTCGATATGAGTATGGCCACTCCTGCTTGCTTCCGAGGGCCATGTGAGTGGTATGATTTTTCCCAACCTTTCACCTTCAGCCTGTGTATGTCTTTTCCTATCATATGAGTCTCCTGAAGGCAGCATATTGTTGGATCTGTTTTTTTAATCCAGGTTACTAGCCTATGTCTCTTGATTGGTGAATTTAAGCCATTAACATTTAAGGTTACTATTGAAATATGGTTTGTACTTCCAGTCATGTTTATTTATTTATTTATTTTAGTTTGGCTAGTTTTTCCTCTTTGGTTATTTTTCTCCCCCTTTACTGAGGTACCTCCCACTGTTAGTTTTGGGTACCATTTTTCAATTCCTCTTCTTGTAGTATTTTGCTCAAAATGCCTTGCAGTGCTGGTTTTCTGGCTGCGAATTCTTTTAACTTTTGTTTATCGTGAAATATTTTAATTTCATTGTCAAATCTGAAGCTTAATTTTGCTGGATACAGTATTCTTGGTTGGAATCCATTATTTTTCAGCGTTTGAAATACGTTGTTCCAGGATCTTCTCGCTTTCAACGTCTGTGATGAAAAATCAGCCGTTAACCTAATTGGTTTACCCCTGAATGTAACCTGCCTCCTTTCTCTCGTAGCTTTTAATATTCTCTCCTTGTTCTGTATGTTGGATATCTTCATAATTATGTGTCTTGGAGTTAGTCTATTACGGTTTTGAGTGTTTGGTGTCCTGTAGGCTTCCAGGATTTGGCAATCCATTCCATCTTTCATATCTGGGAAGTTTTCTAGGATTATTTCATTTAATAGGTTGTCCATTCCTTTGGTTTGAACCTCTATACCTTCTTCTATCCCAGTGACTCTCAAGTTTGTTTTTTTTATGACATCCCATATCTCTTGGATAGATTGCTCGTGAGTTTTAAGCATCCTTTCCGTGTTGACTATATTCTTTTCAAGTTGATAAACTTTGTCTTCATTATCTGATGTTCTGACTTCTACTTGATCTAGTCTGTTTGTAATATTCACATTTGAGTTTTTAATTTGGTTTATGGTTTCCTGCGTTTCTAGGATTACTTTTTGATTTTTTTAAAAATCTCTATCTCCTGGTAGAGCTCGTTCTTTACCATTTGAATTTGTTTGTTTAATTTGTTTTCAAATATACTTTCATTGCTTGGACTTGCTGTCTCATGTGTTCTCTAATATTCTGTTCCATCTGAGTTAGGTATGCCTTGAGTTCTTTCTGTCTATTTTTCTGATGCCTCTAGGTCCTCCTGTAGATTTAAGTTGTCCTGCATTGTTTGTAATCATTTTTTCCCTTGTTTTTTCATGTTGTTCACGTTACTTTCCAGCTCTGTTTGACTGCTGTGTTTCTGCTTTCTCCTATAAATTTGTTTTGGTTTTGTATATCTCTGTTGTCTCTTGTTTGTGGTGGGAGACTATGCCTAGAAATGTTGGGCTTTATTGTACTTTAAAGCTGATTCATTCAATTCATAAAAGGCTTCTGGATTCTGTATGCATATAGTGATTTGTTGTCTGTTCTTAGGACTCTATGTTTAGGTTAGGTGCTATGATGGTATGAGGGTTCGTATGTCTTGGCTACTTTAGAAGATTGCTCTACTGAAGGGGGATACTAACAGGTGATTGGATCAGGGTGTTGGTAGTAGCTAGGTATTTAGGAGCCCTATAGACAGCCTTGAAACATTCACCTATTTGCATTTAGACAATTACACGTAATGGAAGACATAATGCTTGGGATGAAAGTTGCGGGGTAGGGGAAGGAAGGTGCTCTTAAAAAGAAAGAAGGAGAGAGAGAGAGATAGATAGATAGATTAGAGGAGAATGGAAAGAACAATAAAACTTGAAAAGGGAAAGAAAGAAAGAGGAAAAGGGGAGAAAAGAACAAAGAGAGAGAGAAAAAAAAATTGAAGTCTTAGAGATCCATTTTCTTCTCTTCCAGTAGGCGGAGCTGTGCCCTCCGAGCCGAGCTTCTGCCCTCTATGTGCTGACAGAAATCCCTGTAAGGCGGCTCCTGGGAGTCTCTCAATCCTGTTAGTCCAGAGCCCTTTCACTTCTCCGGGCCCTCCCCCCCTTCCTCCTGCCAGCCAGCCAGCCAGCCAGGTCCTGTTCACCAGAGGCGGTTCCCCAAAGATCTGGTTACACTTGCAACCCCACCCGCATGTCCTATTTCCTGAACGACTGAGCACTCTCTCTGTCATTCATCTAAGCCCCAGTGCTGTGGTGCGGTGATCTGGGGACCAACAGTTTAATTTTTCCGGACCCCTTTGGTGGACATGCCCCCGGAAACTGGCGGCTAAGACCTTGGGTGTCGCCGCTGGTGGTAAGGGGAATTGGGGATTGGGAATCCCCTCTGCTTCCCTACAGACACGCCCCCGGAGAGATTCCCGAGGTTTCCTGGCTGCTTGTATCTGGAGGGGGTGGGAGTCACACACCTGCTAAAGTGGATTCCGCTGGGAAGGAATTCCATTGGCCGACCTCCGGTGACGTCACCTGTCTGCTATGGCGGGCCCCAGGCTCCTTGCCGGAGTGTCCGAAGGGAGGGGTGGGACTGGTCTGTCTCTGGTTGGTTTCAGTTCCCAGTTCGCTACTTCCCGAAGGCCTGGCTAGAGACCTCTTCCTAGAGTCCCTGCGCTGCTCCTGCTGAGCCGCGCCTCAGAGGCTAGCCGCCCAGTCGCGGGGGCCGGCCGCGGGTGGGTGGCCCACGGCCGAGTGGCGCGGGCAGCGGCTGGCGGGTCCGGACTTCCGCCGGTTCTTTAGCACTGAGCCAGAGCAGTTTGTCTGCGAGACACGGGTGAACGGGAGCCTGAATTCGGCCCCTACGGGCTCGGTGTGTGTTCTGAGAGGCCCAGACTGTTCGCCCCAGATCCACGTTAGCTCAGCAATGCCTAGTGATCTTGAGCAAACAGCGTTTAGAGGATTTAAGACTCCCTATGCCCGCACAGCTGGAGAGGTCAGAGACTTGATACCTCCGTGCCTGCCGCCATGTTGGATCTCCAATAACTAATTTTTGACGTATTCTAGAACTTTATTATAGTTTTATACTTGAATTTGAGGACTCATGGAGAACAATTGCAACAAATTTTTGTTTCTTATAAGGTTGAATAGAAAGAAGCTTGGCTGTGAAGTGATTATAGTAAATAGGGTTCAGTGACATATTTTAAAAATATTTTTAGTGTACTTAGACATAATAACTTTATTTTACTTATTTTTTTATGTGGTGCTGAGAATCAAACTCAGTATCTCACACCTGCTAGGCAAGTGCTCTACCACTGAGCCATAACCCTAGCCCTCAGTGACATCTCTTAAAGCTGTGCTGATATTGGGATTATCAGAGGTTATACATTGACTTAAAATCTTATTATCTAGATATTCACTCAACCCAGGGCTCTTAAGAGAAAGAAGCTCACAAAATAGTCTTTCACTTTAAAGAAGTGAGAACTATACCGATATAAACAATATGAAAAAGCAAGAGAACAAACCATCGTAAACAGCTTATAATGCTTCAACAACAGACTTCATTGACACTATATTGGAGAAAATGTCAAAAAAAGAATTTAAAAAGTTCATAGTTGGTATGTTCTATGAGTTAAAAGAAGATGTAAGAAGTAAAATCAAAGAGAAAACACAGTAAGTGAAAGATCACTTCAATAAAAGATTCTGAAAAAGAACCAAATGGGATCCTCAAAATTAAGAAATCAGTAAACCAAATTAAAACTTCAATGGAAAGCATTGCCAACAGATTGGATCACTTTGAAGATAGATTTTTCAGGCCTTAAAGACAAAGCATATAATCTTGAAAATAAAGTTGACCATAAAGAAAAGATGTTTTCATTGTATAGGTCTTTTACCTCTTTTGTGAGATTGATTCCCAGGTATTTTATTTTTTGAGGCAATTTTGAATGGAGTAGTTTTTCCTAATTTCTCTTTCAGTGGATTCTTCGTTGATATATAGGAATGTGTTTGATTTATGGGTGTTGAATACTTTGCTGAATCCATTTTATTAGTTCTAGATGTTTTCTAGTGGAATTTTTTGGGCCTTCTATGTATATAGAATCATATTGCCATCAATTAGTGCTAATTTGAGTTCTTCTTTTCCTATCTGTATCCCTTTAATTTTTTATCTAATTACTCTGGCTACCCTCATTGTTATACAAAATTACATATAAGAGGTTGTGAGGGGAATGGGAAAATAAACAAGGAGAGAAATGAATTACAGTAGATGGGGTAGAGAGAGAAGATGGGAGGGGAGGGGAGGGGGGATAGTTGAGGTTAGGAAAGGTAGCAGAATACAACAGTTACTAATAGGGCATTATGTAAAAATGTGGATGTGTAACCGATGTGATTCTGCAATCTGTATTTGGGGTAAAATTGGGAGTTCATAACCAACTTGAATCTAATGCATGAAATATGATATGTCATGAGCTTTGTAATGTTTTGAACAACCAATAAAAAAAATTACTCTGGCTAGAGTTTCTATGTTAAATAGAAGTGGTGAAAGAGGGCATCTCTGTCTTGTTCCAGTTTTTAGAGGAAATGCTTTCAATTTTTCTCCATTTAGAATGATGCTGGCCTTGGGGTTTAGCTTTTACAGTGTTGAGGTATGTTATTACTATCTCTAGTTTTTATAGTGTTTTGAACATGAAGGTGTGCTGTATCTTGTCAAATGCTTTTTCTGCATCAATTGAGATGATCATATCATTCTTTTTTTTAAGTCTACTAATATGATGTATTATGTTTATTGATTTCTATATGTTGAACCAACCCTGTATCCCTGAGATGAATCCCACTTGATTGTGGTGCACTATCTTTTTAATATGTTTTTGTATGTAATTTGCCAGAATTTTATTGAAAAATTTTGCATCTATGTTCATCAGGGATATTGGTCTGAAGTTTTCTTTTCTTGATGGATCTTTGCCTGGTTTGGGTATCAGGGTGATATTAGCCTCATAGAATGAGCTTGGAAGAGTTCCGTCTTTTTCTATTTCATGGAATACTTTGAGGAATATTGGTGTTAATTCTTTTTTGAAAGTCTTATAGAACTCGGCTGAGGATCCATCTGGTTGGTTTTGATTGCATTTTCTATTTCATTACTTGAAATTATCTATTTAAATCATGTATGACCTCCTCATTTAATTTGGGTAGGTCATATGTCTCTAGAAATTTGTCAGTCTTCAATGTTTTCTATTTTATTAAAGTATAAATTTTCCAAATAGTTTCTAATTATCTTCTGTATTTCAGACGTGTCCATTGTGATATTTCCTTCTTCATCTTGTATTTTAGTAATTTGAGTTTTCTCTCTTTTTCTCTTCGTTAGCATGGCTAGGGGTTTATCTATTTTATTTATCTTTTCAAAGAATCAGCTTTTTGTTTTGTCAATTTTTTCAATTATTTCTTTTGTTTCAATTTCATTGACTTCAGCTCTGATTTTAATTATTTCCTGTCTGCTACTGCTTTCAGTGTTGACTTGTTCTTTTTCTAGGGCATGGAGTGTAGTGGTAGGTCATTTATTTGTTGACTTTTTATTCTTTTAATGAATACACTCAGTGAAATAAACTTTACTCTTAGTACTGCCTTCATAGTGTCTCAGAGATTTTTGATATATTGTATCAGTGTTCTCTTTTACCTCCAAGAATTTTTTTATTTCATCCTTGATTTCTTCTACTATCCATTCATCATTCAATTGTGTATTATTTAGTCTCCATTTGTTACAGTAGCTTCTATTTTTATTTTATCATTTATTTCTAATTTCATTCCATTGTGGTCTAGTAGAATGCAGGGTATTATCTCTGCTTTTTTATATTTGCTAAGAATTGCTTTGTGGCATAAGATATTGTCTATTTTAGAGAAGGAGCCATGTGCTGCTGAGAAGAAAGTTTATTTGCTCATTGACGGTTGAAATATTCTATATGTCTGTTAAGTCTAAATTATTGATTGTATTGTTTAGTTCTATAGTTTCCTTATTTAGTTTTTGTTTGGAAGATCTGTCCAGTAGTGAGAGAGGTGTGTTAAAGTCACCCAGTATTATTGTATTGTGTTCTGTCTGATGCTTGAAATTGAGAAGGGTTTGTTTGGTGTACATAGATGCTCCATTGTTTGGGGCATAAAAATTTATAATTGTTATGTTCTGCTTATATATACTTCTCTTAAGAAGAATGAAATGTCCTTCTTTGTATATTCTGACTTAACTTTGGTTTGAAGTCTACTTTATCTGAAATGAGAATGGAAACCCCTGCTTGTTTATGCAATCCATATGAGTGAATCCATATGAAGTTTTTTCCTATCCTTTCACCTCAGCCTGTGGATGTCTTTGCCCTTGAAGTAAGTCTCTTGAAGACAGCATATTGTTGGGTCTTGCTTTTTAATCCAATCTGCCAGTCTGTGTCTTTTGATTGATGAGTTTAGGCTGTTAACATGTAAGGTTATCATTGAGCATGATGTGTATTCCCTGTCATTTTGATTTATTTCTGGTTTTTGATTTGTCCTAGTTTTTCATTTGGTTGATTGTCACTTTAGTGTGGCTCCTCCCTTTGCTGGTTTTCACTTTTTTTTTCCACTTCATCCTCATGGAAAGTTTTATTGAGAATGCTCTGTAGTGTAGGCTTTCTAGTTGGGAATTCTTTTATTTTTGTTTATCATGAAATGTTTCAATTTCATTTTCAAATCTGAAACTTAATTTTGCTTTATATAAAATTCTTGGTTGGCAAACTACAGAACTCTAAAGAAAGAAATTGAAGAAAACCTCAGAAGATGGAAAGATCTCCCTGGATAGGCAAAATTAATATTGTCAAAATGGCCATACTACCAAAAGCATTATACAGATTTAATGCAATTCCAATGATATTCTTCATAGAATTAGAAAAAGCAAACATTGAAATTTATTTAGAAAAATAAGAGACCCAGAATAGCTAAAGCAATCCTTAGCAGGAAAAGTGAAGCAGGAGGCATCGTACCAGACCTTAAACTATATTACAGAGCTATTGTAATAAAACAGCATGGTATTGGCACCAAAATAGGCTTATAGACCAATGGTACAGAAAAGAGGATACAGAAACAAACCCACATAAATATGGTTGTGTCATACTAGACAAAGGTACCAAAAACATTCACTGGAGAAAACATAGTCTATTCAATAAATGGTGCTGGCAAAACTGAAAATCCATATGTAGCAAAGTGAAATTAAACCTTTGTCTCTCACCCTGCACAAAAATGAACTCAAAGTGGATCAAAGACTTAGGCACTAGAACAGAGACCCTGCACCTAACAGAAGAAAAAATAGACCCAAATCTTCACCACATTGGCCTAGGATCTGACTTCCTTAACAAGATTCTTAAAGCTCAAGAAGTAAAATCAAGAATTAATAAATGGGTGGATTCAAATTAAAAAGCTTTTCTCTGCAAAGGAAACAATTAATAAAGTGATGAAAGAGCCTACAGATGGGGAGAAAATCTTTACAACATCCACCTCCAAAAAGCATTAACCTCTAGGATATATAAAGAACTTAAAATATTTAACACCAAAAAAAAAAAAAAAACCAGTCAATAAATGGTCTAAGGAATTGAACAGACACTTCACAGAAGAAGAAATACAATTGATAAACAAATATATGAAAAAGTGTTCAACATCTCTAGCAATTAGAGAAATGCAAATCAAAACTACTCTAAGATTTCATCTCACTCCTGTTAGAATGGCAGTCATCAAAAATATAGGCAACAATAAATGTTGGCAAGGATGTGGTGAAAAAAGTACACTCATACATTATTGGTGGAGCTGCAAATTGCTACAACCACTATGGAAAGCTGTATGGAGATTCCTCAGAAAATTGGGAATGGAATCACCATTCGACCCTGCTATCCCACTCCTTGGTTTATACCCAAAGGACTTAAAATCAGCATACTATAGTGACGCAGCCACATCAATGTTTATAGCAGTTCAATTCAAAATAGCTAGACTATGGAACCAACCTAGATGTCCCTCAATAGATGAATGGATAAAGAAAATATGGTATATATACTCAATGGAATATTACTCAGCTTTATAAAAGAATAAAATTATGGAATTTGCCAGTAAATGGTTGGAGTTGGAGGATATCATGCTAAGCAAAATAAGCCAATCCCACAAAACCAAAGGCCTAATGTTTTCTCTAATATGCAGATGCTAATTCATAATAAGGCAGGGGGCACTAGAGAAGAATAGCATTACATTAGATTAGGTAGAGGGAAGTGATGGGAAGGGAGAGGTGGGGATGTGGGGATAGGAAAGACAGTAGAATGAAACAGACATTATTACTGTATGTATATATGTGAATGCATGGCCCATATGATTCTGAAACATGTACACTCAGAAAAATGAGAAATTATATCCCATCTATGTGTGATATATCAAAGTGCATAAATGCATTCTAGTGTCATATATAACTAGTTAAAACAAATTTAAAAATTAAAAAAAAATTTAAAAAGAGAAAAGATATTAAGAAACCATGAACAGAAAATTCAAGAAATCTAGGATAACATTGAAAGGCCAAATTTAAGATTCACTGGGGTATATGAAGGCTCTGAAATACAAACTAAAAAATGTACACAGTCTTTTCAATGAAATAATATGCTTCACTTTTCTCACTAAGGATTGTTTCTGCTGTTCTAGGTCTCTTATTTTCCCAAATGAATTTCAAAACTGCTTTTTCTAGTTCTGTGAGGAATGTCACTGGAATTTTTATTGGAGCTGCATTAAATCCGTATAGTGTTTGGGTAGTATGACCATTTGGACAATATCAGTTCTGCCTATTCAGGAACATGGGAGGTTTTTCCATCTTCTAAGTTCTTCTTCAATTTCTTTCTTTGGTGTTCTGTAGTATTCATTGTAGAGGTCATTTACTTCTTTTGTTAGATTGATTCCCAAGTATTTTTTAAATCCAATCTGCTTACTAATGAGATGGAAATTCAAATACAAGAATCATATAGAACTCCAAATATACAAAATCACAAGAGATTCACTTCAAGACACATTATTATGAAAATGCCTAACATACAGAATAAGGACAGAATTTTAAAAGCTTCAAGAGAAAAAAGACTGGTCACATTTAGGAGTAAACCTGTCTGGGTTTCAACTGATTTCTCAACCCAACTCCTAAAAGCCAGGAGAGCTTGAAATAATATATACAAAGCTCTGACAGAAAATGTATGCCAAGCAAGAATACTGAACCAGCAAAATTAAGCTTCAGAGTTGAAGATGAGATAAAAACCTTCCATGATAAACAAAAGCTAGAATTCATAACTACAAAGCCTGTACTATAAAACATATTTAACAAAATTTTCATGAAGAAGAAATAAAGAATAAGAATGAAAACCAGCATAGGGAGCAATTCCACTAGGAGAATAGTCAATTAAAGGAGAAACAAGTCCAATTTAAACATTAGAAATAAATCAAAATAGCAGGAAATAAAAATTATCTCAATAATAACATTGTATGTAAACAGTCTAAACTCTTTAATCAAAACACATAGGGGTAAGCAGATTGGATTTAAAAAATACTTGGGAATCAATCTGACAAAAGAGATAAATGACCTCTACAATGAAAACTATAAAACACTAAAGAAAGAAATTGAAGAAGAACTTAGAAGATGGAAAAACCTCCCACGTTCCTGTATAGGCAGAACTGATATTGTCCAAATGGTCATACTACCCAAACACTATACGGATTTAATGTAGCTCTCATTAAAATTCCAATGACATTCCTCACAGAACTAGAAAAAGCAGTTTTGAAATTCATTTGGGAAAATAAGAGACCTAGAACAGCAGAAGCAATCCTTAGTGAGAAAAGTAAAGCAGGAAGCTTCATAATACAAGACTTAGCTATAGTAACAAAACCAGAATGGTACTGGCACCAAAACAGACACAAAGACTAATGGAATAGAGTAGAAGACATAGAGACAAACCCACATAAATCCAGTTATCTGATATAAGACAAACGTGCCAAAAACACATGCTGGAGAAAAGATAGCCTATTTTTAAACAAATGGTTATGCTGGGAAAACTGGAAATCCATATGTAGCAGAATGAAGTTGAACCCCCATCTCTCACCTGCACAAAACTCAACCCCAAATGGATCAAAGACCTAGGAATTAGACTAGAAACTCTGCACTTCTAGATGAAAATATAGGCCTGACACTCCAATATGTTGGCTAAAGAACTGACATCCTTCACAAGACTCTTAAAGCACAAGAAATAAAATAGAAAATTAATAAATGGGATGACATCAAATTAAAAAGCTTTTTCACAGCAAAGGAAACAATCAAGAGCATGAAGAGAGAGCTTCCAGAATGGAAGAAAATCTTTGCTACCTGCACTTCAGATAGAGCATCAATATCTAGGATATACAAAGAACTCAAAAACTTAATACCAAAACAACAAAGAACCCAATTAATAAGTGGGCAAAGGAACAGAACAGGCAATTTACAGAAAAAAATATAAATGGTCAACAAATATATGAAAGAATGTTCATCTCTAGCAATTAGAGAAATGCAAATTAAAACTACATTGAGATTCCATCTCACTCCAATCAGAATGGCAACAATCAAGAATACAAGTAACAATAAGTGTTGGTGAGGATGTGGGGAAAAGGGTACACTCATACATTGCTGGTGGGATTGCAAATTGGTGCAACTCTCTGGAAAGCAGTATGGAGAGTCCTCAGAAAACTTGGAATGGAACCACCATTTGACCCTTGTTATATATCCAAAAGAGTTAAAATCAGTATACTACAGAGACACAGCCACATCACTGTTTATAGCAGCTCAGTCTATAAGAGCTAAGCTATGGAACAAATGTAGGTGCCCTTCAACAGATGAATGGATAAAGAAAATGTGGTGTATATATACACAATGGAGTATTCCTCAGCCATAAAGAAGAATGACTTTATAGCATTTGCCAGTAAATGAACTGGATTCTGTCATGCAGTGTGAAATAAGCCAATTCCCAAAATCCAAAGGTTGAATGTCTTCTCTGATATGCAGAAGCTAATCCAAATGGGGGAGGGTGGTAAAAAAAAATAGAAGAAAGACCAATGAAGTAGACAAAGTGGAATGAAAGAAGAGAGGAATAAATCTGACCTAACTTTCCTATGAACATATATGAATATACCACTGTGAATCTCACCATAATTTATAGCCACAAAACACTAATTTAAAAAAATGTGGGCTAGGGATGTGGCTCAAGCAGTAATGCACTCGCCTGGCATGCATGGGGCGCTGGGTTTGATCCTCAGCACCATATTAAAAAAAATAAATTAAAAAGATGTTGTGTCTACCGAAAACTAAAAAAAAAAAAAAAAAAAAAAAAAAAACCCAAAAAATTCTCTAAAAATAAATAAATAAATAAATAAATGTAAGTAAATAGCAGAAAGGTAGTGGAAAAGAGGGAAGGAAACAAGGAGGGAGGAAGATAGGGAAAGGGGAAGTACTGGAGACTGAATTAGAACAAATTATATTTCTTGTTTTTATAATTATGTCAAAATGAACCCTATTTTTATGTTAAAATGAATCAATAAAAATATATTGGAAAATGAAAAAAGGTATATTAGAAAGCTACTGAAATTAAAGTAATTTGGCACTGGTATGGGAATATGATGCAAATATGTGATAAAAATGAAGTCTCAAATTGGTGGTAAAAAGCAAGAGAAAGTAATACATAGTGAAAAACATGAACAAAATTTGGTCCCTTTAACATTTCTTATTCTTAAGTGGATATTAGGAGGCTGGGGTTGTAGCTCAATGGTTTAGAGTGCTTACCTAGCATATGTGAGGCCCTGGGTTTGATTCTCAGCACCACATATCTATCAATCAATCAATCAATCAATCAATATCAATCAACAACTAAAAAGAAATTTTAAAAAAATTCAAGTGGATTATTTAGGTTGATCAAAGATTTCAATGAAAACAAAAACAAAACACTCTAGAAGAAAACATAGATGAACCTTTTTATAATTTTGGTGTGGAAAAGTCTTTTTGCATGTCAAAACCAGAAAGGAGCTAGGAGGGAAAAGAATTATAAAATTGACTTCATGCATTAAAAAAATGTATAGAAATGTACCCTAAAGAAGATCAAACATCAAACAGAGCAGAAATATTAGTATATTGCATAAGGGGTTCATTTTATTAGCATGCAAAATTTTTTATGAGGCCAAAGAACATGATGGATATGTTGATGAGCCTTGACGGTGGTGGTGATTTCATGCATATATACTTACCTCTCAACTCATTGAGTTGTATACATTAAATTCAGCTTTTTGTATATCAAAATATTGATAATAAAAGCTGAGAACAAAAGGAAAAAGAACAAGAAAATATGTAAAGGAAATGAATAAGCAGTTCACAGAAAAAATGCATTACACACACACACACACACACACACACACACACACTCTTGAATCCAAACTTATCCAATTAGGACTTCAGCCTATGAATTTGGAGAAGGCACAGTTCAGTTTGTAACACTTTCAGTGTTATGCCAAACATTTAAGGGCGTTCTAAACAATCTCTCCCACTACAACCAAAAGGAAATACTTCCCAACTCATATTTGAGGCCACTATGAAACTGACACCAAAATCAAAGGTATTATAAAACCAGAGACCTATAGACTAATATCCTTCATGAATGTAGTTGCAAAAATTATAAACAAAATTTGATTAAATCCAATATAATATAACACATCACCAAATGGTGTTTATCCCAGGAATGCAGCATTGGTTTTATGTTTGAAAACCACTCACTATGATTTATTGTATTAAGCTAAAAAATAAAGAACTATACGAGGCAGAGAAAACATTTGACAATATCAAAAATTCATTTCTAGTGAAAACTCTTAGTAAGTTAGGAGCACAGGGAAATTTTCCCAACCTGACAAAAGCTGTCTCCAGAAAACAATTTATATTTAATAGTGAAAGACTGAATTCTTTCCCTAAGATCAGAAATAAGACAGGCAGGTATATCGATTCTTACCACTTTTGTGTAATATTATACTGAAGGTTGTAGCCAGTTTAATCAGAAAGAAAAAGAAAAGGCATCCAGTTTGGAAAGGAAGAATTAAAACTGTCTTTATTCACAAACAGCATAATTATCTATGCAGAAAATCTAATGAAACATTTATAAATTATAAACTATTATAATTTAGCTTAGCAAAGTTGTAGGATTCAAGATCTACAAATATCAATTATTTTCTATATTCTAGCAATAAAAAACTATAATGTAAAATTTGAAAACCAGGAGTATAAAATAAAAAATGTAAAATAGGAATAAATCTTATAAAAGATATAAATGATAGGTACACTGAAACTTATAAAATATCACCTAGAAAAATCAAAGAAAATTTGTTGGAGACAAATATCTTGTTCTTCAGTCACAATATTCAATATTGCTAAGCTATCTCTTTACTCAGATTTATTTATGGAGTGCATAGAATCCTGTCTTAGCAATTTTTGCTGCTGTGACTAAAGGATCTGACCAGAACAATTTTAGGGGAGAAAATTTTTATTTTAGGGCTCACAGTTTCTGAGGTCTTAGTCCATGGAAGGGTGGCTCCATTTCTCAGGACTCAAGATCCTTGGGGCTCCAGGTGAGGCTGAACATTGTGGCAGAGGGAAGCAGGTCACATGACCAACAGGAAGCAGAGAGAGGTCTCCACTTGTCAGACACAAATATATACCCAGAGCCACACCCCAATTCCCACCTCCTCCAGCCACACCCTACCACTTCAGTTACCACTCAGTTAATCCCTATCATGGGATTAAATCACTGATTGGGTTAAGACTCTTATAGTCAATCATTTCTCTTTGGAACCTTCTTGTGCTGTCTTACACATGAGCTTTTGGGGGACACCTCACATCCAAACCATAAGAAATCCCAGTCAAAATGCTTCCTGAATTTTTTTTTTGTAGAAAGTCATGAACTATTCATTTAGAAATGTAAAGGACCTAGAGTAGCAAAATAACTGAAAAAGAACAAAGTTGGAAGGCTAAAATTACCTGTTTTCAAGAATTATTATATAGCTGTGATAATCAAATCAGCATGACATTGGCATCAAGATAGGGAAATAGGTTAATGGAACAAAAAGTTCAGAAATAAAACCATATATTTATTGACAACTGGGTTTTGACAGAGGCACAAGGGCAATGAATGTAATGGAGAATAATTGGATATGCAACAAAATGTTATTGAGTGTATTTTTTAAGATGGTATTGGATTTTGTTTTAGCTGGTAATCAGGTTACTTGAAGATTAACTTAATTCTTTTAATGCTTTAAAAAAAACCCTCATTATGCAGATGTAATGTATCCTTATTTTAAGACTAGTTTAGCCCTGTTGACTGAGACATGGCCCTTTGGGTGAGTGGGGGGGGGATCGTCTCATTTTAAATGCCCTTGTTGGTCTGCAGAGTGTCTCTAATTAGGCTGGTGGGATTGTGAATGTCTCCCAACCTTACATGAGCTCTGATAGTTGTTATGGCTTTTCAGTAGTTATTCTTGCCCAACTTCAGGGAGACTCACCTTTATACATGAGCAGTTTATCATACAGATAATAACTCAAAGAGCAACTTTATGAGTTGTGTGGCCTTTCCTCTATTCTCTCATTTCTGTGCCCTACCTTACAAGTTCTAACCCCCTTAGCCTCCCCATTCTCTAACTCTGTCTCCTCATGAGCAGGATCACCTTACTCTGCTCTTCCTATCCTACTTGTACTGTATTCTGGAAAGTTTATCCAAACAAGAAGCCAGGGTAATCTTAGGGATCACCTTGTTTATTTCCTTTCAGAGGGTCATAAATCTGAACTGCCTGTTTTCTAATGCTTGAAAATAGGTCTCTCCATGTATTTTGTGGGCCTTCAAGTTGTTGACCCTGGCAGGGTAATTCACAACAGTTATTTAGTCATGACTGGGAATAAATGTCTTCCATAACTTAGTTTTCATTGAAAAAAAATTTATTCTTAATTTGTTGTTTTTAATAAATTACATAATTATAATAGAAGAGAAGTGCAACTGGTGCAAACAGATTTTGGAGTAAGCACCACAGTTTCTTGGTAAGCATATAGATTATCTGATGGGAAAATGCTTTGTACTCTAGGGAATAGGAAAGTGTCGCGACCCCTCGCCGGCAAGGGAAAACACGACACAGGATTCTTCTTTCAGCAGTTTATTCAGGCCTTGAGTCATGTATCATCTTCTAGTGCCCGCACCCGACACACCCTAATAAAGCCCCCTGCATCCCAATCCCAAGCCGCCACGTGGATCTCTCTCATAGGGTGGTAAGGAATTGCGCGCCAACTCTCCATAAAAGGAGTTGTTTACCACAGGCCACAGTGGAAGCCGGCGCCATCTTCTAATGGCGGCCACGATCTATAACAATGGCTTACCACAGGAAAGTAGGGTTAAATGATCAGCAGTTAGGTTTGTTTTACAGTAAAACTAAATGAAGTGAGTTTAATAAAAAGCAAGGCAGTTAAACTGCAGTCCATTAAGAATGTTGCTGTAGTACTCAGCTTTATGAGATTTTAAAATGGATCTGGTTAGCTAGATCCAGCTTGGAAAAGGTATTATCAAAACTATCCTGAAATTTAGGATAGCATCCCTCCTCCCCATATTGACAGAATTTGGATTATCTAAATGAGGAGTTTCAGCATTTTAGGAGGCACAATTGAGAATTGATACTTGGTATGTATCATCTGGAAAATTATTCTAATTGTGCATTTCCTGGCTTAGGAAATAAACTATTGCCATAATTCTTTATTTAATTTCATGACAGATACTTTTAGCAAAGAATATTTAGCATTCTCTTTTCTGGTCTAATTGGGATTAGTTTTTGTACCTCTGTCATTGTCTTATCATGATTTTATTAAATATTCTAACACTTTATAAAGTTTGATAATGTGTTAGTTCTGTCACTGCAATAAATACCTGAGATAATTGACTTCTAATGAGAAAAGGTTTATTTTGGTTCACAGTTTTGAGGTTTTAGTCCACTATTGGTTGGTCTTGTTGCTTTGGACCTGTGGTGGGCAGCACATCATGGCAGGAGCACATGGTGGGGCAGAACTGCTTACATCATGAACAAGAAACAAAAGAGAAGAAAAGGAAGGGATGGGGGTTCCACTGTCCCCTTAAGAGAGCATGCCCCAGTGACTATCAGGGCCCACCTTTTAAAAAGTCCACCAGCCTCCCAGTAGTACCACCCTAGGACACTAGTCTAACATATGGGCCTTTGAAGGACATTCAAGATCCAAACCATGGCAGATGATACTTAATTCTAGATTTAAATAATTATTTTTATGAGATTGTGTGTGTGTGTGTGTGTGTGTGTGTGTGTGTGTAGGGGATTGAACTCAGGGGCACTTAACCACTGGAGCACACACTTTTTTGTATTTTATTTAGAGACAGGGTCTCGCTGAGTTGCTTAGTGCCTCACCAAGTTGCTGAGGCTGGCTTTGAACTCACAATCCTTCTGTCCTAGCCTCCCATGTTGCTAGGATTACAGGCATGTGCCACCACACCCGGCTATTTTTATGATAACTTTTAAGAAAATAATTGGTTAGTCTTCTCAATATGTACTTCTCATGAGAGTTTTAATTAATATACACTGCTTATCAGGATTTTTAATTTACTGAAAATATTTTAAAACTAATAACATTTGTCATTTTTTCCTTTTTTTGTATGTAGAGCTTAGATTCAACTCCAACCATGTTAGAATTAACAGATGAAATACTGTTTCATAACATAATATTCCACACTTCCAGAGTGTTTAGTGGAATCATCCAGTTGCTTGTTTCTCCTGGTTTTCAAATAAGGAGTTATTTCTCTTTTGTTCATCCCCTCATTTCAGAAAAAATGAAGATGAATAAACTACGTCTTTCTGACATAAACCGGAAAAACGTTTTTGGAGAGAACTTATTGTATAAGGCTGCTCTGCACAATGATGCTGATCTCATACATCTTTGTATTAAAAAAGGTGCAAATGTTAATCAGCCAAGTTATGCTGGTAAGTTAGGGTTACCTCCTCTAGTTTTCCTGATAGTGGTTTGTAGGTTTAGCAGAATCACTGCCATGAAAGTATAGCAGAGTGGGCCTAAGGCAAGTCCTAAAGCTTTCTTGTAATTTTCTTTCTTAAGAAGCTCTTTGCCATTATCTTCAGGGAAGAGGGTAAGGTGAGGAGGGTGAATGGCAGAAAAAGAGCATTATATTTCTTCAAAGATTGTGGCAGGTGTCCATCTACAGTGCCATTATACAGAAAGAAGGATGGTCCCTGAGTCTGGTTTTGCGTGGTCATTGTCACTATGGGCTCAACTTTGGAGGAGAAATGTGGTCAAAAGCAGGAAGAAACTGAAGGTACCCTTATCTGGGGGTTAAAGGGAGATTTGTGACAAAATGGTAGATATACAGCAGGAGTAATGATGACCAGGGAGATGGAGAGAATAGAATATAGAGGTAAAGAGGTTCGGATAGGTCGTTCAGAAAACAGCAGTCTTTCTGTAAGGCTGGGTGTCTGGTGTAGTCTTCCTTGTGGGGAGAAAGAATATCATGTGTTCTTCTGGAGATGAGTGAGTAAAGATACTTAGGTACTTAACAAACTGAATAGCACTGGGCCAGTCTGAATGGTGCTTTGGGTATACAAGAATACTTTAAAATATTTGACTTTTTTTCATATTTTTCCACAACAGAGTTGAGAGAGAGAATTTGATTTGTCCCTCAGATTTATTGAATCCACTATATAATACAGGGTGCTTTCATGGTGATGTTATATTGTCTCATATAGTCAAAATATTTTTAAAGAAACAATCTAAAATTAGTATTTTTAAGGGCAAGCACAAAACATTATTAAGATGTCAAATATAAACAAATGTCATTTCTTTTTTGTGTAACAGGTTGGACAGCACTTCATGAAGCTAGTTTAAGAGGATTTCATGGCACAGCAAGTGAACTATTAAAAAGTGGAGCAGATGTAAATATCAAAGGAATGAACCAGATCACTCCTCTACATGATGCTGTGATAAATGGACATTATAAGGTACTTGAATTATTTTGTTTGCAGAGTAAATATTGTGTTCTGCAAATGTTAAATATCTCTGGGCCCATGCAACAGAAAAACACAGGGAATTTCAATTTTGGTTCATTCTGCTAATGAACATTTAGGATTTATAATAAAATTTTACTGTTCAATGTGTTTTTAAAATTTTTTTTAGTTGTAGATGGACACAATATCTTTATTCTTACTTATTTATTTTTATGTGGTGCTGAGGACCAAACCCAGGGCCTCACACATGCAAGGTAAGCATTCTACCACTGAGCTATAACCCGTCCTCTCAATGGGATTTTTGTGCTTAATATGGTAGATGTCATTTTACATATTTTTTTTTGCCTTTGAAGGAGGGGTGGGGTCTTACTGTGCTGCCCAGGTTCATCTCAAACTCCTGGGCTCAGTTGAGGGAACCACATCCCCTGCCTCAGCCTTGGGAGTAGCTAGGAATATATGCATGTGCCACCAAGCCCAGCTGGTAGATGCTATTTTACATATTATTTTTATGAATATACAGAACATTTTATATTTACACATAGTTAATTTTTTCAGCTTTTACTCCTTTAAAACTCTTTTCATATGGTGCTTTATGTTCTTTTAAAGAATATATTCTTCTTGTAGAATGTTACACAATGATATCCAGCTCTGATTGGAAGTGTATAGCCTCATAGAGTCTGTGCCATTTTCAGAATCAGCATAGTACACAGTAACCTCCCAGGGCTAATCATCAGTAAATACATTCCTGTGTGATTGTACCACTGGTTAAAATATCAAAATACTATAATTCCATATCAGTTAGTTAGTAGTACCTACAATAAATGTAACATTAAGTAAAATTATGAATTCCATTATACATGGTTTATTTCAGAAACCACATATGCTCTGAGCTTCCTACATTTCTTTTTGTAGTACTGTGAATTGAACCCAGGAGTACCCTGCTACTGAACTATATCCCAAGCCCCTTTTTAAAATTTCTTTTAATTAGTTATACATTAGTTATACATGACAGTAGAATGCATTTATGCATTTTGATATATCATGCATAGATGGGGTATAATTTTTCATTTTTCTGAGGGTACATGTTATAGAATCACATTGGTCATGCAGTCATATATGTACATAAGGTAATAAATCCTACTATCTTTCTTATCCCCATATCCCCTCCTTTCCTCTCCCTTCACTCCTCTCTACCTAATCTAAGGTAACTCAGTTCTTCCCTAGCACCCACCCCCTTATTGGGAATTAGCATCCACATATTAGAGAAAACATTCGTCCTTTGTTTTTTTAGGATTGGCTTATTTTGCTTAGCGTGATATTCTCCAGCTCCATCAATTTACTGGCAAATGTCATAATTTCATTCTTCTTTTTTGGGGGGTGAGGTGTACCAGGGGTTGAACTAAAGGACACTCAACCACTGAGCCATATCCCCAGCCCTATTTTGTACTTTATTTAGAGATAGGGTCTCACTGAGTTGCTTAGTGCCTCACTTTCGCTGAGGCTGGATTGATCGCGTGATCCTCCTGTCTCAGCCTCCTGAGCCACTGGGATTACAGACATAAGGTTCCATGCCTGGTTCATTCTTCTTTAAAGCTGAGTAATATTCCACTATACACACACACACACACACACACACACACACACCACATTTTCTTATCCATTTATCTATTGAAGGAAACCTAGGTTGGTTCCACAGTTTAATTATTGTGAATTGTGCTGTTATAAACATTGGTGTGGCTGTGTTACTGTGGTATGCTGATTTTAAGTCCTTTGGGTATAAACCAAGGAGTGGGATAGCTGGGTCAAATGGTGGTTCTATTCCAAGTTTCTGAGGACTCTTCATACTGCTTTCCATAGTGGTGGCACCAGTTTGTAGTCCCACCAGCAATGTATGAGTATACCTTTTTCTCCACATCCTTGCTATTGTTGCCTGTATTCTTTTTTAAATATATATATTTTTAGTTGTTGATATACCTTTATTTTATTTATTTATATGTGGTGCTGAGAGTCAAACCCAGTGCCTCACACATGCCAGGCAAGTACACTACCACTGAGCCCCAGCCCCAGCCCGTATTCTTTTTTTTTTAACTTTATTTTACTTATTTATTTTTTTATGTGGTGCTGAGGATCGAACCCAGTGCCTCACCCATGCTAGGCAAGTGCTCTATATTCTTGTTGATTGACATTCTGACTGGAGTGAGATGAAATCTTAGAGTAGTTATGATTTGCATTTCTCTAATTATTAGAGAAATTGAACATTTTTTCATGTTTGTTGATTGATTGCATATCATCTTCTGAGAAGTATCTGTTCAGCTCCTTAGCCCATTTATTGATTGGGTTGTTTGTTTTTTTGGTGTTAAGTTTTTGAGTTCTTAATATATCTCTATCTGACATGTGTGGCAAAGATTTGCTCCCAAAATGTAGTCTCTCTCTTCACCTCATTGGTTCTTTCTTTTCCTGAGAAGAACCTTTTTAGTTCGAATCCATCCCATTTATTGATTCTTGATTTTGTTTCTTGTGCTTTAGAAGTCTTGTTAAGGAACTTGGAGCCTAATCTGATGTGATGAAGATTTGGGCCTACTTTTTCCTCTGTTAGAATGAGTTTAGAAAGGTCCCCTCCTTCCATTTCATGGAATATTTTGAGGAGTATTGATGTCAATTCTTCTTTGGCAGTCTTGTAGAACTTGGCTGAGAATCCATCTGGTATGGGCTTTTCTTGATTAGTAGGCTTTTGATGGCATTTTCTGTTTCATTACTTGGAAATTGATCTGTTTAAATCTTGTATGACTTCCTCATTCAGTTTGGGTAGATCATATGTCTCTAGAAAAATTTCATTGGAGTAAAAATTTTTTCAAAATAGTTTCTGTACTTCAGACATGTCCACTGTGATATTTCCTTCTTCATTTTGTATTTTAGTAATTTGAGTTTTCTCTCTTTTTCTCTTCATTAGTATGATGAGGGGTTTATCTATCAATTTTTTCAAAGAACCAACTTTTTTGTTTTGTCAGTTTTTTCAGTTGTTTCAATTTCATTGATTTCAGCGCTGATATTAATTATTTCCTGTCTTCTACTGCTTTAGGTGTTGATTTGTTCTTTTTCTAGGACTTTGAGATGTAGTGTTAGGTCATTTATTTGTTGGCTTTTTATTCTTTTAATGAATGCACTCAATGCAATAAACTTTCTTCTTAGTACTGCCTTCATAGTGTCCCAGAGATTTTGATATGTTGTATTAGTGTTCTTATTTACCTCTAAGAATTTTCTTTTATTTCATTCTTAATTTCTTCTACTATTCATTCATCATTCAATTATGTATTATTTAGTCTGCATTTGTTACAGTAGCTTCTATTTTTTATTTTATCATTTATTTCTAATTTCATTCCATTGTGATTTGATAGAATGCATGGTATTGTCACCATTTTTTTGTATTTACTAAGATTTGCTTTGTGGCATGTGATATGGTCTGTTTTAGAGAAGAGCCACATGCTGCTGAGAAGAAAGTATATTTGCTTGTTGATGGATGAAAATTTCTATATATGCCTGTTCAAAGTCTAAATTATTAATTGTATTATTCAGTTCTATAGTTTTTTATTTAGTTTTTGTTTGAACAATCTTCTCCAGCCCTTTTAAAAAATATTTTGAGGCAGGGTCTGATTATGTTGCCCAGGCTATCTCCAATTTCAATCCTCCTGCCTCCGTTTCCTGAGCATGCATCAACATACCTGGCCCCACATATTTTGGGGGGGATGAGTATAGAGACTATATTACAGGGCTGAGCTGAGGTATTTGGTGAAGTTTTGGTTGTTGTTGGTATTTTGGTTTAGTTTGTTTTTTTCTGGTTTAGGGGATCCAATCTGAGGGCCTTATGCATGCTATGCAAGTGCTTTACAGTGAGCTACACCCTAAGCCTCTGAAGATATCTTAGTTGGGTGGAAAAACAGGTTTATCAACTGGGCTCAGGAAGATCTATTCTAATTATTTCCAGAAGAAATACCTAATATAGGTAAACGTGGGGAAAGCTTCTGGAAGCCAGGAACATAGATAGGGCATATTTCTTCAAAGTATTTAATTACTTCAGGAGCCTTTAGGCATTTTTGTTTATTTTGATAATGTTTTGACTGGTGGTGGATGGGGTCATCTCTATTCATTTTGTAGAGGGCTGAAGGGAGAGAATTCTGCCTAGAACCCAATTTTAATGGCCTGAAAAACTTGCAAGCTTGGACAAACAATAATATACCAGTCTTTCTATCCTTTATCTTTTCACAGCTGGTCTCCAGCAGAGAAACCTCATGTCAAAGCATGTCTTTCCTTTCCCCCATAGTTTATCTGCTCCCTCACTTACCAGGGCTGAACTTGGGGAATATAAATCTGAACATTTTACTTTTTCTTCTTTTCTTCACCTTTCTTCCTTTGTCCTACTTGGAAACTACTCCACTCCACTTTTCTTCATAGGCCAGCACTTTCTGTCTCCTATCTGACTTTTGTGGATATGTACCCTTCTCTGGTTCCCTTAATGAAGTAAAATAGACCAGAGACACAGAACTCCATTTTCAGAATCCAGTACCTCTACTTACCTCACTCCCTCTTGCCAATCCTAGTCTCTGATATGCTCCTGGCACCATGGCAGGAGAAAAGAAAATGATAAGATAGGAGTAAAAATTTAGAGAAAGATGAGAATTCAAAGCTGAAACCCAGTGGGTAAGGTGAAGTCACAGTCTCCCCCCCACCCAACTTCACTCTCTATTTAATTTGGGGTATCCAACAAGTTACCTCACCCCAGTCAAAGAGAAGTGAACAAAACTACAGGTCTGTTCTGGACTGAATTAGCAACCAGCCTTGGGAACCAAAATAGGATAGGACATGGTTTTGGAGGATGCAGGATGGATGGTGGAAGCATAAGATGAGGATCTAGACCTACCTTAGGAATCTCATAGGTGAGGCAAAGATGGAAAAAAGGCCTGGGCCCTGGGTATTGAATTGATCAAATGCTTTAGGTGTTAGGACTAAAGATATATGACAGGAAAGCTCTGGGAACATGATGCTGTTCCCAGCACCCAGCTGCTTTAAACATTCCACTTAGTTTAAGGAATGTCTAATATATTATTTTATAGGCACTGATCTTGATATTGGAGAGATACTAAAAGATTGATAACCTATGCTCTAAAAAAGTGAAAAAGCACTAAGAAATCTGCATATTTTATGATTCCACTTCTTTGAAATATCCTTAGTACTCAAATATGTAGAGACAGAATATTAGAGATGGAAGGTAGAAGGTGGAAAATAGGAAGTGACAGCTAATGGTTAAAGGGTTTGTTTTAGATGGAATTGAAAATGTTCCAAAATTAGATTGTGATTATGGTTGTATGACCCTCTTAATATACTAAAATATAATGTATTATATTCTTTTTTGTAATATTTATTTTTAATTTTAGGTGGACACAATATCTTTATTTTATTTTTATGTGGTGCTGAGAATCGAACCCAGTGCCTCACACATGCTAGGCGAGCACGTCACCACTTGAGCCACATCCCCAGCCCCTGGATTATATTCTTAAATAGGTGTATTATGTAGAATGTGAATTATATATCTTAATGAAACTGTTAAAAATAATAATTTTTTGTGGAAAAAGTTAGAATTTTTGAATTACAGATGACCAGCTCAGTGTGGTTCCTTAGAAAAATCCACAACAAATTGTTAAATATATGGTTAAGAGACATAGGCAAGAATGTGGTAATCTTTGGGAATCTGTAGGCATCATTAAGAACAAGTCATGTGCCGGGTGTGGTGGCGCATGCCTGTGATCCCAGTGGCTGGGGAGGCTGAGGCAGGAGAATCACAAGTTCACAGCCAACCTCAGCAAATTAGTAAAGCTCTAAGCAACTCATCGAGACCCTGTCTCTAAATAAAATATTTAAAAGGGCTTGGGATATGACTCAGTGGTTAAGTCATATTGAACCCACCCCTGGGTTCAATCCCTGGTACCAAAAAAAAAAAAGAACAACAAGTCATGCCAGACATAATCTTGATTCCTTTTATTAAGCTTACTTTCTTAATAGGTGAAGGAAATGGCATTGATATAAGATATCAAGATTTTAACAAAGCTTTTCTTGATGAAGGGTTTTATGGTATGTGTGTGTGTGAGATGTTGAATTGGAGGTTTGTTAGCATTGTTCTTAGGATTAACATATATTGAAAAAATATCCTATAAATGGGATGATTATTCATTCTGTGTGCATGTGAACTCTCATATAAAGATTGATTACATATCTTATTCTGTAAAGAGTGAAAACCATCTCTGGAACATGAACTGTATTTTGGAGTATTTTTTAGAAATCTCAGATATCATACCATTTTTACCCATAAATACTTGAACCTGTATCTCTGACAGATAAGAACATATTTTATACCTACAATATAATCTCACCAAATAAAATTGTTTCTTAATACCATTTTATATCTGTCCATATTCAAATTTCTCAGTATTTTCTTAATATTTATTTTTTAGTTGTATGCTATATACAATATCTTTATTTTTATGTGGTCTGAGGATCGAACCAGCACCCAGCACCCAGGGACTCACACACACTAAGTGAGCGCTTTACCACTGGAGCTACAACCCTAGCCCCAAATTTCCCAGTATTTTAAATCCACTGAGGTCCATACATTATGTGTATTCATTATGACTCTAAATATGTTTTAATTTATAATAGTCCTTTCTCTGTTTTATATAGGTTTTTATTGTTGTTTTATGTCTTTTATTTGTTGAAGAAACTGGGTTATTTGTCACATAGAATTTTGTAAATTCTTTGACCAATTTTATCTTTGTAATGTTGCTTAGCTTCTTTTGCGCCATATTTTCTGTAAATGGTTGTGTTTAAATGAAAAATCTACTTAGAGAATTTTTAGAAAGAAAAATAAATCATGAGTTCATCCTAGTATTTCTGTTTCATACTTATTAGTGTAGATCTATACTTAATTTTGGTTTTATACTTGCATTGCTTTTTTCTTATTGCTGACCATTTGTTTCTTAATACATTATTTCTTTATCATATAATATACTTACATTATTACTGTTAACATCCCAGGCATTAACAGTGAAACTACTAATGATTTTTTTGGAGGGGGGATGATTCTTTTTATTCTTTGGTTATATCCCATTAGGAATAAGAAGTCAAAATCCTTTTTTGTCAAGTACTTGAAACTATTTATTTCCTGTACTACTTGGCTTCTTATAGAAAGAAGTCAGTAGATTCTAAAGTAAGGAAAACACTTGATTAGGTAGCATGATTAAAGGTGAAACCCCATATGAGGAGCCTGATTCCTATTTCTGGGAGTGTGGACTGAAGTTTCAATGCATTGCTATTAAATTTTGGAATGATTTGTTAGGTAGCAATAGTCAACTAACATAGAACCTTTCTAGATTCAAAATAGGGGTGAAAAACTCAATCATTTATTTACTGCTTTGGTGAGAAATGATTTTTTTAAAATCAGAGTGTATATAAACAAACTTCAGAATTGCTAGTACCAGGTACTGGGCATGTAGCTCATTATGTAGCACGTTAGTACTTGCCTAGCATGCACCAGGCCCTGGGTTCAATCCCCAGAGGGAGTTGGTATATGTAGGTATTTGGCAAAATAGACTATATGTTACCTGAAACAGAGACAGCTAAGTAAATAAAATTAGTCCTTCCTTGGGATTACTAACCTGGATTTCCAGAAGAATAAGACCTTTCCCCTTCCTTGATCTTAAGTCACTCTTACATTGCATGGCTTATTATTTGACATAAAACATCAAGAGTTTTAACTCCATGGCCCTTTTGGCTATCTCCCTTTAGAATTATTTTCCAGAAATAAAAAAATGCATTCTACCTTTGCTGAAAAAAATAAGAAGATCCATACATGAAATCCTTTTATCTTTTTGTGTGTGGCTTTATATGAATTATAAATGTAATTATATCTACTATCACTTTCTGTTTCTTTATCTAACATTGAATTCCCATTGTAAAGTTATTTGAAAAGCAGAATTACTAAATTGCCGAGACTTAGTAATTTTAAAAGGATTTGGCTCATATTGTTCCTGTATGTGGTGTGGCATTTTTCTCTCCTAGAGACGTTACAACTTTTCTAACTAGACTGTGTTCTCTGTTGCAACTCAAATCTTATACTTTCAGAGTAGTAATTTTTATACCACTTTAAAGATATGGACCACTTGACCATAAAAAGTCTTGAGTTGATGACAGCAGTAGGAGTGAATTCAAGGTAAATATTGGCAACACTTGGGGTTAGCCAAAGTTTCCAGTGCCAGAATCTTCAGTAAATCACATTGATTTTCTAAAGAAGTGTTTGTGGTTTTCATTTATAAGAACTGTTAAACGTGCTATTTTTGCCATCATTTTCATCACCTACAGTACATGTGTGCATCTGATGATACCTTTATTTCAAATAAGATAAATGTTGTCTTTGTTTAGGCTGAACAGAAAGAAACTTCTCTTTTTACTTTGGACTGATACTGTGCAACCTTATCTCCCTTCATAAGAGCTTAGCTGTTTTCCTTTAAGGCAAAAGATAAAGTGAGAAACATGTCAAATATTATGTATAGATCACATATCTTAAGCCATGCCATCCTAACTTCCAGTTTACAGGAAACACAGAAAAGCTGAATGTATCAAGAAAGCATATTCAGAATGCAGGACGTTCTACAAGAAAAATTGGATAGGACTCTATAAAAAGTGAATACTTATAGGGGAAAAAAGATGGGATGATACTATGTGACCCATAATTGGATACTGATTTCCCCATAACAGCTATATCATGTTTTGAGGCATGAATTGGGAAAATATGCCCCATTCAGAAATATGAATATGTAAAGATATTGTATGATACTATGTAAATATATTAATAGCCTAAACTGTGTAATATTATGGTTATGTAAGAATATGTTCTTAGAAGGAACATATTTAAGAATTTAGACATATGATATCATTGGATTTACAACTTTTTTCAAATAGTTGAGTATTTTTTGTTTATACATGTATATACTCAAATATATAACTACATGTACATAGATGTATGCATATGTCTGAGGGGAGAAAAACATGTTAATTGTTGATTCCAGGTGAAGGATATATAAATGTTCATTGTATTGTTCTTTTCAGTTTTTTGTATGTTTGAAAATGTTTAAGGTGAAGATTTGGAAAAATATGGAGAAACAAACTATTTTAACTCATTTTTTAATAACATAATTTACATACCATAAAACTTACCCATATGAGGTATATAAAATTCTGTTGTTTGGGGTATATTCACAGTATTGTGTAACCAGCAACATAGTCAAATTTAGAACATTTTTATTATTCCAAAAACAAAATCCCTACTCATTAGCTGGCACTCCCAAGTGTCTACCCCTAGTCCCACATACATACTCTTCCATCCCTAAGAAACTGCTAATCTACTTCTAATAATTAGACTGAGGTTTTAGGTTTAGGGGAGGAAGGCTACAGAGGTAAAATGCCATTTTCAACAATCATATCAAGGTGCCTACTCTCAACATGACTATTTTTCAAATTGACACATAGTGGATATTTACTGAATGCTCATTATTGTAATTTAGATATGAGGTATCCCCCAAAACTCATGTGAGATAATGCAAAAAAAAAAAATTAAGAGTGAAATGATTGGATTATTAGAACCTTAACCTAATCAGTGCATTAATCTACTGATAGGAATTAAGTGGATGGTAATTGTAGGCAGGCAGGATGTGGCTGGAAAACGTGGGTCATTAGGAGTATGCCTTTGGGGTATATATTTTGTCCATGGTGAAGGGGGTGCATGCGCATGTACACTCCCACCCCTGCTTCCTGGTGCTATGTCCTGAGCTACGTTCCTCCGCCACATTCTTACATTCTTCTGCCATGATGTTCTGTCTTACCTCAGGCTCCCAGGAATGGAGTCAGCCATCTATGGATGGAGAACCTCTGAAACCATGAGCCCCAAATAAACTTTTCCTCCTCTGAAATTGTCCTTTTCAGGTCTTTGGATCACAGCTTTGAAAAAGCTGACTAAAACAGAAATTGGTCATTGCTGTGACTAACCTGACCATGTGGTTTAGAAGCTTTTGGAGCTTTTCAGAATTTGTGGGAAGAATTTTGAGTTATTAGAGATGCAAGCTAGAAAAGCTTTAGATTGTTACAGGTAGAGCTTAATGAGATTCTGCTGGGAGCCCAAAAGACCAGAATGCTGATAGAACTGTGGACAGTAAAGAGTGGGCTCGTGAGGTTTCAGAAGAGAAAAAAGACTCTTTTGGAAGTTGGACTCTTTCGGAAGTTTGTGTTATGTTCTGGCTAAGAAGTTGTTTATGTTTTGCCCATTTCCTGAGTCTTTTTTTGTGAGGCTGAATTTAAAGGTGGTATACTAATTAACTGGTGGAAGAAATTTTTAGTCAGCATAGCATCAGACAATGGCATTGATATTACTGGCAGCATTTAATTACGTTTATTATGAAAATTAAGAGCAGAAAGATTTGAAAAACTTGCAGTTTGGCCAGAAAACTGCAAGTAAAACTGGGCTAAGAAAGGTATGGTTATTAAAGATGGTAAAGCCACTAAAGAAACACTAAATACTTTACCCAGAAACAATAGGAAAGAAGGATTGAGATCATCTCCAGAATTGGCAGGACCACACCTATCTCAGGCTCAAGGGTGTTAAAGTAAAAATTCCTTTGAAAAGAGGTCAGTGGGGCACCCTACTTGCTCAGGGGGACCTGGGAAATTGTTTCACGATGCTCAGTGACCCAGGCATTGAGAGGCTGCTGCAATAGGAGTTCATCAACACTTGGCTACTATTTGAGGTGGTGGCAGACCTTGGCGTAAACTATGTGGTGCTGGTTCTGTGGGAATACAGGACGCTGGAGTTAGGAGGTCATGAAGGCTTCCACCAAGATTTCAAAGGAAGGCCTGGGAGGACACACAAAGTATAGCAGGCTAGGAGTTCCTAAAGGTAGCCCCTTAGAGAACGATGAGTGGATATGTGAGAAGGAAGCTGAAATTGTAGTGGAGAACACTGATCTTTCAAGGAAAATTGCAAGAATCAATAGAAACAGGCCACGAGAGAGGCCATGTGGGGTGCAACCATCAAATCCATAGGGGCAGAATTATATATACCCTTTGGAGAGAACATTATGATGTCCTGTTTCCTAGGTGTGGATACGGAATTAGAGAACTTGTTTGCCCAGCTGGATTTTGGTCTTGTTTTGGTCCTATTCCTTTTTTTTTGTACCCCTATTTCTCCTTTTTGGAATGGAAATGTTTACTCTGTGCCTTTATATGTTGGATATATGTAGCTTGCTTTTGATTTTTATAGGGACTCATGCTGAGAGTTTGTCTTGTGTCTCAGAGGAGACTTTGGATTTGGATTTTGAACAATCCTGTAACTGTTTGACTATGGGGACTCTTGGAAATGGAATGTATGTATTTTGCATTGTGAGACAGAGATGAGTTTGGGAAGACCATGAGTGGAATGTTATGGTTTAGATATGAGATGTCCCCCAAAAGCTCATGTGTTAAACACAAGAAAGTTTCAAGGTGAAATGACTGGGTTAAGAGACCCTTAACCTTATCAGTGCATTAATCCATTGATAGGGATTAACTGAGTGGTAACTGTAGGCAGGTAGGGTGTAGCTGGAGGAGGTGGGCCATTGGGGTGTACCTTTGGGATAGGGAGCGCTTTTGCACTCTCTCTCCTTCCTGGTGCCATATTCTGAACTGCTTTCCTCCAACACACTCTTTCACCGTGATGTTCTGCCTTACCTTTTGCTCCAAAGACTGGAGTCAGCCATCTGTGGACTGAGACCTCTGAAACTATGAGCCCTAAATAAACTTTTTCTCCTCTAAAATTATTCTTTTCAGGTCTTTGAACACAATAATGAAAAATATGACTAAAATACTTACTTAAGAAAAATATTTTACCTGAGTTCAGGGGGTATTACATTTTTTAGAATCACTGGGATTTTATATTTAGATTCCTTCAAAGAAATGAACAAAATATTCTTTTTATTTTACATAACTGCAGACCAATAAGCTTGTTTAGTAGCTAATTACTAGTCCAAGATTAAAAATATGATATGGTGGACTTTAATATATTCCAATTAACTCAAAGAAAAATGGTGAAACTTGAGACATTTTAATTAAGAATCTGATGTTCACATTTTTAGTTATGAGACTTATTTAAAACACAGTCAGATACAATAATATATAATCATATCTGCTAGACGCTCTTAGTAGATCATTAATTTTATGTAGTCTTTAAAAATAAAAGTAAGTTATTTTAGAAAATCAAGAAAATATAGCAAAGCTACAACCCAGCACACATTTGGATAGCACTGTTGAGAGCTGCAGCCGAAATGGCCCCAGCAAACTTCCAGCTGATTGGCTCCTCTGTGGTGACGCTCATTGGGCTGTTTCCCTGCCCTTTCAGACCACGGGGCTGCTCATTGGGGGACTCTTTTTGCTCCGCTCACGCGACCCAGCCAGTCTGCCTCAAGAGCTGGAAAATTGAAAATTACCTAGGAGTTCCAGTAGAGTGCTCGCCGGAAGTGTCGGTGGTGGCAGTTGAGCTCTCCGGGAATTCCTAGAGAGCTCGTGTGGTGCGTTGTGCGCTAAAAATAAAGTTCGTTCCTGCTTGACAAGTGGCTGGTGAATTGTGCTCAGCCAGGCTGCGGCATTTGGTGGCCCGTATGGGGAACGACTGAGGGTAAGGCATAAGGTAAACTGCTCGCCCCTGAGGGCAGGGCGAGAGGATGGGTAGCCATTTTAAGATTCTTCTTTTATTTTGTTTCCCTTTTGTTTTAAGTTGCCTGTCCCTGGAGATGGGTGAGACGGAAGAAAAACCGCTCACATCTGAGGAAAAACTATTTGCGTCTGAGGAACAGATAGGGAGAAAGGACGGATGGACATTTCAGGAGGATAGAAATACTGATATAATGAATTTTTGTTCCATTTTTGTTTCATTTTGTCTTGGTTTTCTTTTTTTTTTATCTTAGTGAGGGGTATCTTCGTTCCGGAAATATGGAATTAAAAATTAGTAAGAACCTAACTGAAAGGGCGTTAAGTAAAGTGCTAGAAGAAGGAGGCATCTCAGTAAAATCAAGAACAGTTAGGGCATACGTTAAGACAATACAAAGGTGTAGCCCATGGTTCATTAAAGAGGGGTTGTTAAATATATCACAATGGAACCATCATGGTGAAGATTTTAAAAAGATACAAAAGGAAAGCCCAGGAACTCTGCCAGTTGGCACATTACCATTATGGACGTTGGTACAATCTTGTTTGCTTAGTCTAGGAGAAGACATCTTACATCAAGTAAAAGAGGAAATCTCTCGAGTTAGTCAGACAAAGGAAAAAGGTCTAGAGGAGGAAGGGCTATCAGGGGAGAAGTTACAACCGGAGGCTGCTACTAACACCTTTCTATCACCAGAGGGCGTAATTGTCCAACAGCTCCACCTATGGAGACAACATATGCTGGGAGGCCCCCAACCCCCATAGTTGATAGATGGGATCCTGAGACAGGACCTCAAAGATTAGCATGCCCTGTATTTGAGCAGGCAGGAGGGCAGCAAATTCACCATGCTTTAGATTTCAAAACAGTGAAGCAGCTAAAAGAGGCTGTAACAACCTGTGGTCCTCAAGCACCCTTCACTGTAAGCATGGTTGAATCCATTACCAACTTGAACATGACGCCAGCAGATTGGACTAGTATGTGTAAAGCTATGCTAAATGGAGGACAATACCTGTTATGAAAGGTTGCCAATGAGGAATTTTGCATGGAGACGGCTAGGCGAAATGCAGCAGCCGGTTATCCTCAGAGAAATCTAGATATGTTGTTAGGAAAGGGACCTTATGAGGGTCAGCAACAACAAATTGCATATGATCCTGCCATATACTCACAAATTGCTGCAGATGCAGTTAGGGCATGGAAGACTTTACAAGGACATGGAGATTTACAAGGTCAATTATCTAAGGTAATACAAGGAGCTAGTGAACCTTACACTGAATTTGTAGATAGGCTTATTCAAACAGCTACCAGAGTTTTGGGGGATACAGAACAAGCAATGCCATTAATTAAACAGCTAGCCTATGAACAAGCAAACAGATGGTGCAAGGAGGCCATTAGACCATGGAAACATGGAGATTTAAACACATATATTAAATTATGTAGAGACATTAATGAACAAGGGCAAGTATTGGCAGCTGCAGTACAATAGGCTTTAGATGCCAGGCCAAAAACATGCTACAATTGTGAACAAACAGGACATTTTAAAAGGAATTGCCCCATAGGAGGAGGGTTTAACAAAACTAGGTATCAAAGGGGTAGAATACCGGGTATTTGCCCACGATGCCTTAGAGGGAGACATTAGGCTAATGAATGCCGTTCTCAAACCACCATAGAGGGTACTCCGTTATCAAAAAACAGACAAGGACCAGGTGTTTATCCACAATATCATGGAGAAAGGCATCAGGCTCCATTGCCAAAAAACGGACAGGGGGGCCCAATGCTCCGGGGCCCATGACCACAAATATATGGGGCACTGGAGGAACCTAGCAACACCATCAGGGTAGTGCCCAGGACACATTATCCATTAGATCCCTCACTAGACAAACCAGAGGGAGCGCAGGATTGGACATCTGCGCCTCCGCCAGAGCAGTTCTAACTCAGAGATGGGAGTTCAAATCATTCCCACAGGGGTAAAAGGGCCTCTTCCCCAAGGAACAGTAGGCTTATTATTGGGACACAGTTCTTCTACTCTAAAAGGATTTATGATAAGTCCTGGGGTAATTGATCCCACTTATGAAGGTGAAATAAAAATTATAGCCAGTTCTCCAAGGGGTATATCAGTAATTTCACCAGGAAATAGAATAGCACCCAGCACACATTTGGATAGCACAAAACAGGAAAACTTCAGACCTGGGAATCGGGATGTCCTAAAGAATTTTTCTAAGGCAACCTCTTTGAGATGAACTATCTCCATTGGTTTGTTGCCCAGCATTTTTTTTTTCACTGAAGTTGCTATTACACAAGATTTCAACAGTAGCTTGATCTTTGTCTTGATCTCAGTTATTTTTGGCTCCACTATGTTGGAATTGTTTGCAATAACTGCTGAAAGCAGCTCTGTCAAGTCCCCTCTTTGATTTACACCCCAGAACTTGACTGAGAATAGTACAGTGACTTCATTAAGTATTATAAAAAAACTCATGCCAGGAAACCTTGAGAAGCTACAATAGAAAGATACCAAGGCTGTTTAGGAGGATGAAATGAGAATATCTGTCTTCCAGTGGGTCAGTTAAACATGTCCTTTGCTGGAACAAGCAAGTGACTGAGCTTCACCATTTGGAGTGTGCTTCTTGCAGAGGTTTTTTTTTTTTTTTTCTTTTGACTCATCCCACAAAGCACCATGCCTTGGGGTTATTGGACTTGGTACTTCATTTAAGCCACACAGAGAGATGAATACCATTGCTATATTCCCATGAAGGAAAATATTAAATTGAAACCAACCCCATCGCCAGTGTTTCTCAGAATAAAAGGAGCTTGTTAAGTGAAACCATTGTAAAGTATTATCTCCTCTACCCTGCTTTTCTGCCAGAATATTAACTAAGCAACATTCATACCCTTTTCAGGATTTTATATTAGAGTCCACAGACTTAATTGAAACCATACAGAGAGATGGTAAACTTGAAAACATTTTTCAGGGGCTTGGCATTATTGAAAAGAGGATCATAATAGTGTGGGTTACAGTTGAGGGAGCTGTGCTGGTGTTATGGTTTGGTTGTGAAGTGTTCCCCAAAAGCTTATGTGTGAGACAATGCAAGAAAGTTTAGAGGAGAAATGATTGGGTTACGATAGCCTTAACCCAATCAGCAAATTAATCCCCTGATGGGATTAACTGAGTGGTAACTGAAGGCAGGTGGGATGTGGCTGGAGGAGGTGGGCATTGGGGGCATGCCTTTGGTGTATATATTTTGTATCTGGAGAGTGGAGCCTCTCTCTGCTGTGTGATCATCATGTAAGCCACTTCCCTGTGCCATACTCTTCCTCCATGATGTTTTGCCTAACCTGGAGCCTGGAGAAATGGAGCCTGTTGTCTATGGATGGAGACTTCCAAAACTGTGAGCCCCCCATATAAACCTTTTCTCCTCTATGGTTATTCTAGTCAGGTGTTTTAGTCAAAGCAGCAAAGAAGCTGACTTAACAGCCGGTAAGACAGGGGTCTCAAAAGCAAGAGACCATGCAAGAAAGTCCCAAATATCTTGATCTGTTTATATTTCCTCCTGTGTTAGAATTTTTAAAAATAGAATCTTAAACCAGAAAGGGAATCTTTAGAATAATTTCCTTGGTGTTTTCTTTTTTTTTTTTTTTAATAAAATGCCCAAGATCTAGAGAAGTACAGCAACTAGGTATGAGACTCCAGGTCACACAACTGGGTTGTGGCTGAAACATGATTATTTCCACATGACTACTGATGCTGACAAAGATCACTTGGCTGAGGTAGGGTTTGTCATTTTTCCATAGTAAGGTTATTCCTCCACCATTTATATAACTAACCACTTTGCAAGGAAATCTTGAATATAGTCCACACTTAAGAAGTGGGGAAGTTAATCTTCACTGTCTTGAGGTTGAATAAAGAAGTGTTTTTATATTCTTTTGTTTTTCATATACCCACATAATTAATTTTATTGGTGTGCTTTGTTTTTTCATAAGGGTTTGAATTATTGTCTCTCATCACTTGCTGTTTGCCCAATTACCTTTAATATTCTTTTAAGCCAATAAATTCTCTCAACTTTTGTTTACCTGAGAATGTCTATTTTGCCTTCGTTTTTTTAAAGGACAGTTTTGGTAGATAGAAGATTCTCGGATGACAGTTGCTTTTCTTTTTCTCCCTCCTCCTTTTTTTTTTTAAGCATTTTGACTCACTAACTCCATTCTTTCGGGCCTCCATTTCTTCTTTGCTAATAAGTTAGGTGTTAATTCTACTTGAATTCCAATCTAAGTGATGTTATTTTTTCTCTTGCTACTTTAAGGATTACTTTTGAATTTTAAGATTTTTAACTATTTATTTATGCATATGCTTTGGAGTTTATCATATTTAGAGTTTGTTGAACTCCTAGAATGTGTAAATTCATGGTTGGCATAAAGTTTTCAGCCTTTATTTCCTTAAATATTTTTTCCTGTGCATTTTGCTCTCTTCTCTTCTTCAGAAACTCCTACTATATGTATGTAGATATGGTTTATGGTGTCCTACATTTCTTCAATGCTCTGTTCACTTTTATAAAGTTTTCTTTCTGTTATTCAGATTGTATAATCTTTATTAATTGTTTTTCCAGTTCGACTGTGGTCCCTCTGAAACTCAAACCTACTTTTAAGGCTCTCTGGTGAATTTTTCATTTTGGTTATAATTTTCAACTCTAGAATTTCAATTTGTTTCTTTGTTTACAATTTCTGTCTCTCTGTTAATATTCTCTATTTGATGAATCATTGTCATCATCCCTTTCTTCAAATCTGTACAAATGGTTTCCTTAATGGTTTGAATATATTCAATAGATGTTTTGGAGTACTTTCCCACAAATATAGGCCCTCTCAGAGCAGATTCTATTGATGCTTTTTAATGATGTATATAGGCCACACTTTACTGTGTCTGCATGTATCTCTCTTCCTCCCTCTCCCCCCCGCCCGCCCCTCTCAATCTGGACAATTTAGATAAAGTATTGTAGCAACTCTGTGTGCTCATTTCTCCCAACATATACCCAAACAGGGCTGTTATTTGTTTGCTTTTTGTTTAGTGATTTGGTCTCACTCAAAATTGTTTTCTTATTTTTAATCTTTAACTTGGCTTCTTTGGGAACACCTTCATTCAGGACCATTTAGTGTTCAATTACTGATTTGTCAGAGGTTATGTTTAAGCTTACTAAACTAGGAAAGTTTTCACTTTTTTAAAAAAAATAAATTTTATTTATTCTGATTAGTTATATATAACAGCAGAATGCAGTTCAATTCATATTACACAAATACAGCACAATTTTTCGTGTCTCTGGTTGAACACAAAGTAGAGTCATACCATTTTTGTTTTCATACATGTACTTAGGTAATGATGTCTGTCTCATTCCACTGTCTTTCCTACCTCCATGCTCCCTCTCTTCCCTACCCTCCCTTTGCCCTATCTAAAGTTCTTCTATTCCTCCCATGCTCCTCCCACCAGTCCCCATTATGAGTCAGCATTCTTATATCAGAGAAGACCTTCGGCATTTGGTTTTTAGGGACTGGCTTACTTTACTTAGCATTATATTCTCCAACTCTATCCATTTACCTGGTTGCCATGACTTTATTCTCTTTTAATGCTGAGTATTATTCCGTTGTGTATATACCACATTTTCTTTATCCATTCATCTATTGAAGGGTATCTAGGTTGTATCCAAAATTTAGCTATTGTGAATTGTGCTTCTATAAACATTGATGTAGCTGTGTCCCTATAGTATGCTGTTTTGAAGTCCTTGGGATATAGACTGAGGAGTGGGATAGCTGGGTCAAATGGTAGTTCCATTCCAAGTTTTCTTTTTTCTTTTTTTATTGGTTGTTCAAAACATTACAATGCTCTTGACATATCATATTTCATACATTTGATTCAAGTGGGTTCTAAGGAATCTCCATACTGCTTTCCAGATTGGTTATACCAGCAATGTATGAGTGTACCTTTTTCTCCCTATCCTTGCCAACACTTATTGTTGTTTGTATTCTTAATAGCTGCCATTCTGACTAGAGTGAGATGAAATCTTAGAGTAGTTTTGATTTGCATTTCTCTAATTGCTAGAGATGTTGAACATTTTTTGATGTATTTGTTGATTGATTGTCTATCATCTTCTGAGAAGTGTCTCTTCAGTTCCTTGGCCCATTTATTGAATGGATTATTTGTTTTTGTGTGTGTGTGTTAAGATTTTTGAGCTCTTTATATACCCTAGAGATTAGTGCTCTATCTGATGTGTGTGTGGTAAAAATTTGCTTCCAATCTGTAGGCTCTCTGTTCATTTCACTGATTGTTTCTTTTTCTGAGAAGAAGCTTTTTAGTTTGAATCCATTCCTTTTATTGATTCTTGATTTTAATTCTTAAACTATAGGAGTCTTATTAAGGAAGTCGGGGCCTAATCTGACATGATGGAGATTTAGGCCTACTTTTCCTTCTATAGACACAGTGTCTCTGGTTTAAATCCTAGGTCCTTGAATCCACTTTGAGTTGAGTTTTGTGCTTGGTGAGAGAGAGGGGCTTAATTTCATTTGGTTGAATATGGGTTTCCAGTTTTCCCAGCACCATTTGTTGAAGAGGCTATCTTTTCTCCAGTATATCTTTTTGGTGCCTTTGTCTAATATGAGATAAATGTATTTATGTGGGTTAAACTCTGTGTCTTCTATTCTGTACCACTGGTCTAGAGGTCTATTTTGGTGCCAATGTCATGCCATTTTTGTTACTATAGCCCTGTAGTATAGTTTAAGGTCTGGTATAGTGATACCACCTGCTTCACTCTTCTTGCTAAGGATTGCTTTAGCTATTCTGGGTCCTTAGTTTTCTAGATGAATTTCATGACTGCTTTTTCCATTTCTATGAGGAACATCATTGGGATTTTGATTGGAATTGCATTAAATCTGTATAGTGCTTTTGATAGTATGGCCATTGTGACAGTATTAATTCTGCCAATCCAAGAACAAGGGAGATCTTTCCATCTTCTAAGGTCTTCTTTAATTTCTTTCTTTAGCGTTCTGTAGTTTTCATTGTAGAGGACCTTCACCTCTTTTGTTAAGTTGATTCACTGATATATAGATTCACTGATATGTAGAAATGCTTTTGATTTATGGGTGTTGATTTTATATCCTGATACCTTGCCGAATTCATTCACTAGTTGTAGAAGTTTTCTCGTGGAATTTTTTGGGTCTTCTATGTATAGAACCATATCACTGGCAAATAGTGCTAATTTGAGTTCTTCTTCTCCTATCTGTATCCCTTTAATTTTTTTTGTCTAATTGCTCTGGCAAGAGTTTCAAGAACTATGTTAAATAGAAGTGGTCAAAGAGGGCATCCCTGTCTTGTTCCAGTTTTTAGAGGGAATGCTTTCAATTTTTCTCCATTTAGAATGATGTTGACATGGGGCTTAGCATAGATAGCTTTTACAATATTGAGATAAATACCTGTTATCCCTAGTTTTTCTAGTGTTTTGAACATGAAAGGATGCTATATTTTATCAAATGCTTTTTCTGCATTTAATGAGATGGTCATGTGATTCTTATCTTTAAGTCTACTGATGTGATGAATTATATTTATTGATTTCTGTATGTTGAACCAACCAACCTTGTATCCCTGGGATGAACCCCACTTGATTGTGGTGCACTATCTTTTGTATATATTTTTGTATGCAATTTGCCAGATTTTTATGAGAATTTTTGCATATATGTTCATTAGAGATATTAGTGTGAGGTTTCCTTTCTTTGGTGTGTTTTTGCATGGTTTTGGAATCAGGGTGATATTGGCCTCATAGGATGAGTTTGGAAGTGTTCCCTCCTTTTCTGTTTCATGAAATAATTTGAGGAGTATTGGTATAGTTATTCTTTGAAGGTCTTGTAGAACTCAGCTGTGTATTCATCCGATCCTGGGCTTTTCTTGGTTGGTAGGCTTCTGATGGCATCTTCTATTTCATTGTTTGAAATTGATCTATTTAAATTATGTATATCATCCTGGTTCAGTTTGGACAGATCATGTGCCTCTAGAAATTTACTGATGCCTTCAGTATTTTCTATTTTATTGGAGTACAAATTTTCAAAATAATATCTAATTATCTTCTGTATTTCGGTGGTGTGTGTTGTGATATACCTTTTTCATCATGGATGTTAGTAATTTGAGTTTTCTCTCTCCTCTTCAGTAGCATGGCTAAAGTTTTATCAATTTTATTTATTTTTTCAAAGAACCAACTTTTTGTTTTGTCAGTTTTTTTCAATTGTTTCTTTTGTTTTGATTTCATCTCTAATTTTAATTATTTTCTGTCTTCTACTGCTTTTGGTGTTGTTTTATTCTTCTTTTTCTAGGGCTTTGAGATGCAATATTAGGTCATTTATTTGTTGATTTTTTTCTTCTTTTAAGGAATGAACTTCATGCAATGAACTTTCCTCTTAGTACTGCCTTCATAGTGTCCCAGAGATTTTGATGTTGTATTAGTGTTCTCATTTACCTCTAAGAATTTTTAAATTTCTTCTTTGATATATTTTGCAACCCACTGTTCATTCAATAGCATATTATTTAGTCTCCAGGTGTTGAGTAGCTTCTGTTTTTTATTTTATCATTGGTTTCTAATTTCATTCCATTATGATCTGATAGAATGTAGGGTAGTATCTCTGCTTATTCTATTTGCTAAGTGTTGCTTTGTGGAATACTATGTGGTCTATTTTAGAGAAGGATCCATGTGCTGCTGAGAAGAAAGTGTATTCACTCATTGATGATGAAATATTCTCTATATGTCAGTTGAGTCTAAGTCATCGATTGTTTTATTGAGTTCTATCATTTCTTTGTTCAGCTTTTGTTTGGAAGATCTATCCAGTGGTGAAAGAGGTGTTTTAAAGTCACCCAGAATTTTGTGTTGTAAGTCTATTTGACTCTTGAACTTGACAAGAGTTTGTTTGATGAATGTAGATGCTCCATTGTTTGGCACATATATATTTATAATTGTTATGTCTTGTTGATATATGGTTCCCTTGGGCAGTATAAAATGTCCTTCTTTATCCCTTTTGATCACCTTTGTCTTGAAATCTACTTTATTTGATATGAGGATAGAAACTCCTGTGCTGGGTTTCTGTTCTCACGACTAAAAGGCTCAGGGGTTACTCCAGTTAAACTGGGCTAATTGGGCTGCATGAAATAACCACACAAGAGACACAAATACCTTTTTCTTTGGGGTCGCTGTGACGGCCCCTCTGACCTTAAAGGTCCGCAGGAAGAGAGAGAGCGAGAGCATGCGCTGACCCCTTTTATTGAGGAGAAGCTATTCAAATGAGGCAAGGGGTCAGATTTCAGGGGGCTGAGTCTGTCTTCATGATGTCCACTGTCAGCAGGTTGACTGACACCTGGGTAGGCCACACCCAGGAGCACAGTAAGAGAAGAGGACACACACAAGGTACTTCCATGGAAGATTCTATCCTAAACAGGGCAAGGGGTTTTATTACAAAGGAACAGGTGAGCATAGCTTCACCCATGGAGCTGTAGCAAGACCCACCCATGCACGAGACACTGACCCTCGAACCCAAGAAGGGTGGGGAAAGCTCTGCCTCTTTTCTGCGACTGAGCGCCTCAGCACCCAGCCGGGGAGTGTGACTCCGTCACGTGTAAGGTTGGTCTCCCACACTCCTGCTTGCTTCCGAAGTCCATTTGAGTGGTATGTTTTTTCCCAACCTTTCACCTTTAGTCTATGGATGTCTTCTCCTATGAGATGAGTCTCTTGGAGGCAGCATATTGTTGGGTCTTTTTTTTTTTTTTAATTCAATCTGCCAGTCTATTTCTTTTTTTTAATATTTATTTTTTAGTTGTAGTTAGACACAGTACCTCTATTTATTTATTTTTATGTGGTGCTGAGGATTGAACCCAGGGCCTCACATGTACTAGGTAGGTGTGGCTCTCTACCACTAGCCATTCTTGTTTATTTTTGGTATTTAACCGACTTGGTTTCTCCTTTGATTAGCTTTTCCTTTAGTGTAATACCTCCCTTTGCTGATTTTCATTGTTGTTTTTCATTTCCTCCTCATGGAATATTTTGCTGAGGACGTTCCATAGTGCAGGCTTTCTAGTTGTAAATTCTTTTAACTTTTATCATGGAAGGTTTTTATTTCATCATCAAATCTAAAGCTTAATTTTACTGGATATAAGATTCTTGGTTGACATCCATTTTTTTAAGAGCTTGATATACATTGTCCAGGATCTTCTAGCTTTCAGGATCTGGGTTGAAAAATCTGCAGATATTCTAATTGGTTTCCTCCTATATGTAATCTGATTTCTTTCTCTCATGGGTTTTAAGGTGTTTTCCTTATTCTGTATGCTAGGCATTTTTATTATAATGTGCCTTGGTGTGCATCTGTTGTGATTTTGTATCTTTGGTGTCCTGTTAGGCTCTTGTATTTGTTTTTCCAATTTATTCTTCAAGTTTGGAAATTTTCTGATATTATTTCATTGAATAAATTGCTCATTCCTTTGGTTTGGAACTCTATGCCTTCCTCTATCCCAATAACTCTTAAATTTGGTCTTTTTATGTTATCCCATATTTCTTGAATGTTCTGCTCATGGTTTCTTACCATCTTTACTGTCTGACCTAAATTCTTTATGAGATTATATATTTTGTCTTCATTGTCTTCGGTCCTGTCTTCCAAGTGGTCTAATCTGTTGGTGTTGCTTTCTAGTGAGCTTTTAATTTGGTTTATTGTTTCTTTCATTTCAAGGATTTCTGTTCATTTTTTTTCAGAACCTCCATCTCCTTATTGAAGTAATGTTTTGTTTTCTGTATTTGCTTGTGTAGCTCTTTATCGAAATGATCTTTTGTTGCCTGTACTTGTTCTCTTATACCATCCTTTAATTCACAGAACATTTTAATTATGTACATCCTGAACTCCTTCTCTCTCATTTCTTCTATTGTGCTAGCCATGGATTATAATAATGTTGTATCTTGATTTGGGGGGGGGGGGGCATTTTTTCCCTTGTTTTTTTTTCATGTTGTTTGTGTATCTTTCCTTCTAGCACTGAGGATCCACAGCGTTACTGGTTTTTATGGTTTAGGCTTATAGTGTCCCTGCAGTGTTCTAATGCCTCTCCTTTTATGGGAAGAACAATGTTAGCAGATCTCAGTACAACCACTATACAACCTTAAACCAAATGGTTGCTATTAAGATGTTTATAGCTTTGTCACAATATACAGAAATGCTGAGTTCAATTAATTTTTACAACATAAACAGTAGGTTTGCAGAAGAGTTTACAGTTTCTGATGGTGGACAAAGAACCATGGGTGAGGTGTAAAATGAGATGGTGGGGGGGTAGGAGGTGAGGAGACAGAGTTATTAGATCTCAGGAAGTGTGAAAAAGGAATCTAAAGAAGATGGCTAGTATCAGGGGAAGAGAGAGGAAGTGATTTTGGGAAAATAAGTAAGTGGGAAGACAAAAGAGTATATAAAACAAATAAACATAAATATTAAGAAAATAAAAATATAAAAATATGAAATAAAAGAATATATACAACACAACTGTAATATACTATTCAGACATCCCAGTCCTCAGTATCCTAATTCATGCAGAGTACTTGGTTTCACAAATGTTAAATGTGAGGGTGGGAAAATAGGTGGTGGGGGGAGTCTTGAAGGAAGAAACAAGGATTGTTTTTGTTGGAGTTCAGTATCTTTATTGCTTCCCTTCTCATCCAATAAGTGGTGTTTTCTGTTACTTGCTGGTATCTCCACCCTCACTATGTTGAAGGTTTCCAGGGTGGGAGGGTTGGTCTTAGGTTCAGGGCCCCTGGAAGTGGCATATGGCACCAGCCGGTCCCTAATAAGCCTATACCCCAAGGATCTCCTTTGGGGTCCACTTGTGTGATGTGGTAGCCTGGTCTTATCTCCTTATATTGCTTGTAGACCTCACAGTTTCTTTAGTCTCTAAACTGTGTCTCATTCACCCTCTCTCTTTCTACTTCCTGGTTGGAGACCTTTTTCTCAGGAGGTCTTGTGGGTTGCGCTCTAGGGGCTGCAAACCTGTCTTGGAGAGCTGTTTTGTATTGGGAAGTCACTGGGTGGGGTAGTGGCTGGCTGCCAGGGAGAGGGGGGAGATGGGGACTATGGATACCTGCCCAGCCCATGTTCCAAGCTGGGAGTTGCCACAACTAAAGATGGCCATGAAGGTGTCCCAAGATGGAGGTGGCTGCTTTTAGTGATGGAGTGTCAAGTCAAGTCGGGTAGGGGGGACCCAGGCAGTGGCATTGGGTGATGTGTTCAAAGATGCAGCTTAGACCCAGTGTGGGCTCTGTGGGTGTTGGCGGAGCTGTTCTGGGCCTGCTTAGGCTCAGCGGGTCAAGTTTTCACCTTTTACTGTTGAATTTAGTGTGGCTTATAGACTGTGTTCACGATTCAGGAAGTACATGAGTTTGGTCTGCATTCATCCAGAGATTGCTCATTCAGAAGTTCGCTCTCTGGTCTCTCAGATGACACAGACTTGGGCATACACAGTCCTCTGGACTACCAGGATGACCGTAGTTTTAGCCAGACTCTCCTTGACTGTACATTAAGCTTCTAGCTAGTCTGCCTCTATTATATCACAGCCAGTTGTCAGTCTCCATTCATTGCTAGCTGTTGGCCTGAGGCTCTGCTTTTGGTGTTATCCTTCCTTTTCTTTTGAAAGGTAGCATATATTTTCAGGTGAGTGGTTTTCACCTGTTTCTTGCCTGTAGAATTAAGCAGTTTTTCATTTCATTCTTTTTCAGTCCAAGGGTACAGTGTTTTTGCTGGCATAGCGTTAAAAAAAAAATTGTGAATCTCCCAACTGTATTTGAAGAATATACACAATGGACAAGAGGATCCTCTGCAGATCTTTCCATAATCCCATCTATAGTATTGGCTTCTGCTGACATGGTTGAATGGGTCTGTGGATCATATACCTAGCCTCTTTAGTACTAGCAAAAAGTTTTCCAGTCATACCGTTGGCCTCTCTAGAGCATACTTTCTTACAGTTAATCTCCAGATGTTATCATTTTTTCCAATCTAGATAGTCATAATTTCCCAAATCACCAAGTGCTTATTTCATTTTGCCTAACAGTTCTTTCCTCAATTTATCTTTTTTTTTTCTCACACTTTACTATAAGCCTTAAGAAGAAACCAGGTTGTACCTTCAATGCTCTACTTAGAAATCTCAGCTAAATGTTCAAGTTACCACTTACAAGTTCTGCTTTCCATATAACTGTTGGACAGTTCATCTCGATTCTCTGCTACTCTGTATATCTATCTATCTATGATCTGTTTTCCTCCAGTTTCTAAAACCATGCTTTACAAAATTTCCTTCTGAGCTTATGCCAGAATAGTACTGTTAATATTCATTTTCCTATACCAGTATTTTGCTTATGATTATATATGCATTTTCTTTTTCTTATGAAATTTTAAAGTATTTTTAGTTGTAAATGGACATAATACCTTTTATTTAATTTGTTTTTTTGTATGTGGTACTGAAGATTCAACCCAGTTCCTCACACTTGCTAGGCAAGCACTCCACCACTGAACTATATATAGCCCAGCACCTACATATGCATTTTCTGAGCTGATACTGGTTTTCTGTAAAGGGCCTCTTCCACCCTCCCTGGATCAAGTCTTTAATGAAGACTTTTATTTCTACCAAATTCCTGTTCAAGGTAATCAAGGCTTTTCTTACTGTGTTCCTCAAAATTCTTTTAGTCTCTCATTGTTCAATTCCAAAATTATTTGCACATTTTTGGTATCTGTTACAACAGCACCCCACTTCCTGGTACCAAAGTCTACATTGGTTTCCTATGACTGCTATAAATGATTATCACAATCTGCATGGCTTAAAATAACAGAAAAGTATTCTCTCATAGTCCTGGAATCCAAAAGTCCAAAATCAATATCACTTGGCTACAATCAAGATGTTGACTGGGCTTTACTCCCTCCAGAGGCTATAGGGGAGAACTTAATTCTTGCCTCTTTCAGCTTCTGGTAGCAGCTGGGAGTTCTTCTTTTCTTGACTTTAAGACTTCATCACAATAATATCTTCCTGCATCTTCAAGTGATCTTTTCCTTTCTGTGTGCATGTAAAATCTCCCTCTGCTTCTCTCTCTCTCTCTCTCTCTCTCTCTGTCTCTCTCTCTCTCTCTCGTGCACGGGCACGCGCACGTGTGTGTGTGTGTGTGTGTGTGTGTGTGTGTTGCTGGGGATTAAACCCAGGGCCTTATACATGCTAGGCAAGTGTTCTGCCACTGAGCCACATTCCCATTACATACATATATATATATATATACACACACACACACACACACACACACACACATATACACGTATATATATAAATTAGTTGTAGATGGACACAATACCTTTATTTTATGTACTTATTTTTATGTGGTGCTGAGGATTGAACCCAGTGTCTCACACATGCTAGGTAAGCACTCTACCACTGAGATACAACCCCAGCACCCCCAGTCCTCTCTTATTCTTTTGTTAAACAACACTTTTGAGCACTTACTCTATGCCAGATACCAAGAAAGGCATTGGGTTTACAAAGACAACTAAGATATTGTATCTGTAGCAAAAACTTTGAAGCAACTGAACATTCATGAATTGGGTACTAGTTAAATAAATTATAGTACATTCATATAATAGACTATGTTACTCAGCTGCTACAAAGAATGAGGAAGTACAGTCTATACCAAGAGGGAACAATCTCCAAGGACTCTTTTGGGAGAGTGGGGAAAAGAAGGCAAGATACAGAGTGTATTTAACAAGTTGCCCCTTGTGTAAGAAAAATCTCTATATATACATATGATGTATACATACTTTCATACCTGTTGGACTAGACTAATTCTGGAAAAATTCAGAGGAAACTGTAACCAGGACTGACTCAGGGGAAAAAAATTATAAGATGACTGGGAGACAGGGGTATAGGAAGGAAATTTTTAATTCCATATTCTTCTCAACTTTCTTTTTTAAAAAACTGTATTCATCAATTTCCTATTCATATGTAATTAATTTAATAGAAAAAAACCATAATCTCACCCTCAAGAAACTTGAGTACAATAGGAAACATACACATATATGAAATAAGTATAATACAGAATATATTGGGCACTGTGATAAAATATGTACATGAGCAGTAATGGGTAGGGGTAGACAGGGAGAGGTGCATTGAGTAGGTTACTACAAAACTGGTTACAGAGTAAGAATTGGCCTGTTTCTACCTCACAGGCAGTGCCATCTGTAAGTATACACAGGTATAGAAGAAAGACATAACTGTCTCTTGGAACCTCTTAAAATTATATTGCCACTGTAGAACCCAATTCTAAGTCTTTGTGTATTTGCTAGCTTCATTTCACCAGCAGTTGAATCACAATATTTCTGCCCCAACTTCCTTCCTTCCTCACTCTCAGTCCTCCCTACTTTTCTCATTTCCCTCTTTCCCCCTCCCTCACTCGTGCCTCCCTCCTTTCTTTCTGTCTTTCAGTCTTCTTTGGTGAGAAAATGAATTTGTATATCAGCAAATTATGATTCTGTAGAAACTGCATTATATTTTTTGTTTTTCTTGGGCAAAGATCTGATAGATACTCCCATACTCTGCTGTTGAGAGAAACATTTGGTGTTGCTTAGGGTTGTATGCTAGCACACATTTACAATAATATATCCTTTGTCTGGGCTTTCTCACATGAACAATCTTCTTCTAGGTGGCAGAGTTACTTCTTTTAAATGGAGCTGATCCATTATTTAGAAGTACCAATGGAAAGTGTGCTTTAGAAGAAGCCAAAGATTCTTGTATGAAGCGTCTCCTTGAAAGACATGTTCCTAAACATCAAAGATTTCTTATATCAGGTAAGATTAAGCTTCCCTGTTATAGATGTTTATTGTGTTGATAGAGAGTTATAAAATTAAATAAATGTATTTTCCTCATAAATATTGAGAAAATCTATCAGTCATGCCTTGACTCCATTTTAATAAACCACCCTGACTTGTTTCATGTGCACATAAAGAAAGGACTCTAAAAGAAAAAAGAAAGATAATATTTTCCCCCAGGTTATATATTGTAAACAATTAAGGAACCTTTTATAAACTTATGCTTTTTTCTTTCACAATTCTTTGACTGAGTTATGTGATGTGATATAAATTAAATTTGGTTGTATCCATTTTAGTAAATATGATCAGAATTATTTATATCCATTCTTCTAGCTATATTTTGCCCTCTTATCCATTACACTGTTAAATTGAACTATAAAAGAATTTGATGTGTGATAAAAAAATTATATAAAAATAATTTAAATATATAGCATATTCTTTATACTCCAGTGCAAATATTTTTGGAATATCACAGTATTTTTTCTGCTCAAAACATGCAGATTCTCTTTAATCTGGAATAAAAGCCTGTGTCTTTTAAGTTTCTATATCACTGACCATCCTACTACGCAACCTCATTCTCCAACCACTACTTCCAGTACTCAACTGCAGTCACACTGGCCTCCTTGGTGTTTCTCAGAAATGCCTTCCTCACCTTCCTTAGGTCTTAGTTCACATGTCACCTTCTCAATGAGGTCTGGGCCATCTACTTAATACTGAAGCTGACCCCTTCATGCCCTTACTATATTACTTATCTATTGCTAGTTAACAGTCACCCTGATATTTAATAGCTTAAAACAACAAGCAGATATTATCTCACATAGTTTCTGAGCATCAGGAATCTAGGAGCAGTTTAGCTGAGTAGTTCTAGTTTAGGATCTTTCACAGGTTTATAGCCATCTCAAGGCTGAACTAAAAGCAGGAAAATTACTTTCAGGTTTACTCACATTGTTGTGGGAAGGCCTGTATTCCTTGCTGATTATCATCTGGAGGCTTTAGTTACTTGTCACAGGAACTTCTCCATAGGACTGCTGACAGCCTGCCAGTTAGTTCAGAGCAAGTGATCCCAGAGGGAGAGAGAATGTACCAAAAAAGAAAAACAGTCTTTTTGTAACCTAATCTTGGAAGTGATATAATATTGCTTTTGCCATATTCTGTTTGTTAGAAGTGAGTCACTAAGTTTGGCCTCCACTCAAGGAAATAATTAAGCTCCTCCTCTTGAAGAGAATATCAAAAAATTATGGACATATTTTTGGAACCACTACACTCCTTTCAGTCCCTCTTATACTGCTCTATTTAGTCTTTTCTCTTAGTACTTAATATATTGATAAATTAGGCAATTGGCTTTTTAAAAAAATTTTTAAACACATTAGCCAATTGACTTATGTTTTCATTTTTATTTTTCCCTTGTAGATTAAGCTCCATGAAGGAAAGAATTTTGTTTTGTGTCCTGATAAATACTAAAGTGTCTTGTACCGAGTAGGCATTCAGCAAATAAATGGTGTGTCAGTCCTCTGGAACAAAAAGAAAAGTTCTTTCCATTCAAGAGAGGTGTTTGTGCTCATTCACTTTTTTTTTGCAGGGGCAGGTACCAGGGATTGAACTCAGGGGCATTCGGCCACTGAGCCACATTTCCAACCTATTTTGTATTTTATTTAGAGACAGGGTCTCACTGAGTTGCTTAACACCTCGCTTTTGCTGAGTCTGGCTTTGAACATGCAATCCTCCTGCCTCAGCCTCCCGGGCCACTGGGGTTACAGGCATGTTCCACCATGCTCAGCTGCATATATATATATATATATATATATATATATATATATATATACATACACACACACATATTTTAATTGTACACAATTTCCATACAACTTTTCATTTCTCTGGTTGTACACAATGTAGTGTTGCACTGTATGTGCAGTCATATATGTACCTAGGGTAATGATTTCCATCTCATTCCACCATCTTTCCTGCGCCCATGCTCCCTCTCTTTCCCTCCTGTCCTTTGCCCAATCACAGTTCCTCCATTTTCCCCATGCCCCCACCCCCCGCCATTATAGACCAGCATCTACTTATCAGAGAGACTATTTGGCCTTTAGTTTTTTGGGATTGGCTTACTTTGCTTTGCATGATATTCTCCAACTCCATCCATTTACCTGCAAATGCCATAATTTTATTCTCTTTTAATGCCGAGTAACATTCCATTATATCTATATCTATACACACACACACACACACACACACACACACACACCACAGTTTTTTTATCCATTCATCTACTGAAGGGCATCTAGGTTGGTTCCACAGTTTAGCTATTGTGAATTATGCTGCTGTAAACATTGATGTGGCTGCATTACTGTAGTATGCTGATTTTTAAGTCCTATGGATATAGACTGAGGAGTGGGATAGCTGGGTCAAATGGTGGTTCCATTCCAAGTTTTCCAAGGAATCTCCATACTGCTTTCCAGGTTGGTTGCACCAGTTTGCAGTCCCACCAGCAATGTATGAGTATACCTTTTCCCACACATCCTTGTCAACACTTATTGTCATTTGTATTCTTAATAGCTGCCATTCTTACTGGAGTGAGATGAAATCTTAGTTTTGATTTGCATTTCTTTAATTGTTAGAGATGTTGAACATTTTTTCACGTATTTGTTGATTGATTGTACTTCTTCTTCTGAAAAGTGTCTATTCAGCTCCTTAGCCCATTTATTGATTGGGTTGTTTGTTTTTTTTTTTTTTTTGGTGTTAAGTTTTTGAGGTCTTTATATATCTTGGAGATCAGTGCTATATCTGACTTGCGTGTGGCAAAAAGTTGCTCCCAAAATGTAGGCTCTTTCTTCACCTCATTGATTGCTTCTTTTGCTGAGAAAAACCTTTCTTTAGTTTGAATCCATCCCATTTATTGATTCTTGATTTTATTTCTTGAGCTTTAAGAATCTTGTTAAGGAATTTGGGGCCTAATCTAACGTGATGAAAATTTGGGCCTACTTTTTCCTCTACTAGACACAGGGTCTCTGGTCTAATTCCTAGGTCCTTGATCCACTTTGATTTGAGTTTTGTACATGGTGAGAGATAGGGGTTTAATTTCATTTGTTGCATATGGATTTTCAGTTTTCCCAGCACCATTTGTTGAAGAGGCTATCTTTTCTCCAATAAATGGTTTTTGCACCTTTGTCTAGTATGAGATAACTGTATTTGTGTGGGTTTGTCTCTGTGTCTTCTATTCTGTACCATTGGTCTTTGTTTGTTTGGTGTCAATACCATGCTGGTTTTGTTACTATAGCTTTGTAGTATAGTTTGAAGTCTGGTATTGTGATGCTTCCTGCTTCACTCTTCTTGCTAAGGATTGCTTTAGCTATTCTAGGTCTCTTTTTTGCCAAATAAATTTCATGATTGCTTTTCCTATTTCTATAAGGAATGACATTGGGATTTTAATTGGAATCACATTGAATCTGTATAGCGCTTTGGGTAGTATGGCCATTTTGACAATATTAATTTTGCCTATCTAAGAGCTTGGGAAATCTTTCTATCTTCTAAGATCTTCTTCATTATAGAGATCTTTCAGCCCTTTTGTTAAATTGATTCCCAAGTTTTTTTTTTTGGGGGGGGTAGTTTTCCTAATTTCTCTTTCAGAGGATTCATCACTGATGTATAAAAATGCCTTTGGTTTATGTGTATTGATTTTATATCAATTCTAAAAGTTTTCTGGTAGAGTTTTTTGGATCCTCTAAGAATACAATCATGTCCAGCAAATAATGATAGTTTGAGTTCTTCTTTTCTTATTCGTATTCCTTTTGTATCTTTTTTCTGTCTAATTGCTCTGGCTAGAATTTCAAGTACTATGTTGAATAGAAGTGGTAAAAGAGGGCATCCCTGTCTTGTTTCCAATTTTTAGAGAGATATTTCCAATTTTTCTCCATTTAGAATGATATTGACCTTGGGTTTAGCATATATAGTTTTTACAATGTTGAGGTATATTTCTACTATTCCTAGTTTTTTAGTGTTTTGAACATGAAAGGGTGCTGTATTTTGTCAAATGCTTTCTCTGCATTAATTGATATAATCATATGATTCTTAACTTTAAGTCTATTGATGTGATGAATTACATTTATTGATTTCCATATGTTGAACCAACCTAGAACCCCAATTGATCATAGTACACTATTTTTAAATACATTTTTGCATGCAATTTTCCAGAATTTTATTGAGAATTTTTTCATCTATGTTCATCAGGGATATTAGCCTGAAATTTTCTTTCTTTGATTGTCTCTGCTTGGTTTTGGTATCAGGATGATTACTAGCCTCATAGAATGAGTTTGGAAGCATTCCCTCCTTTTCTATTTCATGGAATAATTTGAGGAGAATTGTTATTAATTTTTCTTTATAGGTCTTGTAGAACTCAGCTGTGAATCCCTCTGTCCAGGACTTTTCTTGGTTGGTAATCTTCTATTTCCTTGCTTGAAATTTACCTGTTTAAATTGTGTATGTCCTCTTGACTCAGTTCAGGTTGATCATATGCCTCTAGAAAGTTGTCGGTGTCTTCGAGGTTTTCTATTTTACTAGAGTATAAGTTTTTAAAATAGCTTCTAATTGTCTTCTGTATTCTAGTAGTGTCTGTTGTGATATTTCCTTTTTCATCACGAATTTTAGTAATTTGAATTTTCTGTTGCCTTCTTTTTGTTAGGGTAGCTAAGGGTTTGTCAATTTTATTTATTTATTCATAAAACCAGCTTTTTGTTTTGTCAAATTTTTGAATTTTTTTTGTTTCAATTTCATTGATTTCCACCCTGGTTTTAATTATTTCATGTCTTCTAGTAGTTTTGGTGTTGGTTGTTCTTCTTTTTCTAGGGCTTTAACATATAATGTTAGGTCATTTATTTGTTGACGTTTTCTTCTTTTAATGAATGAGCTCAATGCAGTGAACTTTCCTCTTAGCACTGCCTTCATAGTGTCCCTCTATGAGCTCATTCATTGAGCTCATTCATTAAAAGAATAAAAAGTCAGCAAATAAACTATATTTTTAACAAAATTTCCCAAGGTTTTTTTTTTTTCTCCCATAGACCTTTGAGTATTATTATCTTGAATAACGATCTTCTACTCTTGGAATTTCCCCTTTGTGCCTAGGAGGGTTTAGGACTGAGAATCCTTCCAGATATAAGGTGAGTGGGCCTCCCTACAAGTCCAGTAGTTCCCTCCATTTAGAACCTGATTTAGGGTGGCAGTAGAAATTCATCCTTTGCTAAAGTACTCTGTGCCACCCTAGGAATCAGTAATACAGCTATGCCTATCATATTAGTTCTTTGATTGCAATTTTAAGAGTTCTGTTTTAAGAATTCTTTGGTGGCAAGCAATCAGTTTAAGCAGAAAAGTATGTCTCTTTACAGGAAATCTCAATAATTGGAGGAAAAACTGAAATCCAGGCCTTAGAAAAGTTAGGAGTAAAAGCATTTTCAGGGGTCTAGACAGCAGGAACCAAAAGACTTCCTCTTCAGAGAACTGCCTATCAGGACAAGTTCTGGGCAAACAAAACAGTGTCCTCTCAATTACTTCCATAGGAATTAATCTGTTTTCTCTGAAGATTCATTCATTCATTCATTTATGGATTACTATGTGTCAAGCAGTTTATAGTGGAAGAGCCTAATAATGCAAAATGAATAAAAAACAAGGATAGCAAACAGTTAAAATGAACAGTGTGATAAAGAAATGCATAGGCACTATGAGAGTATATTAAAAAGATATAGCCCAGGCTTTTTCAAGAAGGATATCCAAGAAGATTACTAATAGATATTACATATCTATCATGGTTAGTGATTGTCATCACAAGCTCTTTGATAACTCTACTGGGAAAGATATTTTGCTGGCTTTAGAAATACATTTTAAAATGCATTCCAGCTGAGTTTTATTCAATACGAGACATATCTTATAATTATTGTTGGATGTTTCTGCAATTGAAAATTAGATGTAATATATAGCAGTCTGACTATACAGTCTTGAGACTGGTTTTCCTTCAAAAATCTTTGGATCCATTGTATTATTTTGTAGCCTTTTATTTTTATAAATTATTTACTTGCTCAATAAATGTAATGGTTTAAATGTTATTAATGAAAGACTAAGACCTATATCAAAACACTCTTCTTTTGTAATAGAGAACGTCACTGTATTTGTTTATTTTATTTATTTATTTTTTTTGAGATGATTTCCTACAATGCTGTCCAGGCTAGTCTTGAATTCCTGGGCTCCATCCTCCCACCTTAGCTTTCTGAGTAACTGTGACTCCAGGTGCACACTATAGTGCTCAGCAGCAGAAGACTCCTCTACAAGGCAAACAGCACCAGGAGTTGACAGTAATTTGGTGAGGCCAGATCTATAAAAGTACATTGAAACAGATTATTTTTAAAATCACATTTACATTTTAAGCTATATGAAAAATTGCAAATAAAATATCTAATTGGAGACAATAGTTTATATATTTAAGTTTTTTACTTTGATATCTGCTTAATTGCTCGAATTCTCTATTATATGATGATATGCATTATTTTTGCTCTTCTGGAAATACTTTTTTCAGTGTTCTAACCCTTTCTTTCAATTCAGAATTTTCTGTTCACTAATGTCCACTTCTAACCTATACCAGCACAAGGGGATTTCTTTCATGGAAAGAAATCCTAAACCTTTCTCTTTTGGACTTAGCTGCTACACTTCCTTTGGGAGAAAATTTACTAAGCTGAATTGTATAATTGATACTGGTGTTGAGAATTGGGTTTGAGTCCTGTTCACCCTGTGTTGAAGACTGAACGCTAGTCCTGTTCCCTAGTGTTGAAGATTGAACACCTGAGAAACACTGATGCAAGGGCAAAAGGGTTTTATTTAAAGGATAGAACAGAGAGAGAATCCTCTGCAGCAGGGTCTGAGTCCAAGTTGGTGCCTGAGGGAGTGGAAGTGTCCTCCCCTTTTATAGATTTTAGATTTCCTTTCTTCTTATGCCTCCTCCTCCTCTTATCTTGTTATGAGACAGAAAGGTGGAGTGACCAAGGAGGAAAATGGAGGCAAGTAACCTTGGCAATAGGTTGGAGGAGGGGGAAGTGCTCTGGGAGTATTAGCATTTTATTTCCTTTTGAATCAGCCCCCATCTTCCTGACCTATTCATTCATTACCCACACTGATTGTCCTTTTGCCCCCCCCCACTATCTTGTTTTACCCAATGGTTTAAAATATTTCTGAAGTTTGAGTGTTCAAATTTTGTTACTATCAGCCTACTTCTCAATGTAAGTGTGAAATTCATTTACTTAAGTAAAGAATATCTGTATATTCATATAGAATATTCATTTTTAAATTCTAGTCAAAGAGCTTTTTGGGGGGTGGTGGGAGTGGGGAGAGGTGCTGGGGATCAAACCTTGCACATGCCAGAAATGACTCTACCACTGAGCTAGATCCAAGTCCTGAAGAGCTTTTAATTATAAGAGTAATGATATAAGAACTTTCTTCAAATAAAGTATATTTGGTGCTTTTCTATCATAAATATATCTTTTTTGGCATCACATATGGATTCATTCTTACCAACTTCATAGATTTGGGTAAATTAACATCTCCAGTTTTTATGTTAATCTGCAGATTGGGGCTTTTAGTATCTATTCATCTACCTGCATATCTATGGGATTGTTAATGTGAGAATTTGAGTTAATGTATGTAAAATACCTCAACAACAATAACTAGTGCAGAGTTACAGAGGGGAAAAATACAGCTCCCTCACCAAAACACCAACTCATAACTTTTATCTGTATAGTCAATTAGTTATATTAGAGAATGTAGAGTCTTAAAACTGAGAAGAAATAAAACCTCCTTTGTTCCTTCTGAATTCTCTAAGGATCTATGCCTGGTATGTTGGTTCCTAGAAAATATTATTTTTCTGCTCTTTTATTTCAGAACCAAAGTTTGGAGAAGAAAAATTAGCAGTATTTTAGCACTATTAATGCTTTTAGAAAATGTATTAACAACAACAGCATTACTATATTTCAACATGTAACATTTCAGATTTTATGCCATTTTTTTTTTTTTTGGCAAAATAGTAGGGTACAATCATTATGTGAAGATTTTTTTAAGAAATTGTGCTTGGTATTACTTAAAAATCATTTATTCCTAAACTGACTTTAGTGCAATACTAGAAGCACAGAATAATCATGAATATATATGTTAAAATTGAATAGTCTAAATTCATATACATCATTTCTTCATAACAGTTTAGCAAACATTTTTGGGCCTGTAAAAAAAAATTTTAAATAACACATCAGTTGTTAATGATTTGTGCATTATATAGCCTAAATATTACATTAGATAGTCTAAATATTACACTTGAAAACATTTATTACAGTGTTGCTAAATATGGCCTTAAATTTAATCTCAGCCAAGTGAGACAGGTACGCCTGTAATCCCAGTGGTTTGGGAGGCTGAGGAGGAGAATGGGGAGTTCAAAGCCACTCAGTGAGACCCTGTCTTTAAATAAATAATACAAAATAGGGCTGGGGATGTGACTCAGTGGTCAGGTACCCCTGAGTTAAATCCCCGGAACCGCTCCCCTAAAAAATGAGTTAATCTTGTGTTCACCACTATGTGATCTAGGTTTTATTATCTGACATGCTGTCTTCAGCACCACTCAGTAAGTTGTGTTTACCTTTAGTATGGCAGTGCTGTAAACAAACCATGCAAACCAGCAGCTTTTGGAAATAATATTAACAATACACCATGGGCTGAGAATTCTAGGCTTCAGGTCCTCATTCTGTGAGAAGACAAATTCACATCTATATGCCACTGGTTAATGAATTACTGCTGTGTTTGCCTTTTAATCCATATAAGATACAGAATTATACCCATAGGACAATTTTACAATAAAAGTTTATAAATCAATTTTTGGACTGAAGAAACAGGTGTGACCATTATGAGGTAGTGATGATTATGTGGTGAAATACAGTAATAATTGAGTATTTTCTCTGTGTCAGGAACTCCTCTAAACTCTGCACATGAATTTTATCATTTAATCGTCACAGTTCTGTAAGGTAGGGGCTCTTACCAGCCTTCATGTATAGACATTATATGGTGGCAGAGACTTTGAAAACCTTGGTCAAGGTCACCCAGCTTGTAAGCAGGTGAGACAGCATTGAAACTCGGTAATAAGGCTCCAGAGAATGTGCTCCTATCTATGTCAATTGATAGAAGGACATTCTATGTGCCTTTCCCCACTAATTGAAATGATGTAGTCTTCATGATTCAAATCATCCTTTGATTGCTATCATTACAGTTATTCTCAAGAAATAAATGAAATTGTTCTCTTTTCCAGTTATATCCTTGTTAAATATTTTACATTTCTAACTTATACTCAAAGAAATTTTTATAATTTGTGTATCATGTCTAAGACATTTATTCATTTAATCATTCCTCTATCCAATATTCATTGAAAGGAGCTTTCTGTGTGCTTGACATTATTTCTAGGTTTTTATCTCTTGTGACTAAATGCATGTATAGTTGATTATAATTCCATTTTCAGTGTTTCAAGACATCAATTAAAAATACCTTAATGTACATTATTACCAGTCTAAAATTTTTTTTCAAAACCATTTTTCCTATGTATTGTTTTGCTTTGAAGAGAATGCAACATCCAAACTAGGACCTTATTATGCAAATATATTAGAAAATTGTTAATTAATTATGAAATAATATTTGCCTTTTAAAAGTAGCTCACATAATCTACTAAATGAGAAGGGCATATCTGAATGTATCAGTGGGGAAAATAAAAAATACCGAGTACAGTGCTTATCTTTAGTATTAGTTATTTGGGGGGGGGTGTTTCTATTTTGCTTTTCCTATAGAAATCATCTGTTGAGATAGTATTTGGTTTTTAATAAATTACAAATTATAATAAACTGTATTGCCAATTTTAATACAAAATGATTATGTAATTTCATTTTTTTAACTCGGTTTTATTATGGCAAAGAATTTATGGGTTTTAAACGTCTAGAGTCTGACCATTGGAAGCTATTTTATTTTCTCTTTTTGTTTATAGCACGAAGGAATAGCACTGACCCAGCAGATTTGGACAATGTACAACAGCACAAGGTATATCTGAGTTTAGTAATAAACATTTTTATAGGGATGCAACTGCTAGTTATTTTATAGATTATCAAAGAGAAAAGAAAGTGCTGAAGCATTAGTCAGCAATAGTGACTTCAGTTTTTATTGTATGACACTTTGGATAATTACATGAGAATCAGAGAGTTCTAGGTTATTAGTTTGAGAAGAAATTGAGTAAATGTAGCATATCTGGTTACACTAATGTATTGGTAGCCATTTCCTTTGTTTTGTTTTTGTTTTTGTTTTTTTTCTTCATGGAGGCTGAGGTTTATCAACCACATTGAATTTCCTCTGGTCTAAGCACAGTACAAGAGTCAAAGGTGTCAGCCCATCCCTTCAAACTTACATGGTGGGTGGTTACTCTTCATCTGGTACTTGAGTTGTGGCGAGTGCAATGAAGCAGTGTTCCCATTTTAATCTAAGCAGCTCACAATAAACTCTTTCTATAAAAGACCAGTTTAAGATTATATCTCTCTTCTAGTTTTTAAAGCCCCTTTTCTACTTCCCTGCCTATATTTCTCCCAGATAGCAGAGGAAGAAACTCTCCTAATTCTAGCTCTAGCTATATAACAGTTGGGAGAGGAGAATGTTTCTAAAGCATTCTTGTAAAACTTCCTTGTGAAGGAAACTTTGTTCTGATTAGTTTAAAAGCCTATTAAAATTAAGTAGATTAAAATGTTGTTTATATTTAGTAAAATAAATAGTGCTAAATACTGGCAAAAAGGAATTAAAATGAACATAGAAAATAAAGATTAGAACACATACTGAGCCTAAGCCTTTCTTCTATAGTCTAGCTCTTTTGAAATATCAGGTTAGCTATATTCCAGCAGGCCCTGTGGTTAGACTCAATGATACAATTGAATGGAATAGTAGTTTCATTTATCAAAAATTGAGATTAAATTGAGTATAGATGTACAATTAAAAAATAACACTTATGTATATTTTGTTTCTATAGAAACCAAAATTCAGTTCTGAAAATCACATTGGGTTTGTTTGTAATGAAAATTCTGACAAACAAAAACCAGAACATGTAGAAGTCAATAAAAGAAGCAAAGAGAATTTATTTTTAAATGAAGAACATATATATGAACATTACCAAAAAGATACCAAACCCACAAAATTTGGTAATTCCAGGCGTAAAAAATCAACTGTTGACCAAATACACTCTACAGGACGCAGTAAGGTCAGTCTCCATAAAGACAAAGGAATCAGCACAAATGTGTCCAAGGGTAAAAGAAGAAGAAACACAATACATAAAAGGACTCATGTGGATGATGGAGACTGCCGTTCAGGACAGACAATAGCTGTCTCTTCTTCCAGGAGAATAAACAGAGTGGCTATTCCTCAGCAGCATATTCTCCAAACCCCTAATGATCTTCCAGAAGAATCATGTGAACCTTCCAGTCCTACTCTGTCAAGCCTGAAAAATGCATTAGATAATAATATCGAGACTTACTCCATGTCCAAAGAAATACATACCCCCAGTCTGGATTTGTCAAATAGTCCAGAAATGCATTTCTTGGAGTTACAATCCACTGGCCAACCTGAAACTATTTCTTTCTCAGGACTTAGAGTATGTAAAGAAATCAAGTTACCACTTATTACTGAAGATCAGCAGCTTCATGCTCACCAAGAACAACACTGTAGCCCTTATAAATTTCATGAATATATTAACTCAAATAAAAAAAAAGAGCGCTTTAATAAATGGGAAAATTCTTTCCTAACCTTTATAAAGGAAAATTTTGATAATGATAATGATTGCTACACTTCCGAGAAGACTGTAACATCTGAAAAGGTGGTATGTTCTAAAGAACGTAAAAGCCACTGTAATTGTGAGGAGAACTTAACGAATAGAAAAGAAATGGATTTTCAACAGCTTTTACTATCTGAAGACCATTTTTCACAGGAGAAGGCATTAAACAGTCTAACCACACTTCAACAAGAGGAAGTTATTCATTTTTCTGATTCAGATAGTGCAGTCATTTCTGATAAACATATTGCAAATCATGTACAATGCATGTATGGAGCATCTTTTGATCACTCACATGGCAATCCTGAGCAAACTTCCAAGGCTTATACAAGAACACTTTCAATACATGAAGTTTCAAAGGTGACTAGTCATGTGGAGCTAGTAGAAAAGCCTCAGGATAATAGCCCCAGAGAACCAACTCCTTTAATGAATCAGACAGAAAAACATATTGTGGAAAGGGTGTGTATAGAAAAGAAACAAGACACTAAAGGGAATGATACTAAAAAATGCCAAATTACAAGTTCTTCAAACAAGCCTTTCCCCACAGTTGACCATTCTCAAGGAGTACAAATAACTAAAGTTGAAAAAAAGAGGCAAGACCTTACAGAGAGTGAGCCCATGCATAATATAGATTTTCATTCTACTGACAATATGAATAAAGAAATGAACATCATCTCACAATCTATTAATCAAGTAGAAGAGAAGAAAAATTCTCACAAATCAGGTATTAGTAGTATCGCTCAATTTGTACACATTTTCTATAGATTTACTTTATAGAAATTTCCAAATGAATTTCACTTAATCTATGCCCAACAAACAGCAGTGAGGCCACATGGGTCATGATTTGGAATGCTGCTAAGCCTGATAGTTAAGTAATAGTGTTTATTTTGAAAGCAAACATTATTATCAAAGGTGGTTGTTAAGCTGATGTTGAAAGAAGCTAATAAGCAGTTGTCTGTCAGTTTTTGTGTTTCTCCACAGTATAGCACTTTTTTAGTATCAGGAAACCTAGCAACATTAAAAAAATTTTTTTTTAGTTATGTATGGACGCAATGCCTTTATTGATTGATTGATTGATTAATTTTTTTTATTATTAGTTGTTCACAACATTACATAGCTCTTGACATATCATATTTCATACATTTGATTCAAGTGGGTTATGAACTCCCTTTTTTACCCCGTATACAGATTGCAGAATCACATCGGTTATACATACTGCCATACTAGTATCTGTTGTATTCTGCTGCCCTTCCTATCCTCTACTATCCCCCCTCCCCTCCCCTCCCCTCCCATCTTCTCTCTCTACCCCATCTACTGTAATTCATTTCTCTCCCTTGTTTTTTTTTCCCTTTCCCCTTGCTTCCTCTTATATGCAATTTTGTATAACGATGAGGGTCTCCTTCCATTTCCATGCAATTTCCCTTCTCTCTCCCTTTCCCTCCCACCTCTTCTCCCTGTTTAATGTTAATCTTCTTCTCATGCTCTTCCTCCCTACTCTGTTCTTAGTTGCTCTCCTTATATCAAAGAAGACATTTGGCATTTGTTTTTTTATTTATTTTTATGCAGTGCTGAGGATTGAACCCAGTGCCTCACACATGCTAGGCAAGTGCTCTACCACTGATCTATAGTCCCATCCCCCTAACAACATTTTCATAGCAGGAAATTATTAGCTCTGATGATTGCAGCCATTGATTGTAATTGCAACCAGCAAACTATGCTTTGTTACATAAAAATATTTTTAAAGCCTTCTATTCTCTTTTAAACAGTTCAGCTTGAAACAAACTAAAGTACGAATTTTTTGTTGTTGTCATGTAATTTATAAGGAGAACTACAGTACTGATACTGTAAAATGTTGTGTTTCAGATGAAGAATTAACTAATGATATCAATGTAGATGAAAGAGCTATAAGAAATTGTGAGGATGAAAAAGAAAAAATGAATACAGAAACTTACATGTCTCCTAATATCCAAGAACATAAAAAAGGTCAGAATTTCAGAAACAGACAAAATTTCTTGAAAGTTACCTACAACCAAGGTTTGCAAATTGTTTTGTTAAAAGTTATATAATTAAGCCCAGTGGTTTACTTCAAAGAATTTCTGAACAATCAGTTATACCGTTTACTTTTTTTAGCTATTCACTAAGTTATAAGATTATTTCATTTATATTTGTTGTTAAGGCACCACTTGAGAATTTATTAGTCTTCAGATATGTTCTTGTCATATTTCTGATTATGATTTCTAGTTCTGTTAGAGTAGGTAAAATAAGCAGCAGTAGTTTTTGCTCCAAAGTTATACAACTACCTTTTTTGCTACAAAACCACTGAGAACAAAGTAATAGGATTTGTACCATTCACAGTGAGAATCATAGGAGAAATTTTTCAGTTCAAACTTGCACATTATGGACCCACCATTTTAGCTGTTTTATAGTTTTAAAATCCCCCTCCCTCCCTCCCTCCCTCTCTCTCTCTCTCTCAGTTTGTGCTTTATTACTTCCTCCTCTATTTATATAGTACTTTAAAATATATTTTATTATCATTTTAGCATGAATTGGGAAGAAATGGGAGAGAAACATATGATCTGTCCATTCATTTTCGTTCCAGTATAAAGGTGTAACTTGCACTGCAAAGGAAAGATTTTTTTTAAAAAAAAAAAATCTTTGGACAATAATATTATACTGAATTTTTTGTAGTGAATTTTTTTATGATACGAAAATAAAGAACCCAGTAGGCCATAGTTTGGTACTTGGTAGCTTACTGTAATAAGAGCATACCCACTTAGACATAGAATAGCTATAGAAAGCAAATTTTTATAATATAACTTATTGTTCTAAGAAAAATGCTATCTGTTGCTAAAAAACTACTGAAGAGTGAGATGATGTAAAACTGAAAGAAGTTTATTTGTTTTAATCAAGTGTGTGTTGTCCAACTGCTGGAATGAATGCAAATTAATATGTTCAGGTGCTCTGTTATTTCTTCACAAGTTATACTTTAAAGCAGTAGCAGCAGCACTAATATTAATTGATGTATGTTTTTGTGTAATATACTTGCTTAGAATAGTTTGAAGAAGTTGTTATGTATTTTCCAAGATCCTTAATAATCAACATTTGGCAAAAAGGTAGTTTTGAGTTTTGTTTGGCAAATTTACAGAAATGAAGACAGCTGGGATCAATAAGAGGAATGTCAGAGGGGAAAGCCGCCTTCATTTGGCTGCCAGAAGAGGAAATCTGTCCCTAGTGAAAGTTCTAATAGAATCAGGAGCTGATGTGAATCTAAAAGATAATGCAGGTTTGGATCTTATTTTTTTCTTCTCCCCCCTCCCTTTTTTTTTGGTGCTGGGGATTGAACCGAGGGCCTTGTGCATGCCAGCAAGCACTCTACCAACTGAGCTATATCCCCAGTCCTTGGATCCTTTTAATTTAATTGCTTTTATAATTTGATCTCACTGAAATACTCATTTTATTCCCCACCCATTTTGATCCTGGATGAGTGTTTGAACACATTTTTATATTATAGTGTTTATTTAGTTGAATGGTAAGATTAATTGTTGCTAAAATATTTCTCCTTTTTTGCATCCATTTGAGAGCATTAAAAAGAGGTATACAGAATGGGGAGTAAAGGGAGTGAGACCTTTTATTTGGAAGTCTTAATTCTGTTCCCTAGCTTTGTAGCAAAGGCAAAATAGTCCTATTTTTCTGTCCCTTCTTCTCTTTCCTCCTCCATTTATACTGTTTGCTTCTCTTTCACATTTTTATTCTAAACCTTCATTTAAAAAATGAGACTTCTGCGGGATGTGGTGGCACACGTCTGCAATTCCAACAGTTTGGGAGGTTGAGATGGGAGAATCACAAGTACAAAACCAGCCTCAGCAACTTACTGAGGCCCTGAGCAACTCAATGAGACCCCATCTCTAAGTAAAATATAAAAAATGGCTGGGAATGTGGCTCAGTGGTTAAGTGCCCCTGTGTTCAATACCTGGTACCAAAAACAAAAATAAAAACCAGGATCAGCTATTAAAACCAGAGCCTATTTGACTACACAATTTAATCTAGTAGGCCACATAATAAATCTTTTAAAAAAAATGAAACTTCTTAAATTTTTGCTTATAAACAAAATAATCTTGTGTAAAGAATTCCAGAGGGGGTTGGGGTTATGGCTCAGCGGTAGAGCGCTCGGCTAGCATGTGAGAGACCTTGGGTTCAATCCTCAGCACCACAAAAAATAAATAAATAAAAAATTAAAGGTATTGACAATCACAACTGAAAAATAAATATTAAAAAAAATTCCAGAGGGAAAGCACAAAGGTTGATCAAGTCAGATGTCATTTTAAAGAGAATTGTGATAATGCAAAGATAAAAATAGGCAAGTCAGATATTTTTATATCTGAGTTGAAGCAAATTGAAATAATTAGCATTTATCTGGTCCCATTCTATTTTACATTCTGTTGAGTCTTCTTTTTTGGCACATATTGTATCAACAATATTAATGAAGTGTGATCAATTTGTTTTCAAAACTGAAACACATTTTAAGGCCATAGTTTTCAGCATTATTTATTGTCCAATATTTAGTATATACATGCTTCAAAATAGATATTATTTCTACTAAGGCAAAAAAAAGAAATAAAGATATTACATGAGGGCGTGGGTTGTGGCTCAGCGGTAGAGTGCTCGCCTCGCACATGTGAAACCCTGGGTTGGATCCTCAGCACCACATAAAAATAAATAAATAAACAAAATAAAAATATTGTGCCCATGTATAACTAAAATAAATAAAAAGATATTACATGAATGTTGGTCTGTAAGGAGCAGATTGTTGTTGTGGTTGTTTTTTCTTTCTAGGTTGGACACCACTTCATGAGGCATCTAATGAAGGATTTAATGATATAATTGTAGAGTTATTAAAAGCTGGTACTAATGTTAATTGTGAGAATATAGATGGAATTCTGCCCTTACATGATGCTGTTGCAAGCAATCATTTAAAGGTATAGTGGATGTCATATTTAAGTTCCTATTACTTAGGATAATGAGTGAATAAAATTAGGATATTTTAAATTGAGAATTAAAGTGATTCCCTAAATTAACAAATGATTTTAAAACCTGCTAAAGGGCTAGGGTTGTGGCTCAGGGGTAGAGCACTCTCGTAGCATGTGCGAGACTCTGAGTTCGATCCTTAGCACCACATAAAGATAAGTATATAAAGATATTGTGTTCATCTACAACTAAAAAATATTTAAAAAAATAAAACTTGCTAAAGTTACAAATGAAGATATACTGTATATGGATTGGAAAATATATGTCTTAATGAATTATTTTTTATATTTATCACAGTGCATGTAAGTCAAAAGAAAACACATTCTGTATAAATCCAGCATGTTTCATGTTGGGGTAAAACATGAGTTGCTTGTTTCTTGAGGGTTTGTTATATCTTCCTTGTTTTTCTCTTCAGGCAGTCATAGTAAAAATAACACAAGAGAAGATTACTTGGATCATTATTTGGGTAACACAGAATTTCTGATATAGACTTTGAAACTCTTTAGATTTTTAAACTAACCTTTTTGTTTGGCAGTCTTCCTAGATTTTTCTCCCTAGAAAACTTGTTGTTATCAGTGACACTATAGACTTCAGGAATAATTATTGGTTTTGAAAATACAGTTAAGGACAGTACCACAACCAACAATAGCAATGTAAAACCAGGATTTATAGAAAAAATTTCTTGGATCCCTCTTGAGTACCTGTTTATCTGTCTCTTGATATTTTTAAGAGCCTTGTGACTTTAATTTTGTAAAAGTGTTCCTACTGCTTTCAGCCAAAGTGTAGTCATGTGAAGGAATAGTATCATCAAATTTATGATTTACAGATATAAGAGATGTGAGCTAATGATTAAGAATGAGATGATAGTAAGTAGGTTTATGTTCATTGTGACTTTTTTTGACCAAAATAAACTTTTTGGCCTTTAAGATATTTAAAGTTAAAAAAATAATACACAAATTCTCAAGGCTGTGTGGTTCTGAAATGGAAGAAAGCAAACAGAAAGACTCAATGAAGTGACAAACCTACTACTTAGTACAGGGAAAAGGCCACTTAGTTTGAAACCACTTAAATATAGATCAGAATTTCTTAGTGGGAAAATCAGGGTTTTGGACATTATTCTGAAAAATGGCATCTTAAAAAAAAAGTTAATTCTCATATTTTTGTTGGGGGTCACCAACATCATCCCTACATTTAGAGGCATGTTAGAAGTATTAGTACAAAAAGACCAGGACGAACGCAAACTTCACAAATCAGTTCAGCACTTTATTCAGGAATGAAGTTCACACAGGAGCAGGAGATGCAGGGACGAAATGACGCCATGGTGGGACCCACTTTCCTGGTGGAAAATGAGCCCCCAAACAAATAAAGGGCCTGGGCTTATATAGATATTCTGAGAGGTGGTCTAGTGAGCATATCAACTTTCTTTGGGCACCTGGGAATTTGGAGTTTGTTCTATCATCAGTGAAGGAGTCAGTTTTAGTGCTTAGGAATTTAGGATTTGTTTTATGGGGCAAAATGGGAGGAAGTCTAGGGTCAGTGGTCAGTTTCTGGAATTTATTGTACTGGACTTGATGGAAGGGCTGGGGTCAGTGGTTGGTATCTGGAAAGGATTTGTTTGCAGAAGGGTTAATGCTTTGGCCTCTTTGCAGAGACTGCCCTTCCAGGTTTGATGGACACCTTTTCTGCAGGGTGTGTTTTATCACCAGGAAAGAATATACTGGGAAAGGTTCAATGCTCTCAATGTATAACTTTCCTTCTCACTCCCATTTCCCCGGGTCTCACTACTTTGGGGGTTTGTTATTTTCCATATCTAATAAGAAGGACTTCTAGAACTTGGTATATAGTTGTTCTTATGGCTAAGATTTGTAACAGCAATGTAGTAAGGATACATATTTGGGTCATAAGAGAAAATGACGAAAGGAATATGGAGTATCTATGTGAAAGCTTTCTTATGCGCTCCTCTTTGTAAGGGATCACACAGAGCTTACTCCCCACAGCAGTGAAAATCTAGGAATATGTATGCAATATTTCTGGCCATGAAAGCCCATGAGAGACTCAACGTCCAAGAATTTTTTTGTAGGCAAGCTGCGCTTGCTTACCGGGTAGCAAAATTCCAGACTCCCAGAAGAATATACCACATTGTTGTGTAAATAGCTTAAACATAGTGAGCTACTATCAGGCAGTTTTATATTAGTGGTATGGTACTGCTTACCAGTCAAGTTCATTGATGGCAGCTAACAACCAACCTTGAAAGTGACCTGCTGCGTTAACACATTTCTGAACATTACTTACTGACAGTTCCTGACTTAACAGTTTGACTTTATGATGGTAAAAAAGCAACAGAAAACCATATTCAGATTTTGAATTTTGGTCCTTTCTTGGTGTAGCAGTATGTGCTATGATATATTGTCTTGATACTGGGTAGCCACATTTCCCTTTACATAATCACAAAGGTAAACAATAATACTTTTTAGTGGACTATGTTGCTATGATGTTTGGTAGATTAAGTGTATTAAAGGCATTTTAATTATACTATTTTCAACTTAATTATATATTGGGATGTATAACCCATCATAAGTCAATTTAGTTCTAATTAAAACATACTAATTTCTTAAACAGCTTAATTGCTGTTATAAAATGTTTCAGGCCTGATTTTTTTTTTTTTTTTTTTGGCAAAATTGTATGATAGCACCTACGACATTCTTATAGTTTTTTTTTTTTTTCTTTTTTGGGGGAGTACCAAGGATTGAACTCAGGGGCATTCAACCACTTAGCCACATCCCAGCCCGATTTTGTATTTTATTTAGAGACAGGGTCTCACTACTGAGTTGTTTAAGGCCTCAATAAATTGCTGAGGCTGGCTTTGAACTCATGATCCTTCTGTCTCAGCCTCTGAAGCCACTGAGACTACAGGTATGTGCCACTGCACCCAGTCCTTACAGTTAATTTTTGCATTGTGGTCTCAAGAAAAATTTCTTTTCAAAATTTTAAGAACAATCATAAGTTTTTTTCTAGGTCATCTATTAGTTCTTTCATATTCAAACCCTTGTAATTTTGCTTTTGTTAAGCTGTCAGTTTCTTACTCATCAGTGTCTTTACGGTGCTTCAGACACTTATCCAACATTATTTTAATGTATGACTGGAGAAAAATCCAACATCTTTCCTTTTTTACTTTGAAATCAACTTGAAGTATATTTTCATTTTATTTTTGACTATTTACAAAGTCAGTAACCAGTAGTAAACAAGTTAGGAGAAAGATATTGACATAGTATATGGGATAGATACCATATAATAAGCAAAAAGAGATGTTCTATTTGGGTCAGTTTTATAGGTGGTCTTAATTAGTGAGAATTTTCCTATTTTTAAAGACTCTGTCTTTCCTCATAGCAATTTGGTGATTTCAGGGAACTGAATAATGATTACTCAGATATAGAGGGTCTTCTGTAAAAAATGAACATTAGGAACAGAAAATTAACCACAGGAGATATCAAAAGGGAAGCTTAGTGTAATGGATAAAACACTGAAATAATATTGGAAAACTTATATTCTAAACCTAATTCTACTGCTTGAGAAAGACATTTTTTTTTCTTTATCCCTGAAACAAAGAATTTGATTAAGTACTATAGCCACTATACACATGTAGTTATTTAAGTTCCTTAAATTTTCACCCACATTCCTCCCTTTTTCTTCTTCCTCCCCCTTAACCTTCTATCCCCTTCCACAACTTCACTGATCTACTATTTTCATTGGATTCCCCATTTTCCCCCTTACTTTGTTCTAGTCTCTGCATATGAAAAAACATTTTCAACCTTTGACTTTCTGAGTTTGGCTTACTTCAATAAAGCATGATGTTCTCTAGTTTCATCCATTTGCCAGCAAATGCCATAATTTCATTCTTTTTTATGGCTGAGTAAAACTTCATTGTATGTATATACCATATTATCCATTCATCTGTTGACAGGTACCTGGGCCAATTCCATAACTTGGCTATTATGTATTGCACTGGTACAAACATTGATGTACTTTTATCACTACAGTATACTGATTTTACTTCTTTTGGATAAATACCAAGGAATGGGACAACTGGATCATATGATGGTTCCATTCTACATTGCTTTTCAAACTGGTTATACTAATTTGCAGTCCCATCAACAAGCTATGAGTGTACCTTTTTCCCCACATTCTTGGCAGCATTTATTATAATTTGTATTCTTTTTTTTTATTGTTGGTTGTTCAAAACATTACATAGTTCTTGATATATCATCTTTCACAATTTGCTTCAAGTGGGTTATGAACTCCCATTTTTAGCCCATATACAGATTGCAGAATCACATCAATTACACATCCATTGATTTACATATTGCCATACTAGTGACTGTCGTGTTCTGCTAACTTTCCTATCCTCTACTATCCCCCCTCCCCTCCCCTCCCCTCCCATCTTCTCTCTCTACCCCCTCTACTGACCTTCATTTCTCCCCCTTGTATTATTTTTCCCTTTCCCCTCATTTCCTCTTGTATGTTCTTTTGTATAAACCTGAGGGTCTCCTTCCATTTCCATGCAATTTCCCTTTTCTCTCCCTTTCCCTCCCACCTCTCATCTCTGTTTAATGTTAATCTTCTTCTCATGCTCTTCGTCCCTACTCTGTTCTTAGTTACTCTCCTTATATCAAAGAAGACATTTGGCATTTGTTTTTTAGGGATTGGCTAGCTTCACTTAGCATAATCTGCTCTAGTGCCATCCATTTCCCTGCAAATTCTATGATTTTGTCATTTTTTAATGCAGAGTAATACTCCATTGTGTATAAATGCCACATTTTTTTAATCCATTCGTCTATTGAAGGGCATCTGGGTTGGTTCCACAGTCTTGCTATTGTGAATTGAGCTGCTATGAACATCGATGTAGCAGTGTCCCTGTAGCATGCTCTTTTTAGGTCTTTAGGGAATAGACCAAGAAGGGGAATAGCTGGGTCAAATGGTGGCTCCATTCCCAGCTTTCCAAGAAATCTCCATACTGCTTTCCAAATTGGCTGCACCAATTTGCAGTCCCACCAGCAATGTACAAGTGTACCCTTTTCCCCACATCCTCGCCAGCACTTGTTGTTGTTTGACTTCATAATGGCTGCCAATCTTACTGGAGTGAGATGGTATCTTAGGGTGGTTTTGATTTGCATTTCTCTGACTGCTAGAGATGGTGAGCATTTTTTCATGTACTTGTTGATTGATTGTATGTCCTCCTCTGAGAAGTGTCTGTTCAGGTCCTTGGCCCATTTGTTGATTGGGTTGTTTGTTATCTTATTGTCTAATTTTTTGAGTTCTTTGTATACTCTGGATATTAGGGCTCTATCTGAAGTGTGAGGAGTAAAGATTTGTTCCCAGGATGTAGGCTCTCTATTTACCTCTCTTATTGTTTCTTTAGCTGAGAAAAAACTTTTTAGTTTGAGTAAGTCCCATTTGTTGATTCTAGTTATTAACTTTTGTGCTATGGGTGTCCTATTGAGGAATTTGGAGCCCGACCCCACAGTATGTAGATCGTAGCCAACTTTTTCTTCTATCAGACGGCGTGTCTCTGATTTGATATCAAGCTCCTTGATCCATTTTGAATTCACTTTTGTGCATGGCGAGAGAAAGGGATTCAGTTTCATTTTGTTGCATATGGATTTCCAGTTTTCCCAGCACCATTTGTTGAAGATGCTATCCTTCCTCCATTGCATGCTTTTAGCCCCTTTATCAAATATAAGGTAGTTGTAGTTTTGTGGATTGGTTTCTGTGTCCTCTATTCTGTACCGTTGGTCCACCCGCCTGTTTTGGTACCAGTACCATGCTGTTTTTGTTACTATTGCTCTGTAGTATAGTTTGAAGTCTGGTATCGCTATACCACCTGATTCACACTTCCTGCTTAGCATTGTTTTTGCTATTCTGGGTCTTTTATTTTTCCATATGAATTTCATGATTGCTTTCTCTATTTCTACAAGAAATGCCATTGGGATTTTTTTTTCTTTTTTTATTTTATTTTTTTAATTTTTTATTGTTGGCTGTTCAAAACATTACATAGTTCTTGATATATCATATTTCACAATTTGATTCAAGTGGGTTATGAGCTCCCATTTTTACCCTATATACAGATTGCAGAATCACATCAGTTACACATCCATTGATTTACATATTGCCATACTCGTGTCTGTTGTGTTCTGCTGCCTTTCCTATCCTCTACTATCCCCCCTCCCCTCCCCTCCCCTCTTCTCTCTCTGCCCCCTCTACTGACATTCGTTTGTCCCCCTTGTATTATTTTTCCCCTTCCCCTCACTTCCTCTTGTATGTACTTTTGTGTAACTCTGAGGGTCTCCTTCCATTTCCATGCAATTTCCCTTCTCTCTCCCTTTCCCTCCCACCTCTCATCCCTGTTTAATGTTAATCTTCTTCTCATGCTCTTCGACCCTACTCTGTTCTTAGTTACTCTCCTTATATCAAAGAAGACATTTGGCATTTGTTTTTTAGGGATTGGCTAGCTTCACTTAGCATAATCTGCTCTAATGCCATCCATTTCCCTGTAAATTCTATGATTTTGTCATTTTTTAATGCAGAGTAATACTCCATTGTGTATAAATGCCACATTTTTTTTATCCATTCATCCATTTAAGGGCATCTAGGTTGGTTCCACAGTCTAGCTATTGTGAATTGTGCTGCTATGAACATCGATGTAGCAGTGTCCCTGTAGCATGCTCTTTTTAGGTCTTTAGGGAATAGACCGAGAAGGGGAATAGCTGGGTCAAATGGTGGCTCCATTCCCAGCTTTCCAAGAAATCTCCATACTGCTTTCCAAATTGGCTGCACCAATTTGCAGTCCCACCAGCAATGTACAAGTGTACCCTTTTCCCCACATCCTCGCCAGCACTTGTTGTTGTTTGACTTCATAATGGCTGCCAATCTAACTGGAGTGAGATGGTATCTTAGGGTGGTTTTGATTTGCATTTCTCTGACTGCTAGAGATGGTGAGCATTTTTTCATGTACTTGTTGATTGATTGTATGTCCTCCTCTGAGAAGTGTCTGTTCAGGTCCTTGGCCCATTTGTTGATTGGGTTGTTTGTTATCTTATTGTCTAATTTTTTGAGTTCTTTGTATACTCTGGATATTAGGGCTCTATCTGAAGTGTGAGGAGTAAAGATTTGTTCCCAGGATGTAGGCTCTCTATTTACCTCTCTTATTGTATCTTTTGCTGAGAAAAAACTTTTTAGTTTGAGTAAGTCCCATTTGTTGATTCTAGTTATTAACTTTTGTGCTATGGGTGTCCTATTGAGGAATTTGGAGCCCGACCCCACAGTATGTAGATCGTAGCCAACTTTTTCTTCTATCAGACGGCGTGTCTCTGATTTGATATCAAGCTCCTTGATCCATTTTGAATTCACTTTTGTGCATGGCGAGAGAAAGGGATTCAGTTTCATTTTGTTGCATATGGATTTCCAGTTTTCCCAGCACCATTTGTTGAAGATGCTATCCTTCCTCCATTGCATGCTTTTAGCCCCTTTATCAAATATAAGGTAGTTGTAGTTTTGTGGATTGGTTTCTGTGTCCTCTATTCTGTACCATTGGTCCACCCGCCTGTTTTGGTACCAGTACCATGCTGTTTTTGTTACTATTGCTCTGTAGTATAGTTTGAAGTCTGGTATCGCTATACCGCCTGATTCACACTTCCTGCTTAGCATTGTTTTTGCTATTCTGGGTCTTTTATTTTTCCATATGAATTTCATGATTGCTTTCTCTATTTCTACAAGAAATGCCGTTGGGATTTTGATTGGCATTGCATTAAACCTATAGAGAACTTTTGGTAATATCGCCATTTTGATGATGTTAGTTCTGCCTATCCATGAACAGGGTATATTTTTCCATCTTCTAAGATCTTCTTCTATTTCTCTCTTTAGGGTTCTGTAGTTTTCATTGTATAAGTCTTTCACCTCTTTTGTTAGGTTGATTCCCAAGTATTTTATTTTTTTTGAAGATATTGTGAATGGAGTGGTTGTCCTCATTTCCATTTCAAAGGATTTGTCGCTGATATACAGGAATGCCTTTGATTTATGCGTGTTGATTTTATATCCTGCCACTTTGCTGAATTCATTTATTAGCTCCAATAGTTTCTTTGTAGACCCTTTTGGGTCTGCTAGGTATAGTATCATATCATCTGCAAATAGTGATAATTTAAGTTCTTCTTTTCCTATTTTGATGCCTTTAATTTCTTTCGTCTGTCTAATTGCTCTGGCCAGTGTTTCGAGAACTATGTTGAACAGAAGTGGTGAGAGAGGGCATCCCTGTCTTGTTCCAGATTTTAGAGGGAATGCCTTCAATTTTTCTCCATTCAGAATGATGCTAGCCTGAGGCTTAGCATAGATTGCTTTTACAATATTGAGGTATGTTCCTGTTATCCCTAGTTTTTCTAGAGTTTTGAACATAAAGGGATGCTGTACTTTGTCAAATGCTTTTTCCGCATCTATCGAGATGATCATATGGTTCTTATTTTTAAGTCTATTGATGTGGTGAATAACATTTATTGATTTCCGTATATTGAACCAGCCTTGCATCCCAGGGATGAATCCTACTTGATCATGGTGCACAATTTTTTTGATATGTTTTTGTATCCGAGTCGCCAGAATTTTATTGAGGATTTTTGCATCTAGGTTCATTAGAGATATTGGTCTGTAGTTTTCTTTCTTTGAAGTGTCTTTGTCTGGTTTAGGTATCAGGGTGATGTTGGCCTTGTAGAATGAATTTGGAAGTTCTCCCTCTTTTTCTATTTCCCGAAGTAGCTTGAAAAGTATTGGTATTAGTTCCTCTTTAAAGGTTTTGTAAAACTCTGCTGTATACCCATCCGGTCCTGGGCTTTTCTTAGTTGGTAGTCTTTTGATGGTTTCTTCTATTTCCTCAATTGATATTGGTCTGTTTAGGTTTTCTATATCCTCCTGACTCAATCTGGGCAGATCATATGACTTAAGAAATTTATCTATGCCTTCACTATCTTCTAATTTATTGGAGTATAAGGATTCAAAATAATTTTTGATTATCTTCTGTATTTCTGAAGTGTCTGTTGTGATATTGCCTTTTTCATCCCGTATGCTAGTAATTTGAGTTCTCTCTCTTCTTCTCTTCGCTAGCATGGCTAAGGGTCTGTCGATTTTGTTTATTTTTTCAAAGAACCAACTTTTAGTTTTGTCAATTTTTTCAATTGTTTCTTTTGTTTCGATTTCATTAATTTCAGCTCTGATTTTAATTATTTCTTGCCTTCTACTTCTTTTGCTGTTGTTTTGCTCTTCTTTTTCTAGGATTTTGAGATGAAGTATGAGATCATTTATTTGTTGGTTTTTTCTTTTTTTAAAGAATGAACTCCAAGCAATGAATTTTCCTCTTAGAACTGCTTTCAATGTGTCCCATAGATTCCGATATGTTGTGTCTGTGTTTTCATTAATCTCTAAGAATTTTTTAATTTCCTCCTTGATGTCTTCTATAACCCATTGATCATTCAGTAACCTATTGTTCATTCTCCAAGTGATGTATTCTTTTTCCTTCCTTCTTTTATCGTTGATTTTCAGTTCCATTCCATTATGATCAGATAGGATGCATGGTATTATCTCTACTCCTTTATATTGTCTAAGAGTTTCCCTGTGACATAATATATGATCTATTTTTGAGAAGGATCCATGTGCTGCTGAGAAAAAAGTGTAACTGCTTGATGTTGGGTGGTATATTCTATATATGTCAATTAAGTCTAGGTTATTAATTGTGTTATTGAGTTCTATAGTTTCCTTATTCAACTTTTGCTTGGAAGATCTGTCCAGTGGTGATAGAGGTGTGTTGAAGTCTCCCATGATTATTGTATGGTGGTCTATTAGACTCTTGAACTTGAGAAGAGTTTGTTTGATGAATATAGCTGCACCATTGTTTGGGGCATATATATTTATGATTGTTATGTCTTGTTGGTGTATGGTTCCCTTAAGCAGTATGTAGTGTCCCTCTTTATCCCTTTTGATTAACTTTGGCTTGAAATCTATTTTATTTGATATGAGTATGGACACACCTGCTTGTTTCCGAAGTCCATATGAGTGATATGATTTTTCCCAACCTTTCACCTTCAGCCTATGTATGTCTTTTCCTATCAAATGCGTCTCCTGTAGGCAGCATATTGTTGGGTCTTGTTTTGAGATCCATTCTACTAGCCTGTGTCTCTTAATTGGTGAGTTTAAGCCATTAACATTTAGGGTTATTATTGAGATATGGGTTATTGTTCCAGCCATATTTGTTTATTTATGTTACTAAACATGGTTTGTTTTCCTCTTTGATTATCCCCCCCCCTTTACTGTCCTACCTCCCACTGTTGGTTTTCATTGTTATTTTCCATTTCCTCTTCCTGTAATGTTTTGCCGAGGATGTTTTGAAGAGATAGTTTTCTAGCTGCATATTCTTTTAACTTTTGTTTGTCGTGGAAGGTTTTAATTTCATCTTCCATCCTGAAGCTTAATTTCGCTGGATACACAATTCTTGGTTGGAACCCATTTTCTTTCAGTGTTTGAAATATGTTATTCCAGGATCTTCTAGCTTTCAGAGTCTGTGTTGAAAGATCAGCTGTTATCCTGATTGGCTTGCCCCTAAATGTAATCTGCTTCCTTTCTCTTGTAGCTTTTAAAATTCTCTCCTTATTCTGTATGTTGGGCATCTTCATTATAATGTGTCTAGGTGTGGATCTCTTATAATTTTGCACATTCGGCATCCTGTAGGCTTCTAGAATTTGGGATTCTGTCTCATTCTTCAAGTCTGGGAAGTTTTCTCGTATTATTTCATTGAATAAATTGCTCATTCCTTTGGTATGGAGTTCTATACCTTCCTGTATCCCAATGACTCTTAAGTTTGGTCTCTTAATGTTATCCCATATTTCTTGGATGTTCTGCTCATGGTTTCTTAACAGTCTTGCTGAGCTGTCTATGTTCTTTTCAAGTTGAAATACTTTGTCTTCATTGTCTGATGTTCTATCTTCTAAGTGTTCTACTCTGCTGGTAGTATTCTCAATTGAATTTTTAAGTTGGTTTATTGCTTCCTGCATTTCTAGGATTTCTGTTTGTTTGTTTTTTATAACCTCTATCTCCCTGTATAGTTGATCCTTTGCTTCCTGGATTTGTTTGTGTAATTCCTTGTCGAAGTGATCTTTCATTGTCTGATTTTGCTGTCTAATGTCTTCCTTGATACTCCAGATCATCTGAAGCATATATATCCTGAATTCTTTATCTGACATTCCATCTGCTGCAGCTGTTACCTCTTCTAAAGTTGAGTTGACCTGCATTGCTTGTAGTCCTTTCTTTCCTTGTCTTGTCATACTGCTTGCGTTTCTTTCTTCTTGGTGAAACTGTTGTGTTTTTGAAATTTTTCCCCCCCTATATATTTATATTGCTCTTGTCTAGTTGAAAAGTCTCCCTTGCAGGTGCGGTCAGGGGCTCTGCTCTGCCCCTCCTCCAATTGGTGTGAGGTGTCTACCACGCCCGCGGACCCCTGGGCCTGATCCGCCGTTCTGTCGCAGGTCTGCCTACCTTGCAGGTGGGGGCGAAGGCTCTGCCCTGCCCCTCCTACCACGCCCGGGGACCGCTAGGCCTGATCTGCAGGTTGGTCGCCGGTCCGCCCACCTTGCGGGCACGGGTGTCAGTTCCGCTCCGCCCCCACTCCAATTGGGGTCACTTGACCACCACACAGGCGGGCCGCTGGGCCTGATCTGGGCGCGGGCGAAGGCTCTGCTCTGCCCCTACTCCAGTTGGGGTGAAGTGTGTTCCACGCTGGCAGGCCGCTGGGCCTGATCCGCCGGTCTGTTGCAGGTCTGCTTACCTTGCCGGCGCGGGCGGCAGCTCTGCCCTGCCCCTCCTACCACGCCTGCAGACCGCTGGGCCTGATCTGCAGGTTGGTCGCAGGTCTGCCTACCTTGTGGGCACGGGCGGCGGCCCCGCTCCTCCCCTCTGGCTCGACGACAAAGCGAGAGAGACTCGGGTATCTGTGACTCACCCTCCCTACCAGGGGACCAACTGTTTCCGTCGCCGCTGGCACCGATGAAGTTCTCTCCCCGGCCGCTCTCCGATGACATCAGATCTCTGCCATGCTGGCATCCCCTGTTCTATGGCTGAATCCCATTTTCTTCTCTTCCAATAGGCGGAGCTGTGCCCTCTGAGCCGAGCTTCTGCCCTCTATGTGCTGACAGAAATCCCTGTACGGTGGCTCCTGGGAGTCTCTCAGTCCTGTTAGTCCAGAGCCCTTTCACTTATCCGGCCCCTCCCCCTGTTCCTCCTCCCAGCCAGCCAGCCAGGTCCTGTTCACCAGAGGCGGTTCCCCAAGGATCTGATTACACTTGCAGCCCCACCGCGTGTCCTATATCCCGAGCGATGAACACCTTCTCTGTCATTCATCTAAGCCCCAGTGCTGTGGTGGGGTGATCTGGGAACCAACAGTTTAATTTTTCCGGACCCCTTTGGTGGGCACGCCCCCAGAAACTGGCGGCTAAGATCTTGGGTGTGGCCGCTGGTGTTAAGGGGAGGTGGGGATCTGGAATCCCCTCTGCTTCCCTACAGACACGCCCCCGGAGAGATTCCCGAGGTTTCCTGGCTGCTTGTATCTGGAGGGGGTGGGAGTCACACACCTGCTAACGTAGATTCTGCTGGGAAGGAATTCTGTCGGCGGAACTCTGGTGATGTCACCACTCTGCTATGGCGGGCCCCAGGCTCCTTGCCGGAGTGTCCGAAGGGAGGGGTGGGACTGGTCTGTCTCTGGTTGGTTTCAGCTCCCGGTTCGCTATTTCACGAAGGCTTGGCGAGAGACCTCTTCCTAGAGTCCCTGCACCGCTCCTGCTGCGCTGCGCCTCGGAGGCTATCCGCCCTGACGCGGGGGCTGCGTGCAGGCAGCGGACAGTCGCCAAGTCGCGCGGGCAGCGGCTGGCGGGTCTGGACCTCTGCGCTGCGTGGCGGAGATTCACTCGTCTAGCGCAGACTGTCACCTCCAAAAATCCTACCGATTCCCGGCCGGTCTCTCTTTAGTGGAATTTTGCTAGGAGTTTCTCAGCAGGTCGAATCTAAGCGTATCCATGCGTCTCTCTGACCCCGTTGTTGAGGAGGTACTGAAAGCGCTGCCTCCCCTCTCGCCGCCATGTTGGATCTATAATTTGTATTCTTGATGGTATCTTTCTAATTGGAGTGAGATGAACTCTCAATGTAGTTTAGATTTGAATTTCTCTGATCTCTAATGATATTGAACATTTTTTTCATATATTTGTTGGCTCTTTGTATTTCTTCTTTGAGAAGTATCCGTTTAGTTCTTTTTGCCCATTTACTGATTACATTATTTGGGAGGGTTTTTTTTTTTTTACTTCTTTATTATATTCTTAATATTATCTCCTACTAAAGGAGTTACTGTCAAAGAAAGTGAACCCCAACATTATGTATAACTGTGATGTACTAATGAAAACATTAAAAATTGCTTAAAATTAATTAAAATTAAAAATCTGTTCTTCAGCTGCATAGCCACATTTCAAGTGCAAAACACCTACATGTGGTAAGTGATGACTATATTGGATAATATAGAATATTTTCATTGTCACAGAAGATTCTATAGGACAGTTCTGATCTGGAGCAGAGTTTAGCATATATTCTGTAAAAGATGAGATATACACATTTTTTATTTTCTGGATTACACGGTCTGTTGCAGCTATTCAACGGCTGTTGTAGTTCATAAGCAGCCATAGATAATATGTAAATGAATGTGGCTCTGCCAAAATAAAACTTTTTTTTACCAAATCAGGCATTTGGCTCCCAAACTATACTTTGTTGATCCTTAATCTAGAGGTTCATTTCTCTTCACCTAAATTTATGCTTTTATCAACAAATGTGCAAGGATTCCAATTTCTCTATATCCTTTATTTTTTAAAGAGTTTTTCTTTTTTTTTTTTTTGGTTTTGTTTTTGTAGTGTGGAGAATTCTAGGTTGACAAGTTTCCAACTATGCTATCCTCAATATAAAGACATAGGGACAAGAGGGAGAACGTCAGAACAAAGCAAGCCAATATATATAATATGATATAATCAAACTTTGCTTTTGGAGTAACTTTCTGTGTCTGCATCTTATTTATATTAATTAATTCATTAATATGTAATGTTGGGGATTGAACCCATGGCCTCACACATACTAGACCAGGTCTCTATTACTGAGCTAACTTTGCAGCCCTTTATTACTTTTATTTTAAGGAGAGATATTATATTTGAAAAAAAAAAACAGTGGTATTTTAATTCTCTTGACATTGATGTATTGCCAGCATCTTTCCTCATATCTTTATTAACTCCATATATATGACAGTTGTTCTATCATTGACTTGTTTGTTCTGACTTTCTCCATCTTGTCCCTATTTCTTTATAGTGAGGTAGGATAGCATTGTTGTAAACTTGTCAACCTAGAATTCTATACCCTATCAAAAAATCTGTTAAAAAATAAAGGATATGGAGAAATTGGAACCTTGTACATTGCTCATAAAAGCATAAAATGATGCAGTTTTTTGTGGAAAACATTTTCAAAATGTTAAACATAAAGTTACCATATTAACCAATAGTTCTCCTCCTAAATATCTACACATGAGAACTGAAAACATATGTTCCCATAATACTTGTACATGAATGTACATAGTGATATATAAGAGCCAGCAAGTAAAAATAACTCAAATGTCTATCAGTTGATGAATGAATGTATAAAAAAATGGTGTCCTTTTTTGGCATTAGGGATTGAACCCAGGGGTGCTTAACCACTGGGACACATCCCCAATTCTTTTTATTTTATATATGTATTTATAAGAAAGTTTTTATTTTTAAAAGAGTTTTAAAACCTTGAAAACATCGTGCTAAGTGAAAAGCCAGATGTAAAAGATCACATACTATATGATTCTGTTTATATGTAGGGTCTATAATAAGCAAATATGTATAGACAGAGACTAGATTATTGCTTGCCAGGGGGAAGGAAGAGAAGGAAATGAATGAATACTAGACGATATGGAGTTTCTTTTTTGGGGGAAAATTGTTCTAGAATTAGAAAGTGGTGATAGTTACACAACCTGTGAACATACTAAAATTCACTGAATTATATGCTGTAAGAGATTGAATTTCATGGTATGTGAATTATCTTAATTTTTTTAAATGAAGATGGAATACAGACCTTTTTAGACCAGCAGGAGCTAAGGGAATTTATTGCCAAATGAGTGCATTAAAATATTAAAGTAAATTCTGCAGGCAGAAGGAAGAGAATACTAGAAAAAAAATTAGATTTATAAAAGAATAAAATATGTGGGTTAAAAAGTACTTTCCTTATTCTATTAAAAGAAATTTGGTTACTTAAAATAAAAATAATATTGCATTGTGGAGCTTAATTATTTAATTAAAACAAAAAATAAGAGTAACACAAAGACATGAATGGGAGAAATGGAAAGTATTCTGTTGTAAGGTTCTTAAAGTACACAAAATGGTTTATTCTTATCTTAAAATAGATGTGGTAACTGAAATATATATATTGAAAATCCTGGAGCAATCACATAAAAATAATAAAGGTATAGATCAGACAATAGAGATAAAATATCCAATTCAAAAGAAGTAGAGAAAATAGGCAAAATAAACAGCAGGCCCCTCCTCTTCAAATTTTCATTGATCTCAAAGTTAACAAAGATGAAAGTTGATTCTTTGAAGAGATTAACAAAATTCATAAGCCTTTAGTCAGATTTTAAATAAGGTCAAGCTGAGGACTGAGCCATTAACACATGTTAGAGAGACATTTCAGAGCCTAACTATAACATTGCTCCAGTTAAAAGGCAGACATTGTCAGGTAGACAGAGAAGCAAGACAAAATTAAATGCAGTCTACAGGAAGCTCACTCTGTTCAATATAAAGACATAGAGAAGAAGTAAAATTAAGGGAAAAGATACACAAACAATAATAAAAATGAAAAATATCTCTGGTAATTTAAGACAAAGTGATTTTCAAAGTCTGTAGTATTGCCAAAAATAAAGAGAAACATTTCATAATAATAAGGGAACAATTCAGTAGGAGGACATATCAGTTTAAAAATGTGTACACACAAAATTAAATTTCAAATACATGAAGAAAATGCTGATAGAATTGAAAATAAAATAAATTCATAATCATACCTGGAGATTTCAGTTATTTCAGAGAGTAATGGAAAAAGTATACACTCTGGTTATAGAAGTTTTGAACAGCATTAGTAACCAGTATATCTCTGACATTTGTTGAAGATGCCAATAACAATAGTATACTCTTTCAAGTATTCACAGACCACTGACCAACATAGACATATCCAGGGCCATAAAACAAGTTTCAATAAATTTAAGAAACTTGAAATCATACAAAATACATTCTGTAACCAAAGTGGTATGCAACTATTAATCAATAAACAAAAAACGTCTGTAAAATTTCCAAATGCAAAGAAATTTAAATATAAACTTCTTAATAACTAATAGTTCCCAAAAGAAATCATAAGGAAAAATCAGAAAATATTTTAAACTGAATTAAAATAACACAATATAAAAAAGCATAAAAATTATGAATGCAGCTAAAGCAATAAGTACTTTGATGGAAATGAAAAACTTAAACTGCCTTTTTTTTAATTAAAAAATATACAAAGTAAGTGATCTAGATTCCATCTTAATATGCTTAAAAAAATAAAAAGACAAAGTAAATAGAACAGAAATCAATGAAATATAAAATAGATACAGTTAACAAAGATGAAAATTGATTCTTTGAAAAGATTTACAAAATTCATAAGCCTTTAGTCAGATTTTAAATAAGACACACATTACTTAAAATAGAAATCAATGGATATTACTAAATTATGCAGTATTAAAGAGTTAATAAAGGGCTATTATTATAACTTATGCTAATAAATTGGACAACTTAAATTAAAGATGGGTAACTTTCTTGAAAGAAACTAACAAAACTTGCTCACAAAGAAAGAATTCTTGTGACCCTCTGTAAAAGAAAATGAATTTATAGTTTTAAAACCTTTTTACAAATTCCAGGCTCAAGTGGCTTCACTGATAAATTTCACCAAATACTTGAGGAAGAAACAAAAGCAGGTCTAATACAAACTCTTCCAGAAAAGTAAAAAGGATACATTTCACAACTGATTTTACAAGGCTAGTATTATTTTAATACCAAGACCAGGAGAAGGCATTACAAGTAAACAAAACTACAGACTAATATACCTTAAGAACATACATGCAAAAATTGTTAAAATATTAATAAGTTGAATCCAGTGATATTTACAAATATAACATGATTACTTGGAGTTTATCTTAGAATATAAGATTAGTTTAAAATAAATAAATAAACCTGTTATCAACACACAAAAAAAAATTAGTTTAATATTGGCAATTAATGGAATTTTTCAAATTAAGTAAGTAAAATACAGAATTATATTATCATTTCAATACACGCAGAAAAGGCATTTGAAAAAAAATTACTTGTGATTGAAATAAAGAAGCTCTCTGCCAACCTAGAGAAGCGAACTTCCTCAATCTAGTAAAGAGCACCTTCAAAAAACCACAGGGTTAATAATGAAAAACTGAATGTTTTTTTTTCTTAATATTAGAAGTATGACAAATATGTCTGTATTTATCCCTTCTAATCAGCATTATACTGAAAGTTTTACCCAGTATAATAGTAATAGAAGAAAAAGGGCATGGGCTGGGGGAGGTGCAAGGAGAATGTACATCCAGTTTGGCAAGAAAAAAGTGAAGCTGTTGTTATTTCATATAACATGACAAAAACTGTTTCATATGACATTTTGCAAAAAGAACCACAAGAACTAGTAAGTGATTCTAACAAGAATTCATTGTATTTCTATATACCAAGAGTGAATGATTAAAAATTGAAATTTTTAAAATACCATTTATAGTTATATCAAAAATATTGGAAGCTTAAAACCTTTATACTGTAATGAGAGAAATTAAAGAAGACTTAAATAAATGGAAAGATACATACCGTGATCATGGCTTGAAAAACTAAAAAAAAATATTGCTAGCATGTCAGTTTCACCCAAATTCTTCTAGAGATTCAATGCAAATTTGATCAAAATCCCAACAGGAATTTTTGTAGATATTGATAATGTAATTCTAGAATTTATATGAAAATCAAGAGAACTTAAAACAACTGAGGCAGTTTTGAAAAAGAACAATATTAAAAACTTAACACTGCCTCTAGTGTGCATAGATACTCTGTAGCTAGAGCAATGAAGAAGTAGTGACTTACATAATAAGTTAGACTAGGTTTTCTCAACCTTGGCACTACTGACATTTGGGCCTGGATACTTTTTTTGTTGTGAAGTACTGTCCTATAATTTAGAGGCATCTCTGACCTCTACTCACTAGATGTCAACAACACCTCCAACCCTCATTTGTGACCCTCAGAAACATCTCCAGACATTGCTGAATGTGTCCTAGAGGACAAAATCATCACCCTTTATGAACCACTGAGTTTTATATAGAGAACAATTAAACAGAATAAAGCATCTAGAAACAGACCCCCAAATACATGGTCAATTGATTTTTGACAGTAGTACAAAGGCAGGTTCAATAGATGGAAGGACAAAGGATACTCTTTCAACAAATGGAGTTAAGATGTTTAGATTTCCATTTGCAAAAAAAAATGGAACACTTTAAAAGCATAGACCTAAATGAAATAGTGAAAATAATCTCCTGAAAGAAAATTTGATGATTTTGAGGTAGGAAAAAATTCCTGAAATAGGGTATAAGAGGCATGAACTTAGACAATAAAATTAAAAAATTTCTTCAAAGACATTATTAAAATAAAAGGTCAGGTCTCTCAGATTGGAAGAAAACATCTCCTGAATCATGTATCTGATAAATAATCTGTATCTAGAATGTATGAAGAATTCTTTGAACTCAATAACATGACCAACAACCCAATAAAAACTGGGCAAGAGATTTCAATAGCCACTTTATCCAAGAAAGTATATGAATGGCAAATAAGGCTTAGAAAGATGATTCATTTGTCAGATACCTTTATATACCAACTGGAATGGCTAAAATTAAAATGCCTGACAATACCAAATACTATAGAGTTATTTAAGTCTTACAGAGTACTAGTAAAAGTACAAAATGATATACTTGAGAAAACAGTTTGGTAAATTTTTATTACATTATTTTTTTAATTTTAGTTTTAGGTGGACACAATATCTTTATTTTATTTTTATGTGGTACTGAGAATCGAACCCAGTGCTTCAAGCATGCTAGGTGAGCATGCTACCACTTGAGCCACATTCCTAGCCCCTTATTACATTATTAAATCACTTACTAGACTAGGGATGTCATTCAGTAATACAGGGCTTGTCTGGCATGTGAGGCCTTGGCTTGGATCCAGAGCATCACAAAGAAAATACAAACTTACTGTATGAATTATTTGTCCACTCCTAGATATTTACCCAAGAGAATGAAAACTGTTTGTCCACACAAATACTTGCACCAGAATGTGAGTAGCGGCTTTATTCATAATAGCCCAAATTGGAAATGATCTCCAATGTCTGTCAATTGTAAATGAATAATTAAATTGTTAAAAGGAACAAATTATTGATTCTCATATCAACATGGGTGAATCTCAAAAACAGGTTAAGTCAAAGACCAGACACTGCATGATTGCATTCGTAAGGAATTCTGCAAATGGCAAAATTTAAAGTGATAGAAGTAGATCACAGGTTGCCTGGGGCCAAAGGGTTGTAGGGGGAATTCACTGCAGGGAATAGAGGGATTTTTTGGGCATCTGAAATGTTTTCAGTCATGATTGTGTGGTAGTAATCACTTCAGGAAGGCTGATTACTTTTTTTTTTTTTTTAAACAGTTGAAGGGCCTATTTTTTGATCACCTAATCTTTGCTAAGCTTTTTGGCCCTTAGGCCCACCTTATCATTTTACTGTAACTCTCTCCTAACTGTAGCTTTAACATTTCCTATTTAGTGCCTTGCTGTCCTGTTGCTGGTCTAGACTTTTTCCTATTAATAAGTATTATTGAAAAAAGCTGTTTAGGGTCACAGTCTCTCTGAGTTGATTTTTTGTGTTTTCTAAACTAAGATATTAAAATAAATCCGTATGAATATATTAGAGGCGGGACCTAGAGAAGCCTTCATCCTAACACATTGGCAGAATAGTTATTATTAATATGGCCTAAGTTTCAAGAGTCTAGACAAGCTTCCTTTTCTGAAAACAAACTCCCCCTCCCCCATTTAGTGCTATAAATAAATTTTTTCAGATTAAGGCCTGGATTTCTAGTGTGCTGAATTAATCTCTGGGAATGATATGAGAAATCTATTTAAATATTTTTAAATAGTTCCACAATTTACATTATTGAGGAGTCAGACTTAGAAACTGCTGGATTGAGGTATTGCTGATCCTATCATTTAAAAATAAGTAGGTAAAATTTCCCTTCCACACCTTTATTTAGACTTAATTGAGGTGCTATTGCATATCTAATCAAAGATCTTTGCCAGGGATCTGTATGTCTTTACTACAGGTACTTTTCAGCTCTCTAAAGGAAAAATGGGGTATTAGAGAGCTAGTTTTTTTTAAGATCCCACTATGTGCCAGATACTTTATAAGGACTTACATTTAATCCTCATAAGTGATTTTAAAAAGAGATTCAGAGATTTTAAGCAGCTTGCTTAAGGACACAGCTAGTAAGTAGCAGGAGTTATATATGTTTGACTTTAAAACAAGGGTGTTTCCCTTTAAGCTCTGTTACTTCTAGACAAACACAACAAATAAGGACTATATTTAGTCATTTCTGCTGACTCATTTGCTCCTACATTTCTCTGCCTCTCCATCCATGGACAGAGCAGAAAGATAAAAATCTATTAGCACATAAGATATCTTCATTTTAACAAAATCCTGAACCTTTTTTCCTAGTCATAAGTTTTTCAAGTACTTTGAGTCACTTTTTTGCCTCATACAAGTGGGGTTACTCACCAGTTTCTGCTAATTGATTTATACCATAATCTAATTTGCAACCGTTCTTAATTTTGATTTCACATTTGCATGCAAGTGACTAAATCTACACAGCATCTACACCTATGCTATTCTATGAGGTAACTGTGAGCTAATTTTTCTATGTAAACTTGAATTAAATAAAATTCCAAATACATTTCTTTAGTCACATTAGCCACATTTTATATCCTGCAGCGATCCACATGTGACTAATAGCTACTCTATTGAACAGAGCAGATATAGAACATTTCTTTATTATAGAAAATTCTTTGGGGCAGAACTGATCTAGAAGTGGGCCTACCTCTGTTAACTTTTTATAACAATGAAGTCAGCATTTTGTATTTTCTTTCTTTCTTTTTTGAATATGCAATTATTCATTTCTTTTCTCACTTAAAGAAAGTTAGAGGTAGGTAGTCTAGAATTGATATAGAAGTTTAATGGTATCATCAAAACTCTATCTTTCATGTTTGTTGCTTTATAGTCACAAGATGGCTACACAGTTCCTGAGATCACATACTCATCTAAGATAGGAAGAAAGATGAAGAGTTGGTCTCAATTGTTTCTGTTTTTTAAACTAAGAATGTAAAAGTTTTCTTGAAGTCACTCATAGGTGCAGGAAAGACTGTGAAAGCATGTTTTTAGATTTTCTAGCCTTTATAAAGGAAGATAACAAAGGAGAAGGGGCTTGGGAATGGATGTTGGATCAAATAATGTCACAACACTGGAGTCAACTGGATAAAGATTTATGATAAAGATTCACTAACCTAAGTATTATGGTTTAGATGTCATGTCCTCCAAAAGCTCACATGTGAGACAATGCAAAAGGGTTTGGAGGAAAAAAGACCATATTATAGCTTTAACATAATCAGTGAATTTGATCCCTGATGGGATTAACTGGGTGATGATTGGAGGTGGATGTGGTATGGCTGGAGAAAGTGGTTCATTGGGGGCACGGCTGTGGGGTATATATTTTCTTTGGTTTTTTTTTTTTTTTTAAATTCAACCTGAATTTATTTCTCTTTTATTTTACATTATGAGAATTTTAAACATGTACAGTGTAATAAACCCCATGTATACATCCTTTTGCTTCAACAAGTGTCATTTATGAACAATCTTGTTTCATCTGTACCCAATCCTGATTCTTTCTCCTCTCCCATATTATTTACCAGACTTTATCTTTAAATATCATAGCAAACCTCCCTCTAAAGACTCTTTAAAAAAAAACCTAACCATAATTCCATTGTCACACCAAAAACAACAACAGTTTCATATATGTATAAATAAGAGAGAGAGAGAGTTGTAGATGAATACACAGTATCTTTATTTATTTTTATGTGGTGCTAAGGATCAAACCCAGTGCCTCACACATGCGAGATAAGCACTTTACCACTGAGCTACAGCCCTAGCAGTAACAGCAGTTTCTTTCTTTCTTTCTTTTTTTTTATATAGTCTTTCTTTTTTTCCAGTAATATATTTTTTTAATTCTAATTTGTTATACATGATGGAAGAATGCAATTCATTTCATATTACACATATAGAGCACAATTTTTCAAGTCACTGTACACAACATATTTTCACACCATTCGTGCCTTCATACATGTACTTAGGGAAATGATGTCTAACTCATTCTACCATCATCCCTACCCCCTTACCCTCTCCTTTCCCCTACCTCCCCCTTTGCCCTATCTAAAATTCCTCTATTCCTCCCATGCTCCCCCCCAGGCCCATTATGAATCAGCATCCACATATCAAAGAAAACATTTGGCCTTTGGTTTTGGGGGATTGGCTTACTTCACTTAGCATTATATTCTTCAGCTTCATCCATTTACCTGCAAATGCCATGATTTTATTCTCTTTTAATTCTGAGTAATGTTCCATTGTGTGTATGTACACCAAAATTTCCCTATCCATCTACTGAAGGGCATCTAGGTTGGTTCCATAATTTAGCTATTGTGAATTGTGCTGCTATAAACATTGATATGGCTGTGTCTCTGTAGTATACTGTTTTTAAATCCTTTGGATACAGACTGAGGAGTGCAATAGCTGGGTCAAATGGTAGTTCCATTTCAGTTTTCCAAGGAATCTCCATACTGCTTTCCAGATTGGCTGCACCAGTTTGTAGTCCCACCAGCGATGTGCCTTTTTCCCTACATCCTGGCCAAAGCTAATTGTTGTTTGTATTCTTAATAGCTGCCATTCTGACTGGAGTGAAATGAAATCTTAAGAGTAGTTTTAATTTGCATTTCTCTAATTGCTAGAAATATTGAACATTTTTTCATGTTTGTTGATTAATTGCATATCATCTTCTGAGAAGTGTCTGTTAAATTCCTTGTCCCATTTATTGAGTGCTTTATATATCCTAGATTAGTGCTCTACCTGATGTGCTTGTGGTAAAGATTTGCTCCCATTCTGTAGGCTCTCTGTGCACCTCGCTGATTGTTTCTTTTGCTGAGAAGCAGCTTTTTAGTTTGAATCCATCTCATTTATTGATTCTTGGTTTTAATTCTTACACTACAGGAGTTTTATTAAGAAAGTTAGAGCCTAATCTAACATGATGGAGATTTGGGCCTACTTTTTCTTTACTCTTTCTACTTTTCATTAGGCGCAAGGTGTCTGGTATAATTCCTAGGTCCTTGATCCACTTTGAGTGTAGTGTTGTGCATGGTGAGAGATAGAGGTTTAATTTCATTTTGTTACATGTGGATTTCCAGTTTTCCTAGCTCCATTTGTTGAGGAGGCTATCTTTTCTCCAATGAATGTTTTTGGCGTCTTTGCTAATATAAGATAACTGAAGTTATGTGGGTTAGACTCTGTGTTCTCTATTCTGTACCATCGGTCTACAGGTCTATTTTGGTGCCAATACCATGCTGTTTTTGTTACTATTTCTCTGCAGTATAGTTTTAGGTCTGGTATAGTAATGCTACCAGCTTCAATCTTCTTGCTAAGGATTGCTTTGGCTACTCTGGGTCTCTTATTTTTCCAGATGTTCATGATTGCTTTTTCTATTTCTATAAGGAATTCCATTGGGATTTTGATTGGAATTGCATTAAATCTGTGTCATGCTTTTGGTAGTATGGTCATTTTGACAATATTAATTCGGCCTATCCAAGAACAAAGGAGATCTTTCCATCTTCTAAGGTCTTCTTTAATTTCTTTCTTTAGCATTCTGTAGTTTTCATTGAGAGGTCTTTCACCTCTTTCATTAAGTTGATTCCCAAGTATTTTATTTTTCAGGCTATTGTAAATGGGATGGTTTTCCTAGTTTCACTTTCAGTGGGATTGTCACTGATGTACAGAAATGCCTTTGATTTATGGTGTTGATTTTATATCAGCTACTTTGCTGAATTCATTTATTAGTTCTAGAAGATTTCTGGTGGAATGTTTTGGGTCTTCTAGGTATAGAATCATATCATCTGCAAATAGTGATAATTTGAGTTCTTCTTTTCCTATCTGTATCCCTTTAATTTCTTTTGTCTGTCTAATTGCTCTGGATAGAGTTTCAAGAACTATATTAAATAGAAGTGGTGAAAGAAGGCATTCCTGTCTTCTTCCAGTTTTTAGAGGGAATGCTTTCAATTTTTCTCCATTTAGAATCATGTTGGCTGGGGCTTAGCATAGATAGCCTTTACAATGTTGAGGTATGTTCCTGTTATCCCTTGTTTTTCTAGCATTTTGAATATGAAGGGATGCTATATTTTATCAGATGCTTTTTCTGCATCTATTGAGATGATCATATGATTCTTGTCTTTGAGTCTATTGATACGATGAATTACATTTTTTGATTTCCCTATGTTGAACCAACCTTGCATTCCTGGGATGAACCCTACTTGATCATGATGCACTATCTTTTTTATATGTTTTTGTATCTGATTTGCCAGAATTTTATTGAGAATTTTTGCATCTATGTTCATTAGAGATATTAGTCTGAAGTTTCCTTTCTTTGATGTGTCTTTGTCTGGTTTTGGAATCAGGTTGATATTGGCCTCATAGAATGTGTTTGGAAGTGTTCCCTCTTTTTCTGTTTCATGAAATAGTTTGAGAAGTATTGATGTTAGTTCTTCTTTAAAGGTCTTGTAGAACATTTTTTATTTTCATATTATGTTTTTTGGCTCTCTGGAAGAAAAACTAATCAGGCCAAATCAATGGATCAGTTAGCAATTGCTATATCAAATTTAATCAAAAGTTTTCTTGACTAGAGTTTGAAAACTTTTATGGATTATTTCTAGTGCTTGGTAGTAGTGTCTTAAAGCAGATATGTGTAGATAAAACTTTGAAAAACTCCTTGTAGGCAGCTGAAATACTACTACAACATGGAGCAAACCCTAACCAGAAAGATCAAAAACAGAAGACTGCTTTGGATGAAGCAGATAATGATAAAATGAAAGAGTTGCTAAAATCTCATGGTGCTATTGAAGCCAATAATAGAGATGAAAGTAATGCTACAGTCACTGGTATGTATGTCAGTACTGCTTGCTATTTTATATAGGTGATATCTCTACTAAGAAAAATAACATTTTTACATTTGTAATATGTTATTCCATAACCGGGGATAGATATTACCTATGTTTATTAAACTTTTTAAAAGCCATTATTTTTAGAAATTAGCACTTTCAAGTTTGGTTTAATTTATAGATCATATGATTCTACTGGATTGGAGTTACATGTTAAAATAAAACCTATGTTGTTCATTAATCAAACATTCATCTTCCTACCTTTGGGTTGGAGATAGAGGAGTAACTGAAACCAGGCAGATAGTTTACTTATAGTGGAGCTAGAAAAGGGTAACATTATACTGAAGACTATGCAACCGATATTTTGTTACTTCAAAATTTGTAATCATACATTGGTTGAATTCATGTCAATTTTCAAATCTTCTTGTAATACTAAGTTGTTAAGCAAGTATATTATACTCATATGTGTGTTTTACGTACATTACAGTAAAAAGTCTATATAAGGGAATGTATAGCTAGGCAAAAATTTTATGAACAACTTTTTAGCAATAATTTACATTTTATTAAGTGTTGAGGAGAGGAGATCGTTCTTCATTTCTCCCCATGTTTGAGCCTTGACTCATAGAAAAAGAAACTCCAAGAAAAAAACAAGGGAAAAAAAAAGAGAAAAACTTCCTGTGCCCTCACTATGAGGGAGAATGGGGAGATGAGAACCCTGAGGCACACTTCTGCCTTGCCTGCCTCCTTCCTCACCAACTATTGATTTTCAAGGGAGGAAAAATTACTAATGTATGATTAGGCAGGACCAAGGATGTTCACTGTGTAATATTTTACTAGCAAGATGGATCACATGTTGGTTAAGATCAAGACTGCTAAAAAGTTTTCTATGATCTGCCACTGTATAGTAAGTCTATAGCGTGAGCCCCTTTCTTATGTCCTTAGCCATTTCACTCTTCCTCTCCACAGCCATACGTAAGGTTCAAGTCCCATGATTTAGCTGAGCTCAGCATACCAGAGAAATCTTGTATCTGAAGTTATCTGGACTCTGTTATATACTAGTATACCTGTTCCCATGTCTGTTGTTTTTTGTATGTACATTTCTTAGTTAGGTACCCCAATGGGATAAGGGGTACAGAGCAAATGGAAGTATGAAGAAAGGGAATCCATGGTGGGAGAAGGGTCCAAGAGAACTTTACAGAACAATGAATCATAGTTATAATAGTTAAAAGCACAGACTTGGAGTCAGATGACATCTGGTTTAAGTACTAGCTGTGTGACATTGGGCAACTTCCTGAACTTCTCTGAAACCTCGCTTTCTTTTGTGAAATAAATATATTATACTACCTACATGAAAAAGTTTGTAGGAAGACTAAACTGATACATAGAAGGTATTTACCATTAATACCTTAATTAACATTAAGATATAATAACTGTAAATTATATTTTTCCCATTCATATTACCATTAAAATTGATAAAATAAAGCTACATTTTTGCATATTCTTATCTATTTTTAAAATTGATTTTTTAAAGCAGAAATTCCTGCTGTTCGGACAAAAAGACACAAACAGTGTTTTTGTGATGTTGACAAAAATGTTGATCCATCTTCCCTTTCACGCCAAGAAAAAACAAGAGAAAGTCTTCCTGTGGTGAGTAAAATTACAACTCTTTTTATCTTCAACCTAGAAAATGCCTTTCTTTGTACCATCCAGCCACTGGCTATTGGCAGAACTCTTTCCATGATAAGGACACAAGGTTGTTGAAAATGCTTTTTTGTAATAAGAAAATAATTGAGTAGAATAAGCCAAGAAAGTATGCTGTATGGTTAACTCTGACTTATCTGTATTGAATACAGAACTTTGTATTAGTTGCTGTCCTTTATACCTAGCTTGTGTTTGGCTACTTCTTATCCAACTAACTCTGCCACTGTCATAGTATGTCTTCACTCACTCATTCTCAAAACTATCTAGGATATATAATACGTTGGCAAGACTCTAGAACCCAGATATAGCAGATGAAAGTAACCTTTATAAAGATGGATATTCTCAGTTTGACAAAAACATAAAGTTTACTAAGACACAAACTTCCTAAAAAGGTAGTATCATAAGTGAAAGATTATCTTGAATGAAAGTTTTCTCCCATTGTGGTCCAATGTGCTCAATCACAAAATGGAAAAGAAAGTTGGCACCAGAAATTTTCTTTATCCTAGCCTGTAGGTGGAGGCAGACTTAGCCCGAGTATAAGTTTAGACTTTTAGTTTTCTTGTGTACCCATAAGCTATTCACTCTGTAAGGAGGTAAACCTTAGGCTTTTTGTTTGGTTTACATGTTTGCATTTTATAGTTTCACTTTGATGTATTCAATAAATGACAGCAGGAAGAGTGCTTAACTAAATAATTAGAATATTATATTATGTTTATTGTGTACATTTTTCATATCCCTTGTGAACACCAAAGTAAAAATTTTAGAGCAACATACTTCAGAAGACTTTGATGACCTACACATTTTAAAAATGTATGAGAATTTATGAAAGGATAAATGAGTTAATCCATCAGTCATCACTTATGGAGCAATAACTATGTATCCAGCAATAGGGAAAGCATATACAAATGTAAAAACTATGCTACTGCCTACAAGACCTCATTATCTTGATAAGGACATATTATGTATATGACATTATCCATATTAATGCTAAATTATAAAGCTCTGAAACTCTTAAGTAATTCTGAGAAAAGAGAAATCAGTATGTATTAGATCAGAGGTTTCATGTATGAGATATATGTGATTTATATATATAACAATATAACAGATATATTTATATAATAATATTTATTAAGCTCTTACTTTGTGCTGACATTGTCCTTTAGCATTTTACCTGTGTTACTCATTTCAAACACAGAGTACTTCATTGCTGGATTCACCCAGTTAGGAAGAGGTGGAGCCAATATTCACCCACAGACATTCTGGTTCTGGAGCCTACTCTAAGATTCTCATAAGAAAGACAGGGATCTGGGCAGTGTGAATTGAAGACATTCAGGGAAGGAAGATGAATATAGACAAAGGCATCAAGGGGTAGAATACCCTTTATGAGTTTTTGAGAGTAATGTTTTATACTTTGAAGATTATGTATGAGATTTTAATACTATTCAGTGATAGTCATAAAGCCTTAAAGTGGACTTTCATATATATGTGATTTTTAAATAGTATGTGCTGTTTTTTTTCCTGTCAGATGACTATAATTTTAACAAAATGAGAAGTTATGACTCCTTGTATGATTGCTACTCTCACATTCCCAGGAGATTTGACTATATAAATCAAGATCTGTTTACTATTTTTTTCAACTCTATGACATTTATATAGTTAAGCTTACATAAAACATGAGCATAAAGAAAAATGAAACATTTTTAGCAGCTTGTTATAAATGTGCATTTTTGTCAGTGACAGGTGGGAGAGCATATCTACCCTCTTATAGTTTCTGATATTTTTATCTGATAGCATGAGACCATCAGTGCCATTCTACAAGATATAGAAGAAAAACAGGAAAATTTATTGGTGTTTGAAATAAGAAACCCTGAAGATGCAGGTAAATATGTCTATTACTCAAAAGTGTGATTATTTCAGATATCTAGGGTCATTGTTACCTCATCTTCTTCTTAAGGGACATTTTAAAGTTTGCAAAGGCTGAAAAAAATGGTCTTCTTCATATATATGGAATTATCATTAAAAGTCAGTGATACAAACCAATAGTTTGTATAATTGTTAACAAAGATACTACTATATTTAAGATAGTGGGAGTAATTTGAGAGACATTCAGAACCATGATCAGAGATAAAATACTACTTATGGTGATATGTTCAGATCAAGATATGACAAAAAACATAGGATAATGACTAGAGATGAGATTATAATATTCATTGGCTCCTCAGTTCACCCAGCTGTGTCAACCCTTAAAAATAGATCAAATTTATAACATAGAAAATAGGTTTATAAGGTTGAAAGTAGATACTGATAGATTGAGATCTGTATTCTTTCTAAAAGTCAGTTAAAAATAGTCAAAAGTAATTTAAAGTATCTCATTAGTCTTTCATATAGTAGGATATAACAGTTCATTTTTTGTCCTAATTCATGTTTGTATATAGCCTTTTGGGAAAAAATAGTTTTCTTTAAATTATATCCATTCTACTTTTTTAAAAATTAATTTATTTATTATAATTGTTATACATGACAGCAGAAGGCATTGCAATTCATAGTATTCATACAGAGCACAATTTTTCATGTCTCTGATTGTACACAAAGTAGAGTCACATCATTCCTGTCTTCATACATGTACTTAGAGTCATGATGTCCATCTCATTCCACCGTCTTTCTTACACCCATGGCCCCTCCTTTCCTCACCCTCTCCTTTTCCCTATCTAAAGTTTTTCCATTCCTCCCATACTCCCCCCAACCCCCATTATGGATCAGCATTCACATATCAGAGAAACATTTGGCATTTTGTTTTTTGGAATTGGCTTACTTCACTTAGCATGATATTCTCCAACTCCATTCATTTACCTGCAAATGCCATGATTTTATTCTCTTTTAATGCTGAGTAGTATCCCATTGTATTTATATACCACAGTTTCTTTATCCATTCATCTACTAAAAGGCATCTAGGTTGGTTCCACAATTTAGCTACTGTGAATTGTGCTGCTATAAACATGGATGTGGCTGTGTCCCTGTAGTATGCTGTTTTTAAGTCCTTTGGGTATTAGACCAAGGAGAGAGATAGCTGGGTCAAATGGTGATTCCATTCCAAGTTTTCCAAGGAGTCTCCTACTGCTTTCCAGATTGTCTGCACCAACATGCAGTCCCACCAGCAATGTATGAGTGTGCTTTTTTCCCCACATCCTCATCAATAATTGTTGTTGTCTGTATTCTTAATAGCTGCCATTCTGACTGGAGTGAGATGAAATCTTAAGAGTAGTTTTGATTTGCATTTCTTTTTTTTTTTTTTAGAGAGAGAGAGAGAGAGAGAGAAAGAGAGAGAGTTTTAATATTTATTTAGTTAGTTAGTTTTCGGCGGACACAACATCTTTGTTTTGTATGTGGTGCTGAGGATCGAACCCAGGCCACACGCATGCCAGGCAAGCACGCTACCACTTGAGCCACATCCCCAGCCCCTGATTTGCATTTCTTTAATTGTTAGAGATGTTGTACAATTTTTCATATATTTGTTGATTGATTGTATCATTTTCTGAGAAGTGTCTGTTCAGTTCCTTGGCCCATTTATTGATTGGAATATGTGTTTTGTGTGTGTGTGTGTGTGTTAAGATTTTTGAGTGCTTTATATAGAGATTGTGCTCTATCTGATGTGCGAGTGGTAAAAATTTGCTCCCATTCTACAGGCTCTATATTCACCTCATTGATTTCTTTTCTTTTGCTGAAAAGAAGCTTTTCAGTTTGAATCCATCCCATGTATTGATTCTTTGATTTTAATTCTCTGATTAAGGAAGTTGGGGCCTAATCCGACATGATGAAGATTTGGGCCTACTTTTTCTTCTAATAGACCAGTGTCTCTGATTTAAATCCTAGATCCTAGATCCATTTTGAGTTGAGTTTTGCGCATAGTGAAAGAGAGGGGCTTAATTTCATTTTGTTGCATATTTTTCAGTTTTCCCAGAACCATTTTGTTGAAGAGGCTACTTTTTCTCTAGTATATGTTTTGGTCACTTTTGTCTAATAGGAGATGACTGTATTTATGTGCATTTGTCTCTGTGTTTTTTATTCTGTACCATTGGTCTACATGTTTGTTTTGGTATCAATACAGTGCCATTTTTATTACTGTTGCTCTGTAGTATAGTTTAAGGTTTGATATAGTGATGCCACCAGCTTCACTTTTCTTTTTTTTTTTTTTTAATTTTTTATTGTTGGTTGTTCAAAACATTACAAATTTCTTGACATATTATATTCCACACTTTGATTCAAGTGGGTTATGAACTCCCACCTTCACCCCATACACAGATTGCAGAATCACATCAGTTACACATCCATTGATTTACATATTGCCATACTAGTGTCTGTTGTGCTCCGCTGCCTTTCCCATCCTCCACCCTCCCCCCTCCCCACCTCTCCCCTCCCCTCCCCTCCTCTCTCTCTACCCCCTCCACTGTATAACCCTGAGGGTCTCCTTCCATTTCCATGCAATTTCCCTTCTCTCTCCCTTTCCCTCCCACCTCTCATCCCTGTTAAATGTTAATCTTCTTCTCCTGCTCTTCGTCCCTACTCTGATGTTAGTTACTCTCCTTATATCAAAGAAGACATTTGGCATTTGTTTTTTAGGGATTGGCTAGCTTCACTTACCAGCTTCACTTTTCTTACTAAGGATTGCTTTGGCTATTTTGGGTCCCTTATTTTTCCAAATGAATTTCATGACTGCTTTTTCTATTTCTATGAGGAATGTCATTGGGATTTTGATTGGAATTGCATTAAATCTGTATAGTGCTTTTGATAGTATGGTCATTTTGACAATATTAATTCTGCCTATCCAAGAACAAGGGAGACTTTTCCATCTTCTAAAGTCTCCTTTAATTTCTTTCTTTAGTGTTCTGTAATTTTCATTGTAGAGGTCTTTCACCACTTTCATTAAGTTGATTCCCAAGGTTTTATTTATTTTTTTTTTTGAGGCTATTATAAATGGGGTAGTTTTCCTTGTTTCTTGTTCAGAGGATTTGTCACTGATGTACAGAAATGCCTTTGATTTATGGGTGTTGATTTTATATCCTGCTACCTTTCCAAATTTATTTGTTCTAGAAGTTTTCTGGTGGAATTTTTTTGGATCCTCTAGGTATAGAATCATGTCATCAGCAAATATGATAATTGGAATTCTTTTTTTCCTATCTGTATCCATTTAATTTCTTTTGTCTAATTGCTCTGGCCAATATTTCAAGAACTATGTTAAACAGAAGTGGTGAAAGAGGGCATTCCTGTCTTGTTCCAGTTTTTAGAGGAAATGCTTTCAGTTTTTCTCCATTTAGAATGATGTTGGCATGGGACTTAGCATAGTTGCTTTTATAATGTTGAGATATGTTCCTGTTTTCCCTAGTTTTTCTAGTGTTTTTAACATGAAAGGATGCTGTATTTTGTCAAATGATTTTTCTGCATCTATTGAGATGATCATGATTCTTATCTTTAAATCTATTGATGTGATGAATTACATTTTTTGGTTTCTGTATGTTGAACCAACCAACCTTCCATCTCTGGGATGAACCCTACTCGATCGTGGTACCCTATCTTTTTGATATGTTTTTTTTTTTTTGTATTTGATTTGCCAGAATTTTATTGAGAATTTTTGCTTCTATATTCATTAGTGATATTGGTGTGAAGTTTCCTTTCTTTGATGTTTTTGCCTGGTTTTGGAATCAGGATGATATTGGCCTCATAGAATGAGTTTGAAAGTGTTCCCTCTTTTTCTATTTCATGAAATAATTTGAGAAGTATTAGTTCTTCTTTGAAGGTCTTGTAGAAATCAGCTGTATATCCAACTGGTCCTGGGCTTTTCTTTGTTGGTAGGCTTCTAATGGTGTCTACTATTTCGTATCTTGAAATTGATCTGTTTAACTTGTATATATCATCCTGATTCAGTTTGGGCAAATCATGTGCCTATAAAAATTTCTCAATGCCTTCAGTATTTTCTATTTATTGGAGTATAAATTTTCAAATAATTTCTAATTATCTTCTGTATTTCTATATTGTGTGTCTTGATATTTCCTTTTTCATCATGAATGTTAGCAGTTTGAGTTTTCTGTCTCCTTCTCTTCATTAGCATAGCTAAGAGTTTATCAGTTTTATTTATTATTTCAAAGAACCAACTTTTTGTTTTGTCAATTTTTTTCAATTGTTTCTTTTGTTTCAATTTCATTATTTCAGCTCTGATTTTAATTATTTCCTGTCTTCTACTGCTTTTGGTGTTGATTTGTTCTTTTTCTAGAGCTTTGAGATGTAATATTAGGTCATTTATTTGTTGACTTTTTCTTCTTTTAAGGAATGAACTCCATGCAATGAACTTTCCTCTTAGTACTGCCTTCATAGTGTCCCAGAGATTTTGATGTTGTATTAGTACTCGTTTACCTCTAACAATTTTTAATCTCTTCTTTGATATATTTTGCAACCCATTGTTCATGTAATAGCATATTATTTAGTTTTCAGGTATTGAGTAGCTTCTGCTTTTTATTTTATCATTGATTTATAATTTCATTCCATTATGATCTGATAGAATGCAGAGTAGTATCTCTGCTTATTCTATTTGCTAAGAGTTGATTTGTGGCATACTATGTGGTCTGTTTGAGAGAAGGATATCCATGTGCTGCTGAGAAGAAAGTGTATTCACTCATTGATGATGAAATATTTTTATATGTCAGTTGAGTCTAAGTTATCAATTGTTTTATTGAATTCTATCGTTTCTTTGTTCAACTTTGTTTGGAAGATCTATCCAGTGGTGAAAGTGGTGTTTTAAAGTCACCCAGAATTATTGTGTTGTAGTCTATTTGACTCTTGAACTTGACAAGAGTTTGTTTGATGAATGTAGATGCTCCATTGTTTGGCACATATATATTTATAATTGTTATGTCTTGTTGATATATGGTTCCCTTGAGCAACATGAAATGTCCTTCTTTATCCCTTTTGATTACCTTTGTATTGAAGTCTACTTTATTTGATATGAGGATGTGAAGCCTGCATGTTTCCACAGTCCATGTGAGTGGTACATTTTTTTCACCTTCAGTCTGTGGATGTATTCTCCTATGAGATGAGTCTCTTGGAGGCAGCATATTTTGGGGCCTGTTTAATCCAATCTGCCAGTCATGTCTTTTGATTGGTGAGTTTAGGCCATTAACATTCAGGATTATTATTGAGACTTGATTTGTTTTCCCAGTCATTTTTGTTTATTTTTGGTATTTAACTTGACTTGGTTTCTCCTTTGATTGGTATTTCCTTTAGTGTAATACCTCCCTTTGCTGATTTTCATTGTTGTTTTTAATTTCCTCCTAATGGAATATTTTGCCAATATGGAAAATTTTGTTCTGTAGTGCAGGTTTTCTAGTTGTAAATTCTTTAACTTTTGTTTATCATGGAAGGTTTTTATTTTGTCATCAAATCTAAAGCTTAATTTTGCTGGGTATAAGAGTCTTGGTTGATATTCATTTTTTTCAGAGCTTGGTATATGTTGTTTTAGGATCATATAGCTTTCAGAGTCTGGGTTGAAAAATCTAATTGGGTTTTCCCTATATATAATCTGATTCTTATTGCTTGTGGCTTTTAAGATTCTCTCCTTATTCTGTATGCTAGGCATTTTCATTATAATGTGCCTTGTGGATCTGTAGTGATTTTGTACATTTGACATCCTATAAGCCTCTTAGTATTTGGTTTTCCAATTCATTCTTCATGTTTGGAAAATTTTCTGATTTTTTTATAGATTTTATTTTTTAAATACATGAAAGTGGAATGCATTACAATTCTTATTATACATATAGAGCACAATTTTTCATATCTCTGTTTCTATATAAAGTATTTTTACACCAATTCATGTCTTCATATGTGTACTTTGGATAGTGATATCTATCAAATACCTTCATCATTGCTAACCCCCTGCCCCCCCTTCCCCTCCCATCCCTCTGCCCTATCTAGAGTTTGTCTATTCCTCCCATGCTCCTCCTCCCTACCCCATTATGGGTCAGTCACCTTATATCAGAGAAAACATTTGGCATTTGTGGTTTTTTTTTTTTTTTTTTTTACGATTGGCTAACTTCACTTAATTAATAATAGCTAACCTGTGTAACCAACCTAGATGCCCCTCAGTAGATGAATGGATTAAAAAATGTGGCATATATACACAATGGAATATTACTTAGCAATAAAATAGAATAAAATTATGGCATTTGCAGATAAATGGATGGCATTGGAGAAAATTTTCTGATATTATTTCATTGAATAGATTGCTTGTTCCTTTGGTTGGGAACTCTATGCCTTCTTCTATCCAGATAATTCTTAAATTTGGTTTTTATGTTGTCCCATAGTTCTTGAATGTTCTGCTAGTGGTTTCTTACCATCTTCACTGTGTGGTCAACATTCTTTTCATGATTTTATATTTTGGGGCTGGGATTGTGGCTCAGCAGTAGAGCGCTCGTCTAGCATGGGCAGAACCCGGGTTCGATCCTCAGCACCACATAAAAATAAAGGCATTGTATTGTGTCCACCTACACCTAAAAAATAAATATATAAAAAATTTTAAATATAAAAAAAAGAAATTTTATATTTTGTCTTCATTGTCTTTAGTCCAGTCTTCTAAGTGATCTAATCTGTCAGCGGTGCTTTCTATTGAGTTTTTAATTTGGTTTATTGTTTCTTTCATTTAAAGGATTTCTGGGGTTTTTTTTCAGAACCTCTATCTCCTTATTGAAGTAATGTTTTGCTTTCTGTATTTGCTTATGTATCTCTTTATTGAAACGATCTTTTGCTGCCTGTATTTACTCTCTTACATCATCCATTCATTTACAGAACATTTTAATTATGTACATCCTGAATTTCTTCTCTGTCCTTTCTGCTATTTTTCTGGCCATGGATTCTAATAATGTAGTTTTCTTGGTTTATTTGGAGCACTTTCTTACCTTGTTTTTTTTTTTTTTTAATGTTGTTCATGTGTTTTCCCCTCTAGCACTGCAGATCTGAGGCATTACAGTTTTTACCCTATAGACTTATAGTATCCCTGCAGGGTTCCAATACCTCTCCTTTAAGAGGGAGAACAATATTAAAAGATCCCAATATAAACAATATAGAACCTTAAATCAAATAGCTGCTATTAAGACATTTATGGTTTTGTCACAGTATACAGAAATGATGAGTTCATTTATTATCTATACTATAAACAGTAGGTTTGCAAAAGGGTCTACCATTTCTGAAGGTGGACACAGAACCCGGGGTGAGTTGTAGGATGAGATGTTGAAGGGGGTAGGAGGTGGGGATATATAGTTATTAGATCTTAGAAAGTGTGAAAGAAGAATCTAAAGAAGTTGGTTAGTAGCAGAAGAGAGAGAAAGTGATTTGGGGGAGACAAGTAAGTGGGAAGATAATAGAGAGAGTACAAAAAGCAAACAAACATAAATATTAAGAAAAATAAAAAATGTAGTAATAGATAAAAAGCATATGCAACACAACTGTAATATACTATTCAGACATCCCAATCCTCAGTAGCTTAATTCATGAAAAGTACTTCTTTTCACAAATGTTGGGGGTGTGAGGGCAGGAGAAAAGAGAGAGGGGAAAGAAAAAATCTTGAAAGAAGATACGAAGATTGTGCTTTTTTTTTTTTTGAGATCAGTATCTTTCCTATTTCCCTTCTCATTCAATAGGTGGGGTTATCTGTTGTTTGCTGTATCTTCACCCTCAGGATAATGTTATTAGGGTGGAAGGGTTAGTCTTGGGGGCGTAGCTCCTGCAGGTGGGGTACAGTACTTGTCGGTCCTGATGGGAAACTTCACACCAAGGATCTCCTTTGAGGCCTGCTGTGTGGTGTGGGTACGTGGTCTTATCTCCTTATATCACCTGTAACTCTCACAATTCCTGGTCTCTAGTTTAGTCTTCAAAATGTATCTCACTCACCCCCTCCCTTTCTAACTTCCCAGTCAGGAACCTTTCTCTCTGGAGGTATTTTGGGCTGTGCTGTGGGGGCTGCACACCTGGGGGTGGAGAGCTGTTTTGTACTGGGAATATCAGTACTCAGACCAGCTGTGTGATTGCAAGCGTTATAGGCTACAGGAAAGAGGAGGGAGTTGGGGACTAAAGGTACCTTTATATTGCTTCTAAGCCCCAGCCGGTATTCCAAACTGGGGAAATACTGGCTAAAGTTGGCTAGGAAGGTGTCCCAAGATAGAGGCAGCTGCTTTCAGCAATGGAGTGTTGGTCTGGTTGGGCCAGGTGGTGGCAGTGGGCAGTATGTTAAGAGATACAATTCTGTGGCATGTAGTGTTGTGGCTGACAGCTGTCTCTAGACCCTGTGCATTGTCCCCCTGTGTAGGCTACCACATGCAGGGGACTATGGCAGTGGTTGAAGTGTCCCAGATGGAGGCAACTGGGGGAACCCCACATTGGTAGATGGGGGTCCACACAGGAGTGATGGAATTCCTGTGTGGGTGGGCAGCCAGGAGTCCTGTGCCAGTGCTGAGGCCTAGAGATCTGCAGGGGTGCGGTGGCGGTGATTCCTGGGAGGGAGCAGCTGTCAGGAGTCCTCGAATTACTCACAGAGAAACAGTATTCCAACTACTTGAATCCCGGGTCATGGAGAGACACAGAATGCAGCCTCCCTCTAACCCACCATCTTGGATCCCCTCCATTCTACGTTTTTATCCTAACCTAAAGCATGGTACATGTTTTGAGGAAAATAATATAAAATAATTCATACTCCTAAATATGTATAGTTAGTGTATTTTATTTACCATTCATGCATTTAAGCATATTAAAATTTATAACTTTTTTATTATAGAAGGCATGTAGATATACTTTAAAGAAGGGAATATGCTAAAATTATTTATTCCTGTTTTACCACAATATTTTGATGTATTTGTAATCCGGCTTTTTTTTTTTTTTTTTTTGATCCAAGAATATAGTTATGCTTAAACCTCAATAAAACTTTTAAAAACTGTTTGGGTCATGCTAGATGTGCTATTTTTGCATTCTTATAACCATTACTTTTAGTGGTTATGTGTTATCACGTTGTTCAATAAATGTTTCATAGTTTACTAAAATTTCCCCTTTTTGTTGAACATTTAAATTATTTCCAATTTTTACTATTATGCCACAACATGTAGCCCTTTTTATGGATTTATGATTATATTCTTAGGAAAGATTAACAGAATTGGGATTATTGGGCCAAATTATAGAAACATTTAAAAGTCTATTGATTTGTATTGACAGATTGATTCCCTAAAGTATTATATACTAATTTCCATTTCCACCAAAATAACTTTAGCTTTTGTTTTTGGTATATACTGCTAGTAGCATTAGTATTTTTATTTAAAATGATCATACTAGCTTAGTAGGGGGAAAAAAGCCTTATTTGTATTTATTTATTTATTTTTTGTGGTGCTGGGGATTGAACCCAGGGCCTTATGCATGAGAGGAAGGAACTCTACCAACTGAGCTATATCCCTAGCCCTAAAAAAAGCCTTACATTTTTATTTGCCTTGTTGATTTTCATGGGACTCTTGCTAGTATTTATTATTTTGTGAAGTGACTGCTCCTGTTCTTTATTTATTCATCTATTTAAACCTGGTTATATAATAAAATTATCAACCTCTTTTCCATTATAATTTCTACAAATACTTTTTAGCCACTTGACTTGTTATTTGTGTTAGTTTTGTGTTTTAATGCATAAATTTTCAAATTCTGTGTAGTAAAAATGTATTAGTCTTTTTCTCTGGCTATATTTTTGAATACTTCAAAGATTAGAAACTTTTCTTCCTCTCACCCCCAGATTTTATAATTATATTCTATTCTAACCAATACATTGAATAATCACATTCCCTTTATTTTTGTTTGTCTGACCCTTAAGTAAGGAGAGATAAGGTGATGGAATCCTTATTTTTGCTATTCAATTTGGAGATTCTCATTAGTTAAGCAACACCTCTCTAAAGAAATATTTTTACACATTTACCCCCTACACATTCTGACATTTTTAATATGTCTTTGATTTGACTGAAGGATCCAAGAGTAATGAATATTATTTTTGTACATGTCTTTGAAATTTGTCATAGGGAAATCTTGCATTCACTTTGATATCTCTAGTGCTTCAACTGGAGACCAAAAATTGCTATTTTAAATATTGAATTTTTTCTAAGCATTTTAATGTATAATTCATCTAAAATCTCTGTTCTTTGTGTAATATAAAGATGATAATAGGATGTTTCCCATATCACTACCCCATTTATGCACCCTTAAGCGTAGAATAATTCACTTCATTCTTATTGTTTTACAATGTATATTAAAATATTATGCATATTAGGATGCCTCTGATAAATAGGCATATAATATCAAATTACATGTAAAACATCTTTATATCCTTTCTTATAGAAGCATAGAATATTTTAGGGTTATTGAGATATGTTATTTTTGCCTGAAGTTTAAAATTCATTTAGAAAACCCAGTGTGACAGGGCACATATGTAATTTAAATATCTTTTAATAAGCAGAGTCAGATTTGTTATACAAATTTATGTCTAAATTCTTAATGATTATATATCTTTTCCCCTTTTTAACATGTGCATGACACAATGAAACTAATCCATCATGGTAGTATTAGGGACACTGACTCTATACATAATCACATAATTTTTTTTAAACATAACACAATTTTTTATTATTATTTTTTAATATTTATTTTTTAGTTTCAGGTGGACACAGTATCTTTATTTTATTTTTATGTGGTGCTGAGAATCGAACCCAGTGCCTCACGCATGCTAGGCGAGCGTGCTACCACATCCCCAGCCCCACAATTTTTTATTATTAAATGAGAAAATCTCATTTGTTACATCGTCACATTGCTAGTCAAAGAAATGCTGCAGTGATGAAGAAAATCAATTTTGGATCAACCAAAGTCCTCATTTGTACTACATTCATTTACAAAGAAATAATGTTCAACACAGCCCAACAAAACATTCTTGGTTTTCTTCATATTGAAGGTCCCCCAAACACATAATTTATTTTATTTTATTTTTTTAAATGTTGATGGACCTTTACTTTATTCATTTATTTATATGTGGTGCTAAGAATCGAACCTGCCTTACACATGCTAGGCAAGTGCTCTACCACTGAGCCACAATCCCAGCCTACAAAATCACATTATTTGATTTGCAAAGGGAAATTCTGGAACATATTCCAGTTGTGAACCTCATATAATCTGGTAAAATGTGTCTTTGTTTGAAAATATTGAACAAAATCCTTAAGAAACAAAGCCAAAAGTGAAATGATTAGTGAGTGGCTTAGAAGAAATAAAAAGAATTCATTTAAGCCTTTTTTTTTTTTTTGCACTGGGGATTGAACTCAGGGGCACTCAACCACTGAGACACATCCACAGCCCTATTTTGTATTTTATTTAGAGACAGGGTCTCACTGAGTTGCTTAGCACCTCACTGTTGCTGAGGCTGGCTTTGAACTCGTGATCCTCCTGTCTCAGCCTCCTGAGCCCCTGGGATTACAGGTGTAGGCCACCACACCCAGCTTCATTTAAGCCTTTTATTTCCTACTTAGGAATCTAGAGTTGGACATAATCCACATTTATATGTAAATCCTTAATAGTAAATTTGTAAGATTTATAAGTAACCTTGTATGTTACATTTTGCTCTCTAAATACTTCAGAAACGAAATAACATGATTTTAATTTTCAAGAATTTATAATGTATATATTTATATTATAGCATAAATAATTTTTAAAAATAAATAATATAAAGCCAATTTCTGATACACACCTCAAAGTATTAATAGCAATTTCCTTTTCGGAGTAAAATAAAAGAGAAGCAGGGGAGTAAGAATAAGGACTTTAACTGTTCATTTTTGTAAACATTATATTGTTTTTAAAAAACTTTTTACAATATTAGCACATTCTTTTTTAATTTTTTTTTTTTTTGCAGTTGTAGGACAGCATGCCTTTATTTTATTTGTTTATTTTTTTATGTGGTACTAAGGATTAAACCCAGTGCTTCACATATGCTAGGCAAGCACTCTGCCACTACAGGCTCAGCCCTAGTGCGTTCCTTTTATATTTTAAAAAGTTTTGTTTTTTTACTGGGGTTGGGGGATGTTGTTTTGTTTGTTGGTGATACTAGGTAATGGAATGCAGGGCCTTGAGAATGCCAAGCAAGCATTACACCATTAAGCTATACCCCACAAACCCTAAAGCAAACAATTTTAACAGACAAAATTCTTACCTTCATTTGCTGAGTTCATCTATAGATAAGAAAGTTGACCATCTGTAAATAAAAATTTTTTAAAAATAGAAAGAATTTTGAATGTTTTTACCATAAAGAAATATTTAAGATAGGTAGCTTTGCCCTGGCTTGAACTTTATACAATGTATACATGTATCAAAACATAACATTGTTTCATAAATATGTACTATTTTATGTATAAATTTTAAAAATAAATAGAAAAATGTAAAATAGAGAAGTAGAAAGAAAAATCACTCAGTCTTACCACCCAAAGACCATTATATTTTGCTGTTTTTTCCTACTTTTTCTTTAACATAGCTATGACCATATTGCAGACATAATTTTGTTTTCTCATTTTTTACTTAATATTAAAAAGAATCTTCCTAGCTTATTAAACTCCTCATAAATCTCATCTAAATGGCTACATGGTTTCCTACGTGTCAGTGCAATTGTTTACTAATAATTATTTTCATATTTATTTACTGAATAATTTTTCTCCACTTTGAAGTTGTTGTCAGTCTTGACTATTACAAGTAATGCTATGATGGTTGTTTTTCCTTTGATACCTTTTATTCCCCTCACAGCACATTCACTTTCTCTATCATCCCTGTGAGCTTTCTGAGACCAGCGACCAAAGCAAGGCCGTAAGAATACAGATAAGAAAATTTCCTTTTATCAGTGTCCTGATCAACATACCATATGTCAAAGATCATTAAGCAAACTTGAAATTGAATTAGCAAAATAATCCTTGAAATTTTGATTGAAGAAAAATAAAGTGCTTGAAGAATATAAAGGGAAAAAAGGAACTATGATCTTTCATTAAATTTAATATATTGTTTCAGGCTGATTGTGAATCTATGGTAGTCTCTGTAACAAAGAGTAGATACAAAATTGCTTCCCATCTTGATCTGAAAGATAAGCTGACATTATTTTTTTAACTTAAGAAAGCACATCCTTTGATGTTCCAGAAGTAGTAATATCTTGATGTCAAACAGTCCTTACCTCTGTAGACTCTGTGTCTCTAGTCAGGTTTTCACGATGCATGGTCTGCTCTAAAGTTGTTGGGAATACCTTGTTTTGTGAAACTGAAGTGCTTCTGAAAAGTATTGTACAGATATAAACTTTGTCAAATCCAAACATTTGAAAAATATGCCTGGTAACTTTTTATATAAAGAAATTTAATTGAAAGGATGAAGGGAGGAAGAGAAAGAGAAGAGCTGACCATAGAGGTCACATGACTATTGCATGACTAATCTTAGGTTCTCAGTGGGATAGCAGAATTAGAATTTAAACTGGCCTGCTTGTTCTTGGCACAATATTCTTACCTATACCTCAGGGAATTTCTTTAGAATGACATTTTAAATAAGCCTTGATTTAGATATCTGGGCCATTAATATTTGGAAGTAGGTAGGGAATAATGACTTTAAAAAATTAACACTAGGACCAGTTTGGTGTGACTATTTGCTGTCTTCAATTAACTGACTTTATATTTTATTACCATGTTTCTAGAACAATACATTGAAAAGATGTTAGAGATAAAAGAGATTATGGATAACGTACTTGCCAAACAGAAAGCAGAAAGGGATGATCTGGCTAAAAAATACAGGTGAGTGAAAAAAATATGTGCTGTACAGTTTCTAGAACGTATCTGTTTTTAGCTATAGAAGTACTGTAGTTTGGATCTGCAATGTCCTCTAGAGGTGCTTGGTAAAGGCTTAGTTCCCAGATGGGCACTAATTGGAGGTGGGTCTAGGGGGATGCCTTCCCATCATTGGTGCAAGCCCTCAAGGGGAATAGCAGGGCCCCTTCTGCTTCCTCTCTCTGTGTTCTGGCCATGAAATAAACAACTTTGCTGTGCCACTCACTCCACCATGATGTGCTGCATGCTGCCTCACCATAGTCCCAGAGCATCTTGAGGCCAACCAACCATGGACTGAAACCTCTATAACCATGAGCCAAAATAAAACTTTTCTTTTTACAAATTTGTTATCTCAGGTGTTTGTTAAAGTAATGGAAAGCTGACTAACATAAATAGGCCTAGAATTTCTAAAGAATACAAACATTGCTTAGAACCAATAAATGACTTCATGATATTGTCTAATCTCTTATCTCTGTAGAGAATAATACTTTCTAGAAATATATGTATTTTTAACTTCTTACCTGAAATGTATCTTAAAAAGTTGTCTACAGTGAAGAATCTTGTAAAAGCCTTTCTGATCATGAATTCTACAGATTCTTAGCACACCTAAATTTTCTACATTAATTTTTTTTCTTTTACAGTAAATATTGTTTCTTTTAGTGCAGTTGATTAATCAGTTGATTAATCTTAGGATTGTGTGTACGTGTGTATGTGTATGTGTATGTGTCTGTACTTCTAATCTTTCAGGGTTCTTAAGGAGTTTTATCCTGAAAATGTTGATTATATACCTCTTATTCTTTTTTGAGAAAATTAAAATATTCTGTATCTTTTTATTATTTGGATATTTTTATTAGTTTTTAATGAGACTTAGCTACTTAATTCCATTTGACGTCTATTACATATTCAGGTTTCTCTGGACTTATTTAAAAATAAGTTTGAAATTTTTTAATTCTAAATCTACTATCTTCTGTCTTTATTTTGCCTTTTTCTCCAATAAGTTCCTTCTTGCTTCCTGACATGTTTCCCTGGCAGTAGCAAGCAAGTGAGCTTTCATTGATGGGTAAATCACTGTGGGATATGTTCTAGGGAACTTTAGAATCTAGCTTTAATTCTCTTTAATTATCCTATGGTGAACAGTGTGAACACTTAGAATTTTGTGAACATTCTAGTGAACATCTAGAATTTTGGAAACTTCCTGATAACTAGAGTTTCAGGTGTCTAAATCCTTATTAAGATTGCTATAAAATTTCAAATCTTGGTCTGGGTAATCAAAGAGATTTTGCTGTCTGAATTCCTTATTTCACATGATGTGGTATTAGTATTTTTATTTCTCCTTTATCTAACTTTTTGCATTTTTTTGCTACTGTTATTTGCTAAACTGATTTCTTCTTGCTGCTCTTTCCACTTAACATATGACAACTTTTTTTTGCTGGATATTCAATATCAACAACTCTATACTTTGATAAGGCAAGATATCTTAAAATTGCTTTTCATTAAAACAGCATTTCTAAAGCATGGTGTAAAGATTCCTGGTAGGTACCTGAAATCATTTCAGAGAGTATGTGAAGTAAAAACTATTTTTTATAATAATACTAAGATATTAATTGTTTTCTTTTGTGAGTGTACAGTGGAACTTTCCAGAGGTAAGCTGATGGTAATGGAGTGTGGGGGTATATATTCTTGTGTTTTAAATTTTTATCAGTTTTCATTTCTAAAACAAATAAAATAAACATTGATAGGTTAAAAAATCCATATAAACAAAAGCCCTTTGGGTTCCGCTGAAATTTTTTAAAGTACAAATAAATCCTGTTTTAGAACCACTGGAAATGAAGAGCGTAATTTCCTGAAGCTCGGTGGGGGATAGGTAGGCTTAGCCAAAATACCAAGAGCTATAATGAGCCATTTCCTCTTCTTTAGTCTCAAGATTCTGAGAGATTTGGTTTGGGGAAGGTGCACAGGATGATGGTCATCTAAATAGTCACTCTGGACTTGAAAGTGTCTCAAGATAGATTCAAAGTACAATTACAGTCATTACTTGATAAATTAATATTTCTCAGGTCTAGTTGAGGTGTGATTATTCACAAAACAATCTTGTTTCTCTATAGCTAAAGGAACCTGAGTGGAACTTACTATCAAATTTTACTTCCTAATACACCTACCTTTCTACTCAAAACAGTAAGCAAACCCCAAACTTAAAAAATGGTGGTTCCTTTTAGCCACCAACTACTACTTTCCAATCAAAAACAAGTAGATATCTAGATAGACAACATAAGTGTTATTATCTTTTAGAGTTGATTCACGGCTGATAAATAATAATATGGATATAAATCTAACAACTTCATTATCACATCCTTTAAAAAGTAAAACTCACTGTTTTAGTCATTTTTTTGTTTGTTTTTGGTTTTTGCTGTGACCAAAAGCCCTGAAAAAGACAATTAGAGGAGGAAAGTTTATTTTGGCTCATGGTTTCAGAGGTATCAGTACACAGATGGCCAACTCCATAGCTCTGGGCCTGAGGTAAGGCAGATCATCATGGTGGAAGGGTATGGCAGAGGAAAGTAGCTCAGAACATGGCAATAGAAAGAAAAGAGCAGAGACTCTACTTAACCAGGGACAAAATATATACTCCAAAGACATGCTCCCAGTGACCTACTCCCTACCTTCCTACAGTTACTTCCCAGTTAATCCACATCAGCATTTTAGTGCACCTAATAACCCAATCATTTTACCTCTGAAAATTTTTCCATTGTCTCACACACAGCTTTTGGGGGACACCTCATGTCAAAACCATAACACCTGAAATAAAGGAATTTCCTCTCAATGGCAATACATTGTAAAGGTAGACTTTCGAGTACTTCAAGCTGATTAAAATCAAGACAGAGAATCTTAAACATCTAAAATGAATGATAAAACAAAGTTTTCTACTCTGTGTGTTTGTTTGTTTCCTGTTTCTGTTTCTTCCTATAGGGTATCCATAGAGTCATTTAAGCATGGAGCCCTGAGAGAACAGCTGGCCAACTTGGCCACAAGACAGAAGAGCCTTTTAGTTGTGGCAAAGAAACAGAAAAAAATAAGTCTGAAAATTCAAAATTATAAAAATGTCACATCATTGTCTGATCCTAGTTTAAGGAAGTTGCCATCCAGCTCACATATCTTCAGTGAAAAGGACAACAAAGAGCTTACGAGTCTGGAAAATTCAGTGCAGCCTCATTCAGGTTCACTTTCTCATATCAATATTGCTTGTAGAAGCATTCAAGAAACACCATTGTCTCTGGAAACAAGCCATGACAGCCATAATACTAATATTTGTCTAGATTCAGAGGCAGTAAGAAGGGAAGAATTTTCTGGAATTGAGATGAACTCTAAACAAAATGTTAATGATTGTACCTTGGATGGGTTATTCCAATCTCGATACCCAGATAGCAGTGATAATAAATTGTCATCCCAAACTGATGCTTTCATTGCTCATGCAGAATATTCACAAAAAGATAATGATCATACAGAAACTACAGCCAAAGACTGTGAATTCTATAGTCCTTTTGCCATAACTGGCACATTAAATGGTTCCAAACATACAAGTATACTTTCCCAAAAGGATGCCCATCCATCAGCTATTATTTGGGACCAGGACCTTTCCCAGTATGATCCAAAAAGAGGAAACAGAAAAACAGCTTCCCAGCAACCACCTCGGGGGACATCAGAATCCTGGGCACACCAAGCCATTGCGGTCTTAGGCACTGATACTGTGCATCAGACAAAACAATATCTTGAAAAAAAAGCTTCTACTGTTCCACATATAAATAACAGTCAGGTCTCTTCTTCCTCTGGATCTGGCCATCAACATACTATTAAAAAGCCTTTAAACTACAGCACAACTCCTAAAAAGAAATGTATGCAGATAAAAGATTTGATATTATTAGGAAGAATGACTCCAGGAAATAACATTCTGGAATTTAAAACACAGGTATTCTATATTTTTTTCTCTAAAATCACATAAATTTTATAATAAGTTAATGTTGCTGTCACATAGGTATTTAGGGAACTGGAGTTTGACTGGGCTTCCTGAATGGAGAGATACAATCTTTGTATTCTTAGTAAGTGAAATCATGCTGCTGGAATTGCCTTAATATATTTCAATCACAAGCACCTTTGGATCTTCAAACCAGAACTAGTTTATTATATTGCAACAGGAAGGATTTAAGAATTAACATAAAAATAATAAATTGAAACTGTCATTAGTTCCATATAATTTCAATAACTACTACTATACTGCTAAAGCATGCCCTAAAGAGATATGTATAAATTCATCTTCCAAAGAAGCTCAGTTTAGAACCCAGAAGTGGCTTGGAGTGTGGGTAAATCTGACTAAATTAAAATAATATTACATATACATAAAAAATGAGGAGAAAAAAGTTTTGTTGGATATGCCTGTAAAAAGGGTTTCCTCTCCTCTTTCTCTACGTGCTCTTTTTAAAAGAAGAATTTAGATTAACAAAGATCACAGAGTCCTTGAATGCTTCTTTGCTTATGGGCCAATCTGACAATTCAGTCCAGACTAATTAACATTTAATCTGAATGACCTTTGTTTCCAGCTCTGCTCATTTCTGGATAATAAAGCTTTCCATAGTTAATAAGTTTTATTTGTAAATTTAAGTAAAAATATTTAAATTTTAAATCTCAAATTGTAGTTTATGACTGAATTAGTGGCTTGATCTCAGATCCCTCAATAATCCAATTTCTTTGCCTGGCAACCAATTTGTTTTTAAGTGGTGTCTACCTTAATTAGCCAATGCAGCTCAAAATTTAGCAGATTAGTTATTCTATATTAGTTTTTTATTTACTCATATTTTGACAGTTGTGATACCTTCTTAAATCAGCGATAATAAAATTTTGGTAGAGATTTTCATATTTCAGCTATTTTTCTGTCTTTAACAGCTTTATTGACATATAGTTGGTATACAATATACTTACACATAATTGAAATATACAATTTGGTAAGCATTTGTATGTACTTGTGAAACAATGATCACAAGATAATGAAATATCCATTAATCTCAAAAGTTTCTTCTTGCCTTCTTGTACCCTACCTTTAATCCCCTTCCCTTCCTTTGCTGATCCCCTGATAATTACTGGTCTCTTTTCTTCTCTTACACATTCATTTACAATTCCAAGAATTGTGTGTAAGTGCAAATATACTTTATGTATTGATTTTTGTCTGACTTCTTCTGAATGTAATCATTTAAATTTATCCTTGTTATAGCATGAATAAGTCATTCATTCCTTTTTCATTGTTTGATAGTAGCCCATTATATGTGTATATCAGTTTGTTTATCAGTATGCCTATGATAGACAGTTAGGTTGTTTCTATTTGTTGGCTATAAAGCTATTATGAATCCTGGTGTACCAGTTTTGGTATGACACAGACTTTAATTTTCTTGGGTAAATACCTAGGAATGGAGTTATTTGGTCATACGGTAATTATACATTGAACTTAAAAAATTGTCAGAGTTGTTTGTAAAATTTTACATCTCCATTGGTTGTGAATGAGAGTTCTAGTTCCTCAATGTAGTATAATCAGACTTAATTTTAGGCTTGCTATCAGAGTGTAGATGTGTGTATTGTGATATAACCTGCACATCTGTATAGTGGTTTATCACTATGGTTTTAATTTGCATGCCTATAATTATGATTGATATTGAATATCTTTTCACATGGTATTTGCCATCCATATTTATTATTCGATGAAGTGTCCAAATCTGTTGCCCTTTTTTTATTGGTTGCTTATTTTCCTATCATGTTTTGTGATACACACACACACACACACACACACACAAAGTACATATAGATATAATCTTTATCAAACATGTACCATCCCAACTATTTTTACTATATTGTGGCTTGTCTTTTCATTCTCTTAACATTATTTTTTAAAAATAGAAGCCTTTAATTTTTTTTGTAGTTTTAGGTGTACAGCATGCCTTTATTTTATTTGTTTATTTTTATTTGGTGCTGAGGATCAAATACAATACCTCATACATGCAAGGCAAGTGCTCTGCCACTGAGCTATAGCCCCAGCCCAGAAGCCTTTAATTTTGGTGCAGGCTAAATACTTAATTTATTCTTTCATAGATTATGTTTTTCATGTCCTATTTAGGAATTATTTGTCTTCCCTAGTTTCAAAGTTCTATTTTCTTCTAGAGTTTTTAGTTTTACATTTAGGATTACAATCTATTTTTAATTAATTTTTGTATGTAGTACAATGTCAGATCCTCATTCATATTTTTGAATTTGTATATCCAGTTGTTCTACCAACATATGTTGAAAAGATACCCTTTCTATTTAATTGCCCTATATATCTTTGTCAAAAATCAGTTGTTCATATGTATGTCTATTTTGGTCTCCCTGTTTCTGTTTCATTGATTTATTTGCCTATCTTTCCATCACTACTAAACTATCTTGATTATTGTAGCCATAAATAAATCTTGAAATCTGGTAGTGTTAGTATTCCAGTTTTGTTCTTTTTTAAAAGTGTTTGGATATTCTAGGTCCATTGTAATGATATATGAATTTTAGGATGAGTTTGTAGATTTCTACCCCCAAAAAGGCTGCTGTTATTTTTATTGGTTTTTCATAAAATGTATAGGTTAATTAGGGAGGAAATGGAATCACAATAATATTGAATTGTTCAGCCCATGAATATGGTATGTATTTCCATCTATTAAGGTCTTTATTATTTTTCTCAGCAGTGTAGCATTGTATAGGTTTTTCACTATACTTTTGTTGATATTATAAGTGATATAGTTTCAAAATTTCAGTTTCTGGTGATTTATTGCTAATATGTAGAAACTGATTTTTACATACTGATATATTATCCTGCAACCTTGTTAAAATTACTAGTTCTAGTAAATTTTTAGAAATTTAATTGGATTTTCTATATAAATGATCATATTGTCTATGGATAAAGATAGTTTTAGTTCTTTTTAGAATTTTGAATGCCTTTATTTCTTTTTGTTGTTCTACTGCACTGGCTAAAAACCTCCAGCAGAGAGTGGAAATAAAGTGGTGAAAGCAGACTTGTATTTTCTCACTCCGCAACATAAGACTACTTAGGGAGAAAAATTTAGTCTTTCACCATTAAGCATGAGCTGTAGGTTTTTCATAGATGCCCTTTATCAGACTAAGTTCTTGTCTATCCCTAATTTACTGCTTGAGTGTCTTTAATCCTGAAAAGGTATTGGCTTTGCCAAATGCTCTTTCTGTATCTATTGAGATGATCATGTGGAATTTTGTTGTTCTATTGATGTGATCTACAATCAATCATTGATATGATATATAAATCAATTTATGTTAGCTTATTTTTGGATGTTAAACCACCTTTACATTCCAGGAATAAATTCCACTTGGTAATTCTATATGATTCTTTTTAAATGTTGTTAGATTTGATTTGCTTGTATTTTTTTAAAGTTTTCATTCATATTTATTGAATACATTATATGTAGTTTTCTTTTGTTGTCTGCCTCATTTTGATGTCAAGCCAAATAGAATGAGTTCAGAAGTGTTTCTTTTTTCTTGTTTATTGGAAGAGTTTGTGACAAATTGGTATTAAGTCTTCTTTAAATGTTTTGTAGTATTTAGCAGTAAAGTCATCTGTGCCTGGGCTTTTCTTTTAGGATGTATATATTTTTTATTACTAATTCAATCTTTTTTTTTTTTTTTTTTGGTACTGAGGATTGAACCCAGGGATGCTTAACCACCGAGCCACATCCCCAGCCCATTTTATTTTGTATTTTGAGCCAGGGTCTTGCTAAGTTGATTAGGGCCTTAAAAAGTTGCTAAGGTTGACTTGGAACTTGCGATCCTCCTGCCTCAGCATCCCAAGCCACTGGGATTACAGGTGTGTTCCACCATGCCCAGGTGTTTACTTTAGGTATTTCTTGTTGAGTCAGTTTTGGTAGTTTGTGTCTTTCTATGAATTTGTCCATTTCACCTAATTTATTGGCATATAGTAATTCATAGTATTCTCTTAAAATCCTTTTTATTTCTCCAAGGTTAGTAGTAATGTTCCTACTTAATTTCTGATTTTTGTCATTTGAGTCTTCATGCTCGATTTTTAATAAGTCTTGCTTAAAGGTTTATCACTCTTGTTGATCTTTTAAAAAAATCAACTTTTGGTTTTGTTGATTTTCACAACTGTTTTTCTATTGTCTACTTATTTATTTTCACTCTAATATTTATTATTTTAAGTACATATTAAGTACATATTTTAAGTACATATTAAGTAATATTTATTATTTTAAGTACATGTTTTTCTATTGTCTACTTATTTATTTTCACTCTAATATTTATTATTTATTTTCTTCAACTTGTTTTGTGTTTAATTTGCTCTTCTTTTTCCATTGTCTTAAGTTAAAGATCTTCTTCTCTAAAATAGACATTTCTATAACTATAAACATCCCCCTCAATTTCTTTGGTTGTATCCCTAAGTTTCAATATGTTGTGTCTCCTTTTCATTCATCTCAAAGTATTTTCTAATTTGGATCAATTTTTCTTATTCATCGGTTATTTATAAAATACGTTCTTTTTTTTCATATAATAGTGAGTTTCTCAGGGTTCTTTTTTTTCTGTTATCATTTCTAATTTCATTCCATTGTGGTTGAAGAACATATATTACTTCAATTATTTTAAACTTGTTCAGGTTTATTTTATGGCTTAGCTAGCAAATATCCTGGAGAATGATCCATGTGTGCTTAAGAATGTATATTCTGCTGTTATATTTTCTATAGATGCCTGTTAAGTCTAATCGGTTTATAGTGTTCAATCCTTGTCTTTCCGTATTGATTTTTTTGCCTGTTTGCTATGTATAACTCCATATTGAAAGTAGGATATTGAAGTCTACAACTATTCTTGTTGAATTATCTATTTTTCCCTTCATTTCTGCTAATTTTTGCTTCCTGTGTTTGTGTACTCTTTTGTGTTTTAAGTACATATGTATTATATATAATTGTTATATGTGCTTGATGCATCACCCTCTTAACATTATAAAATGTCCCTTTTTATCTCTAGTAAAAATTTTTGTTTTAAGGTCTATTTTCATCTGATTTTAGTATAGCCACTTCAGTTTTCTTGTGGTTGCTGTTTGAATGAAACATTTTTTTTATCTTTTTACTTTCAGTTTATTTGTCTCTTTGAATTTAATATCTGTCTCCTATATGCATTATATAGTTAGATCTTGATGTTTTAATCCAATCTGAAAATATCCACTTTCTTAAAAGTTTGTTTAATCCACATACATTTAATGTTATTAATACTGTTGGATTTAGGGCCTGTTACATATTTTATCAGATCCCATACAGTAAAATTTGCCTCTTGAATGCTGGATATGTATGTAGTCTTATAAATATTTTGGAAACTTTTTCTTGAAAATGGTTTGATTCTTTTGGGTCTTGTTTTCAAGATTTGTTAGGCAGGATCAGAATAGTGTCAAGTCCAGTGCTAGTTATTTTCCACTACGGAGGCAAGATTCTTTTATGTATTCCACTGATGGCCCATCAGTCTGAAGGTCTTTCTACTCTTGCTTTAGGGACTCTATTCCCTGTCTTGTGAGAGTGCCAGGTGTCAGTACCTCTAATTCTTTCAAGTGGTTCTTTTTCCACCCTTGGTCAATTTCCTCACACATACCCATCTATCCCTTCTCAGCTGAAATTTAAAGAGGACCCTCTAAAGATCTACAGAGTTTTCTTTCTTTCTATTTTTCTCTTCAATACCTTGTCCTACAGACTCTAGCCTCCTGTGTCCCGCAGACTCTAGCCTCCTTTGTCCCTAGACTCTGCTCTGTTTCCTCAACTCAGGGTGTCCAAAGGCTTTGCCTGGATTCCCTTTCCCTGTACATGACTTGGAAACTCTCTCATGGTGGTAAGCTGGGATAATTATAGGGTTCACCATAGTAAATTATCATCTCTCAGAGATAATTGCCTGATTCTTGGCCTCTTATAAACAACTGGATCATATATTTTGTATTCTTTTGTTGTTTTTGTGTCAAATGATAGGTAAATCTGATCCCTATTATTTCATCATGGCCAAAAACCAAAGTTCATAGATTTCAGCAATTTTTATCTTAATTTTATTTATTTATTTCTTTATTTATTTTTACTTCAGGAGACTATCCACAAAGCCAGTGTTTTATTAAGTGGCAAAATTAAGGTAGAAAATGGTCAGATTTATCAAAACCCAGTCACTTGGCTCAAGGATCTTCTGGGAGGTGACAGTTACGTGACCTGGAATTACGCCTGGAGTAAGGTGGGTCATTCTCAAGTTTATCTTTAATTTCATAGTTAAATTAAAATACATATTTTTATAAAGAAACATTTTTAAAAGAAGTCTGAAAGATCTCTCAGATAGTTTTTGCCCTCATTTGTCTCTTCTGTGACATTGCTACATGCTTTAATCTACACTGTATTTGCCAAAATTCTCATGGCTGTGCAGCTCCCTTACTTGCTCCTTATCTAGTTTCAGAAACTTAATTGGCTCTAATCTTCCATTTTTATCCTTCTAATAAATTTCAGGGCTTTATGACTCCATATAGAAATTTGGGACCACTAGTGTACTAATATTTTAGTTTATGCATGTTATTATTATTCTAATGGAATAAATCAAAATGTAACCTAAATATGAAAGTACATTTTACATTTAGTTTTGAACGTAGCATTAATCACATGTTGCTAAAAGATTTGAATATTTTCCTCAAAAAGAAATATTTTCAGACCTCACAGACTTAGTAGCCTCTCTCAGTTCTGGCTTCTGAGATATAAGCCCACTGATGACTGACACCATATGGTCCAGTGTTCATCCACCCGTAAGTGTCTGTGGTACCACATCAGGTCTTACAATGACTCACTCAGAAAAGTATGAATCATCAGATCCACCATTATGGTTTATACCTTTAAACTTCCCTACCCTTTGCAGTAAGCCTCAGTACACCAATAATAGAAGGCATAGCTTCCCTTCTTTTGTTGTCCAGCTCAGTTCTATCTGCCTTCCCTCCTTGCTCCTGCTCTGCCCCGAACTCTGTGCCCCTACTCTGCATTCTCTCCTTGTAGGCCTTTGTAGCAGGTACTTCTGGTACTGTTACAGTCCCTTCACTTCATCAGCACATTCTGGATTTTGTGTGCTCTATAATCTCTCTGACTTTTTTCCCTCGAAAGTTTTTTCTTTCCCCACCCCTACAATCACCAGATTGTCTGCTTTTTACACCTTTGCTCAGTTCTTTTCATGGATTGATAATTTATATCAAATGATAGTAATTAACATCTTACACCAGTAATCCTTTTTATTAGAATATTTTAAAAAGTCTTTTGATATATTTTTATTGTTTTGTTAAACCATTCTCATGGCATTGATAATGGTACTCATTGCTGTGGTTTTGGTTATTTTGGCATGCTGAGAAGACTCTGTTCTCTCAAGCTTTTTGTCCATTATAACCACTACATTTCCTGCCTTTGAGAGCTGTCTGTGACATCATTTGGCCCTCACATGTTACTAATGCCACATTTGCATATCCCATTGCTTCTAGTGTTTTCTCAGCAATCAAGCCAATTAGAGTTCTAATGTTTAGTATCTATATGATAGTGAAGTCAGCTGCAAATATGGATACTACAGATTATCTGAGCAAGTTTAGATTACTTTTCTTTTTTAGGTTATCCCCAAAAATGAAAGCAGAGTTTTTAAAATTTCTATGGGACACACATGTACTTTTTAGTAAATACCCCAAATTGAAATATGATCCCAGTGAGTTTCTCATAATATTTAAAAGTTTCTTTAAAATCTTCTTTTAAAGTTTACCACAGAAAACTCTGTCTCCTCTTGTCTGAGAGGAGCTCCTGAATTCACAGATACTTCTTGATGATGAAAACTTTTCACTGCACTGGTAAATGTGAACATTCTACTGACTAGTTCTGAGAATGTTGGTGGGGGTATAGGGCCAGGAATGATTGGCTGTCTGGCATGAAATGCTAGAAAAGTATGTCTTTCTCTGCATCAGATAGTGACAATGTCACTAGATACAGAAATGATTCATACCTCCTACCCAAGCAGCTGGGCTGCTGTACATCTTTGCTAAGGAAATTTTGGTGCTTAGGAAAATTCTTTACTGAGGAAATTCAACTCACTTCACTGATTTCTCTTGCAGCTTCTGCCTCCTAGCTGTTAGACACCATTCTAATGGCCAGAGTAATCTCTGGGTAGGAGACAGGATGCCAAACTGGTTTCTGATTCTACTTTTTATAAGTTATTTGATCTGGGCAACAGTTTTTAATCATGGTTATTTCTAGAATTACTTACAGAGGGTGGAGTGGCTTTTTAAAACTAACAATGTCTAGTGGACCTCAGCTCAAAGCTTCTGATCTAATAGTCTGAGTTGGGAACTAAGTGGCAATATTCTTAAAAGCTTTCCAAGTGACTCTTTTTTTTTTTATGGACATAATATCTTTTTTAATTTTTTTATGTGGTGCTGAGTATTGAATCCAGTGCCCACACATGCTAGACAAGTGTGCTCTACCACTGAGCCACAACCCCAACCCCTTTCCAAATGATTCTAATGTTCATCCTGGAGCTAGGACAAATCATTTAACTTGGTCTTCTAGTCCTATACATAATTTTTCTGCATTTATTAACAATGGCACAAGGGAGGCCCACATTCCTTTCATTGCAAACAAGTTGCCCTCAAATCAAAAGAACACGTGGAATCATCTAACCACGTTTATCAATATGTAGCCTCAATCATAGGCAGCAGAAATGGCTCACCTCCACAGGAAAATGCTTTTCCAGTCTATGACCATTCCACCTTGAATGTGCTGGATCTCCTCTAATCTCAGAAAATAAGATAACTTGGCCCTGGTTTTTATTTGAATGGAAGGGAAATTGCCTTTTGGTGATATGATTGCCATACAAAATTTATAAGAATCATTAGAATGGCAATGGTAGTTCATTTTTGGGACCCCCAGGAGTGAATTGATGAAGTTGAAAAGTGGGCTATCGTTTTAGGTTGTGACTCAAGGAACACTAGACAGATACCTTGTGCAAACATACTTTCTGGCCAGATGCCTTGCTAAATTTTCACCCTGATAAACTCACTCCTTTGGAGTTAGTGTTGACTTTCCTCTTTCCCTCCACCCTCACATATTTTTATAAAAGAAATTCCTCCAACTACCATAATTAGGAATATCAAGATATAGACAGGTTAGGGACAGAGTATAGAAAGTGATGAAAATTGTTCATCTGGACAGATAACCTAATTCAGTCAGTTACTCTCAAAGTGTCTTAAACTTTATACAAACTTAGCTTCTACACAACTGTATTATAGAAGAGAAAAGAGATGGCTAGAGAAATGGATCTTTTTAAAAATACAAATATCCAGGAGTTGCAAATTCTGAAAAATAAGTACTAGAAAGGACCTTTTCTTGCCTCCTGCTGAATAGAGTGCTGGGGAATGAAGAAAGGAGTCTGGAATTGGAATTGGGAGATATGTACTATGAAAAAGAACTTTACCTGAAAAATCATTTACCTAGAAGCAATTCTTACACTTTAAAATGACTTTCTGTCTTGTATTCTGAACTCTTAAAGAAATATTTTATTTAAAACATATATTCTTAACCACAATGTTTTTTGTATTATAATGAGCCTAAAAAATACAGTTTTCTTTTGTTTCTTTGCTTTGTTCCCCTACTCTGAGATCTAAAAACAAAACAACTATCCTTTTCTCTTTCTTTTCTTGAGGTATTGAAAATTGTAAGACTTGCTGCTTAAAACTTACAGATTCCTATTAATCCATATTATAAATTGTTTTTCTGAAGACATGAGAAAAACAGACTGATACTTTCAAAAATAAAATGGACTCCCATCAGGGAAATAAATTTTTGGACACCTCTTTAATATTCAAAGGTGTCATGGTTTAGATATTATGTATCCCCCTAAAGTTTGTGTGTGAGACAATGCAAGAAGTTTTAGAGGAGAGAGGATTGGGTTATGAGAGCCTTAACCCAGTCAGTGAATTAATTGCCTGATAGGATTAACCGATAGATGAAGGAGGATAGAGTGTGGCCGGAAAAGGTGGGTCACTGGGGGCGTGCCTTTGGGCCTGCATTTTGTTTTTGACAAGTGGAGCCTTTCTTTCTGCTTTCTGATCATCAAGTAAGCCGCTTCCCTCCACTAAACTCTTCCTCCATGAAGTTCAGCCTTATTTGAGCCCTTACCTATGAACTGAGACCTATGAAACTGAGCGCTTAGATAAACTTCCTCCTCTAAAGTTGTTCTTGTCAGGTCTTTTAATCACAGCAGTGAAAAGCTGACCAAAACAAAAGGCAGTCAGGAGGTTGAGACAGGAGGATCACCAAGTTCAAGGTCAGTCTCAGAAACTTAGTGAGGCCCTAAGCAACCCTGTCTCCAAAAAAAAGAAAAAAAAATTCAAAAGCAGGTAATGTTTTATATTTTTTTCTTGATTCATATGAATAGGTATACAGAAACATTTGTTATAGCAATTAATAATGACAGTTAATATTGCCAAAATAAAGTTAATTGATATTCTCACTTGCTTATTAACCACATTTCCATGTGGTTCATCTACCTCACACATAAGTACTTGTGCACGCACGCACACACACACACAAACACACATGTGTTGCATACATCCTACTTCTTCCCCAGCATCCTTCTTTCTTAAGTCTGCTATGAGGGAATCAGCATAGGCTAATATCTGAGGAATAATGGACATTGGCTATAAGGTTTCAGGGAAAACCCCAGTGGCCTTAGGACAAAACATCCCTGCAACTTTACCTTTTAGAAAAGCAAGAACATAACAACCTACAGATATCTTCATAGAACACAGCTTATACTGTCTCTTACTTTTTCTCATCTGGGGGAACATGACAAAGTTTCTGAGAGCACTAGAGGCCATGAAGTCCAAAAACCTCAGAAACTAGCCTCCAGCTCTTCCTACCATGCCTCTGTCAGAGTGGGCATGTGAGCTACATTTGGATCCTTAGTAAAATTTTCAGGATTCAAAGTTTGAGCTGTATGAAATGTGATAACTGTTTGCACTTTTGCTTTAGCCAACTGGAGCACAGACACTAATATGAAATACAATTTCTAGAAGTGACTGTCTGTTTCTTTTGAGTCTTTTCATTAATTTATTCAACAAATCACTCTACTTTGTGAAAGATACACTTTAACTCGGTGGATTTTCTTAAAGTTGTGTTGTTTATATCTGAATTACCTCCAGTGGTATGTGTAAGTCACTTTATGTTACCCAGTACTAAAACTGATTAAAAAATATGCTTTTAAAGTATGAGATGAAGACGCTAACATACTGAACCTGCGCTTCCATTAGTTTATAAGGTATATTAGATATTGTCAGGGCATAACCCGTACAAAATTCATTATTTATAATTATTGGGTTTTTTAGAGAACTGACAAATGACATTCAGGAGCTGTTTCTCTCCTTTTATTTCATGGCAAATGAGGAGGGATTGGCACACTGGGCAAGCCAAATATATCCCATTTGCTTTACTTGGCTTTGTTTGGTGAGGGGTTGAGCCCAAATCCTATATGTACTTTATAGATCACCTATGCCTTCCTGGCCCTGTTCAATTAACAAGATTTTAGGATGTGACAGATAGTATGCCAGATGCTTTTCATGCATTTTATCTCTTAATCCTCTAAGAACTTAATACACTGAAGATACTTGTTTCACAAATGGATAACCTGAGGCTTGAAATTTAAGAATCTTACTTAACAGTTGTGGCTTCAGTCTTTTATTCCATAATGTCAGGCATTATGTGAAGTGCTAAAGATATACAAATGAATATGACACAGACCATGTCCTCTAGAAGTTTATGGCTTACTTGACACAAGAGACATTAAAACATAATTTCTTTTAAATGGAATAAATGCTGTGACAGAAATAGGAGCACAAAAGATATGAGAGCCTAGAGGAAGGTCATTAAATTTAGAGGTTATAAGAAGACATCCTGGAGGAAGAGATGTTGAAATTGAGAATTGATACTCTGCCCTAAGAGAACCTGCCCTTTGGGGGTTTTAGGTAGCCCTAGACCTAAGAGTGGGGAGTGCAAAGACCCGAGGACCAGGAATATTTCTGGTAGGTATATGCCTCAGCCCTGTCCATTATTTATAAATATTTTTAAGCTCTGGCCTATGGGATTAATAAAAACATCTAAGTCCACATTTTTTTATAACTGGATATGTAGACCTGAAATATTAATAATCTAATCATCTAAATATTTTATTTCTTGAAAAGTACTATTACTTTTAAGGCTTAATTTTTTAATGTCAATATTTTTTGAGGTCATAAAATAGCAGATGAAAGATTAACAGTTGTTGAATAAGTGAATGGATGAAAGAGGTAGTAATATACATCAGGGGTCAGTAAATTTTTTCTGTAAACAGGCCAGATAATAAATAATATTTTAGGTTTCATGGGCATGTCACACTATTAAGTTCTTTTGTAGACAAAAGTGGGCAGAGATGTTAAGTAAGTGACTGGGTGTCACTGTGTTCTAATAAAATATTATTTTCAAAATTATTTACCAAAAAAGGAGGCAGTCTGTACTTTGCCATGGGCTATAGTTGGATCTACAATAATCAGTACTTAACAAAAATTACAATTTTCAGGAGATTGATATATTTGCCTCTTACAGAATGTATGTTTTTTTTTTAATTTTGGTTTTGATTATGTGTAGGTAACGTATCTTGGGAAGGAGCTTTTAAAGTATGTTTCTGAGGAAGTACCTGTATCTCCAGAACCAAATGTAGTACCTCAACAACATCAGTCTTGTCTTCCAGGTATGTCTGGCCCAACATCTGTTTCTTGGTTGTGGGATAAAAACACCCAAACCTACTCTTTTTATTGTGTGTGTGTTTTGGTCTTTTATTTTTCATTGAGGTAAAATTCACTATTATTCATTACAATTAACCATTTTAAAGTGAAAAATACTGTGGCATTTAGTACACTCACAATGTTACACAACCACTACTTTGATTAGTTTCAAATATTTTCATCACCCCAAAAAGAAACTTACTCCCCATTCTCTACTCCCCCAAGTTCCTGGAAACCCCAGGGTCTACTTTCTGGAATGGATGAACCTGTTCTGAATATGGAATTATATAAGATAAGACTTTTTGAGTCTGACTTCTACTTTATATGATATTTTTGAAGGTTATTTTAGCATGTATCTGTACTTCAGACAGTACTTCTATGACAGTAGAGTGTATTTTGACATATTATCCATACATGGAGTATAAATTATTATAATCCTATTCTTGTGGTTATACATGATGTATAATTTCACTGGTGGTATATTCATACCATTTATATCTTTTTCCCCACATCCTTGCCAACATTTATTGTTACTTTTATTCTTGATAATTGCCATTCTGACTGGAGTGAGATGAAATCTCAGTGTACTTTTATTTTGCATTTCTCTAATTGTTAGAGATGTTGAACATTCTTTCATATATTTGTTGACCATTCATATTTCTTTTTCTGTGAAGTGCCTGTGCAGTTCCTTTTTCCATTTATTGATTGGGTTATTTGGGTTTTGGTGTTAAGTTTTTTGAATTCTTTATATATCTTGGAGATTAATGTTCTATCTAAAGTGCAAGTGGCAGAGATTTTTCCCCCATTCTTTAGGCTCTCTTCACATTCTTAATGGTTTCCTTTGCTGTGAAGAAGCTTTTTAGTTTGATTCCATCCGATTTATTGATTCTTGATTTTAGTGCTTGGACTTTATGTCTTGTTGAGGAAGTCAGTTCCTAAGCCGACACGATAGAGTGTCTACACTTTGTCTACATTTTTTTTTTTTTTTTTTTTTTTTTAGTAAGTGCGGAGTCTCTGGTCTAAGGCCTAGGTCCTTGATCCACTTTGAGTTGAGTTTCATGCAGGGTGAGAGATAGGGGTTCAATTTCATTTTGCTACACGTGGATTTCCAGTTTTTCCAAAACTGTTTGTTGAAGAGGCTGTCTTTTCTCCAATGTTATGTTTATGGCACCTTTGTCTAGTAGGAGATAACTGTATATATGGGTTTGTCTCTGTGTCTTCTATTCTGTTCTATTGGTCTTCATGTCTGTTTTGGTGCCAATATCATGCTGTTTTTGTTATATAGCTCTGTAGTATAATTTAAGGTCTAGTATTGTGAGATCTTCTGGTTCACTTTCTTATTAAGGATTGCTTTGGCTATTCTGGGCCTCTTATTTTTCCAAATGAATTTTTCATGACTGCTTTTTCTATTTCTATAAAGAATGTCAATGGGATTTTAATAGGAATCACAATAAATCTGTATAGCGTTTTTGATATTATGGCATTTTGACAATATTAATTCTTGTCTATCCAAGAACATGGGAGATCTTTCCATCTTTTAAGTTCTTCAATTTCCTTCTTTAGTGTTCTGTTGTTTTCATTGTAGAGGTCTTTTCACCACTCTTCTTAAGTTTTTGATTGTGTTTGGATGGGCTTTTTTGTTTTGTTTTGTTTATTTTTTAAGGCTGTTGTGAATGGGATAATTTTCCTAATTTCTCTTTCAGCTGATTCTTCTTTGGTATAAAGGAACGCAATTGACTGATGGCTGTTAATTTTATATCCTGCTACTTTGCTAAATTTGTTTATGAGTTCTAGAAGGTTTCTCATAGAGTTTTTGGGTCTTCCAAATATAGGACCATGTTGTTGGCATATATTTAACTTTTTGAAGAACAGCCACTCCTTTCCAAAGCAGTGTAACCATTTTACATCCCCAATTGTAATTTCAAGGGTTCTTATTTTTGTACATCCGTACTAACACATCCATTTTATTCCTAACTACTGTTGATTTTAGGAGAATTTAAAAAATGACAAAATCCTTTATAATTCTTTTTTCTGAATCTATTCTGTACTTTCTTTGGTTAATTTTTAAAAAGTATCATATAGGAATCAGTCATGTAACATAGATAGGAAAAGGTAAGAGAAAAGTAATAGAAATACAAGGGGAAAGATGGCAAGATAAGTTGGAATCGAAAAATGCAAAAGCTGAATGCATCAAGGATATTTTATAATTTTTATAATTCATCACAGTGTGAATCTTTATATTAAAACTTTTTCCGCTTAAAAAAAGTATCATTAAAATCATGCCCAAAGTGACATGATTTGGTTATTAAAATATTTTCTATAAATAGGTACTAAAATAAATCTTTGCTTATTAAACTAATACTCCTGGTTGGGGATGTAGCTCAAGGGTGAAGCACTTACCTAGCATGCATGAATCCTAGGTTTAATCCTTAGTACAAAAAAAAAAATTGTATACCAAACTAATACTCCTTATTAAATGGAGTAAACTTCCTCATGAGAAAACTAAAGATGTAGTCTTCACCAGTGAGCAGCACATTTTGAAATGATCTATGAAAGGGCAGAACACATTTCTGAAAAACAGCAGTATTATATTATTCGTCTCTACCACAGTACCCTCTCTTTTTATCTTGGTGTCCCAGTTGAAGACAATATAAGCAGAGAGGTAGTGCAAAATAGAAAATGACAATACTCTGATAAGCAGGATAAAGAACCAAACAGGATTTCTATCACCAAGTCCTTAACCAGAAGTTCTCAGGAATTATTCCTTTTCTTACTACAAAGCTCCATAATTCAAACTACTTTTCTCTTCTAACTTTATACTTATCCCACACTAATCGCTCAGTATTATCCTTTCTCAAACACTGGCTACATGATAGGGTGCATTCTTCCCAGTTTTCTGAAGACGGCCTCAAAAGTACTTTTCATCAGTAATGGGAAACTTAATCTGGGAGACCAGGTAACAATAAATTAATTAAGTTAAATTTTTTAAGAAACTGGAAATAGTTCCTGTAGTAATTCATGGTCTTTGATCCCTAACTTTTAACTACAGATCTATTAAATCAATTCTTGTGGTAAGTTCCAGTATCCTGAATTTTTAAAAGTGACTCTTACATAGCCAGTCTGACTATAGACTTTGGATGACTAAGTAATATTTGATTTTTTATGCAGATGATAATTTGACAAACCTTGATATTCAACATTTTACTTAGATTCCTAAGGGTGGAATTACTAAAGCATGCAAACTCTCTCTTGCTCTCAGATCTGTCTTCACTCTCTTTTTCCCTAGTGCATATGCACAGATGCTCACACTCATACACACACTTAGCTCTTCTGTAGGGGCTCAGATCCAGGAAACAGATCCTGAATCTATTCTATGCTTTCCCAGCAGGTAGAAGATGCACAACACAGTTAGGATAGTAGACATGCCTTATTCATAGGTGGCAACAGCCTCCAGCTTTAGCTTTAGCCTCAAGCTGGTTCCATTTTGCCCTAGTCAGTTCTATTTAGCACATCACAAGTCTTTTCCATAGGCCCTTTTATATGCAGGCCAAAGAAGGCGCAGTGCCAACAGGTTGCGTAAGTGGGCATGTGCTCAGAAGCAAAATATTTATAATCTTGAATAAATACACTGAATCAGGTAGTTTCTGACCTTGACTACACACTGACCATAATGTAACTGATTCGTGTCCTTAGTTACACACTAAAAATATAACAATAGCCTTTCAGAAGCCTCAGCAAGGTATCCTAACTACAGCCATTTTGAGCCTACCCCAACACATGTAGGCACATACTCTTGGAGGAAAGTCAAGCAAACTCTTTCTCCTGCTACTTTTTTTTTTTTTAATTTTTTTTTTAGTTGTTAATGGACCTTTATTTATATGCAAAGCTGAAAAATGAACCCAGTGCCTCACATATGCTAGGCAAGTGCTCTACCACTGAGCCACAACCCCACCCCTCTCCTGCTACTTTTTTACCTGAAGAGTCAAAGCAGGACTGTAGGCTCTTCCTTATATCATGATGGTCCTCTGTGCATCAGATTTTCTAGTCTAGGCATTCCCAACCTCTGACCAGGAATCTCCTTCCTTAGATGGTACACAGTTCCCCTATTACATGACCATGAAATCAGAAATTGGATTCTGAACAGCTGTTTCTATTGCTTATAATATAAAGTTTCTTACTATTAATTTCTTTTTAGAAATCCTGATTTTTCTTTCCATTAGATATTTTGGAAACATTAAGGCTAATTTGAGAATTCTGGAGGTACCAGACTTTAGTCTTGTCCTAGTACTCTACAGGCAGGTCCCAGTTGGTGAACAGCTGTAGGCTACTATTTGGACCTCCTTGATTAGGATTCTTTCATACCTATTTTAAGGTACTTAACCAAAATCCAAAGACCTAACAAGTTAGAAAATTTTTAAATTCTTTTAACCGTATTATAAGCAAAGCATTCAGGAGACAATTTTTCTCTTTCTGCATGTCAAAATGTGATGGTTAAGGGTCTAAAACTGTGAAGACCATAAAATCTAAAATAAATAAATAATTGCATAGCTTTCATCAGCACACCTGAGATTATAAGCATAATCTGTTCTCTTATGCTTTTGATGATCACAGTCTTCATAACAAGTGTTTTTTTGGGAAAAGGAAAATTAGAAAGAACTATTTACTTTTTGCTTAGCTAGGATTACCATGCATCCTGGTTTGACCAGAACAGTCTCTAATTGGTGTAACTATTTGTAACACTTACACTTTTAGAAGTACCTTGTTTAGATGGCCCAGTATAGAAACCAACCAAATTGGTATTTAAGAAAATAAAATTTGGATAATGGAGAAAGAGAGAAACTTTCAATTTCATTTACTTTTATAAGAAGTATATAGATTCTAAGATATTTTGCAAATAGTCAAATCTTTTTAGCATTTTTTAATTTATATATGACTGTGGAATGCATTACAATTCTTATTACACATTTAGAGCACAATTTTTCATACTCTGGTTGTATACACAGTATATTCACACCAATTCTTGTCTTCATACCTGTACTTTGGTTAATAATATGATCATCATATTCCACCATCATTAATAACCCCATGCCCCCTCCCTTCCCCTCCAGTCCCTCTGCCCCATCTAGAGTTCATCTATTCCTCCCATGCTCCCGCTCCTGTCCCTCTATGAATCAGCCTCCTTATATCAAAGAAAACATTCAGCATTTGGTTTTTTGGGTTGGCTAACTTCACTTAGCATTATCTTCTCTAACTCCATCCATCTACCTGCAAATACCATGGTTTTATTCTCTTTTATTGCTGAGTAATATTCCATTGTTTATAAATGCCACATTTTTTTATCCATTCATTTATTAAAGGCACCTAGGTTGGTTCCACAGTTTAGCTATTGTGAATTGTGCTGCTATAAACATTGATGTGGCTGTGTCCCTGTAGTATGCTGTTTTTAAGTCCTGATAGTCAAGTCTTATGCATATCATTCTGTATTATAAATAATTGCTTGCTTCCTTGCTTTAATTTCCTGATAATTTAAGAAGTTCTTTAAGTTCTGACATTTTTATTTTTTATGAGCTCCTGCTTCTTACTGTATACCCCAATGCCTGGCATAGCATAGCTTCCCAATAAGTGTTTATTGAATAATATTCATTAAATAAACACATGAGTGAGTTAAAGCATGAAAGTGACCCAAAGGACTTGTTGTTTTAAAACTGGTTTTACTTTGATTGTCTTATTAGGTATGGATGCCATGACCTCAAAGGTTTATAACATAATCTGTAGTGAAAAATTCAACAAATAGAAAATGGGATTTGGGTCAATTAATATTGTCTCCTTTATCAAAATTTGCTGTTTCTAATTGTGAGATATGTAGGAGTGATAGCCCTGAACATTTTCTCAGACAGAAATTTAGAGAACTCTCAATACTCCCTCTCATACTTTCTCCCTGCCCTTCTTTATGAGAGATCATAAAGAAGTTATCTTCAGCTTTGTTAATCAGTATTTCCTAAAGTTATTTGTTCAGATGATATCTATCAATATTTTATAGAACAAATATCAGCAGCCTTAATATCCAATTTATTTACATGTAATCTCGGATTCGTGGTAATCAAGAAAATCCTGAGTCATGAAGTCAGTGTGACAAAAATTCTTAATCTGGCCATTTTAAGATTTTCTTCAGTGAGTCGTAGATAATGGAAGAGCTTTATTCTGAAGTCTTCACCAAAAATAATTGAATTGGTAACTCAAGTCAAGTATTGAAGGGCTTCAGTGTTAAGATGTCGTATGTTGGCCCATTGAGGGTATGCTGTTTCTGATATAAAAACACAAATCTTTTAAAACAAAATTTTGTTGATGAAATCCCTGAAGCATCTATTATCTCAAAAATCCTTTTAAAATTTGAATGTAATGAGTCTATGATGCCTTTTCTCTGGAAATTCATAATGTCCTCCCAGACCTTTCCACTTCATGCCTACTTGACTATAATTCTTCTTCTGCATTATTGAGAAGATATTCAATCATATTTTAGTATGAACTAGAAGAGCAAAAAATGAATATTCCCAAACTTCTACATATTTGGGATCATTATATAGGGGACATATTGACATTTTTATGACATATTTATGACATATTTTTAAGATATCCTGTTAAGATATCTTTAAAATATCTTAAGATATTCTGTTAAGATAGATCACATTTCACTGGGTACAGTGACGCACGCCTGTAAAGGGGATGCTGAAGTAAGAAAATTGAGAGTTCAAAGCCAGCCTCAGCAAAATTGAGGCACTAAGCCAGTGAGACCCTGTCTCTAAATAAAATACAGAATAGGGCTGGGGATGTGGTTCAGTGGTCGAGTGCCCCTGAGTTCAATCCCCAGTACCTGCCCCCAAAAGAAGATAGATTACATTTCACTATTTACTTGGAAGCCAATATCGTGTATTTATGTACCCCATCACTATAATACTAAGATACTCAAAACACAGTATGCTAAATGTATTTTTTTTTAAAAATCACCTGAAGTCTTTTCCCAAACCATCACTTAATACATACTGACTATGTATTTAATGGAGAGCCAACATCATATGTTTGTTTTAAATATGCTTTTCCAGGAAAACTAGTAACATACTTTTCCAGGTTTTAATAAAATAATCTTTAAACTACTGATAATATTGAGATAAATGACTTTAAAGACAGTTTTCTTCATTTCAGGGTTGTTATTGTGCTTCCTATCTCTGTAAAAGTAAATGTAATAGAGCATAAACATAGACAGGTGCTTCTTTTTATGTGGTTAAGAACTTGAAGCCTATGGAAGATGAGTGCCTGATAACAGTGCAGAGGATGTTTATTTCAGCTCGTATTTACAACTCCTGTTCTTTTTCATTATGTGAAACATAATGTTTTTTACTCTGTTATCATGATTGACACTCCTTTGACCTAATTCACAAAGTAGAGAATACATCTATTCATAGGGGAGGCAAGAGAAGAAAACTGTGTTTATTGAGTACGGGTTATGTTCCTGGCCCTCTGCTAGGTTCCTTACATACATTAGGCCATTTAGGAGCGTTCTGAGGTTCTTTCTGCTTAAACAAATGCACAAAAAGCTGAACACTTTACATATAAAATCAAGTACTCCAAACCAAATTCAGCTGAAAACTCCTCCCATTAGATTTCAGATTTTCCCCCACAAAATGAGAGCTTAAATCATTTATAAGTAACGATACTTTCAGTCTATTTCTTGATTATAGTACAGTTTTCATAGATAACTTTTGATATTATCAATGTAAATCTATATCAAATTCTTAATTTAGTTTTAAGGATCAAATCATGTAATATTGCATCATCATTTTTACTCTTTAGGATCCCTCTGTTTAAAAAAAAAAAAAAAGAAAGGCATTAAGCTTTATCCCAATGTAACTACACAGATATATTTTTACCATCTACTGAAATAATTGTTAATCATTTTGCTTTTGATTGGAGTTATATTTCTGATTCAAAATTGTGGTAGCATAGAAAAATCATTCTTGGTTATGGGCATAAAGCTCCTAAAGTCCCTGGAATTTCCCAAGTGATAAAAAGTGATAGCATCTTTTTTTCTTATAAGAAGACTTTTGCTGGACCCTAGATAGCCTTAGAATAGAGGCTGGTCACCAGAAAGACACCAGACAGCCTTGATTAGGAGTTTTAAGATTCTACCCCATCCTATACCCTCCAGAGACAGGAGAAGGGGGCTAAAAAATGAGTTAATCATTAGTGGCCAGCAATTTAATCAATTATTCCTGCATAATGAAACCTCCATAAAAACCAATAAATGACAGGATTTAGAGAGCTTCTGAATTGGGGAACACATTGAGGTTCTGGGAGAGTTCCAGGCCCAGAGAAAACATGGAAGTTCCTTGCCTTATGCATCTCTTTTATTTGGCTATTCCTGAGTGTAATTATTTAAAAAACAAAAACAAAACAAACAAACAAAAAAACTGGTAATACTAAGTGAAGTACTTTCCTGAGTTGTGTGAGTCATCCTGGAAAATTCCCCTTGGGAGGGGTATGTTGTGAAAAACCCTCAAATTTCTAGTTAAGTCAGACAGAAGTATAGGTGACCCAGGACCTGATGCTTACAGCTGGTATCAGAAATGAGGACAGTCTTGTGAGACTGAGCCCTTAAACTTGTGGTGTCTGAGCTAGTTTACAATACAAAGCAATATTGACTAACACTTTACAATTTTATAGAATGCTTTCTCATGTATTCTAATTTGACAAAGATGAGTAATGGGAATGGTTAGAGAAATGGGGGGGGGACAGTTTTAGTATTACTGCGTTGCTTTGTTAGAGAAAATTCTACTCCCAGAAGTCACTAAATTTCAAATGTCCATCTGAAAGTGTTGTTTTCCAGACAATTTTGTTGTATCATCTCAAGCATCCCAATGTTGGTATATTCTGTTTTCAATGTATTACTTGGGAAGATGAGCACTTCGCTTTTTCCAGAGTTACTGCATACCATTCTGTATTTGGCTAGACATCTTCTCTATGTGAACAACATAGTGATGATTTATTCCAAATAAAATGAAACTCACCTTATTTGCAGTGTTCTTGACCCTTCTTAAAAGTGCCTTTATTTAGGCCTGTGGCATTTGAGGGAGGCCTGCCCTTTGAAAAGAGATGCTGGGTTTTTTTGGTGCATACAAGCCCACCCTTCCTCTGGTTTTCCATAGCTTTTCCTAATTCCACATGTGACTGCAATAACAGACAAGAGGATCAAATGAGATGATGTATATAAAATTTCCTAAAGCAATATCAATGAAACTACAGGGATTATGATAGCTATAAAATGGTTATATTTAAATGTCAATACTTGTACCTTGCTGATCTGTTACCTTAAATCATATATTTTTCCATGGTATTCATATTTTCAGTCATCTACTTATTTGATCTCATGTATTGGAATTTCTTAAAATATGCATATTATAGGGCTGGGGTTGTGGCTCAGTGGTAGAGTACTTGCCTAGCAAGTGTGAGGCACTGGGTTCCATCCTCAGCACACCATAAAAATAAATAAATAAAATAAAGATGGTGTGTCCATCTACAACTGAAAAAAATATTTTAAAATATGCATATTATAGTAAAAGGGATATCAAAACTTAGATACTGGATGGGCTTTGTATTTTTTTCATATGCCTGGTTCTCAGACCCAGTTGTCTAGTTCTTTGCAAAAATGTTCTATCTAATTCTTAGAGTATAGAAGTTCTTTATAGATAGGATTAAGTTTGTCTACATGCAACAAAAAACCTCAAATACCATAGTTTAAACACACAAAGTTTTATTCTTTCATGGAGAAGACTGGATGTTAGTGATCCCAAATAGACAGAACACCACTGGAAAGTCATACTGTCTTTCTGCTCCATCTTCCTCAGCACTGATTTACATTTTCAGGTCTATCCATGACCCAAAGTAGTAATGAATCTCCATCTATCACATCTGTATTCTAGACATTAGGAAGATGGAAAGCAAGGTGGCAAAAAAAGGGCTGGGGTGAGGAACTTTGATAGATGTCTTTTCCCTTAAAAAGACAGCTGTCCCTGAAATCTACACATTTTGGTTTAGAATTCATTGGCCAGAATTTAGTCAAATGCCACACTTAGCTTTAAGAAGGGCTGAAAAATAGTTTTTCCACTTAACGTATTGCCCAATTCTGTTGCTGTAGGAGGTGGGGTGGAGTGGAGGCAACTCATAGTCTCTGCCAGAAATCTTTTTTTAGATAGCTATAAATAAGGAAAATATCTATTTAAGCATAATAAATTGTGTTGAGTAATTTGACGTGTTGCAAGAAACTTTATAGTGGAGATTCAAACAGTGAACCTTCTCTGAAAACTGGATTAACAGCAGGATGATGTGAATGTACTTGGGCTGGCTGTGAAGACTCAAAGAGAGCCCAGGTCTAAGGTGGTAGGGTTTTGTGCCTTCAGAAAAGTATGTACCTTGTCAGCTGAGGACCTTCCTGCCCTTCCCCTCTGGCAGCAAATAGAGGAATTCCCAGTACCAGAGTATTAATAGATCTTGGCTCACCCCCAGTTGTTTCTTTTGTGCTTTTAATAGAATTATTAACAATAGAATAGTTTTTATAAAATGTCATTTAAACTGTATGTGAATTACATACTTGTTACCAAATTATGAACTTGTTTGTTTTCCTAACAGTTTCATATAACATTATGGAAATCAATAATCAGAAGTATTGCATCTGTTTCCAGCAGTCATTCATTGTTGCTAAATAATAATTAATGTATATATGCATTACTAAAATATTTGATGCATTGAAAAGTAATAAAAATGAGCTATTTAAAACTTATTTTAAGCCAGATGTGGTGATACCACCTGTAGTTCCAGCTACACTCAGGAGACTGAGGGGAAGGATTATTTGAGCCCAGCAGTCCAAGATTAGCCTGGCAATGAGACCCTGTCTCAAAACAAACACATTTTTTTTTCATTTTAGTCTTCACAGAATAAGAAATGTAAGCAGTGATTCTCTGAAGCAATGGCTGAGTTAAATATTAAATATGTAGATATTTCAGAACTAATGCTGTGGGTGTGTTGTTACCAAGACATGAACTTTTATCTTTCTGTCTTTTGGAACACCAGATTTAACTAAATATTACATTCCAGTGAAGGTGCCCAGTGAACTAAGGAATACAGTTTGGGAGCAGAATTTTGATCTATACAGTGATTAAATTCCTGACCTAATTAATACCATGCTCTGATTAATATCATAAAATACATGCAGACAGAATTAATAGGCACTTTCCCAGTCCTAGAAATTTTAAAGGACATTAAATCTATGAAAGATATTCATGATAAAATAATAGAGACTTTTTTTTTTTACTACCAGAGTGGGAAAGCTTAAAAACATTGATAATATTCGGTGTTGGCAAGTATATGGAAGAAAGAACAGGTTATCTAACCTGTATTTGTATATATTATTGGTGAGAGTTTAAAAGGATGCATTTGAAGGCTCCTCTTGCAGAAATTTTTAAAATTTAAAATGTGTATAAATCTGGGTTGTGGTAGTGGCTCAGTGGTAGAGCACTTGCCTAGCATGTGTTAGGCACTGGGTTTGATCCTCAGCACAACATAAAATAAATAAATAAAATAAAGGTATTGTGTCCATCTACAACTAAAAGAAAATAAAAATAATAAGATGTGTTCAAATCCTTCAACTTAGTAATTCTACTTCTGAATAGCAGTCCTATAGGGGTATTTGCACATTCCTGAATATTGAAAAATTAAGAATAAATTGTGAATTATAAATAAACTATAGTAGATGCATTAACTTTCTCAAATCATATCTGAAGTGGGGGACAGTGTCTTGTGGGAGAAGGGACTAGTGTAAATGATAGTGTTTAATTGATGAAACCAAGCCAGCTTTGATGAAATATGTTTAATTATTGAAAGCCTTATTTCTGTGGTTTTTCCTCAGAGAAAAATATTCCCTACCCTCAACTTTTGTGGGATACCTTGTCTCAGAAAGTCTAAAAAACCAAAGCTATTAATATAGGAATTATTATGTTTATATATAGACCATGGGTTAAAAAGTCAAAATCCTTTGTATTATAAGTGACAGCTTAAAATCTTATCCAGATTGGCTTAAACTTCCAAAAAAGGAATTTTATTGATGCATTACATGAAAAGTCAGGAACAGGTCTTCAAGCTTTATCCAGGATTTGAACAGCATGACTAAGCACCCAGTTTCTCTGCTTTCCATTTCTTAGCTCCATTTCTCATTTCAGCTCCATCCTAATAGCCTCTCCTCATCATCCCAGCTCTATATTCTACCAGGTTCAAGTCTAGCAAAGAAAAATATGTATGGGGCTCTTTCCTAAAAGACCCAGTAGCAATCGTATTGCATCTTCACTTTCCTTTGAATGGGTTATATTCTCTTTCTTGAATCAAAGCCTACTTACTGATTGGCTCAGAGCTAAATAAATCATGTGGGGAACAACTTCACCAGTTGTTGGTGAACTTCAACTTCACATGGACCAGGTGGGGAAAAGGATGATCATACAGAGAAGCATAAATGAGTACTAGGCATAAAAAAGTCACTGACCTGAAGATATCTAGTTAGTGTAAAACATATCACCTATGATTATGAACAAAGCTCTGAGACTATAAGGGTATGTCTAACTAAAACTGTCTGTTGGAGGTTAATATTGGGGAGCAGAAAGAAACCAGTTTTATGATCACTGACCCCTTAAACTGGCAGAGCCAGAAGAACCCTCTTTAATCATCAGTCTTCTTCATCTCTCAGAAATGAAAGTTCAGAGAAACCATGTAACTTTCTTGAGACCACACACCAAGTTTGTGGTAGAGGTAGGATAGATCATCTATCTTCCAGCCTAATATTCTTTTCAGTAATAAATAATGATGATAATAATAGCAGCTAATATTTATTGAATATTTGCTATATGCCAGGGAATTTGCTAAGCATTACACATGCAAAATCTCATTTAATCATCACAACTGTCTTGTTTCTAGTTTATTGGAAATTGAGGCATTGAGGCAGAAGGGCTTGTTCAGTTACCTTAAGAAGCTTCCCTCATCCTTTGCCAAATGCTCTTGTTTTGGACTGCAAACAGGCCTCTCTCCCAAGGTCAGCCAGTACTGGTTTATAGTTTTGCCTCAGGTACAAAAAATGGAATGAGTGAAGAATGCCCTGGTCAAAGAACCTGTTATGTGTCCTCTCACATAGATTTTACTAGATTCTAGGATTTATAATAAATTTAAACCTTACATTGTGAAAGGCAGTTTTTAATTTCTCAATTTCTTGATGCATGTTTAAACAGGCACTTCCAGAGAGTCAGTGCAAAACATCCCACATCATCTACAAATCAATGAAATACTTTTAATCAACGATCAAGAATTTCTCCCACGCCATATAATGGATCAGCATTGGAAATTCTATGTGGAATGTGAGGAACTAACATTCTAAAGCTTTGTTGTTTTCAACAATTTTTTAGGTATTTGTTCATATTATCAACAAAGCTTTTTCTTTTATCTTGTGTGGTAGGCCTACTAGTTGCACTTTACTAGTTGCTACTTAAGATGTATATTTACTGTTATAATAAAACTATAACTTTTCACCTGTAATGGTAAGTTTAATACTTTTTTGCCATTTTGGCATTTCTGTATTGGCTATCTGGCTTCCCTTTTACTAACAAACTGAAAACTAACCTTTCTATAGGTACTTCTACCTTTGCATAAACAACAGATGGTCTTTAAGGAAAGTGAGAATGCATGTAACTGTGATTCATAGATAATGGCTCCAAAAAGACCCAGGTAAAGTAACTCACTAAAAACAAGAACATCAAATTCCAATATCTTCCCCCATTTAAATTGAATTTATCTCAAAATCAAAATGTAAAATTGTAAATGAAGTTTACATTTCATAAAAGTGTAGGTCTAGAATTGTTAACTGTGCTAAGTCTTAGAACAAAGAATGAGTCAAAATTTGGGGGCCAGTTATCTATATAGGATATACTTCACCTTTGTCTTTTGCTACATTGCCATGAAGGTTAAAAAGAAAAAAAGATGTACTCAAGAGCTTTATCAGTTTTCTCAAAGCTCTTAATCTTTGATGACCAAATCAGTCTTTACTTATCCTTCATTATCCCAAGATCCCAAATAAACCTTTTGACTTGGTGGCCTTATTCTATCTCTTCTGTGTCACTAGATCAAGAAGTCAAAATTGAAATAAAAATTTCTAGATTTCTTTTGGGGGATAAGATAGAATGTTGTATAGAATCTTCAGAAATACTTTTAGAATTTATAAGAAACTCATTAACAGTTCATTCCAAGGAAAGAAATTATAGGGTTGATGGGGTTGGGGATATAGCTCAGTTAGTAGAGTGCTTGCTTTGCATGCACAAGGCCCTGGGTTCAATCCCCAGCACCACCAAAAAAAAAAAAAAGTAAAAAGAAATTACAGGGTTGGGTAATTGAGAAGAAAGGAATACTTCTTTTTAACTACATGTACCTTTTGACAGCCTTTGAAATTGGTACCATGTATATATTCATTCTATTCCGATAAAAAATTCAATATCTGAAATCATCTGGAAAGGTTTTTCTGTTAATAAAAGTACAAAGAGGGGCTGGGGATGTGGCTCAAGCAGTAGCACCCTCGCCTGGCATGCATGCAGCCCGGGTTCGATCCTCAGCACCACATACAAACAAAGATGTTGTGTCCGCTGAAAACTAAAAAATAAATATTAAAAAAAAATTCTCTCTCTCTCTATCCTCTCTCTTTAAAAAAAAAGTACAAACATATTAAATTTTTCTTCCTTCAAGAGTCTAATAAAAATGTTTGACATAGAATAACCCTACATATTGTAATGTTTAAGAACCGACAGAACTTTATTGTTTCATGATAACTTCTTTAGAATACCATATTTTTTGGATACTTACATAATCCAGATTAGGTGGTATATTTGGCCTTATTTTTAAGAAAATATTTTAAATATGGGCTATATATAAATACATTTATGTGAAATATACAAATTGTTGGATAATGTTTAATGCAAACCCTGCTGTTATTAAAGAAATAAAAATCTTATACCTTTCTGTTTATGTATAACATATTTAGCAATATAAATATTTATAGTGTATATATACTTTTTATATGTATGGCTATGAAAATGTGTATTTGATAACTGTGTGGGTTGGGGGAATTATAATTTACAGAAGTCATACATTCTAAGTTTATAATTCAAGAGGTCTTGGAATCCTAAGTTTCCATTTTAGTGATCAAATTCTTAATTTCTCAAGCCCATTTATTATATTCTATATACCACTCTCTTGCTCTTGAAGTAAGCTGAGTATTAAACTAGACAACAAAAGGGTCTACTCCAACCAGAGTTGGAGAGAGACACCTTACTCTAGATCTTCTCTGTGAAAACACTAGGCAATTTGGGGTATTTGCTAGATGCTTTGCTTCTTCTGGACTCTAAATAAACTTTTACACTAAGCCACAGATGGGACCTTGAAGAAAATCTAATAATTCAGCATTCTACTTGATATTTTCACATTTCTATAAAACTGATTTCTAGAACACCTCAGGGTATACCCATCAACACAGTCTATTCCCTTTCATATTATTAGTCCTAAGTGTTTCAAAACGGGTATCCCAATGTCCTAGCTTCACAACCCTATTATGACAAAATAGTAATTCTTTGTAAAGGACAAATCATTATAGCACAAACTTACACTGACTTGATTGATGGAAATTTGCAAGCATACATCTTTGCCCTTTCTGCTCTTTCATTTAATCCTCCTCTCCTGAGTTCATTTTTGTCCTTATCAGTATCTATATAGACTATAGCAACAGCAATCCTAACCCATTTCTCTTATCCAGCTCTTTCTCATATAAAACACCTGTGGCACACTGCTGTCAAATTATTTTTAAAAATCTATGTTGCTTCCCTGCTGCGGCAAGAGTAAACTCTAGGCCCAACTTTCAAGGTTACCTACGTCTGGTCCTAACACAACCTTCCAACTTCATCCTCCAGTGATCTCTGTTAGACTTCTTTTTCATCCCTAGTGAGTTAAATCATGTCCCCCTACCCCAAAATTCATGTTGAATC